>NC_067481.1:64991951-65591951 GCF_947179515.1 Apodemus sylvaticus
GGAGACAGACTGGTGGTCACCTGTCGGTGCCATGCAGAGCAGAGGGACTGTCACCGGGGGTGCCGTGCAGAGCACAGGGAGAACTGCACTCAAACATCAAAAAGAAACCAAAGGAAAATGACTCACAAGTTGCAAAGGGATTGGAAAACAGAATACTGACCTTCATGTAAATGGCACATCTCCAGCTATGACAGCACATGTCATGCAAAACGTCATATGACACCACATGTCATGTGACACATCATATGACACCACATGCCTTGGCAGTAACTAACTTCTCTAATTGGCTTTAAGACCTTCTCAACAAGAGGGAAACCATGCCTGGTATTGGAAACCTAGCTACTGTATGTATATAACAGCCAGTCTGTAGGGAGGAAGGACAGAACCAGTTCCTCCTGACACCTCTCTCTCTCTCTCTTTCTCTCTCTCTCTCTCTCTCTCTCTCACACACACACACACACACACACACACACACTATAAATAATAAATTAATAAATAAATAAATTTTAAAAAGTTAAATTTAAAAATAGGCACTCCGTCTCTCACTGAAGCGCATCTTGCTGACGTCAGATCAAGTGTGCCCTTCTGATAATATACAAACAGACACGGACACACAGACCTGCAGCAGTGCCACCAAGATACCTGAGATATTTCCACCTTCAGATCTGTGTTATCTATCTGTGACTTTCTCTTCCAGAGCTATAGCTGGAGGTTTAGGCTTGAGGGCTTTTGGTCTTAGAGGATGTCAGCTTGGGATGACGGCGTTCAGGTGTGTCCTTCAGGCTTTTACCTGGCTTCCTCTCGTGTGTCGCCTGACTTCAGAGAAATGCTTTCTTGTGTAGGTTTCAACACACAAACAAGCAGATGGATAACAAATACTCAACTCAAGCACAGGGATGCACACTAACTCAAGTGTTCAGACCTGGCTCCTGTGGGAGCTTCCTGCTCTTCCCAGATTTCTCTCCTTTTTGATGTTCTGCCTCCCTTCCCTGGGCCTGTTGTCCCTCATGTCAGAGATGAAGGCTATGTATGTGTAGTCTTCAGTGTGTATGGCAGCTCTCTCTAGACCATGAGGGTGCGGGGATGCAGGAATTTGCGGGAGTTGGGGGGGTGGGGGGAGGCTGCATGCCCAGAGTCAGATAAATTTGTGGACCTGAAGTAACTCCAGTAACTGTTCCCAAGGTGTCTGCACTTCTAACATTCACCCACTACGAAGAAGTTAGCTGATAGAAACAATACATTTTACAAATATATGAATGTTTCAAAGAAGTAAAAATATTAGCCGGGCGGTGGTGGCACACGCCTTTAATCCCAGCACTTGGGAGGCAGAGGCAGGCGGATTTCTGAGTTTGAGACCAGCCTGGTCTACAGAGTGAGAATCAGGACAGCCAGGGCTTCACAGAGAAACACCATCTCAAAAAAATGTAAAAATAAAAAATAAAAAATAAAAAATAAAAAATAAATAAATAAATAAATAAATAAATAAATATTAAAAGGAGGGGGAAAGCCAGCTGGAAGGGGATTTATGGCAGAATGGCAGGCGCCAATGGAGGGCTTAAAGAACCTGAAGCATCAGGTCTGGGCACCAACAGTGGTACAGCTTCCAGAGAGACAAATATCGTCTATGCCTCTGCTCCCCTGAGCCTTTAACACCACTGTGGCTGTTAATTGTTGATGCTGAGCATGGGGCCCTATAAGCCCAAGTTGTGGCCTCACTATGTACAGAACAAAATCTGGTCAGTGTTCTGTGATTTAAAAAAGGTTACTGTGCCCCTCCCTGAGGACTAGCTTTCACGGGACCCAAAGGCATCATACAGCTTTCAAAAGAGGGAGGCAGCCAGCACCCCTGCCCAGCTACGACACCTGGGAACCACGTTAGCAGCCAGCATGGCCGAATGACCCTATCAGTGCAGTGGCGGCACATGTACCTTGCAGTAACTAGCTGCTCTAATTGTATTTAAGACCTTCTCAACAAGAGGAAAACTGTGCCTGGTACTTGAGACCTAGCCAACTACTCAGTGCTAGTGAAATTGTGGTTATTGGAGGATAATCTACAACCACCAATTTACTAAACCAATATATTTTCTTTTTTGCTTTTCTGTTTGTTTGTTTTTTGGATTTGGCTTTTTCGAGACAGGGTTTCTCTGTATAGCCCTGGCTGTCCTGGAATTCACTCTGTAGACCAGGCTGGCCTCGAACTCAGAAATCTGCCTGCCTCTGCCTCCCAGAGTGCTGGGATTACAGGCATGCGCCACCACCGCCTGGCTACCAATATATTTTCTAACAGTCTCCAAACATTTGCCCTAATACCCACAGAAGAGTGTAGTCTTTACCCCTCATCACGGAAACTTCTCTTTTCAACAGAGACCATTACAAAAAGCTACAACCAATCCCCATACAGAGCTGTGAAGCTCAGACCCAATAGATAGATCTACAAAACACTTGACACCTAAGGCTCAGGGATAATTGCAGAAGAGGGGACAGAAAGAGTGTCAGAGCTGGAAGATCAGAGGCTTTACTGTGAGATTTGTCTCCTAGCAACATCTGAAGCAACACCCATAAAGTATCACCAGCATGACCGTCCAAATGTAAACTGAACAAGGACATCAACAAACATACCAAACAGCCTGGGAGAAAGCCCGGCCACATGATGAGGTCACCCTACACAAAGACCTACAGGCTACCGAGGAAAGCTGGGAGCAGGAGAGGCAGTCCTCCCAGGGAAGAGCATCTTGATTGGTTGCCCAGTGCCAAATTGTCAGCCCTGAAAATATACATACAAGTAACATTATGTGGACCAATAGGTTATATCTGGGAATGTATATGTGTATACAAATAACTAAAAGCATATAGGAAACAGCAAGTTTTCCATAACAGGAAAGCAAGGCCATGAATTTGAAGGAGAGGGAGGGGTAGATGAGAAGGTTTGGAGGAAGGAAAGGGAAGGGAAACGTTGTGATTAAAATACAATCTCAAAAGTATAAAAATAGAGTCCACCCCATCGGTGTCCCAGGAGAAAGTGACCATAGCTTTTCCAAAATTCATGTTCCTGTTTAAAGAATGTTAAAAAAAAGAAAAGAAAAAAGAAAAAAAGTCCCAGTCTGTGGGACAGTCATTCAGGCTTGGCAAAGACAGCTGTGTCTCTCTGTCCCTGGAGATTCAAACCAGGGCACAGGAGCCCATCAGAGGAAGGAGCACGAACTCAAATGGGAGCGGAGGACCACTCCACCATCCTCTGGAGTCCATGAAGCAGATGGATGCTTCATGGTGGAGACCAGAGTGGGGTGATGAGAGGTGAGCTGGACCCCAAGCTGCCCATCAGGTTTTCCACCACACAGAAGAAGGGAGGAGGCAGAGCAGCCTTGGGTGTGACGACTGTCCTTCATAGACAGACATCCCCCGCAGCCTGTCTCACCTCTCCTGCCCTCTGCTCACACACGCCTGTTCCTGCTCAGGTGCTCCCTGGAGCCAGAGTCCAGGCCTTTGACAGGCCTCGCAGGTGGCAGTGTCCGGTGGCATCCTCTCTGTTGTGTGTCACCCAAATATACTGTGGAGCGTTGGTCTTCCTCATCTGCCCTCTCACCTTCCCCAGATGCACCAGCCTGGCACATGCATCACCAGATATTATACCAGCTGAGCACCTTCCTCTAAGAAACTGAGTTGTCCCCTTGCCACTCTCAAAGGCACACGGGGAAGGGCTCTGGGCAGGACTGGCCTTCAGAAGGCTAAGAATGTCGGCAACCAGCTTGGCCCCTCTCTGTCCACTGGAATCTGTTCAGACACCTTAGGGGCCAGACAGCCTTCTGAGGAAGCGTACTCCTCGTGTTGAAGCAGTGTGTCTAGATGAGCGTGAGGCTCACTCCCAAAGAGCCTTGAGTATATGACCTCCAGGCTCACAGGTGAAGTGCCTGGATCAGCCTTGGTTTCCATAGGGCCTGGCCTGGTCCCTTTGCAGTCTCTCCAAGAAAGGGATGCAGGGCCTAACTCGCCTGCATACACACAGTTAGCACATGTAAGGTGCACACATGTGCACAGCTTGGTCTCTGTTTAAATACACCTCGGGCACAACCCAGGATCAGCCTCCGTAAGCACAAGTCTGTCTCAGATCTCCCTACCTGCACGGGAAAAGCAGGAAGCCCTGGATCCTTGTTATTTCTGGGCCACTTCCTACACGAGTGGACCAACTGTGGACCACCAAGACCTTTCCCTGGGCTGGAACAGAACCACTCAGGCCTGAGAAACAGATGGCCCAAGAACGTGGTATACCTGGCAACCAAGTCCAGAGGAGAGGGTGTCGCTTTAGGACCAAGTTGTGTGGTACCTGGGGAAGCAGAATAGATAATGTTGGAGTCTGAGAACCAGTTAGATTTCAGCCTTCCTCAGAAACCAGTGAGGCAGGTTTCAGGTGCTCCTAAGCATGTGTGCATGTGTGTGTGTGTGCACACGTGCACGCACATGCGCGTTTGTGTATATGTGTGTGTTTGTGTGTATGTGTGTATTTGTGTGTGTGTGTGTGTGTGTATGCCTGTGCATGTGTCTCTGTTTTCATGTCTCTGTTTGTGTGTATGTCTGTGTGTGTATCTGTCTCTGTGTGTCTGTCTATATGTCTCTGTGTGTGTCTGTGTCATGTGTTCCTGAACATGTGTGTTTGTGTGTGTCTCTCTATGTGTATATTTCTTTCTGTGTTTATGTCTATGTGTATGTGTGAGGTGTTCCTGAACTCTTGTGTGTGTGTGTGTGTCTGTCTCTGTGTGTCAGTCTCTGTGTCATGTGTGTGTGTATATCTGTGTTTGTGTGTATCTATGTCTGTTTCAGGTGCTTGGGGGATGGTGTCTGTATGTATCTCTGTGTGTCTTTGTGTATGTGTGTCTTTGTGACCACACAGGGCACAGGGAAGACAAGGGTGGGAGTCAACAGCTAATGGCCAGAAAATCCAGACCAAGTAGAGAAAAGAGGAGCCGGGATAATAGAATATATAATATCTTAAACAATATTAAGTATACTCAAGGCTTCCCAGATGTGTGACCTGCAGACTCTTTGACAATCCTGTCCATCACTTTGAATCTGTCCCACCCACTCAGTGTACTTTCGTAGTCTGTGTTGGGGGCTCCTCCAGACCCACTTCCTGGGAGCTTCGCCCCAGGAGACAGGGTGAGTTGGAGGGATTCCTTCTGGCTCCTCCTAGAGTGGAGTGTGGGACGAGGGGCTGGGATTAAGTTTCCATCTCTGCCTGACGTGCATCAAGGGGAGCTGAGCCCCCATAATCAGAAACAGCTGTGCCTCGGGCTGGGATACTGGGGGTGTAGTAGCCATGTCTGCGTGGTCCCACTTCCCCAGGGAATATTTTCTGAAACCTCTCAGGAAACTGAAGGTCAGGAAACTGAGATTAAAAAAAAAAAATCCCAATCCAGAGTTCGCACCACTACAGGGTCTCAGCCCTTCCCCTACCCTGATTATTGAGCCTGCAAAGCTGGCCTGGCTCCTGAGCCCAGGAAGCAGGACTCACTCCAGGTATCAGACTCCAAGTCTGCTGGCATTGTTAGCCCCAGACAGGGCTGTGATGGGTCCTGTGGACACACTGCACATGGGTCAGGATTTTGTGGTTGTGACACGATACCTGACAGGAACAACTTAAACAACAAGCACATCCATCGGGGTTCAGGGTTTCTGAGCATCCTGTACCCCTTCATCTGGCTCCCGAGTGTCAAGCCAGTGGTGGGGAGCTGGTGCGACTGAGCATCCTGGTGGGAGCATATGTGGGGCAAAGCTGCTAGCCTAGTGGTGGAGGAGAGGCAAGACACAGGAAGGAGCTGGGGACAGACACCGGTCATATCCCTCAGAGGCATGTGCCCAGTGGTCCTCCTCCAGCTGGGACCCCATTCTTTTCTTTTAAAAGAAGTATTTATTATATTTAAGTACACTGTTGCTGTTTTCAGACACTCCAGCAGAGGGCGTCAAATCTCATTACAGATGATTGTGACCCACCATGGGGTGGATTTGAACTCAGGGCCTCTAGAAGAGCAGTCCGCGCTCTTAACCGCTGAGCCATCTCTCCAGCCCCCAGGACCCCATTCTTATGGCCTCCTCAGTCCAGAAGTCACCAATAGGTTATCTGATGATGAAGTCAGCAACTTACCAACACCTTTCCGCTGCTGTCCTAGATTTTCGTTGCTGTGTTAAGATTCTGTGACCAAAGAAACTTGGGGAGGAAGGGGAAGGCTTTATTTGCCTTTCAGATTACAGTCCATCATCAAAGGAAGTGGCTTGATGCAGAAACCACGGTTTCTTTCTATTTGCTTCCAGGCTGGACCACCTGCCAGGATGGGGGCCGCCTCCCACAGCAAGATAAGCCTTCTATCAATTAACAATCAAGAAAACGCCCCATAGGCATGTCCGCAGGCCAATCTGATGGAGGCGGTGACTCAACCGATGTTCTGTCTTCCATGTATACCAAGTTGAGGACCAAGATTAGCCATAGCAACTGTGAACTAAGCGTTAACACCCTAGCTAGAGACATGTTTAGGCAAAACACCCTAAGACTGGCCCATAGGTCTGGCAGCTCTAGATGCTCATGTGAATGTTAAGTTTAGGCTTTGAAAAAGTGATTCTAGTCCAGCATCCAGAACCACAGGCCAGTCACATACACGGAGGCCGTAAAAGAACACTACACGGGAACTTGGGGGTGGCAAGACTTAAAGTCCATTGCTCACTGCTGTCCTAAACCAAAGGCACAAAAAAGACTCAGCCATGTAACAAATTTTCCACAAGGAATGAAATTAACCTGAAAGAGTCCCTGTCTCCAAAATCCACAGGTTTGGTGGACATACTACAGGGAACAGGAAGATGGAGGAGGAGCATGAGCACAGGGTAGGGAGGACGTAGGAGGAGGAAAACAAGAGCATAGTGCAGTGGGAGGAGGGAGAGGGAGGACTCTAAGGGAGAGAGCAGTGTAGGGTATCCTGGACACCTGACTGGATGCTTGTTAATGCAGTTCATTTGTTTGTTTGTTTGTTTGTTTTTGAGACAGGGTTTCTCTGTGTAGCCCGCCTGTTCTGGAGCTCACTCTGTAAACCAGGCTGGCCTTGCACCACACATCAGCTTGCCTCTGCCTCCAGAATGCTGAGCTTAAAGGCGTGCCCACCATACTTGGCAGTCAATGCCATCTTAAACACTATTAAGTACACTCGAAGCTTTCCTGAGATGGTAGGTTTGTGACCTTCAGTCTTTGTATAAATCCTGCCTATCACTTTCAGTCCTTCCCACTCACATCTTGGCAGGTTATTTCCATATTAACCTGAGGGCACCGTGGCAGGGTTCTGTTTGTCATCCTGTGCTACCCGTTGTAGCAAAGACCACTGAAAACCTCCCCACTGCCTACGGGGGGTACAAGCACATCGTTCCGAGAACTCTACAGTATTTAAGCATCAGAAGTGGGTTAGCTAGGTGGTGGCATTGAGAGGGTACCCCGTGTCGATGAACAGCACCACATACTAGGAGACACACAAACCCGTACTAACAGACACCAGGAAAAATCTGTATAAGACAGATTTGATGTCTGTCACCCACATGCTTGGGACCAGAAGTATGTGTGGTTTTATGTTTTCGGATCTTGTGCTATTTGCACATATAAAACAATTGATGTGCGGGCTTGAGAAACCCTCCCCATGCTTCCCCAGTCACTCTGCTCTTTGCCTGCGGCTCGCTGTCTAGGAGGGGTTTCCTGGGGTGCCTCACTGTGCTTGCTCTTTGAGTGTGACCTGTCACAGGAGGTCACAGGTGTCACTTGCCATACTGTGTGGCATCACAACACCTCTCAGAAGTTTCATATTTTAGATCCTTTTGGATTCTAGATTTTCATTTTAGGAATTCTTCGCCTGCCTCGGTGAGGGGAAAAAGAACATCAAAGTATTTCTGACTCGCTCGTCAGGAATCCACATCGGCAGGCTCATGGCTGCCTTTCCGAGGCCCCAGCTCAGCCTCTCCATATGGATCCCTACCTGCTTGTACTCAGAGCACCGAGCAAATCCCCAGGGACGAGGGGCATGTCCCCGTCATGTTACTTATATCTCATCACCTCCAGCTCTGGAGGATCCAAGGCCATCTTAAGAGAGCACGAGGGAGCGAGCAAGCCTGGCCCTGACCGTGTTCCCCACTGAGAGAGAGAAGCTGAACTTAGGTCGCGGGGCTTCCTTCGGGTGAGGCGGGTGAGGCCCGTGATGGGGAGCATTCCAGGCATGCCGAGCTGGGAATTGACTCTGCCTGGTGGGTGGTGCCTCCGGAGGCCCCTGGCTGACCCCACAAGAGTAGGAAGGATGTTCTCCTGTCCCCAGATTCCTCTGCGGCAGCAGAGTTCAGGGGGCCACCAGACCCTTCTTTCTGATGCTCGTGTTATTGTGGTGAGTTGCCCCTGGGTTGGGACTGTACAGCCCCAGAGGGACAACAGTCACTGGGAGCGTTCTTGAACAACTGAAGTTGGGGGCAGAGCAAGCCATGGCTTCTCTCTGGCCCCTCTTTGAGCTGAAGGTGAGAGTCCAAGGAGCCCTCTGGCCCCTACTTCCCTCCAGTGAAGTGTGGAGGAGGTCACCAAATCACTCTGCCCATCTCTACTACCTCACGCAAGAAGGGTGGTTGGCCACACCTCTGACCACAGGCACACCGAAGAAACCACAGAGGTCAGCGCAGGCAGCTCAGCCCCTCTGCCTATCTCAGGCTGACTTGGAGGACAGCGTGGCACCTGTACAGGCTCTTCCGACCACAGGCATCTGCCTCTCGTTTGCCCAAAGTTCAAAGGCAGATAGCTGGCAGGCAGAAGCCGAGTGACTGGCCTGCAGTTGGGTGTGTTGTCTGTCTGGACAAGCTGGCTGAAGGGGAGGAGGTGTGGCCCTCTGGCCGAGCCTTGACCCAGTCCTGCTTTGATTGAAGCCATGTGAGGGGTGGGTAGGCAGACAGCCAGGGCTTTGACCCTGGACAGCCAGGACTCTGACCCTCGAGAGAGGTGCAGTGATCCTTGCATGCCAGACTGTGTGCAAGCTCTTTACCGGGCTGGGCACATTCTCCTGGTCTGAGTAGTTGCCCTGGCGTGTACAAGGGCTGACAGGGCTTGCAGCTCAGCTCAGTAGGGACATCAGCTGTGATTCTGGGATGAAGCTCTCAGAGCATCTTGGCTGGACAGAGGATGGTAGTTACCTGCAGGGAGCTCCGGAGCAAGTGGACCTACCGTATACTGGGCTAGTCAGTCACTCAAGATTCCTAGTTGCTGCAGGACTGTCCACCCAGAGAGCCAATGTGGAGTGTTGATCAAGGGTTCACATGTGGAACCAGGTCCTCCAGGGGCATGGTGACATAGGGGAGAGATCAAAACCCAGAAGGCGCCATAGCTGGGCAGAAAGGCAAGGGAAAGGTTGTTTACATCTTCTGGACAGCAGTCTGTGGGGCGTGGGGTAGGGGTGGGAGCATAAGGAGAACAGACCATTGTGGGGCTGTGGACGCTGGTAGGCAGGTAAGTGGCATTAAGGGGTACTTGTCTTTGTGACATCTGGGTGTCTTTCACCCCAAATACTCTTCTGCAGCCTGCCTACCTACCAGCACCACAAACAGAGCAAGGCTTACTTTATATTGGGGGGGGGTTCCAGTCCCCATCTCCTGGGCATTTGATCCTGGAGTAAATGGTCTTTGAGCTACTTCCAAGGCAGGAAGGCCTGCCCGAAGCCCCTGTCCGGCTGCGGTGATGACGTATGATGTGTTTTCATCAATAATGGAACAGGAATCTTTGCGGTCCACTCTCCCGAGGTCAGCCCCTAGACACACTGCATAGTGCAGAGTGTACCAAGCATGTCACACGGTACATAGTGCTCATGCTGTAGTGGGTGGTGCACACATACACAGGGCACTACCTGGTGCATGGCAGGCTGCGGACTGACAGCTGCTTAAATTCTGGGGGGTTGGACCCTGCCCTAAGTGGGCACCTCACTCACTCTCTCCATTGACAGAGTCCTCTGCCCTCCTGATTGAAGTCTCCTATTCTCATCCTGATTCCGATCTCTGTGTCTAGAGGGGTCCTGGTGGCTCTGACGTCTTAGGGAGTGAGGCGCCTCGGAGTGCAGACCAGAAGGGCCCAGAGGATAGAAAGAGCTAAAGAAACTACAATATCCAGCCAGGCACATGCTGTGTGAGGACAAGGGGTGGAGGGGACTCAACCAGAACTCTTAGAAGCAAACCTCACATGAATTTGATGAAGAATCCGTAAAGTGCAAAGAAACACATGCTCCCCCGCTACTTACTCCTTAAGTTCTCAGCCAGGTAGAAACCCGCCATCTAATGGGACTTCTTCAAAAGAGAGGCCCAGGCCTGCCCTGGTCCCATCTCCTTCTTTCCCATCATCTTTCTCAAAGGGACAGAGTCTGGAAGGTAAGACTGTTAAGAGAAATGTAGAGCATGGACGCCAGTAAGCAGGACCCCTCCACGGTCTCTGCATCAACTCCTGCTTCCAACCCTAACCCCTAACCCTACATCAGCTCCTGTCCTCACTGCTTTTGATGATGAGCGGATAGATGGCGCTGTGAGGGACATAAACCGTCTCCTCCCCAGGGAACTGTGGCCATGATGCTTCAGCATAGCAAGAGTGACCCTAACTAAACAGACCATAACATTTCCTGGCCTGCAATTGTCCTGCTTCAAAACCTCCTGAGGAGGAATCTCCCCACACCCCTGGGCTGCAAGGCTTGGCTCAGCCCTCTGCTCCATCCAGAACTGAAATATCCAACAGTTCCAGGTTAGGCACCACCTTCAGATTTCAATCTCTCCCCTGCCTGGGGAGTCAACCGAGTCTATAGAGTGCCTTCCTAGGTACATGAGGTCCTTAGTTACTCCTCAGCATTGCCCAGGTCCAGCCTGGGCTACAGAGAGAGAGAGAGAGAGAGAGAGAGAGAGAGAGAGAGAGAGAGAGAGAGAGAGACACAGACACAGATACAGTCAGTCCAGATATAATGCCAGCAGGAGAGCCCTACCTCCTCCTCACCAGAAGTAGACAACCGAGACAGAAATCCAACAACAAACTTCAGGGTCAGCTGCCCCGTAGATCCACAGTACTTAGGAAACACTAGCAGAGTTATCTCGCCCAGTACATGTGGTGAATGGATTCTTCTCTGCGGTTCATGAAACTTTCTCCAAACCAGATCAGATTTTATCCCACAAAGCAAGTCTTAATAAATAAAGGGAAGAAAGAAATAACTTTACAGTCTTTTAAGATCGCTATGGAACGAAACTGGGAAGCAACAAGAGAAAGTATGCAAAGTTATGAGCACTGGGCAAAACACTTTCTTTAAAATAAAGATTTATTTATTATATGTAAGCACACTGTAGCTGTCTTCAGACATCCTAGAAGAGGGAATCAGATCTCATTATGGATGGCTGTGAGCCACCATGTGGTTGCTGGGATTTGAACTCAGGACCTCCAGAAGAGCAGTCAGTGCTCCTAAACGCTGAGCCATCTCTCCAGCCCCTGGACAGAACACTTTTGAGTGGGTCATTGAAGAAGTTCTGGGAGGAAATACAAGATTCCTAGGCCCAAATGCCAATGAGGGCACAGCTTGCCAGAACTTGCAGTGAAGGCCACTGGTTCTGCGAGGTTCTGTGAGGACGGTTCAGAGCTCTGAGTGCCTACACTGAACAGGTCAGAGCATGAGGGAGCGGCTGACAGGTGACACTGAAGCTCAGGCCAGTACGACCAAGTGGAAGCCCAAATCAGCAGAATAACAGAAACAATAACAGTCAGAGCTGAGAACAATGACACAGGGACAAAACATACACATCAACGGAGTGAAAGACTGGTTCTTCCAAAAGGGTGAACAAGAGTGGCGAGCCCTTCAGCAAACTAAGAGTCAGAGAAAGAAGGCCTCAGATAATAAACCTAGAGGGAAGGAGAGCATGTCACAGCAGATGCCACTGAAGCAGAGATCATTAAAGCACATTTTGAAATGTTATATTCTAAGAAATCAGAAATTACAATAAATGTATATGTCAACGTGTGTAGCCTACCAATACTAAACCTGAACAAAGCAATAATAACCAGTTAGCTTAGAGCAGTGGTAACCATCTCCCTGCCAAAGGCCCAAGGCCACACAGACTCACTGGTGAATTCTACCAGGTCTTTACAAAGGGAATCAGTTTGTTATACTGGCACACACCTCTCATCCCAGCACTCGGAAGGCAGAGGCAGGAGGACCTCTGTGAGTCTGAGACTAGCCTGATCTTCATAGCAAGTTCCAGGACAGCCAGAGCTAAATATGAGACCATCTTTAAAAATTTTTTTTGATTTGGTTTTTTTGAGACAGGGTTTCTCTGTACAGCCCTGACTGTCCTGGAGCTCACTCTGTAGACCAGGCTAGCCACCAAGTCAGGAATCCACCTGCCTCTGCCTCCCAGAGTGCTGTGATTACAGGCATGCGCCACCACCGCCCGGCTTAAAATTTAATAATTAACTAAATAATTGATTCTAAGAAGAACTGTCAAAAAGGGAAATCAAGGCTGGAGAAATGGAGGACTTGAGTTTGAATCCAGCACCCATGTTGGCTAGCTCAGAAATACCTATAACTGCTGTTACAAGGCATCTGACTGGCACACTCTCTTGTTTTCATGGACACACACACACACAAATAAAAATAAATTTAAAAATAATTGACAAATGCGACTGTATCAAATATAACAAAAATGACAGCGCAGTAGCCATCCTGTAGGACAGGAGAACAATTTTTGCCAACTATTCCTCCAATAGAAGATTAATATCCAGACTATTCAAAGAACTCAAGTATAAACACCAAAAGAGTAACAAATATATTCAATAGATGGGCAAATTAACCAAATAGACACTTTTCAAAAGAAAAAAAATACGAATGGCCAACTAACACATGAAAAAATATTCAACTTGCTAGCCATTGGGAAAATGCAAATCAAGACCACATGGAGACTCTTCTCACCCTAGTTACCATGGCTCTCACCAAGAGGGTAAAAAACTAACAGTGCTGATGTGCAGTAGAGGGTGGGAGATCCTCACACACTGTGGGTGCAAGTGGGCATTAGTGTAGCCACACTGAAATCAGGATGGAGTTCCTAAAATCCTAAAACTACAGCTGCCATGTCATCTAGCTACACTATTTCTGGGCATCCACTGAGAGGCTTCAAGGTCAGCTCACATGTTTATGGCACCACTGTTTACAATAATGAGATCATAGAGCCAGCCAATGACATCATGGATAAAGAAACAGTGATACAGGGGCTGGAGAGATGGCTCAGCGGTTAAGAGCACCGAGTGCTCTTCTGAAGGTCCTGAGTTGAAATCCCAGCAACCACATGGTGGCTCACAACCATCTGTAAGGAGATCTGATTCTCTCTTCTCGGGTGTCTGAAGACAGCTACAGTGTAGTTACATATAATAAATAAATCTTAAAAAAACAAACTGGTGATATATAGTCAGTTTTATTCCACCACAAAGAAGAAGAAAATCATTGCATGTGCAGGAATATGGATGTCACTGGAGCCCATTATATTCAGAAAGATAAGCCAGACTCAGAAAGACAGATGCACGTTTCCTCTCATTTACGGACTCTTGAAGGGGAGAAGACTTAAATGCCAGACAGTGGTGGCACACGCCTTTAATCCCAGCACTTGGGAGGCAGAGGCAGGAGGATTTCTGAGTTCAGGGCCAACCTGGTCTACAGAGTGAGTTCCAGGACAGCCAGGGCTACACAGAGAAACCCTGACTCAAAAAACAACAAAACAAAACAAAGACAAAGGAAATGGGGGGAGAGGAAGAGAAAGAGAGGGAGAGAGGGAAAGAGGGAGAGACAGAGAGAGGGAGAGAGGGAGGAGGGGGAAAGAGGGAGAAAGGGAGAAAAGAGAGAGAGAGAAAGAGAGAGAGAGAGAGAGAGAGAGAGAGAGAGAGAGAGAGAGAGAGAGAAGGGGGAGAGAGGGAGAGAGGATCTGTTTTAGTCATTGTTCCACTGTGTAAAGGGCCACCACGACCAGGCAATCCTTGTTAAGAGAAGCACTTAGTTGGCGGCTGGCTCACAGTTTCACAAGCTCAGTCCGTTATCATCATGGCGGGAGCATGGGTCACGCAGGCAGTTGCCAGGGAGTAGCTGAGAACTGCATCCTCATCCCTAGGTGAAGAGAGAGACTCTAGGCTTGGCACAAGCTCTTGAAAGCTCAGAGCGCAGCACCATCACTGACACACTTCAAACCACCACGGCCTCCTAGTTTGTTTTCTGCAGTACTGTGAGGAGCACCCTGACCAAAAGTACTGTGAGGAGCACCCTGACCAAAAGCCAAAGGGTCTGATCCACCTCTTCAGCTCTCACTCTATCATGAGGTAAAGTTAGGGCAGAAACTTGAGGAAGCCGGATGCAGGAACTGAATGAGGCAGAGGGCAGGAGGATCGCTGCTTCCTGGCTTGTCCCAGGAGCTCACATTCTCAAACTTTCTAGGCCCACTGGGCCCTCCCACATCAGCCATTAATCAAGAAAATGCCCATGGACTTGCCTTTAGGCCAATCTGATGGACGCATTTTTTTCTCAAGGGCAGTTTCTTCTTCCCAGACAATCCTAGTTTGTGTCAAGAAACTAACAGCACTTAGTGGGGAGAATATGGCCCAAAGGAGAAGGCTATGCTGACTCCATGACAGGCTTCAAGTTGGCAGTTCAGGAGAGTAGGCCTAAGAACTGGGCAAGCCCAGGCAAGTTACTTACTAGAAAGAAACCCAGGCTTCAGGAAGCTAGTCAGAAACTGCCCCGCCATCAGAGGCTGCCCCACCATCAGAAGAATGGGTCGGCAACAGTTTCCAGACCTCCCCAGCAACAGTTTCCGGACCTCCCCAGCAACAGTTTTCAGACCTCCCCAGCAACAGTTTCCAGCTAAAATGCCCTGGTCAGGGGTCTGGAATGTCTCTAGAGATGGAAAAGATAAAGGTCACCTCCCCAGAATTCTCCTTCTGCACTTTAAATCAGGCCTCGAGCTCACTTGGTTGTCTCTCCATCTTGGGATGGGAGACCCCAGCAGCATGCTGGACTTCTACAGAATAAAACTCTCTCTGCTTTTACATATGATCTGAGTCTGGAATATCATTCTTCGGCAAATCATGGACCCTTACAAAAAGACATAGCATGCATGCCTGACGGTGCCACTACACAAACCCATCAGTTTATATAATTAATAAACGCTACCTGAAAGAGACGTAACATTTACCATCATGCACTTTTAAGTGTACAATTGAATGGCATTAATACACTCATGAGTTTGTACAAACACCAAGGCTACTTGTCTCCTCTTTCTGTCTGTACAATGAAAATATACCCACTAAATGGCAACTGCCAGTTTCCCAGCAGTCACCGTCTTGCTGTCTATGGCTTTGACTGGAATAAGTAAACCATAGCAAAGGGTCAAACATAGCAAAGGCTAGGAGGACAACAGTGGGGGGTGGGGGAGGTCAAACGAAAACAGAAAAATTAAGAAGCAGCTAGGGTGGGAGTGTACTATTATAATCTCAGCGACTGGGAAGCCGAGGGTCACTGAAGCCAGCCTCAGTGGGATAACAAGTTCCAGGCCAGGCAGGATGACAGTGGGAGGCCCTGTGTCAAACAAGCAATCAGAAACTGGAGGATTGAAAAAAAGAGAGAGAGAAAAGAAAATCATAGTGTACTGAAACAAAGAGGAAGAGGAGGAGCCATGAGAAAGAGGAGGAGGAGGAGGGAGGAGGGGGAGGAGGAAGAGGAGTGAAAAAGGGGAGCCAGGGAACAGGAGTGAGGGGGAGGGAGGAGGGGGAGGGAGGAGGGGGAGGATGGAAGGATAGGGAGGAGTGGAAAAGGGGAGGGGGAAGAGGAATGAGTAGGAGGAGGGAGGAAAGAGGAGGGAGAGGAATGAAAAGGGGGAGCCAGGGAAGAGGAGTGAGAGGGAGGAGGGAGGAGGGGGGATTGGAAAGGGGGAGCTGGGGGAAGAGGAATGAGAGGGAGGAGGGTGGTAGGAAGTGGGAGAAGAGAAAGGAGGAAGAAGGAGAGAGGAGGGAGGAGGGGGAGGAGGGAGGAGGGAGGAGGGAGGAGGGGGAGACATATATAGCATTAAATCACCTCGCACTTCTTTGGAAGTACCTCCTTGTGTCCTCTTACTGTGAGTAGCTTCTTTGTACTTGCACTCTACTTCATAGATTCTGCCTTCATCTGGGTCTAAACTCTTGTCAAGACCATTCAGTGAGCTCTGAATTAGGTTTTTAATTTCTAGATGCTCCATGGTGGTTCTTTTTTTTTTTTTTTTAATTGTGCACTGTCCAGTTGTTGAGAAAATAGAAACTTAGAGGCCTAGATTCTTCTCCCCGACTCCAGCACAACAAACCATGTCCTTTGTGTCCCTGGCTGATAATTCAAGCACCTGGGTTTCTTAGCATGTGTTTTTTGGGATGTTTCTCCTCCACTGTATCTCCTCTCATGTTTCTTCCGTCTTTGTTCCTGGGCTGGAGAAATATCTAAATGTCATTTGCAGAGATAAGCAGTAGCTAGGGCAATGCTGTCACTGTCCTGGAAAGCCCCAGTTTGCATATGCTGCAGATACAGATGCCCCTGCCACCTGCAGTGACACTGAGCTGAGGCTGGAGATCCCCATAATTCCTGCATTTAGGGCCCGAGCCGCCCAGATGATGCTAGGTTGGGCTACTGTCCAGCAGAGTGCTGCCTTGCCTCTGCCCATCCCCTCACCCTCTGGGCACACTCCCCTTTGTTTTCAGTCAAAAGCAGGTGTGGCTGAGTGTGGTCCACACCCTTGATGGGTCCTGGACTCCTATTTATTTCCTTAACCCAGAAAGATGCCAAAAATGACAGAGTCCCTTCCTGGCCCTTCCCGAAAGGGCGGGATAGCCTGGGTTCCAAGATCTCCTCGCTAGCCTGGCTTACTCTGGGGAGTCATCAATGTGCTTTAGATATTTCCTGCTTCTATGGAGATGACATTTGTGTGCTGCCGTGACTCTTTCCTTGTTTTATTAGGAGGGTTGACCTCACTGCTCATAGTCACCGGAAGCTTGTCTTGCATTTTAACCTAAAGTTTTAAAGCAGTTTCTTCTTGATCACTTTAGTTCAGTTCTGTATAAAGGGTGTGGTGAGATGACATTCTTCCTCTCTGCAGATCCTGTGTCCAATAGAGTTTTCATTGACAGTGATGTGTCAAGGCTCTGTGTAAAGACCTAAGTCTGGGATTCATTTCGGTATCAGGCTGAAGTTTGCCTCCTTCCCCTTCAGGGGTTGGGATCGTGACTCTGAACAGAGTGGTAGTGTTTAGAAGTAGGGCCATGGGGATGTTATGGAGGCGGCCCATGTGAACGAGAGTAGTGTCCTTACAGAAGGGGCTTAGGGGTTCTCTCAGCTTTTCATGCTGTGAGGCTATGGGCAGCAGATTCCAGTCTGTAAACCAAGAGGAGCTGGACAGGCGCAGTGCTGGCTGTCTAATCTCAGAACCCCAGCCCCCAAATGCCAAGAATACTCTGTTTTCATCGGCCATCTAGGCTATGGAGTTTTGGGTTAGTTGTTCTTTTATAATGATTTTTTTCTTTAATATTTTTATATGTATGGATGTTTTGCCTGCATGTATGTGCATGTGCTTGAGAAGAAGAGGTACTGGGTCCCTTGGAACTGGAATGGCAGGTATCTGTGAGCCACAACATGGGTGCTGGGAAGTGAACCCATATCCCTTGAAAGAATAGCACTGGCTCTTAATCACAAAACCATCTCTAGATCTGGAGTTTTGTTTCAACACCATGAATTGATGAAGACAATCCCATGATGTCTCTCTCACCCCTGATAATTTTTGTTCTAGGCTATAACTTACTGATATCTTAATTACTGAAGCCTTAGGATTCTTATTTAGCTTCTGTTCAGAATTGCTGTGAATCTAGTGTGATCAGAAACAGCGGTGTTTATGACGTCACCCTCCATGCCCAAGTGCACAGGATTTGTGACATCACACCCAAATGCACAGGACAGCACCATCCCTCTGAATTCTACAACTCTCATACAGTTTTGTAATTTTTCTCATCCTTTATTTCATAGCCTTATGGAATCTTCTCCTTGAAATATCTTTTAAATTGTGTGTATCTTTGTGGGTGAAGCAATGCATGCATGTATTCACCTCTAAGGCCATAGGTGACAGAGTTCTGGAGCTGGAGATACAGTGGTTATGAAGTGTTCCATGCGGATGCTAGACATCAAACTCGGGTTCTTTGCAAAAGCAATGACACCCCCCCTTTAATCCCTGAGCCATCTCACCAGCCCCAATTATACATTTTGTTGTTTCTTTTCTTTTGTTTTAAGACGGGGTACCATTATGTAGCCCTGGCACTGAACTCGGCTACCTTCCCAGTGCTGGGATTAAAGGCAGGCACCATCATGATCTATCAGCTGGAATCCTCCCTCGAAAGTAAAGAGAAGGGTTGTCAAAATTTGCAAGAAGGGGTAGATTTTACTATATATAAACAAAGACTTAATTTTTTTAAAAAAAGATTTAATAGCAGATGGTGCGTGTGTGAAGAGTAAAATCCGACAGATCTGAGTTGGCCACTGAGATCACTTAGAACACTGGAGTTTGAAACAGAATTCTCAAATAGAACTTGTATATCCAGGTCTGACCACGGTGTGTGTGTGTGTGTGTGTGTGTGTGTGTGTGTGTGTGTTTGTCCCAGGTAGTGTCTGTCGCCTGGACCTGAGGTGAGCTCAGGCAGTCAGGCATCCTGCCCTGCTGGCAGAGTGGTCTTTTGGCAGTCTGCAGTGTTAGCCTCCACACAACTCAGGTTCCTTCCGTCCACACCCGTTAGCTCAAAGTCACCTGCTGGGGGCGCCACCAACGCATCCAGGACCCGGGTACCATCACGTGTCCAGTTCACATCCTCACCAGGGGAGGCGCTGTTGCCTTCACATTTCCCGGTCAGCTGCTCTCCTGTTGGGCTGCGCCTCTGGCTTCATGGCCGCCCCCACTTCCGGCCTGGGCCTCCCGGGATACCTGCTGCTTCTGCTTCTACTGACTTCCCCGACCTGGGTCACATCAGTCAGTCGCCGACACCCCAAAGACCAGGCAAATTCACCGAGCAGTGACGTGGGTAGGCCCCTGTCCCAGGGTCTGGGTGGTGATCCTTTCCTGAGTGGAACTTCGGCCCTGAGCCCCGGCCTGGCCCCTCCCCACTCAAATACTCCCTTCCTCCATCCTTGGCCCGCCCCTCCTGTGGTGTGGCTTTGGGCCCACTCTGCATTTGTTCCTCTCCTCAGCCTGTGGCCAACCAGTGCTGCAAGGCAAACTCTTGGGTGGAGAGTTGACTCGTGATCGGAAATGGCCGTGGCAGGTCAGCGTGCATTACTCTGGTTTTCACGTCTGTGGTGGCTCCATCCTCAATGCCTACTGGGTGCTGACGGCAGCACACTGCTTTGCCAGGTAAGAGGTACAGGAGCTGTTAGGGGTATGAATGGAGCAGGGACACATGAAGGAGAGGCCTCCACCGCGTGCTCAGGGCTCGGAGTGCTGCATCCACTGTTGAAGTGTCGTCGTCGTCATCGTGTCGTGGCTCCCCTCCCCCGCCTAACCCCCATAGTTGATAACACTCATTCCCTTGGCCTCAGACTTCAAGCTGTTTTCAATGGACCAGCATGGATTTATCCGCCCTAGCTGACTGGGCCACTACATAGATTCATGGCCTGTTCTCTTGAGCATAGTCCTCTACAGACCAGGCTACATACCCACTTGAGAAGTCTCCGTTTACAGTATGCTCCTGCCCCCAGTTTATCCTCCCTCCTCCAGCAAAGTCCCCACACTAGAGACAATATTCCTTCACAGAACCTTCTTTGGGTGGATGACCCTGTCTCCTGAGCCTCATCCAGTCAGGCCCACAACTGTTGGTGTACAGGGGTTAATCAGTTATTCAGGTAGAGGCCAGAGAGGGGCCCATTGCATGGCTATCTGACCCTCAAAGCCCAGGCACAGATTCCTATTGATTCCCCAAGTCTCCTTCAGTCCAAATCAGGACCTCTGAGGTCAGACTGTCAGACAGGCCTACACTGGGCTGCGGGCAGGCCCAGGCTTTTCGGCCTGGCAGACCCTGTCTGTGCAATGGTGATACAGGGCCTGCAGGCACTTGGCCTCTATTCTGGTTGGCAGGGGGAAGAAACTCCAAACCTTTGACATGTACGTGGGCATCACCAACCTTGAGGTGGCCAACAGACATACCCAGTGGCTTGAGATTAACCAGGTGATCATTCACCCCACCTTCGAAATGTTCCACCCGGTTGGCGGGGACGTGGCGCTAGTGCAGCTGAAGAGCCCCATCGTGTTTTCTGACTTCGTGCTCCCGATCTGCTTGCCACCTTCCAACCTGAACCTCCACAATATGTCTTGCTGGACTACGGGATGGGGAATGATCTCACCGCAAGGTATGAGCTAAGTAGGATCTCATGGAAGCAGAACATAGAACAAACAGCTCGAGATATGAAAAATTCCTTTATGGGGTTTATGGCGGGCTGAGGGAGAATCAGTAGCCTTGGGGATAAATCAGTAGAAATTATACATATTGAAACAGCAGCAACAAAATATGTTGTTGTTGCGAAAGGGGGACAGAATGATGTGAAAAAGAAACTCCTCATGAGTGGACTGGGCTTCCCAGTGTGGGTGGGGCCTCCCTGTGTGGGTGGGGCTTCCCGTGTGGGTGGGGTCTCTCTCTGTGGGTGGGGCCTCCCTTTGTGTTGGTGTCTCTTGCTTGTGGATAAGGCTCTTTGAGAAGGGATTTCTTCTAGTTTTCTCCTCCATTGACCAAGAACCCAAGAATATCTTTGCCTCCTTGCCTTCCAGGACTAAGAAAAGACCTAGCAGGACTCAGATATACACATCCTCACCTGGCAGTTCCTCTCCCCTCTCCTCTCACAGGCGAAACCGGGAAAGAGCTATTGGAAGCCCAGTTACCACTGATCCCTAAATTCCAGTGTCAGCTGCTCTATGGATTAACATCCTACCTCCTGCCAGAAATGTTGTGTGCTGCAGACATCAAGAATATGAAGAATGTGTGTGAGGTATGTCCCATTTTTTACAGATCAGAGAGGGGACTGCCGGGGGTGGCTGCACCCAGGCAGACAGTGCATGATCACCACACACTTGTATCAGACCTCAGAGCTGAGGCTCTGGGCTCTGTCGCAGCAGAGAGAGGCCTATGTGGAGGGGAGGGGATGCTCCCTTATTCTGCACCTGAGGGGTATACATGGTCTAGTAGATCACAGAAAGCCTCTCTTCCTTTTCAGGGTGACTCTGGCGGTCCACTGGTATGTAAACTGAACGAAACCTGGTTGCAGATTGGAATAGTGAGCTGGGGACGCGGTTGTGCCCAGCCCCTGTACCCAGGGGTGTTTGCCAATGTCTCCTATTTTTTGAGTTGGATCCGTTATTATATGGAAACCGTACCCAATCCTCCTCAGATACTCCCCTCCCTCTCTTCATCCCTGAGAAACAACCTAAGCACTCTTTTGACCATAATGGGGAGCCTGCTGGTTTTGTGAGGACTGAGACACCTACCCCCTTGCGCTGCCTCATGCCCTGTTTCTGTCCTCTATACTTCTCTAATCCTGTTCCCACAAATCTTGTTCCATGAAGTCGGGACACTTGTCCTAGACTCTAAGTCTGTAAGAGACTGAGGATGAGACGTGGAGAGGGCCAGGACCAGGAGGAAGAGTTTGGGGAGTCAAGAGCTTGTGTTCTACTCTTGTGACAGTCAAAAGTTATTAAAGATTTGTGAAACAAGCACCTCAGAGTTCCTGTCCTCACCCTGAACTCCAGTCTTATTACAGGTACCTTCCCTGTGCAGTGGGTAGGAATCCCCACATAGAAAGTAGGCTATCCAGACATGGCCAGGCAAGTGTCCACCATGTGAAAAGAGTGGTACAGAAGATTGGAGAGATGGCTCAGTGGGTAAGAGCACTGCCTGCTCTTACAGAGGACCCAGGTTCGATTCCCAGAATTCCCAATCTGGCAGTTCACAGCTCTCTGAAACTCCAGTTTTGGGGATCCAGGGCCCTACTCTGGACTCTATAGGCACCAGACACCAAGGCACACACAAGGTACACAGACAGACATATAATAAAGTTTGGGGGCGGGGAGAGAAGTACAAAACAAACATCTTTTCTAGACACTGACCTGGGTATGGTCTATGGGCACAGCCCAAATGAGGGGAGAGGCCACAGTTTAGATGGTGTCAAAAATAAGTTTTGAAACATGGAAGTATCCAAAGTGGGAAGGCAGAAAACAGGAGCTGAGAATAAGCAGGCACGGGGGAAGAAGCCAAAAGGGTGTGTGTGGAAATGAGTGAGCGGATAGCCCCTAAGCAGCAAGTCTGATGTCTGCAGGATCTGTGTCCTGGGTTCTGCCCACCTCAAATAGAAACTATTACCCCAAACAGTTTCTTCTCTGCTGAACTAGATTAGACTCCCCAAACAGTCAGCATGACAGTGATTGGCATGGCACTTCTACTGTGTTAGGGGTCTTGCTTCACCTGGAGATGGTTTTAAGTCCGTGGGAGGAACCAGGCACAGTAACCCATCCCTGTAATTCCAGCACCGGTGAGGCAGGAACAGGAAGGTCCCAGTACGAGACCAGCCTGGCCTACACACGGAGAACTGTCTGTAGAAAAAGCACGCGGAAGGATGTATGTAGGTCCTCTGCGAAGCATTTCAGTTTTACGAGGGTCTCAGCATGTGGCAGACTCAGAGGAAAGGGCATCAGGCACTTGTGAGGAGAAACTGAGCCTGCATCTATGCTAAGGGACCACTGGATTTTGAAATGTTGCTCTTTGAAAGAAAAGCAGAAATGTTGCTCTTTGAAAGAAAAAAAGAATCAATAAAGTAGGGGAGAAATTATTAACTTAAGATAGGAAAACAAAAGTCCACAAAAGACGGAGGACACCTACTGAAATAGGGGGCATGTAAGATCTCAAAGAAGGGGTTATATGTAATTCTATGTAATAAGTAATGAAAAGTACTTTTATTTAAAAACAAAAACTAGCCCTAATAGAGAAAGTTAAAACAGACCAGATTCCATAAACAAATGCAGATATTTAGGAAAGTGACCCCACTCCCTACTCCCATTTAATAGACATCTCTGGGAACAGATTCTCTTGAGATATGGGCAAACCTTCAACTACAGAGGCACTCCAGCACTGCCTGGCCTTCTGGAAGCTCAGATAAAACAGTAGCATCCCGTTTGTCACCAGGAGCAGCTTTGGATGAAGATACACTAGCATAATCCAGTGTATGGATAGGAATCCAAAAGCCCTAATGAGGGGCGGGTGAGATGGCTCAGTGAGGAAAGGTGCTTGCCACCAAACCTAAAGATGTGAGTTCGATGCCTGGAATCTCTAGGGCGGAGAGCACTGACTCCCACAGATTATCCTTTGACCTCTGCGTGTGCCGTTTGGCACAGGAGCACACATATACATAAGGAAATAATAAATGCAATGAAAAATAAATGAAAACCTTACTGAAAGATTTACAAATAGAATCTTTACTTTTCAAATAGTGCACTGTGATCACATAGGCAACACATTAATCAAACAGATTCATCATATCAGTGTCCTGCTATGGAGAATACCAGTGAGAAAGCTTTTTGACAAATTCAAAAGCCTAAGTGGATAGGAAGATGTGTGTTTCAAGTCATCTCTTGAAAAAAAGAACTCAAGCTGGCAGTGGTGGCGCACGGCTTTAATCCCAGCACTTGGGAGGCAGAGGCAGGCGAATTTCTGAGTTCGAGGCCAGCCTGGTCTACAGAGTGAGTTCCAGGACAGCCAGGGCTACACAGAGAAGCCCTGTCTCAAAAGACCAAAAAAAGACAAAAGGACTCAGAGGGAAGTGTGAGTTTACCACAGGCATCAGGCACTTGTGAAGAGAAACACTTCACAAGAGGTTGTGCTTCAGTAGAAAGCACAGGCTGTCAGGGAAGAGTAGAACAAGACTCCGCGTGTGCGTGGAGCTCAGCATGTGGAGACAGGGAGCAGTCTCTTAAACGCCCCCGTCTTGGTCTGTTTTCTGTTGCTCAGTCAGAATACCACGACAGTGTGATGTGTCTTGCAAAGAGTACATGGTTCTTTGGCTCACAGTCTAGAGCATGGTGCCAGCACCATGCCTCGGTCGACAGCAGCAGCACATAGAGAGGGGTACCCAGCAGTCACCCCCTTCTTGTCTTAACCCACAAACCCAGAGGTTCACCGGGAGACCAGTTCCTCACTACCCGGGAGCCCCCACATGGAACTGACTTAAGGGATTAAGTGTCTGACACATGGATATGGGGGACATAGAGCCAAGCTCTGGCACCCCTAAACACAGCAAAGAAACAAAGAGTAGACTTGAGGCTGGGGGTATAGTTCAGACTTGCCTGACATGTATAAAGCCCAGAGTCTGATCCCCAGCACCATCTAAAGCAAGTATGGTGCGATGCCCTTGGAAGATGGTGACGGGAGGATCGGGAGTTCAAGGTCACCCTTATTACATGAGACTGTGGGTAAAACAAATTAGGTTTTAATAGATGATGAAACAGTTTATAGTCTCAGCCAGGACAACATGAAGTAAAATGGAATTTGTTTCATTTGTTTGGGACCTAGACAAGTTGATTTCAACATTTACATCAAATCACAAGTAAACGGGTGTGCTCAGAATAAATTCAACATGAAAGCCAGTGACTCTGGTCTATGCAGATACAGCCCCTGCAATCAACACACGACAAAAGGTGGAGAAACTGCCTGTCCAAGAACAGACAGAAGCATTAAGTGGAGGGAGCCTGATGCTCAGTACTTTAACATGTAAATAGAAGGTGACATAAGCATGTAATCCCATCACTCAGAAGGCTGAGGCAGGAGGATTGTCAGTTTGATGCCAACTTGGCTTACACAATATCTTTTTTTTTTTTTAAATCATTAAATGCGGTAAAAAGATTTTAAAAGCTTGCTGTGTGCCAGATATTCACACTGGAAAGGTAAGAGCTAAGCAGGGTGGCTGGCTTCTGCTGCCACAGGCCTCCCGCTCCGGTGTGAAACTACAAAGAAGTACCACCGTGGTCTCAGTGGTATTCACACCATTTCAATCTACAAAATTTACATCTATTTTTAGCAGCAATCACTTGAGATCAATTGTGAGCACAGTAGGTTTCTTTTTCCGGACTATCCTTCAACATTCGGATCTCATAGAGACTGCACAGGCACTTTGGGGCTCCAGCCCAGGAAGGGGTGCTATAGGCGGCGTGCACAGCAGTCGCCCTGAGAGCCCATCCCATGTGGTGCTGATTGTGGAGTGTGTGCAGCATGGACACTCCCCACTCTGTCTGGATGGAAGCACGTGAGCTGGAACTCGGAAGTCTTTATATCCCGTGTGTACCAGGTCTCTCCAGGAGATGAAGGGCCGAGGAAGCTCAGTGCTCCGAGCAATCCAGTTAGGACTGTTATCATTGTGTTCAGTTTCTAGTGAAACCCACACACAGCATTTCTGCAGGCATTCATACCCACTGGCCTGAAATAGTAAATAAGGGACAAAATAAGTTCAAACACCAAGTCTGTGAGCGTCATGTCTGCTTAGAATGCATATTATGAGAGATCTTTTTGGTGTGTGTGTGTGTGTGTGTGTGTGTGTGTGTGTGTGTATGCGCGTGCATGTGCACAGGTATCTTTGTGAGAAGGTTTGCATATGTGTGCATGCATGTGGAGGACATAAGTCAATCTCAGATGTCATTCCACAGGAATTAAATACTGTGTCTTTTTGGTCTCTTATTTATTTTTAATGTGTATGAGTGTTTTGTCTGCATGTGTGTCCGTGCACCACATGCATGCCTGGTGCCTGCAGAGGCCAGAAGAGGGCATTAGATCCTCTGTGATTGGACTCACAGATAGTTGCGAGCCCTGGGGATAGAACCTAGGTCCTCTAAAAGAGCAGCCAGTGCTCTTAGCTGTGGAGCCGTCTCTCTAGCTGGGTACCATGTGTTTTGTGATGGGATCCCTCACTGGCCTGGAATGCACTCAGTCGGATAGGCTAGTTTGCCAGCCAGCTCCAAGGATCCTTCTGTTTCTGCCTGCCCAGAGCTGAGATCCAAGCAAAGATGTTCGACATTCTAACTTTTTTTTTTTTAACATGATCCGGAAGATCAAACTCAGGTCCTCAAGCCTGCGTAGCACTTTACCGACTGAGCCATTTCCCCAGCCTTTGGGGCTTTTTTTTTTTTTTAAGTTCATTAATTGCCTTGTTTAGAGATCCAATTTTTACATTTTTTCCCTAGTTGGAATAATACTACAGACTTGTGTGTGATGTGCTGTTTCAGTGAATGCAGACCGCCAGTAATGTTCAAGGTAATGTGGGCATGGGGGGCACCTTTCTCCTCCTATCCCCCGGCCTGCTGTGTCTGTACACAAAAACCTCTATGACACATTAAGGCTGCTGACCCATGCATTTTCCAAGCTTCTGAACATGCCTCCTCATTTGTAGCCCCCAATTTGTGGGTTTCCTCCTAAGACACAGGAGCCTGCTGCTTCCTGGCATCTTGACGTCTCCTGCCACAAGGGGGCAGGTCTTTGGCGCCCAGGAGTGGGACTTCCCTGGACCCTAGGCTATATGGACTGTCTTCTGCATAGACTCCTCTGCTCAGTGGGAGGAACAATTGTAATACCTGTCTTAGGATGCTGAGGTTTCTAGTGGAGATGGCAGATTAAAACCACAGCCTCACCAGCATCTTGTCGGTTCTAAGCATCAGAGAGTGAGAACAGGCGTCCCGAAGGCCCAGCCCACAGGGCCACAGAGTCCGCCTCTGCTTCGCAGTGCAGGCTGGGGTGCCATGAGCTACAGCACCAGTGTGGCTTGTGTTCTGTTTTCGTTCCACCTTTGGAAGAAGCAGCTGAGATTGGTAGTGGGGAATCGGGGTGAATCCTGGTTCGTGGATCTTTGAATGAAGGTTCAAGGGCCAGGGGAGCCCATCTCCCCCAGCCCCCTGCCTATTTGAAATCCTTCCAGCTCCAAGCCCTTGGGAATCCAATAGTTATTCAAGAAATAAAATATAAGTACCATGAAATGCCATGTTATTAGGATGAAGGGGGAAACATTGACATCTCAATTATTAAAACAACAAAAGAAGCATTGGACAAGAGCCAACATCCTTTTCTGATTAAAAAAAAAAACACCACACATTTAATAGACTGGGAATAAAATAGAACACACACAACATAAAAAAGGGCACGTTTCAAAAGCCCACAGCTGGTTCCCTGTCTAATAGGAAAAGAGACAACTTTTCCCTGAGATAAACAATACAAGATTTCCCTACTGCCACCCAGCAGCCTGCTGGGAGTGTTCACCAGAGCAAGAAGACAAGGACAAGGAATGGTGGCCCAGTAGGAAGAGAGGGAAGGAGCACTTTCTGAATGGCCCAGTTTTATGCTGTGGCATTTCTAACAGGCACACACACATTCCCTCTCCCTCTCCCTCCCCCTCCCCCTCTCCCTTTCCTTCTCCCCCTCCCTCCCTCTTCCTCTCCCTCTCCCTCCCTCTTCCTCTCTCTCTCTCTCTCTCTCTCTCTCTCTCTCTCTCTCTCTCTCTCTCTCATAAACCTCAAAAAGTTGCAGCATACAAAATCCACACACAAAAATCAGTCACACTTATAAACATTAGCCTTCAAAAGCCCAAGAAGGAAATAAAGAATACTAGATACAGGCCCAGGACAAGTGCCCAGGGCCCACCCACAGAATCAAAGCCGTGGTGTCAAGGCCACAGAGGCAAGCCCACATTTCTGGCCTGTTTCCTGGTACACATGGCGGAGCCGCTATGGGCAGAGTCTGGAAGGTCTGAGCAGCCAGGAAGGCATGCACGAGCTCTGAGGCCTTGCAGGAGGATACGGAGCCAGACTACAGGGAGATTCTGCCTTTCCAAGGCTGGGTTCTACTTCCAGTCAGCATTGTATGCTGTTGCTCCTTAGTGCTCTCTAGGGATGACGGATCCCGGGACCTTCAGGGTGGCCTTCCCATCACACACATTCTGCACTGCATGCCCTGAAAGAAAGGGGCCTTATTGCCAGGCGGGACTGGCTCTCTGGACTTCAGAAGTCTCAGTGGCTGAGGGATTCTGATGGGAGAAGGTAGTCCGGAATGGGGCAAAGGTAGGGGACAGGGACTTAAGCCCCAGAGCTAGAGGAACTTTAAGGGTATGGTTAAGACTTCCCAACAGTATGGGTCTCCCCACTCTCCCTAGCCAGAAGGGAGACTGGGTTTGTCAGTCTATGAGGGGCCAGGGTAGCCTACAGTCGAGAGAAGGAGGGCTGAGGACTCAGGCAGGAAGTGTCAGGGATGGACACGTGCCTGACTTTCTGTGTGGCCAATCTACACAGTCACTGACAGTACACAGGGGGTGGGAGTGAAGGTAAGCCTGTGGGGCCACCGGGCAGGGCACGATCTCCCCTATTTATTTACAGGAGGGAAATATGAAGAGCCCAGTCACTGGAGCAGATTATACAGTTCTAAGCGGGCTGAGGCTTCCTCTTCTTCCCAACTCTCCCCCTCTTTCCAACTCTTCCCCTCTTTCCCCTATACAACCTCCCCACCCCATATCTTCCCTCCCTGGCCCTTCCCTCCCTGGCCCTTCCCTCCCCTTCTCTTCCTGCCCCTTTCCTCTCTAGCCCAACCACCCCTCCAGCCTGCCTCTCCTTAGCTCTCTCCTCCCAAGCCTCAACCCCTCCTCCTTATGCTGTGGAGCCGCCAAGCCTCTCAGCTCCTAAGTGGGGCTCTTGGTCCTTTATGAGTCTCCCACCCCATAAAAGAGATCACAGCTGAGCAGTCCAGAACCTCTAGAAGCAGCTGGGCCAGCCGCAGCCTTGCAGGCCTGGCCCAGGGAGGGCACAGTGGGATAAGGCCGTCACACGTCTCACGTGGTGGGAAGGATTCTTGTCCCTCAGTCTACAGTGGCCCTGGCCACTGAGAGACCTGTTTGGCCTTGTCTTGGTCCCCGTTGATCTCTGGGCCCCGAGCCTTCCTCTGTTGGAGCAGATCGTGTAAGCAGGAGACCAGGCACTGGATAGGCCCCAGAAAGCCCAGGCCTCTCCCTGGACATTCAGAGGGATCAGACAGGGGTTGGTTTACAACAAACGCCTCCTGATTAATAAAAGTTTGATGGAAATTTCATATGTTGACTGAGGTCCTAAACATTTTCCAGGCGCGTCTGGCAGAGGCCACGCTGCCTGTTTATGTTCACAATGAGAACATTTTTTCCAGTGAGGTCCATAGCGATTGTCTCTGTCAGAACCAGCGTGGGGGACAGACACATTCAAGTGGGGCTCTGGGTTGTTCTACTGCCCAGACCCACCCATCCCCTCAACTGGTGACAGTAAGATCCCTCCCCAGAAATACAAACCCAGCCCCCCCCCCCCCTCAGCAATGCGAGCCTCAGGCCAGACGCCTCTCATTCCTTTCTCACAAGGGTCCCAAATGCCTCCATTTCCACAGAGGGCCTTCCTGGTGCACAGCCCACAGCACAGGTGCACGGCCTTGGAGGGGGCTGCTTGTGTGGAACACCAGAGAGGGCCCCTATCCTTCCCATGGGATGGGGATTGGGCTGTGGCTTTTTTAAAGCTGTGGTTGGGTCCAGCCTCCCCTGCACTGATCCTGGATTGGTGGTGGTGGGGGTCTTACTGGGAGAGTAAGCACTCTACCGTGTGGTGTGTGTGTGTGTGTGTGTGTGAGTGTGTGTGTGTGTGTAAATCAATGAACAGATGGGACATGTCTGGCGTGGTATTTGGGTAGGGAGAATGAGAGCCAGGACACGGTCCCCAACTGTTTTAAGCACAATATACCAGGACTTCTAGAGGAAAGAGGTAGCAAATGATACCTTCCCAGAGGGACACCAGGGGAACAAGGCTTTACTCAGTTTCCCAATACGTTCCAGATCCCCGGCCAACAATCCTAATGCCCCCTCAGAGAGCAACCCTGTACAGAACTCACGGGTGTACCTATCTGGCTCCGGTTCTGCCCCTGGCCTTCTACTGCCATGGGGGTCCGGTTTGGAGGTGGCAGTGACGGTGCAGTGTGCCAGCTGGGACTCAGCCTGCCCTGCGGCTACACCAAGCCACCGTGTGTGGTCCTTGTGGGAGACTCTCATTTATTTTTCTTTCTTTTTTTTTCTGCCCCCCTTCCTTTTTAATAAAATGCATTGGAGTGGAAGCCAGACACCACCTCTATCCCGTGTCCTTATAAAATCTGTGTGCCTGTGATGTGGATGCCTGTGGATGCAAGTGCATGTGTTCACGGCTCGCTTCAGGTAGAGACAGGCAACCCACCTACATCACCACACTACACCACGACTCCACATCCCTGCACAGCTCCCTCTCTGAGTAAAGAGTAGGACCAAGGACCACGACCCAGAGCCCAAAGAGGCTAAATCTTGGGCACTGTGGAGAGCTTCAAGCTTGAGTGGCCCCTGCTCTTCAGCTGTGAGCTGCAGGAGGCCATGCCCCTCCCTGACTGCCCCAGAAGGTTTGCAGTGTAGGATTCCCAGGCACTGCCTGCCAGAACCCTCACCTTTGCTCTGTGCTCCTCCAGATTACTTTGCTTTTCCTGGAAGAGTTTATCCCTGACACCCACGCCATGCTCACCACACAGACACAACCTCTGCAAAACACCTGTGAGCAGGCCCTGCCTAGCCTCTCTCCACAGGCCCTGCCTAGCCTCTCTCCACAGGCCCTTGGGTCCCTTTGGTGGATATAAGCATGGGGCCTAGATCTCCTAGGCCCAAGATGGGGGCCTGCCTAATGTAAGCTTCCAGCTGGCTTCCCCTTCCAATCGCCCCCACATCGAGATGCGTTCTTGTTATCAGAGTTGGGGGCTCCTCTCCCCACTCAGACACAGATTGCGTCCCTTCCTGGGCCTAAGCTCTGTGTAGGCAGTGTACAGAAGGCTGGGAAGGCAGAGAGTTCCGGGAATGGCAGCCCACGAAGCACCTTCTGTGCAGAGGCCACCTTCCCAGTTCTGCCTCACCCCTCCCCTCCTGTAGGCCCCTCCTTGGGCAGCTCTGAAGAGGCCGTTGCACCCCCAAGGGAACAGAGCTGGGGGGGACAGGCTCTTGGAATACCCCTGTAGTCAGAGGTGTCCTGACTGCCCTTGGGCCAGGTGGCTTTCCTCTTAGGGCTTTTCTCCTGAGCTAACACTCACAGCCACAGCTAGCCCTCTGCAGGATGGACCACTCATCGGAAACCCTCCCACGCTACCCCACACTAGCCTGTATCTCTCAGGAAACACCCCACTTGCTTTTTCCCTGCCTCCCGCCAGACACTGGCCTAGGAAACTGGGAAACTACCCCCGCCCCCACCCCAGAACCCTTCTCTTCCCCCTCCTCCATCATATCTCAAACCTCCTCCCACCCTTTGGTTCTGTCCTCCTGTTTCCTAGGAATGCCAGTTTTGTTCTCCCATGGACCGCATCTGGGAAGGGCGATTTGAATGAGAATGTTCCTATAGTTCTCGTGTGTTTGAATGCTTGGCCCTTCAACAGGGGCATTTTAGTGGGGAGGTCTAGAAGGTAGATGTGGCCTTGTTGGTAGAAGCGTGTCACTGGAGGAAGGCCCTGAGACTCGATGCTCCATTCCACTTCCGCTTTCTTTCTCTCAGCTTCCAGTTCCTACTGTTGGCTTGCTGCCGTCTCCATGGTTTTCCTGCCATGACGGACACTTATATCATTGGTACCAAAAGTCAGATTAAGCTCTTGTGATGGTTGGTATATGCTTGGTCCGGGAAGTGGCACTGTTAGGTGCGGCCTTGTTGGAGTAGGTGTGTCACTGTGGGTGTAAACTTCTAAGACCCTCACCCAAGCTCCCCGGAAGCCAGTCCTCTCTTGCAGCATTCAGAGAAAAGATGTAGAACTCTCGACTCTTCCTGCACTATGTCTGCCTGGATGCTGCCATGCTCCCCGCTTGATGATAATGGACTGAACCTTTGAACCTGTAAGCCAGCCCCAATTAAATGTTGTCCTTTATAAAAGTTGCCTTGGTCATGGTGTCTGTTCACAGAGGTGGGAACCCTAACTAAGACAGCCCCCCTTCTTTTCATAAGTCACCATAGTCAAGGCATTTATTACAGCAACCGAGAATTAACTGATACAGACCTCTAACTCTTTTGAGGTCCCCAGTCTCTCATGCTGTTCTCTCCCTCTCTTTGTCAAAGCCCTGGAAAGGAAGCATCTTCACAGGAAAGCATCTGGGAAGGTGGGTGTGGTAAGCTGGAGTCATGGACGTCAGTGGCTTGGACACGGGGGGGGGGGGGGGGCCCGGGGGGGAAGAGAGAACAGGGACAACAGAGGGAGAGGGTTCGCATGGTGACCACCTGCATTCCACTCTGCAGAACATCTGCAACTGTTCTCCAAGGCAGGCACAGTCACTAACGCTCCCACAGGCCTTGGCCAGGTCTATCCTTAGATCCCTGAATCTGGTTTCCTGTCTGTCTAAGATGTCCTTGGCTGGAGAGGTCCCCATCCATCCTCCTCATCTCTGTGTGTCCAGCGTGGGGTCAGACTGGAGAAGCAAAGAAGCTTTATCTCAGAAATCTGGCTTCTCTGGAGGCAGGGGTGGCCTGTGGAACCCACAGAGTGAGGCAGACAGAGTTGACGTATGGTGCTTGCACTCAGTTTCATCATAGTGTGATGCAGAAAGATGCCCACCTCCATGGTCATGACACAAGATCCTCTCCCAGAGATGGTCCTTAGAAGTCGACCAGCTTGGTCAAAATAGCCAGATAGCTATCCCTGAACTCTAGCCTGAGAGGATCATGGGGGCAGCAATGGCCTTTGATCGTGGAGAGGTAATCATTCAGTGTTGGCTTGGACCTTTCATGTTCAGGGCTTCCTGGCCAAGATGCATCAGAATACATATTCCTAAGGGGCTCTGACCTGGAGGGGACACGATCTGTCTTCCCATCGTGGGCTGTCCGAGGCCTGTGAGGGCTGGTGTGCACATGTGTGCGTGCACATATGTGTCTATGAAGAGTGAATGGTAGCTTTGCTGCCCCTGGGTCCTAGAGTTTCATGTGTGGGGCTCCATTAGACTCTGAATGTCTACTTGCCTTGAGCCAAGGTGCAAAGTCACCATCTCCATCACAGAGAGAAGTAGGACCTGGCCCTGTACTCGTGTCAGGAGTCTCTGTGACCCTACCTGTGGCACTATATATGCTCTAACAGGGGCCTCAGGCCAGAGAAGCAGGCTTCAGAAGCCATCTGCATTGTTTCTGTAGATAGGAGAAGTCAGGAGAGCCAGTGAGCCCTGACTCACTTCATAAAGGGCCCCTTGTGCCCAGAGGGCCAGTCCTGCAGAGGCCGCAAGCCCAGGGACCACCAACCCATCTTTGTCTACCTTCTAGAGACAAGGTAACTGAAGAGACCATTTCTCTCCATGCTATCTGAGACCCAGCCCATTAAACAGCAGAGACAGCCCTTTGTGCAGAGGGACACAGGGCCAGTGAGGAGAGTCCCGGCTTCATCTGCTTCCTCAGTTCATGGCGAAAGTGGAGACGTTCCTTATGATGATTTGAATGAGAATGGATGGCTCCCACATATTCATATTTGAATGCTCGGTTCCTAACTGGTGGACCTGTTCAGAGGGATTAGAAGGTGTGGCACTGTTGCAGGAGTTGTGTCCCTAGGAGTGGGAGTTGAGGTTTCAAAAGCCCACACAGGCCCAGTCTCCCCCCACCCTCCTCTGGACCTCCAAGTTGTAGATCTGATGTAAGCTCCCAGCTACCGCTTCAGTGCCTGCCTGCTGCTTTCTTTCTGGCCATGATGGTCATGAACTCACCCTCGGAAACAGCAAGTAAGCCTTACCCCACTTAAATGCTTTTTTTTTTTCTAAGTTGCTTGAGTCATGGTATCTCATCACAGCAATAGGAAAGTAACTAAGACACTCCTGGAATTTTAAATGATGCCACCCAAGGGAGAAAGACCCGCACTCCCAGGACAGCAAAAGGCTGGGGACAGGTAAGGCAGGTAGGAAAAGTCCTGATGCAGCAGGCACCAGACAGGGAGAGTGCACCATAGGCAGTGTATCCATGAGCACACTCACCTACACAAATGTGGAAAGAACACAAGCATATATTCAGGCATTTAAACAGCACATACGTGCACACACGAACCTGTCTGTGCATATAAGCATATGCATTCATGTACATGAGCACACACCTACATCTAGAATCCTCCTCAATCACACATATGAACATATTCCATGCACACAAATAACCATCTTATGCACTTACAGATGAGCACACATCTATATACGCAAGCTTGCTTATACACACATAAGCAGACACAGGCACACAAATGAACACAAGCACATACCTACACATACCTCATGCACGCATATGAAAACATTCATGCTTATATGCACAAGCACACACATGCACACACACACACAAGTCTGTGTGTGTACACACGAGCATACACAGACAGCACATGTGTGCAAATACCTAGACAGAGAAACTTACTTGGCCACTCACACACACGTAAGCACACACTTACACAGAGGATGCTCGCTCCCATACAGACACACTCATGCATACATACAAAATGCACAAATGAACAAATTCCTGTATACACATATGTACTGTCACACATGCACACATGGAGCACAATCACACACCAGGGTTGCTCATTCCAAAATGCATTTTTCCTGAGCATTTCTGGCCCAAGCCTTCCCAGTTTGGCCTCCCTCCCTTTCGCTGGCTCAGGGAAGCTTTGTGGGAGGCGAGGGGCAGCAGCCAGCAGCTGGACCTCGGGGCAGCCTGAAGCCTGGCTCCCAGGAGGACAGCCGCTGGGGCCTGCAGACACGTGTGAGAGGCCAGGCGACCCCCTGCGTGGACACAAGGGTGGACCCCAGGTTTGATTTATGATGGGCTCCTGCACATGTGTCAAACATGCTGTGTTAAGCACCGGCATAAAAATAATATATAGGTTACCACAACGTTTTTATGACCTTCCCCAGCCCTGCCCTGGAATGCCGGAATCTAGCAGGTGAAATAACACACGTTTCAGTGGTTGCCGCCGCCGCCACCGCTGCCGCACCCGGTGCAGGCGTAGAGCCTGGGCTGCTGAGAGGGCTTCATCTGGACCCGAGTGTTGTGGAAGCCCAGTCAGTCGGTTGCCGCAGCACGGTGAGGAAGCAGGCTCCTGGATGGAGTCAGGGAGCTTCTGAAGCTCAGGGAAGGCTGTCCTGCAAGAGGGATGCCGGATGCAGTCTCCACGTATCCCTTCCTGTCCTGTCCGTGGTGCACCTGCTCGCTACCTATCCCAGGACAGGCTGCAGAGTCTCTCCAGGTGTTAGGTCACAGAGGTGCAAAGGAGGATCAGGGACAGCCCCAGGCTACTGTGTGGAAGGCAGGCGAACGCAGAATGCAGTTGTGGAGAAGCTGCAGATGTCCCTGCATGTGACTAGTGAGTGCCCATCACCCACCATTGCTGCGGGGCTAACATCCACCCTCACACCCAGCTCCATTGAGCAGCCTGTGTTCTTGCTCCTGTCTTCCCGTTGGGAAACAGGATTTCTTCTTTCCACAGATGAGGAAACTGATGCCTTTTATAAGATGAAGGCCTCTGTTGGCTGGACATCTTGAGGATGCAAACCAAGTGTGGGAGTATACATCTGTAGTCTCAACACTGGGAAGCAGAGACAAGAATCTATGACCAAAAGAGTTTAAGGGCCAGCATGGTCTACATAGCAAGTCCCAGGCTAGCCAAGGCTACCTGTTGAGACCCTGTCTGGGGGGGGGGGGGGAAGAAACAACTACATCAAAAACAAATGCAAACAGCCCAAGCACCACCCTTTGGAATGTTGGATAATAGATGGGGTGGGGCTTTCTCAGTGGACTGCCCCAGAGCTATATAGACTGGATCAATCTCCTCAGCCAGAAGGATAGTAGGCAGTAGCTAGAGACTGCTGTGACTGGGGGCTTGGTATGCAGGGGACACAAAGAAGCAACTCAGGTTCATTTGCTGGACAAAAGGACATCTCTATCCTCAGTCCAGGTGGGACTTGGGGACTCCTGGCTAGGCACGGGCTTTGGTCTCTGGTCCTCTGTCCTCTCCTGCTGTGGGGTGTCTCAAGGTGCCTGTTTAACAGGCTGAGATTGTACCTTCTGAATACTTGCTACAAGTTCTTCTTTTATGTCCCTGCTAGGCCCTTCCACCGAGACCTCTCCTGGATCCCTTTCCTACCCCACAAATGGAGTAGGATGCTGGGCCCATTACCAGGGCTGTCCCTGTAGTAAGGGGCAGTCACTTTGTGCCTCAGGCACAGGACTTTGGTGGACGCTGCCTTGCCAGCCCAGCAAGGGAGAAGAGGAGGCAGGCACCTCTTTACTGGGTATGCTGGGTTGTCCTTACAGAATGGTGCTAGGGGTGCACGGATGGGGCAAGGAGGAGGCTGACCTGGGTTCCTTTGGGCTCTCATTGGGCTCTGCAGTGTGGTAACCTCCCAGACAGGTAGGACTGTTATTAAAGCGCTCAAAGAGACCAGAGCCTGAGGCACTCGGCCCCGCCCAGAAGCTTCCTCCTCCCCTTCTAGCAGGTGCTGCATATCAAGCTTTGGTTTCCTCATCTTGGAGCCAGGACAGGATATCACTTGTTGAGGCCTGCAGCCCTTCCCTACCCCAGGCTCAGAGAGTCAGTCAGCTGGGAAACAGAAGGAACAGCCTTGACCTCTGTCTTCATAAACCCCACAGAGAGAAGCAGGAAGCAGAGAAACCAGGTTCGTTCAGGCAGGCTTTGGAAACACCTTCTCTTGGGAAGCAGAGGCATCAGCCAGCTGCTAAATTTGGGGATGCTGCCCACATGGTGTCCCCTATGGGCAGCACAGAGGCAGGCTAGAAAGACAGGATAATTAAGGGGACATGAGAGGGGAAAGGGAACCTGGCTGAGGCTTTTCAACAGCGGAGAATCAAGAATTCCAGCACCACCACTTGCTATGAAGGTTGATGACACAGAAATAGAATTCCTTTTATAGAGGGGTATTTTATGTTAAAATAGCAATGACAAGCCCTAAGCACATACGGCCTTCAAGGACGCTCTCACTCATTTCTCTTTTTTAAGATTTATTTATTAATTTTATGTATTGAGTGTTCTATCGGCACGTACACCTGCATTCCAGAAGGGGGCATCAGATCGGTGGAGACAGCTGTGAACCACTGTGTGGTCTCTGGGAATTGAACTCAGGACCTCTGGAAAAGCAGTTGGTGCTCTTAATCTCTTCAGCCCCTGTGACCTTACTTTTACCACATATTTTCTAGAGAATCTTTTACTTGTCTGTCTATCTGTTTGTTTGCTTGAAGACAGGGTCTCACTACATGTCCCTGGCTGTCCTGGAACTCACTATGTAGGCTGACCTAGAACTCACAGAGATCCACCTGCCTTTACCTCCAGAGTGCTGGGATTAAAGGTGTATACCACTATGCCCATCTTAAAAAATTACTATTTGTTTGTTTTTGGTTTTTTGGGGTTTTTTTGTTTTTTGTTTTGTTTTTTTTTTAGTTTTTGAGACAGGGTTTCTCTGTGTAGCCCTGGCTGTCCTGGAACTTACTCTGTAGACCAGGCTGGCCTTGAACTCAGAAATCTGCTTGCCTCTGCCTCCCAAGTGCTGGGATTAAAGGCATGTGTCACACTGCCTGGCTATTTGTTTTTTTAGTCATTATTTCCAGTGTGTATGTTTTGCCTACATGTATGTATGTACCTCAGATCCCCTGGAACTGGGAGTACAGACTGTTGTGATTTGCCATGTGGATGCTAGGAATCGAATCCTGGTCCTCTGGAAGAGCAGACCATGCTCTTAACCCCCTAGCCATCTCTCCAGCCCTGGAGAATCTTAAAAACAACACAAAACCACTTTTTCTTCTTTTTATTTTGTTTACAATATAAACTTCTTTACTTTCCCACAACCCTTATGTCCTAGTGGGGTTTTACTATGACAGCTACAATCCCACTCAATGCATAGAAACCACCCTATGATCTCACTTAGGTTCCTTAGCAACCCTTGAATACATACGGCTCCAGATGCCACCCAGAGTGATACCTATGGCCACTGAGAAGACAATTCAAATTCTCTTTGAGAAGGCCATCCCATGCCCCCGAGTTTGTCTTATCATTTCCTGAGTGGCCTTCTCTTTTTATTAAACCCTTGTACTAAAATTCACGTTGAACTTTCTTCTCAATAAACACCAGCTCTGTTTTGTATTGTATCACCCTGAAATTATTTTCTGCGGCGAGGTCGGTGATCCAGCTCTGTCATTCACTCCGAGGCTTAGGGAACATCATGCAAGAGGAGATGGAAAGAATGCAAGAGCCAAAGAAAGGGTGGAGTGCCGTGGAAAGGCAGAGTGGTGTCTTCTGAGCATGATGTGGCTTCTGCTGGCTTGGAGTTGCAGCGACTGTAATGACTCAAACAAGACTGGGCCATTAGCACTGTCACAGAAAGAGGAGGGGGTCGTGAGGCCTAAACCAGAAGGACAGATATTTTTTCAGTGCTCTAGTTACTGGTAAGTTACCTATGCTCCTGTAAGTAATACCTTGCCCATGATCATGTAAGCAACTCTAACTAAATTAAGTGGGTTACAAAAAATAGAAAAAGACATGAACAGATCAGAGGAAATAAACAGGGACAGGGAGGTTACTATGGCTGTAATAAAACACCATGATCAGAGCAACTTGGGAAGGAAAGTGTTTATTAAACTTATACTTCCATATCACTGTTTATCACTAAAGGCAGTCAAGACAGGAACTCAAAGAGGGCAGGAACCTGGAGACAGGAGCTGTTGCTGATACCATGGAGGGCTTGAACCCTGGGATTTGCTTAGTCTCCTTTCTTACAGAATCCAGGACCACCAGCCCAGGGGTGGCTGTCCCCAACCACAACGGGCTGGGCCTTCCCACGTCAATCACTAATTAAGAAAACACCCTACATCTTGCCTACAGCCCATTCTTGTGGAAGCATATTCTCAAGGGAGGCTCCCTCCTCTCCAGTGACTCTAGCTTGTGTCAAGTTGACATAAAATTAGCCGATACACAGGGTGAATATGACCAAAATGCTTTATATACATGTATGAACATGTCATGATGGAATCTATTATTCTGTTTAATTAGTATATGCAAATACAAAATGTCAAATAATAAAAATAATTTGTCTTTACCAGAGTGGAATTCCCTGAAGGATATGAGAATTCCTCAGGCTACTGGCATCAGTTCTGGGTTTTTCTGCTTGCCACACCCTTCCCCTCCCATCCCCCACCCTCATATCACAAAGACAGCTGGAAAGATGGAGTCCTGGACTAGATTCCACAGGCCAAGATGGGACTAGAGGGTGTGGCCTCCTGAGAGTGAACCTGAGGTGTCATTGAGGCCAAATATGCAACTGGTGGGTGAAGGACCAGGGTGTGAGTGGGGAAAATTCTCAGAGAGGGGGCTCAACAGGCCTTTTTAGGAAAGCCACACACAGCTCCAAGCCTCCACTCCATGTGGTTCTTCAGTAATGTACACCTTTGCCCAGGAGTGCACAAGAAGAAACTGAGACTCAGAGTAAGCCAGCTTCGGAAACAATTTGTTTCTTCTGAGGGGGCTGTAGTAGAACCAGGAGATCTTGGGAGCTGCTATGACAACCTACTACCACCCTGGCTGGTAACCACACCCCCCCACTTCAGTCCTTGGGCCACCCTGGCCGTGTCAGGCTTCCAGACGGCTGAAGGGGTCACACGTGATCTGGGTGTGGGAAATAGTTGGGTGAGATCCACATGCTTGTCACCATGAATCTGTGGACCCAGCAGGGCATGACGAGACAGGTTTGTGGTCATGTGTGATCTGCCTTCACAGCCATTCTTCCAGAGCACCTCACAGTACCTCTCAGCCAGCCTCAGAAGCTGTGGGCTGGGCGGGGCCTCAATGCTTCAGTGCTCAATGTCTGGCCCCACAGTAGGCACAGGCTCCACTCATGAGGGCGTTCAACCTCCTGATGCACCTGTCTCCAACTGTTTCTGTCTTTGTCTCTTTCTCTCCTTTGTCACCCTTCTCCCAATCTCTGTCCTCTCTCTCTCCCTTTCTTTCAGTTTGTCTCCAGGTCTGTCCTTATTTGCTTTCTTCTGCCTTGCTGTCCTCACTAATCTCTCTTTGCTGTTTCTCCCCCTCTCATTTAGTCTGTCTCCCTGCATCTATTTCTGTGGACCTCTCTTAGTCAGTCTCTTCCATTTTTCCCTGTCTCTCTTCCTAGCTTTCTCTTTATTTGAGTATGTGTATATGATATTTATGTATGTGTACACGTATATGTGTATGAGGTATATGTATGTATATGATACATATGTATATTCATATGTATATACACACATATATTATATTTCTGTCTTCCTTATCTCTGTGTCTGTGACTCTGTCTCTCCCATGTCTCTCTCTCCATCCACTCTTGAGCCCTGTGCAGGTTCTTAGGAACCCCACTGCTTAAGATTAGACACTGGGAAGTTTGGTCAGCCTAGTGGGTTTCCAGCTTGTTTTCCAAATCAGTCTTCCACCAACTCCTTTCCTATCACTCCCCTGGAGCGTGGCTGGGATCTCAGGAGTGCTGAGACTGGGATCTCAGGAGTGTGGCTGGGGTGGATCTCAGGAGTGTGGCTGGGGTGGGTCTCAGGAGTGTGGCTGGGGTGGATCTCAGGAGTGTGGCTGGGGTGGATCTCAGGAGTGTGGCTGGGGTGGATCTCAGGAGTGTGGCTGGGTGGATCTCAGGAGTGTGGCTGGGTGGACCCCAGAGTGTGGCTGGGATCTCAGGAGTGTGGCTGGGTGGATCTCAGGACTGTGGCTGGGATGTCATAGCCCTCGTGGAGTTCTGAGGGCTAGGCCACACTGAGAGGCCTGGATCCAACAGAGAGGCCATAGCCCAACCCATGCTGGGAGAAGGGGAGTTAGGGGATTGAGAAGGAATTCCTGGAATTTGCCAGGAGGGGGAGAGAGGGCTGCCAGAGCAGGCAGCAGATGCCTGCAGGAGGGGCTCAAGATTTCTCTTCCTCCAGCTTTCCATGGTTGACAGACTGTTACATTTAGGACTAGAAGAGACCATAATGGCTAATGGTCCCCAAAAGGCCACTTTCTACAAGCTGGGTACACTCTAGACCCTCCCAGTTGCAGGCTCCTCAGACTGGCTTCAGGTCCTGTCCTCTGTCTCTCCGGGTCACAGCCCCAGCTTCTGCCTCTGGTTCTAGAGTATCAACGGTAAATGGGAACTTCCAGGGAGAGGTGTGGGGCTCAGATATCAAATAGGCCAGGTGTCAATGGGGATAAAACCCTCATTCCAGAGTCCCAGGGGATCCTGGAGGTTACTGGAGCCAGGTCTGGTCCTGGGCTAGTTCTATAGGACCTATGGGAGTAGCTGCAGGGAGCCGGCCAGGGTATCCTGTGCCTGAGCCCAGTGGGGAAGAGTGGAGAGGCTAGGGCCGTACAGGTGCATCAGGCCTACTGAGGAAGGGGCTTCTAAGACTAGTCCCTTAGTATACATTTTTAAGAGCTCAGGAGAAAGAGGTGACATCCTGGAGTGGGGTCTGTCTTCAGAGCCATCCTGACTATAGGCCCTGCAGTCTACTTGACAATGCCTATCTATGATTGGAAAGTCCCAGCCCTTGTCCAAGATTGGGATTAATCCCACTACAGGAAGGACAGAGAAAGTCATCACTCCTAGCTCAGGGATTGCCCTTGGGGATGTCCCAAACCAGTTACCAACAGGCAGTGTTGAACTACTACAGTGTGCTGGGTCCTGAGCAGATGTAGCCAGACGGAAGCAGGGTTCAAGAAGGCCGGATGGTTGCACCCCACCCTACCCTTCCCTTCCAGCAGGCCTGAGCCTGGGGTGGGCTTTTATCCCCTTTGGCACCTGGTCCATTTAATATCTGAGCCCCACACCCCTCCCTGGGAAGGGAAGCTCCCATTTACCTTTGATACTCTAGGACTAACTAATAATACTCTGGGGCTGTTTCCATGGGCTCAGGCTGGGGCTGTGACCCAGAGAGACAGAGGACAGGGCCTAAAGCCAGCCTGAGGAGCCTGCAACTGTGAGGGTCTAGAGTGTACCCAGCTTGTAGAAAGTGGCCTTTTGGGGACCATTAGCCATTATGGTCTCTTGGGCTGAGGCCAAGGCCACTCTGATCAATGTGTGTGTTCCCCAGCCTCAGCAGCGTAAAAGCAGTAGAGGGGCCCAGGCTGCTCTGCCAGAACGAACCCGAGGGGGGGGGGGGCATGCTGTACAGGGAGAATCTGAGCCTGAGTGTTCTCCACTAATCTCTGGGGCTCCTGAGGGCTTTCTCTCCCCAAGAGTGGCCTCCACAAACCTGAAGGATTGACTTTCATCTTGGGTCTCCTCCTGTAGGCCATGGCCTAGCCCTCATTTCAGGTGCCACGTGGGTGGTGTTCCCAGAACCGTCCAAGCAGAGCCCAGAGGGCAGTGAGATGAGGAGGTCCCCAAACACTTGGCCTTTCTGATAGCCTGGGCCCTCCAGTTCGAGACCGAAGTGGATCTGCTCCAAGGACAAAACAAATGAAAAGGATCCTCACATCTTCTCTGGGTTCTCATCGCCTTCAGAGCCTTACAAAGCTGAGTCGGCCTCCCCGAGACACCAACTAAAGGGTGGCATTTCTTGGATAATAACAGATTTTTCTGTATTTAAAAAGACTGTAAAAGAAGAACAAGTCAGGCAGACATGCCACAGCCCTGGGGCGTGGCACAAAATGCACACAAGCAGATGCACACATGTATGTACACGGGCATCCACAGCTCATGATTCTGCACACAGAGTGAGTGTCTATTCCATACTGAAACACACGAGACCCACAAGCCACATGTGTTCAGGACACATGATGTCCCAGGTGCCCAGTACTTACATGATGCATGCAAATCCATGCATCTGCCCTCACTGTGAGGTGTTTATACAGGTGGATTTCTACACACAAGAAATGCACCATTATACCCAGTGTCTGCAGATGTACATCCAATACAAGGTGTCCGTGCACGAACCTAGCTTTCCCAGTGCCCAGGCTGCTCACTTTCAGCACTGTCTTGAGTTGTTGGCCACGTTGGAAGCTGTGTGGACGAGGTAGGCAAACACAGGAAATAGTCCAGGAGCTCAAGACCCTAGTTGGTTTAGGTTATTCATGCTCACCTCCCTTCTAATAATTCACCGGATAGCCTGCTTCCTTTACCTGCATGTCCTATGCGCATACATCCTCTCTGAGCAATGCACCGAGCGACCTCAAACATCTCATCAGACCCTCAATTCCCTCAGGTTACATATGTGGCCCTTTCTGAACAATAGTGTTTCTTGGCCCACTAAGAACTGTCAAATTTAGTTTCTTTTCCAATGCATTCCCAGTGCATCCAGATAATAAGAATAGAAAAGCTGATCTGGCCTCAATTGATTTTGGGTACATTCGCAAGAAGGCAAACTGTGTCCTTTGAAATGAACTTTTAGGACTGACAAGATGGCTCAGCAGTTAAGATACTGAGTTCAATCCCATTTGACCCAGGCCCTGACCTGACCACTAGTAACTGCACATATGAGTTCCTTCTCCTGCCTCTACTCAGAAGCCAGAGCTGACACCTGCTCTCACATGCAGTTCCTGAGCGCACAATACCTGGCGGCGTACACATCAGCTACTTCAGACAAGTACCTGGAAGCTTGGAGCAGGGAAGGCTTGTGGATTTTCAGGGAGGGAGAGGACCAGGCTTCTCCCAGATGTGGGAGCCATCTTCCCTGGAATCTGAAGGCCCAGTGGCTGTCTAGTGCTACAGGTGTGTCATGAAGGCCACTCATGCCCATAAAGACAACAGGGTTCTGATTTCATCTGACAGACCCATGGGGACAAGGGACATTGCCTGGACTCGCTAGCATGCTCTCTGGTAATGAAAAATGTACCTTTGACACTTGTTAAAGACAGACTTAGAGCTGGGCATCCCAGTGGGTACCGGGCTTCTCAACATGGCCTCACTGCAGGGGGAACTGTACCTTGAGCACATTTGGGTAGCAATTACATCCAGAAGCAGGGGAGCTGAGTGGTTAGAGAATGATCAAGGGGAAACATCAGGTAAGGGGACTCTGGGTCCGCCCATTTGACAGGGTCCTACTGAGGACCAGCTTGAGCCAATAATACCCAGGGCTGTTCATCGGAGGTGGGGCTTCCAGCTCAGCTGCCTTAGCAGGTCCTCAATAAACCAAACATGCAAAGGTGTGTATGGCTACACAGATCAGTGCTCTAAACAACAGAGCTCCCCAAGAACCTGGGTGATGTGGTCACCTTAGCTTGCCTCTCCAGGTCCCACAGGCTGAGCAGCAGTTGGCTTGGGTTCCCGAGTCTAGCCTTTCCTAGGTGCCACTCCTCTTTCCTGGGAGGCGCTAGCGCTGGCTGGGCCTGTAGCTTGTGGAGAGAGCATGGAGGCAGCCAGTCTCATCCCCTGTGGTACCCAACTCGGGAGCACAGAACAGAGGGCAACCGCCAAGCAGCGGCTAAGATGGCTGCTAACATTCTGTTCAGGGCCCACTTCCGCAGAACTGGCTACAGCAGGCCCTTCTGAGAGTCTCCTGGGTCAGAGACTGGCCTCTGGCTACCTCCCCTTATTGCCCAGCAGCCGACCTGGGGTGCCCACCAGAAGAAGCTAGGGTACAGTGAGTTGTTTGTTCTCAGATGGGCAGAGATGAAGAAGGCAGACACAGCGAATGGATTTTTAACACCTGGTCCCTCTAGGACTCTGGGTCTGATATAGCTATGGCCAGCTGCCTCCTGGGCCTCAGTTTCCTTTTTCTGTCCTCTTGACACCCATCTTCTTTTTATTGAATAGTCATTTGATCCTGTGCAAGACCCCTGCATTGGAGCTTAGTGGTAACCTCGGACTCAAAGGCAGCCCGTAGACACTTGTGACACTAGTTCCAGATGACCCAAACTCTTCTTCTGGCTTCCTTTTATATACATGTAGTATACATAAACTCAAGAAAAGCAAACACACACACACTAAATATAAATAAATACACTTTTAGAAGCTCCCTGGGAGCCTGGCGGTGGTGGCACACGCCTGTAATCCCAGCCCTCTGGGAGGCAGAGGCAGGAGGATTTCTGAGTTCAAGACCAGTCTGGTCTACAGAGTGAGTTCCAGGACAGCTAGGGCTATACAGAGAAACCCTGTCTCGAAAAAACCAAATCCAAAAAAACAAAAAACAAGCAAACAAAAAAGCTCCTTGGATCTAGTAAGGTGGGCACACAAAGCAGGCCCAAGTGGGGGCCCAGGATGGAGAGGCCTCTGGGAGTGAGTGTCCGTCCAGGAAGTGCTGTCAAAGGAGATGGTCCAAGGTGAAGAAGCCCGTTACTCTGTTGTGTCTGTCTCTACCTCTGTCTTCCTCTGTCTCACTCCTATTGCTATTTTGAGGTAAGGTCACATGGGGGCAGCCCAGGCAGTCCTGGACCTCATGACCATCTTTCTCCCTCAGCCTCTCCAGTGCTGGGACAGCAGATGTGAGCCATCACAACCCTCTGTCCCTGTCCCCTTCTTCATTCTGTAACTCCCTGCCAACCTCCCAGTCAGTGTTTCCCTATGTCTTTACAGCATCTCCCTGTCTCTGTCTCCCTCCTCCTCCTCCATCTGTATCTTTCCATCTCCTTCCCTGTTTCTTTGTGTCTCTACCTCCCTTTTTGTCCCCACTTCCCATCTCTGTCTTTACGCCTGTCTTTGTCTCTGTTGCCCCACCATCCCTCCCTGCTGGTCCCCAGATGTTCTTCTCATCTGGGCTGAGAGTGGTGCAGGGGAGGGTACTTCATAAGCAGAGCCCATTGATTCAAAGCTGCCTTCATCTCTGGCCAGGGATTTGATACTGCAGGGCAGAGGGGAGGTCACATCTGCCACATCTGCGCTGCTTGCCAGGAAGCACTCCCAGGAGAAAGCCTTCAGGTAGGCAGGCAGCAAGAGGTACTGAATCACATAGTACCTGTGAGAGAGAAGGTGGCCCCTGTCCAGGGCATGGCCTCAGTGACCACACGCCTGTCTCTTACTGCACAGGCAGGCCATCCCTGCCTGCCCCAAGAGGCTGAGATCCAGGGCTGGAGCATGAGGAGCAGTCTGCTATTAACCTGCCAATTCTGCTAAAGACACAGAGGTCAGCGCGATGGACTGCCCAGTGCCACCTGGTGCAGAATGGCCAGTCCTGACACTCACCAGAAACTCAGCCCAGTCTGTATCCTGCTCCTGTCCTTCTACAGTGTCCTGTCCCTCATGCTCTGAGGTGACCCTATATGTCCTCTGGTGTCCCATCCCTCAGGGACACTTTTTTTTTTTTTTTATGTATATGAGTACACTGTCACTGTTTTCAGACACACCAGAAGAGGGCATCAGACAGCATTACAGATGGTTGTGAGGCACCATGTGGGTGCTGGGAATTGAATTCAGGACCTCTGGAAGAGCAATCAGTGCTCTTAACCTTTGAGCTGTCTCTCCAGCCCCAGCCCCACCCCCCAGCCCCACCCCCAGCCCCACCCCCAGCCCCACCCCATGACTTGCAATGTCTTGTCTCTTGTAGTGGTTTGAGTGAGAAGTCCTGCATAGTCTCAGATGCTTGTACATTTGGTCTTCAGTTGGTGGCGCTGTTTGGGGGAGGTTTAGGAGGTTCAGCCTGATTGGAGGAGGTGTGTCACTGAAGAGAGACTTGGGAATTTAAAGATTCCATGCAATTTCCAGTTCTCTTTCTCTGCTTCTTGCAGAGATTCAAGATGTGAGTTCTCTATCCCTCCATGATGCACTCATATCTCTCCAGAACCATAAGCCAAAATAAATCCTTCTCTCTATAAATTGCCTCGGTCATGGATTTTATTACAACATGTCTTCTTAGTGCCCCGTATCTCCTGTTCTGTGGCCTCGCATGCCCCTCTAATGCCCTGTTTCTCATACTCTGAGGTGACCCCAGCATCCTCTCACTATCCTATCCTGTGACCTACATATCCTCTTAGCCTCCATGCTGCTATAGCACTCTCACAGAAGGTAAACCTTCAAGAGTCTGGAGATCTGGGCAACCCTAGGTCTGCAACCCTGCCGTCAGTGAGTGGATAATTTGAGCGTCTCTGCTGGCTTCAAGGCGCTCCCTGGCTCCCTGGCTCCCAGGAGTTGTACATTCTGGAAGGTAAGTCAGCCATAGAGCTGCCCTAGGTCCTGGCACAGTCGAAGCATCCTGTCTTTTCCATGTCTCAGTCCTTTGGAATTAGTCCAACTCTCCCAGAAGCCTGGGAGAACGGCCCCCGGGCAGCAGGGCCTCCACCCTTCTTTCTACAGCTTTCTGGAGCAAGAGGTCTACCCTATGCTCCCTGAGCCCTAGCAGGAAATCCCCAGCTGTTCCTTCTGCAGCTCCAGAGATGGCTACATCCCTGCAGTCCCTGCAACTGTGGGGCTCCAATGCCTTTCCTTTCTGAGTTCATTCACTGAAGGCCTGGTACAGCCCCAGGCCTACTCAGCCCTCCTGGCCAGCTCCCCAGACCCTGAGCCAAGCGGCGTGATTTCATCTCGGGAGAATCCAACTGCGTACGGCATTTACATAAATAGTCCTCCTCTGCCCTGCCCCCATAACCAGGCAAAGAGAAAGGCCTGAGCTCTGTGAGGCCTGGCCTCCCTCTGCCTGCTCCTGGGGTTCCTCCATTGTTTCTCTCAGTCTGCAAAAGGGGGTACATGAAGCAGACTCCTTGAAGGCAGAACCCCCAAGTCTCAGCCCTGACATGTAATCCCCGAGGCTACCTGCAGGTGGCACACTGGAGTCTGGGGGGTTCACAGGAGGACCAGAAGGCCTGGAAGGCCAGGACACAGGTTCTTAGGCCTTAGGAGGGTCCAGTTGCTGTCAGAGGAACAGAGCATAGGCTGAGCCATTGTGAGGCCAAAGTCCCAGGGTTTCTTAACTGGGGCTTCGGGGAGAAGGGGTAGGAGAGCCTCACAGATGCTCTGAGTGGTGACAGAAAGGGGGCCATGGAGAGGCACAGTGCCATCCTGTCCTCTAAGCTGAGTAGGCTGAACCCTTGCTCCAGTGCGGCCTAGTAATGGAAGGAAGGAGGGGCCATGGGGGAGAGAAGGCACGGATGGGGCAGGCCCAGTTTACTTCCGAAGCTCTCTGCGGAATATCGGCCCCATCTTTCCCTCCTCCTCCTCTCCCTCCCTCTCTCTGTCCCTCTGCTTATCTCCACCTCTCTGTTTATCTCTCTCTGTCTCTTCCCCTGCATCTCTCTTTCTGACTCTCTGTTCTCCATCTCTGCTTCTCTCTCAATCTCTGCCCACCTCTCTCCTCATCTTCTTGGCTCTCACTTTCTCCATCTCTTCCTGTCTCTGTCTCTCTATCGCTGTCTCTCTGAATCCCTTCTGTCTCTGTCTTGTCATCTCTCCATCTCTCTCTCTGTCTCTGCAACTCTCGTCACCTCTTCCTCTTACTGTCTGTCTCTATCTCTGCCTCCCTATTTCTCCATCTCTACCTCCCCATCTTGCTGTCTCTGTCTACCCCCGATTCTCACTACCTGTCTCTCCATCTTCCTATGTCTCTGAGTCAGCCTGCTGGGCCTCTGGCTAAGAAGCCAAGAAGTGTCTGTCTGGAGAGAGGAGTGATAGGACATGGAGGTTGGCCTGACTAGGGTTAGGAAGAGGCTGCGAAGGCATTGGGCTCTCATGCTGACTCGACCCCTAGAACTCACTTCTGCTCTCAATCAATGAAGTAAGAGTCCTCTGGGGACAGTGCTGCCCAGACAGTGCCCCACTCTCTCCAGATGACCTGAGATGGGTACAGCTCCAGCCCAAGGCCCTAGAGTGCAGGACAGGTGGGGCTGAGCTTCGGAGAGCACCCTACAGAGAGACCCTGTGATCTCATAGCCATGGCAATGCTGCTTCAGCCAAGCTGGGTCTCGAGCAGGGGAGAGTCTGTGTTGTGGCTCACGATCTGTGCTGTGACGCTGGGCTGAGACCAGGCTGTGGTAAGCAGAAAGCAACAAACACGAACCTACAGATGAAGTTGTGGCTTGAACCCCTGCTCCTACCACACTGAGAGATTTCAGCTCTGGGCTCTGAGCCCTCCTGGGAGAAGCAGCTCTAATCTGGACTCTTGGACTCAAGGCCTCCAGAACCATGATCTGCCATATTCCCATCCTTCTTGGATGTGCCTACCCAACAGCAAGATGTCCATCTATTCAGACCCTACCAACGTGCCCAAGCCTCTCTTTAGCAGGAAGGGTCAACCCCTCTGTCCTTTGATCAGCTTGGCTGAGGACAGGGGTCATCAGGAGGAACCATGGAACATATGTCTCCTTTGGCTTGCTTCTAATGTCATACTGGCTAAGCTCCTGGCTCACCCCTGGGTCGCCTAGCTGATTCTCTGGCTGGCTCTCAAACTTGAAAGTCTCATTGATCCCTGGATCGATCGGCTGATATCTATTGAATCAACTGGCCCCACCTGACCCTGGCTTCCTGAACTCCCTTATGCCTCAGGCATAGCTTAAGTGGAGTGGGGAAACTCTGGCCCTATTTCATGTTGGATCCCTCCGACATGGCCTACAGGGTCTAGAGTCACATGTCCAGGTCACTGGCAAGCCAGTGTCTTCCCAGATCCCAAGGTGGACCACATCCCACAGGTCTCAGAGTAAGTCAGTTTTCACAGTTGCTGCCAATAGGATGGACAGGGCCCCCTGTTGTCTTTGTGTCTATTTGACACAAGAGCATGTATTGAATGCTACTAGGTACCAGTAGGCAAATGCAGGATGATGCCAAGTCTGCCCCACCTCCCCAGCACAGCAAATTGGGAGTTACATACTTGACTGGAGCGGATAAGCAGCTGATGAGGAGGCCTGAGACGTTCCCTGTCCCATGGACCATGTGGCCAGGCCCCTCACAATAAACCTTTACAACCCCCTCTGCCTTCCTGGATTTCACACGTTCGTTGTCCATGTGCAGCCCTGCTGAGTTATTTGGCATGGAAAATGTCCCCAAGGGCACCATAAATGTCATCAGCAGTAGATGCTATCAATGACAGTTCCCAACAACCAGAGCTGGCCACCCAGCCCACAGCCCTGTACTGGGGGCCAACTGGGGGCTGGGTGGGGACAGCTCATCACTCCCCTGCTCTTGCTGTGAACCTTCAGGAAGCTCTGACCATCTCTGGGCTGATCTTGTCAACTCCCTTAAGCCCTGAGCAGGCTTCGGCCACCTCCGCCTGAGCCAGACACCGCAGAGGATCTATGTGGATGCTGGATCACTGGGGACCTGGACTCTGCAAAAATGAGTCTCAGACAGCCACAAATCCCAATTCCACACCAGAACCACTGTTCCTCCTCCATGGAGCAAAGTCTCCTACTGGCCACAGACCAGTCCTCATAGTCTCCCTTCTGGCATGCCTAAGGCAAGAGTAGATAGGACAAAAGGGAAGTTCTTAGTCCAAGTCCCAGAAGCTTCTAGGCCCTGCTCCAGGCAGCAGCACACCCCAGGAAGCCACTAGCTAAATTAGTGAAGCACTCAGCCCACTGCCCTTCACTTTATCATCTGAGCCAACCCCCTGGCCTGCCTGGGCTCCCCATCTTTCCTAAGTAAGCAGTGGCATGCATCTGCCCAGCTCCTTCCGTACCCTCCTGCCCACCCCACTGCCAGGCCCAGGCTGTCATCCTCACAGCCTACACTCCCAACTACATGGCTCTAATCCCTTGTTTGGGAGGCAAGTGCTACTTACAGGGCCAGCGGCTTGTCCCAGACACAGTAGACAGATACACAGTCCTCACCTTGAGCCTTTGGTGTAGTTTGGCCAGTTGTGAAAGCAATGTGAAATTCCCACTGTCATCAGTAGAGAATAGTGTTAACATGTGCTCTGACACGGCTCCATGGGGGTCCAGGAGGCCATACCCCAGCCAGCTTCTCTGCAGAGTAATTCCAATCTCTGCAGAGATTGTTCCAAAATCTCTGTACTCCAGTTTACTCCTTAGAAGCAGAGGTGTGCCTTTGGGGGTGAGCTTGCATCCAGACAAGGACCACATGGGTAGGGGATGCAGGGGGGGACAGGAGCCTCTGGGAATCCTCCCCATTCCATCCTCTGGGATGAACCCCTCTTAGCGTGAGGCTCTGGCCTCCCACAGCCAGCCAGCACCACCTCCTCCTTCTCCATAGCCAGCCAGGGGCTTCTCAGCTGTGCTCTGCACCTAGCCACGACCTCACATATTCTGGTTGAAGTCCCCAGGACAAACCTCACAATAACTGGGGTTTCCAATAGGAAATCCTGGCACTGGGTCAGCAGACCAAGCACCCCACAACAAATCCTTATGTCCTGCCAGCCTCTTCCCCATCCTTCATTCATACCTCTCAACCCTACTGCCTGTACACCAGGAATCCTCCTCCTCTCCACACTCATGTCTCCAGATGGATATCCCCCAGGTATAAGCATAACCTCTCTTGTCTTACTCTTTTTCTTACTTTACGTATGGTGTGTGTGTGTGTGTGTGTGTGTGTGTGTGTGTGTGTGAATGTATGTGTGTATTTTTAAGACAGGGTTACAAGCCGGGCAGTGGTGGCACATGCCTGTAATCCCAGCACTTGGGAGGCAGAGGCAGGCAGATTTCTGAGTTCAAGGCCAGCCTGGTCTACAGAGTGAGTTCCAGGACAGCCAGGACTATACAGAGAAACCCTGTCTCGAAAAAAAAAACAAATCCAAAACATCAAGACAGGGTTACTCCGTGTAGCCCTGGCTGTCCTGGAACCTACTCTGTAGACCAGGCTGGCCTTGAACTCAGACTCACCTGCCTCTGCTTCCCAAATGCTGGGATTAAAGACGTGCCACTGCCACCTATCTGGTTTATAAGTAGTGGAAACATCTCACTGTGGTCTCAGTAGGTGGATAATATCTTCTATTCTGCAGTGTTTTGGTTATGACTTGTGATGGCTTGACAAGGAATGGCCCCCATTGACTCATTTGTTGGAATGCTTGTTCCATAGGGAGGGGCTTCATTAGGAGGTGTGGCCTTATTGAAATAGGTGTGGCCTTGTTGGAGGAAGTGTGTCATGTAGGGGTGGGCTTTGAGGCCTCATATACGTTCAAGTTACACCGGTGTAACACAGTCTGCTGCTGCCAGTGGATCTGGGACTCTTGGATCCTCTGGTACCATGTTTGCCTGGACGCTGCCATGCTTCATACCATCATGATAATAGACTGAATCTCTGAAACTGTGGGCCAGCCCCAAGTAAACACTTTATATTAGGAGGCTGGAGAGATGGCTCAGATGCTAAGAGCACTGTCTGCCTTTCCAGAGGTTCTGAGTTCAATTCCCAGAACCCACATGGTAGTGATACAACCATCTGTAATGGGATCTGATGCCCTCTTCTAGTGTGTCTGAAGACAACAACAATGTACTCATATACATAAATAAATAAATCTTTAAAAAAAAGAGTTGGGTTGGGGCTACATAGAGAAACCCTGTCTCGAAAAAGCAAAAAAATAAAAAAATAAAAAAAAGAAAGAAAGAAAGAAAGAAAGAAAGAAAGAAAGAAAGAAAGAAAGAAAGAAAGAAAGAAAGAGTTGTGTTGGTCATGGTATCTCTTCACAGCACTAAAATACAAACTAACACACTTGTTCACCAAGAAACCTATTCCTTAGGATCTTGATATTAAGAGTTGGGACCTTGGGCTGAAGAGATGGCTCAGCAATTAAGAGCACTGGCTGCTCTTCCAGATGCCCTGAGTTCAATTCCCAGTAACCACTCAGTGGCTCACAACCATCTGTAATGGGATCTGATGTCTTCTTCTAGTGTGTCTGAAGGCAGTGACAGCGTACTCATATACATAAGATAAATAAATAAATCTTTACCAAAAACCCAAAGAGTTGGGATCTTGATGATCGCAGTGGAAAGTGGTTGGGTCACTGGGTGCTGTCCTTGGAATGAATTAGGGATGTTTTCATGGGATCCCAGTTTGTCGACGTCAAACACTGGGTTGGGATGGAGTTATGATCCTTCTCCACTAGTCATCCTATCACGGCTCCTGTGGCTTCTTGCGGCAGTTCACACCCGGTATTTCCCTCGCAGCAGCCCTAGGCCGGTACCATTGAGCTGACCAATGTCTATTGCTTGGACATGTTTGTGACTCACTTGTGTGTCCCCATCATGACAAGCGCTCCATGTGTCAGGCTCACAGAACCTCTTCTCTTCGTGGTATCATGCTGATGAGATCCCGGTCACTAAGGCTCACCGAGTAAGTGGCTTGTGTGACCGTACTTAGGGACAGGTGTTCGTCCTGTGGAGCATACTTCCCTCCACAAACTGCTTATTCTTGGTGGTAATCCTGACATCCTTAATCTCGGTATGTGCAGGAGGAGAACATGCAAGGTACTTGGTAAGTACTTGCCGGCTGGATATGGGTGTTGGGTGGATGGAGAGAAAAGAAGGAAAAAATACAAGAGGAAGAAAAGAAGTAAATAAAAAAAAAGAAGAGGGAAAAGTAAAACAATTAGAGAAAGAGCAGTTTTTCTTTAAAGAGAAGAAAAAAAAGAAAAAGGATAGGTGATAACTCAGGTCAGCAGTGAGCTCCAGGTTCACGGAGGGAGCCTATCTCCCAAGAGTGGCATGGAAGCAATGGAGAAAGTCGCCTGGCGCTGACCTCTGGCCTCCACACATGTCTGTATACACAGATGCACTGCATATACTTTTGGGGGCAGCCTGTCACTCAAATGAAAGATGAGGAAGAGGATGGAGAGAGAGCTTAATGTTTAAGAGCAGAGCATCCAGGCTTGCTTGATTCCCAACACTTACTTGGTAACTGGTAAGCAACTGTAACTCCGGTTCTAGGGAATCTGATTCCCTCTTCTGTTTCTGCAAGCACCAGGCACACACACACCGCACATACACACACATTAGTGTGCATAAAATAAAAAATATATTTTTAAACAGAAGGGGGCTGGAGAGACTGCTGAGTGGGTAAGAGCACCTGCTACTCTCGTGGGAGACTCGGCTTCCTTTCCCAGCGCTCACAGAGTGGCTCACAGCTGTCCGTAACTCGGGATACCCTCAGTGGCCCTCCACGGGCACACACATGTACACAAACATACATACAGGACAGGCAAACACTCATACGTATAAAACAAAAAGAAATCTTTACAAAATGGCAAAGAGAAAGAGGAAATACAGAACAGAGGGAAAATGACAAGAGAAGAGGGAAAATGAGCTAGAGAGCAAGGAGTGGATAAGATGTCCTTAGGGCACTGGGGTTGGCTCTGCAAGGACACAGCCACCATCTGTCCCAGCTCCCCATCCTCAGACTGGTCAGTTCAGCTCTTAAACGACCCCAGGCTCCCAGCTCCACTGTTCACAACTCAGATCTATTTTGTTTATTTGTTTGTTTTTGTTTTCCAAAGCAGGGTTTCTCTGTGTAGCTTTCGCTATCCTGGAACTCACTCTGTAGACCAGGCTGGCCTCAAATGCAGAAATCCCTCCCAAGTGCTGGGATTAAAGGCGTGCACCACCACTGTCCAGCCAGATCTGTTTTTTCCATGTATGTGAGTAGTATGTGGCATGTGTGTATTGCAGGTGTATGATAGTGCTCACGCATGTGTGTGCAAGTCTGTGAGGAAGCCAGAGTCTGACTGCAGTGGAACCAGCTTTGCTCAGCCTGACTTGGGAATTATGCAAGGCCTACATGGAAAGAACAGGGCACAGTGCCCTATGAAAATGCATATTCTGTTCCCATCCATATAAAAAGCTGTTTTATAAAAAGCTATCTTGGTGGGTGTAGACATCTGGGATGGAGATGACTCTTCCTTGAATTATCTAGGTTTGGTGGTGTTTTGGTATGGGGGATTAAGCCCAGAGCCACTCACATGCTAGACAAGCCTGTACAATGAGCTGCACCTGAGCTCTCCACCCATCCATCCATCCATCCATCCACCCACCCACCCACCCACCCATCCATTCATCCATCCACCCATCCATCCATCTATCCATCCACCCACCCACCCATCCACCCATCCATCCATCCATCCATCCATCCACCCACCCACCCACCCATCCACCCATCCATCCATCCATCCATCCATCCATCCATCCACCCACCCACCCATCCATTTATTTACTTACTTATTTACTTGCTTTTATTTTGAGACAAGTCTCATAGAATTGCCCAATGTCATCCTTGAACCCTTGCTCTTCCTGCCTCAGCCACCTTAGCAGCTGGGATCCTAGGCCTGCACCCCAGCCTGGCTTCAAGCTTAGCTAGAGCTCTGATGTAATTGCTGCAGCGTGCCTAATGTTCCGAACTTCATGTGGCCATCACAGAAAAATGTGTTGGTTTTTCTCAACGTAATCTACTCAAACAGACAATCTTATAAAAATTTTAACATGTGTTTGTTTATCTGGGGGTCGGAGATAGAACCCAGACCCTCGCACATGCTAAGCACATGTGCTGAGCCCCTCCCTCAGCCAGTGTTCATTGACATTAAGTCACACATGCAATGAAAACAAAGGGCAGCGTGGGAGCCCACGCTTTCTCCTCCATCAGCTTCCGTGTGTGACTTCCCTACTCGAGAGCTCAAGATAGCTGCTGTGGCTTTGCCACCAGGTCTCGTGTTCCAGACAGAAAGTGGGTGAAGGGTGAAGCTCTGAGCCGAAGAACGATCTCTCAGCATCTGGTTTTTGTCTGCACATTAGAGGACGGACTCTCAGACTTGAGCCCACGGTCAAAAAAGTGTCAGGTGGTCAACGATGCTGGCAGTCGGCCAAGAGAAGCTGACCTAGTTGTTTTCCAATTGAGTTCTTGGAATTTTATAGTCTCTGTGTGTGTGTGTGTGTGTGTGTATGTGTGTACATTATGGCACATGCACAGATGTCAAAGGACAACTTGGGGAAACTGGTTCTCCCCGTCCACCTTTTTGGTTGATGGTCTTAAATTCAGATTATCTGGCTTGGTGGCAAGTGCAACCTGCTGAGCCATCTTGGGACCTGAAACATTCTATAAGTCTTTATGATGCGTAAAGACTTCAGCGATGGGTGTGCCTCAGATCTCAGGGTTTTCTAATGCTCAGATTACGGATGTTTACCCATCTGTCAAATATCCCCTAGTCCAAAACATGTCTAACCTCGGAACCTCCTTTGATCCCAAGCTCTCCAGATGAGGAGTGCTCAGTCTGCACAGCGAACAGAATGCACCTATCAATGACGTTATAAAGCTCCAACCCAGAGTCCTCCCACGACAGCATCTGGTCCTGGAGATGACAGACTTGGGCTTACTTGCTAGCGTATGGCTTGACCTTTACCAGAGCAGAAGGCTTCAGAGGAGAGGCACCTCCTCAAGTCACACAGCCAGAGAACAAAGACAGTCCCTCACGTCAGAGCGCTTCTGGTCCCATACCATAGGAAGAGAGAAAGCAGGGACATAGTACCTGCCCTCCCAATTTCTCTTAAATGGATAGAAATGTGTGTGTGTGGAGGATTTGGTCCTGGAAAGGTTGGTTCTTCATGGAGTGTTGCTCGTATGTTGCTGTCTTCTCCCATAGGGAGGATCCTGGTTTAGAAAGTTGGAAGAAACAGGAGGCAGAAGGATCTGTGAGTTCAAGGCCAGCCTGGACTACAGAGTGAGTTCCAGGACAGCTATGAATACATAGAGAAACCCTGTCTCAAATACAAAACAACAACAACAACAAAAGGGGTTGGAGGAGGTTCTCCTGAGAGAGCTGATACCCTGTGCCAGTCTCATACCTCTAGGTCCTGTGGCCAGGCCTTTCCCTCCCGGAAGCCCTACATCCTCATCTCCTACAGGACTCCACAGGGCTCTTCATATGCCCCAGGGCATGTCTTCACGGGGGGGGGGGGGGGGGGGCGGGGGGGACCCTTCCTGGCCCCCACAAGCTCTGTGAGTCTCCACACCCCAGCCCTGGCCTCTCCCCTCTGCCCTCCCTGCCTCCCCTCTCCTCCTCCCTGCAATGCCCTCCTCGGCTGCTTCCCTTTCTTTCTCCCCTCTGCTCTCCTCTCTTCTCTGCCCTCTCATTTTCCTTCCCTCTCCTTATTCCTGCCACCTACTGACAGACTGCAGCAGGAACAGCCCTGCACCCCCAGCCCCAGCCGTTTCCATGGATCTGGGCCTAATACAAACAGCCCAGGACCCCCCACCTTCAGCCCGGCCTTGGGAGTAAGGTTGGGTGAGCAGATGAGGTCATTGCCACAGGCCCCCCAGCAGGCCAGCAGGCCTGTGAGGGGAGGAAGTGTTTGTTTGCTCTTGTTTCCCTGGCAACTTGCTGGACCCTTCCCCCACTCCCATTCCTGAGCAAGCCGGAAAAGCTGTGGATAGGACCACTGCCCCTTTCCAGCCCATGCCTTGCTGTGCTGAGATCCCAGGCCATTATCCTGGGCTGCCAGGAAGGGGCTGTAAACCTTAACACCACTTCCAGAGGTGGAGTTTGGAAAATGGAGACAAGACCATCTCTGCTCTGCTCGGGGCTGAGGATCAGCCTGAAGCTCCACCTGCTGTCCCTGGGAGGCAGCACCTCTTTGGGGGACCCTCTACAGAGGCAACAGGTTGGGGTCAGCTCCAACCTTCCAGGAGCTGAGCCCAACCATCCCTGGCAGGCAGTGGAAAGAGGAAGGACAGGGCAAAACAGTGCCCCAGTGTGGCCAGTCCCCAAGCAGCTACAGGGTCTCCAGGGTGCCAGTGTGCATGTCTGCCCCAGCCCTGCCCCACAAAGTCACTGGCAAGTCCTCTCCAGTTCTCTTGTGTGCCGAGGGATCATAGAGAATCTCACAGATAGAGCCCCCATCCCAGGTCAGACTAGGTCAACTCAGTCTCCACAAGGCTGGGGATGGGTGCACACAGGGTTTGTGTGTGTGCGCATGTGCAAGCAGGCTAGACTCCACCCCCAGGAATGACCCTGACCCAACCTGCTCACAACCTCCTACAGTCAGCATGCCCTCCCTTCCCCCTCCCTACCCTGACAGCAGCTCCTGTGGGAGCTTACCGTTAGCATGAGCGTGAGCGACCTGGGCCAGGAACTGGGGACAGTTAGGAAGCCTCTCGGGGTCCCCATGCTCCACAACACATCCAGGGCAACCAAAGACTTCCACAGTCTATACTGGTCCCAGTGTTCAGCCTCCTCTCCCTTCTCTCAGTCTGTTCTTCATCTACCTCCTCTTGTTCCCCCATCTCTCCGCTCTTCACATCTTCATTCCCCTGTCTCCTCTCCTCTCTACCTTCATCCCTGGTTCCTGAAGTCATCCCTACAGGCAAGGCGGGATCCAACCCAATACCTTCCCACTGTTGCACACTCAAGCCTTTCTGAGACATTACCTAAGTGCCTCCTTACCTAATCCCCCAGCCATCTCCCACACCAGCCAGCCCCGCTGGGAGGAGAGCCAGATGCCTGCCTCGGCCCTGTCTCAGCTCAGGGAGTTGCCGGTTGATTGCTGGCTGGCCCCTAGCACCTGCATATGCTAGGCTTGTGTCTCCACCTATGAAAGACCCTGGGGTCACACCATTGAAGAATCTGTCTCATGGGACCCACCCCTTCTCTGCGTTCACTTGCCAGCACTTGTGATTGGATACCCTGTTCTCTAAGAACTGCTGGGGAATCTCTTCTCCAACCAAGAGTGGGAGGTACCTTTTAGGAGCCAGGGTATCTTGGTCCACTTGAGGAAGTAACTCAGTGGGAGAGATCTTTCTTTCTGCCTCAGGGGTCATTGGGAGACCGTCCACTGAGAAGCTCAGACTGGGGTAGATCTAGATCTTCACCATGGGGGGGGTGTGGCTGTAAAAGGGAAAGACTGTGCAGGGGCAGTGCAGGCTGTGCAGGAGGTGAGCTACAGCCAGCATTGTGTCCCTACTACACCCATATGCACACAAACATGCATGTGGACATACATACATGCAGACACAATGAATCACATATACATCTGCACACATATATTCACAAAGGGACAAACCTATGGATTGGGCAGCCAAATAGAATCACAAGATACAAAGATGTGTGGACAGAGACATAGGACATGGCTCCCATGTGTGCATACACAAACACATATGGACACATATCCAGACACAGCCCCTCTGAACATGTATAGACACTTCTGGGCACACAGACTTCGACATACACATAGGTGTATTCGCATGGTCAAGTTTATAAACCCTGAAAGAACATCTAGATGCCCAGAGACCTTATGCATAAAAGAAATGGCCTTTATAGTGGCAGCCAAGATGCCAGGAGAGAATGATCAGGACCAGGGGAAGGCACATCTACATGCCCAGGTTGAAGCACATCAGTCTTGCACAGCGTCTGATCCTATTTGTCTGGCAACTTTGCACAGACTCAGCCAGAGCTCACAGGACTTGCCCAAAGGAAAGGCCCCATGAAACCTCTCAAAACCCCAGGAAGGAACTGCAACCCCCACCCCTGCTGCTTGTCAATCAGAGTCCTGAACTCTTAAGGGGAACATGGCTGCCTGGTGGGGGGGTCAGTCTGTGACCAGAGGCTCAGTGAAAGTCCAGCATAAACATCTTCCAGGAGGCAGGGCTATGGAGATGGCCATCTTGATCAAATAGCTAGTCCACAGTCCTTGGTGGGCAACCTCTACCCTGAAGCATAAGCCCTGGGGCAGGATGGGGAGCAGAACATAGACCTGTGCTAGAGGAGCCAGGAGGAGGCCACACAAGGTAGGTCACAGAGGCTGGGGAGAGGGAGGGAAGGACTGACAGCTAGGTGGCTACTTTGAGAGCACCCCAGACATAGGGCAGGAGGTCCCTCACCGTAAAACAGACAGAAAAGGGCTGTAGGAACCAAGCCAGAGGAGGTGTGGTAGCCAGAGGTGAAGGCTTGACAGGCCTTTTTCTTAGGCCAAAGGGTAGAGAAGGCTTCTTTAGAGTGCCTCAGCTCCCAGGCAGCCTTGATAGTGCAGGCAGAGAGAAACCAGGGGTCTGGGGGGGGGGGGATCAGTCTTTCAGAAGTTAGCAAGTCTCTTTGCCTTAAGTCCTCAGAAAGGGCCCTCCTTGTCCTCCCATTCCCCCCTTCTCCCTCCTCCTCCTCTCATGTACTCCTCTTCCCCATCGCCAGGTCCTCCCTTCTCTCCCCCATCCAGGCCTTACCCACACCTTCATCCTCCCGTCTTTCCAGTTTCCCCAGAGCCTCTGTGAAAGCAGCAGACTTAGGTTGTCTATAATTTAAAATACATTTATTTAGTGTTTCCACTTGTTTCTGGTTTTGTTACACAAAGCTGTTAAATAAATACATTCTCTGCAGTCACTCAGGTTCACACCTACTCGCCACACAGTTGAGGTAGAGAAATCACAGGCTGCACAGGACTCCACACAAAGACAGCTCCCTTGTGTGTCCATTGCCAGGCCGGCCAGCAGTGCGCCTCAGAGCCGGCATAACCTGGGTGGCCGGCAGGAGCAGGGCAGCTGCTCACTCCACTGCCCATAGAAGAGAAGAAGATCAAAGAGGCTCTGGCCTGCGGGAGTTGCTTCATCCAGAAAGACATTCTAGTATATATTTATACAGAAACAAACCAGCCGGCAGACATTTTCATTCTGCCTTGTTTTAAAAAATACTTTTCTGAATATTGAGGACATAGAGCTAAATGTGGTATTTGATAAAAATATTCTTCCTCTGGACTGGTAGGCTCCTTCCCCCAGATCTGACAGAGATGAAGCCCCAGTCTATGGTGGTCATGTGACTGGGTACAGACATCTGAGAAGTATGGGGTACGCTCCCACCCACCAGCCTCCCACATGCATCCTGGGAACGTAGCATTCATCGGTGGGCTATAGCAACCACAGGAGAATAAACTTTGCTATTTACACATCCAATGGGGACCAGAGGCCCTCATCCACATAAATAGGTTTCCTTTAAGACACAGTCCCACCACCACCCCAAGCCCAGGTCTTCTGGACCCCTGGTGCTCCAAGGCAGCCACTCCTTTCCTCAGTAGTGCCTGTCTTCATATCTGCCACCTGCCCACACTCTAGCCTGCACTGCCATGGGTTCCCACAAACCTAAGGCTGGGCTTTCTGGGAACCACAGAGTCACCATACTGCAGAGGGACACAGGCCAACTGGATGCTGGCCATGCCAGCTCGGAATACATACACTCCCACACTCACACAACTCATGCGTACACACTCAACACCAGCTCAGTGTAGCCACCTTTCCCCTGCAGAGGCATCAGCAAGACCCGATGACAGCAGGTTGTGTCTGTCCTCCATAGCTCCCCTGGGGACACAGAACAAGAATGGCTTCCTGAGATGGACAATCGAAAAGCTGACCCTGGACCTGTCTCTGTGCCCACGGCTCTGGTACCCCAGGCCCCCAATCTATATCCAGCAACCTGGTCTCTGTACCTGCAGGGCACAGCGCAGGGACCCCCAAGGGTCTCTGACCCCAGGTAAGGTAGAATCAGGGAGTGGACTTCCAGAAGCCTTGTGGGCCATGGCTAGGTTCTATTGCTTCATTTCTTTCCAAAGGTGACCTTGATTTAGTGGTTTCAAACCAGAGCAAGCAGAGGAGGAGGGGTACGAAGGGAGGGAAGGCAGGGGCTCCCAGACTGGCTGGACTGGGCCTGGGGCAGGTCAGAGGGAAAAGCCACGGATTAGGGAGTAAGGGGACAGGGAAAATAATAATTACTGTATTAGTTAAATAATAATAATAATTTAAAAGTAACTGATACTCCAAGGAAGTGCTCAGGGTCAGAGGGCCAGAGCTGTGCCCTGCAGATGGAGTGGCTGCCCTCTCCTAGTGGTTTGGCTCTCTGAAGACAGTGCTGGCATCAGGCTGCTGGGCCAGAAGGGCAGCCATGTGATTCTGAAGGTGCACCTGCCCTCCAAGCCTCAGAGGAAGCCAAGAGGCACAGAGGACCAGTCAACACACCGGTCCCTGACAAGGGCTATATTGATGCGTCAGGGACAGAGGCAACTGAAAAAGCATTACTGCAACGCTCTCGGGTCAGGGGGTGAGGAAGCTCAGGCCCAAGGCATAAGCTAAAGGGTTGAGGAGGCCAGACAGGGGCCAGCCCCGCCCTCTGGGCCGGGAGACAGCCAACCAGCCGTCTGTATACCAGGGCCCAGGTGTGCTAGGGGCACCTCTTCTTCTTTGCAGACCTTTTGTGTTATTTGTAACACCTGTGCCCCACACAGCAGGACAGGCTGGACCTGCGAGGCTCACCCCACGAAGGTTAAGATCCTTTGCATTAGGTGCAAAGCTACACTCCCTGCAGAAAGGCTGGCAGGGCCGGAGTCAGCGGGAGTCAGCTCCTGCAGGTGTAGAATTCTTCTGGTACTCTGTGCAAAGCCCACACCCCTTGTGGCGGAGCTGCAGGGCCTCAGGTCAGCCCTTGCAGGTGTAGACCTCCTCTCTCTGTGTACACTGCCTGCACTCCACGTAGCAGCACCAGCGGACCTGGCATTGGCAGGGCCTTGTCACCACACGGCTCTGTGTGTTGTGGCCACGGCCACAACAAATACTCTCACAGTTCTTCTCACGATGACACCGGCGGCCTGCCGTGCCAGGGGAAAAGCGGCCAGCCAGGCAGAAGCTGGGAGAGTCATCTAGGTGTACAAGCTCTGGTGTTCGGGGCAGCGGGTCACCACCTCCTGATCCAGAGGCCCGGCCCCTCGGTGGGGAGATGGCACCCGCCTCGCCGGTGGCTTCATTGGTAGTGCTGCCCACCTTGAGTGAGGTCTCATATTTGTGTTTTAGGTGCTTGCCCACCTCGTGGAAGGGTGCTAGCTGCCGCCAGCAGGTCCGCACGGTGCAGGAGCCAGACACGCCATGGCATTTGCACGTGGTCTCCACTCCAGCCTTTATCACCTGCAAGGGGAAAGGGGATGGGAAGATGAGGAGCATGCCAGAAAGATCCAGAAGCATCGGAGAGGCTGGAACCTCAGCTAAGGTGGCCCACTCTGCGACCCTCTCAGACTTAGACCAGAGCCTGGCCAGCAGGGGGCAGCACTGTCCCAACGCACAGCCGTCCAGCAACTAAGATCACAGGCTGGCTCTTTCCCCTCCTAGTGAGACTGCCAGGGGACAGAGGTCCTAAGGCCAGCATGTTGACGTCCAGGATGCCTCTCTATGAACACAGCCTGGTCCTTGTCCCGTTTGAGACACTTCCTGCCTACCCTCATACCATCCCTGCCCCGCTGTCAACAATTACAGCCCTGCCGGTCCCCTACTTCTGATCACAGCATGCTGCCTGTAGGATGGGTGAAGACAAGGCTTCCCCCGGGGCAGACCACACCCCTCCTGAGTGCAGGCCTCCAGTAGACCTGACTCAAGCCCTACCCACTGAAGCGTCAGCCTGGGAGGGGCATGGGTACAGATGCAGAGAGAGGTTGTTAAGTACGCTTCAAATAAGGATAACGTCTTAAGAAAATGCTGCACCTTCCAGAGCTAACTCCCCAGGAGAAGAGGCTGCACCCCTCACCCCATGGCCGCAGGCAGGAGCAGGCATGACTGAGCACCAAAATTCCAGGTCTGGTAAACTGCCAGGGAACCCTGACTAGGCCTTTCCCTTCTCAGGATTTAGGCCTCTGCCCAAGGAATCTCCTGCCTGGCCTCTCATACCCAGGGTCTCTCCAAATATTGATTCAAATCTTAGAGAGTTGTGGGACAGAAGAACGGGGGCGGGGGGGGGGACCTCTTCCCAGGTGGGCCCTCGGCCACTGCTGAGTGCTCAAGCTAGCCCCCCTCCCCCAAAGCGTCCATTGGAGAGGGATTAAGAAGTATAGCTACCTCCTCACTCTCCTGCCAGGCAACCGGAGAGTCCCACTTAACCATGCTTTTCCTGAGAAACCAGGACAGATTTAATTAAAGTGCGGCGGCGGCCTGGGAGCGGCAAGCTGATGGGGCACGTTCACACTTTCTGACTTTTCATTAATAGCTCAAAAGGGTAAGGTGGAGGGAGGCTCCAGCAGGGAAGAAAGGCGCAGCCTGGCCGTGGAGATTGAATCTGCCCTCCCGGGCTTCCCTCCCCACTTAGCCTGGGCCTGGGAAGGCACTGGTTGGAAAGGAGGCAGACCAATCCTTTAATAAGTGGGGGATTCAGAACTCCAATTACTCAATAGCAAGGAGCTCAGGGCAGGACTAGCTCTAATTACCTCGTTGTCCTCCCCGGACTGGAGATGCAGAGCCAGGCAAGGGGAGGAGGAAAGGCCCCCAGCTCCTGTGGGAGGTATGGACCCTGCTTTCCCAAGCCCAGGCTAGAGTTTGGAATTTGGGTCACTCAAAGATGAGGTGGAGGGTGTCAGGGGCTCCATCTTGTTACCTCCCAGCAACAGGTAACCAGGAGCAGCAGACCTGTGAGTGACATCTAAGACCTTCAAGAAGCCAGCCACCTCCAGAGCATGGAGCACCCTCAGAGCATGGAGCACCTCCGGAACATGGAGGACCTCCGCAGCATGGAGCACCTCCAGAGCATGGAGCACCTCTGGAGTATGGAGCACCTCCGGAACATGGAGCACCTCCAGAGTATAGAGGACCTCTGGAGCATGGAGCACCTCCAGAGCATGGAGGACCTCCGGAGCATGGAGCACCTCCATGCCTGCAGCCCACAATTCCCCAAAGGCCTACCGGAGAGCTAAGAAATCCTTTCTTTTGCTTGTTTTTAAAGTCAGGTCTCTATCTTCCAGAACAAACTTGGCCACAGACAACACTGGGCTGGGGTAGATGGGTCCTGCACCGTCAGCTCTTCCTTGGAACCTCCCATCTACTATACTGTGGCTGCTCTTTATTCTGTGGTGACTCTGCCAGTCACTCTGGCAGATGGGATACAAACCACCAGCCTCTGGCGCAGACTGTTCACAGAAACTATCCCCAGGTCCTTGACTTGCCAGAAACAGACACAGAGAGCACAGGCTCTTTCCAGGACTACCACAAGGTACCCTCCTTGACTAGTGACCTCATCTGTCCCCTATCTAAGCAGGGTGCCAGGACCCTAGCTGGCTCTACGTGGCTAGGACAGGCAGCTCCTGCCTCCTCCCAGCCCCCAACACGTACTGTCCTCCACCCATTGCCCCTTACTCCAGCCTCTCAGCTGCCCTATCCAGGTCTCAGACACAGCAATCCCCTCGTCTGCCCTGTGCCCCACCCAGCTTGCCTTCACACCCACGAGGTTGTTGTGGAAGTCCACGCGGGCTCGCAGATCCTTGCTAGACCGCCGGCCCAGGAACTCCTTGACGAACTTGCTGCTGTACTTGAGGTTGTCCCCGCAGCCGCCCCACTGCCAGGCCTCACGGTTTTCCAGGTCAGGCGCCTCGTCACAGGTGCAGCGCTCCATGCGGCCTGCACTGCAGGCCTTGGCCAGTGCATGCGTCAGGCCCGCAGAAGAGATCGCATAGAGGAAGGCAGTCTCCTTGAAGCCTGGGGAGAGCAGTAGAGTTAGTGAGGCCCAGCAGGCAGGCAGGCCCAGGAACCACACAGCACATCTGCCAACGTCACCTGTGTGCTGGCTAGGTAGTACTGTGCCTCTGAGGGCCTTCAGCAGGCCTCTGGAGGGAGGTGCTGGGGTTACAGCGGTGTGTAACAGGCTGGGGAGTGGGCAAGGCTTCAGAGCTTACTGCGGTGCCTCTAGTGTAGTGGTCAGAGACCTCATTCAGGTCCCCAATGTCTTGGCCTGTCCCTGGGTCCTTGGCAAATCTAGCCTTAGACTTCTGGTTCTGTCTATCATGTGCCATCCATCCATCCATCCATCTATCCATCCATCCATCCATCCACCCACCCACCCACCCATCCATCCATCCATCCATCCATCCATCCATCCATCCATCATTTATCATCTACCTATATATTTCCCATTATCTATCCATGTCTACCTATCATCTATTTATTATCAATCATCTATCAACCTATGCATATAGATTGGCAAGTCCTCTCCCACTGAGTTACAGCCCCATTCCCTCAGGTCTCCAGTTTTTAAGGCTATGAAGAGATTCTCAGGAGCCCCTGTACACAGTGAAAGGAGGGGCAAGAAGGGTTTGCCCTGGGCCTGAGGTTTCCGGTCAAAGCGGATGGTGTGCTGCCACCTGTGCACACCTCACAGGGTGAGCCTGGGGGCCGGGGAGGGGCAGGGCGGGACGGGTATGGCTGAGGGAGGCAGGCAGAGCATACCTCGCTTGAGCAGGCTGGCTCGGTAGCGGCCCTCCAGGGTGCAGTTCCAGCGCTCGAAGCGGAACTGGTACTGGCACTCCAGGGCGCTCATGCTCACGGCCTCCACCAGTGTCTCGGCCACACCCGGGTCCCTGCGGCACATGCGGCGCTGCTTGCGCTCCAGCTTCAGCCTGTCGCAGGCCTTGTAGTGTGCCTGGGCTGCGGCCTCAGTCTCCAGGGTCAGAGGGAGTATAGTCAGGGGTTCGCTGCCTGTTAGCCTGAGAACAGAGAAGAGAGAGAGTGAGGCCCTGTCATAGGGTGGGGAGAACGGTCTGGCCTGAAGTGTCTGAGAGTCTCCCTTGGGACAGAGGAGTCAGTGCACTGAGCCAAGTCAGAGAAGTACAGAAGGGGTGAGATGGGCGTGTCCGGCCCTAGGTTAACCCAGAAAGAATCCACAGCAGCGCATAGAGACCTTCCCTGAACCTGCTCTCCCTCACATCTACCCGCACTGCCCTGTTCCCTACGGAATGTCTGGGGACTCCCGTGTAACCCAAGGTCCTCATAGCTGCCCAAGACATGGCCTCTAAAAGGTATGTCATTATCCAGACAGTTCCAGTTGATATCAGCATTGATAAAGACCAGTCCCCAGTCACATCCTCAAGAAAGTATCAGTGTATGACTACAGTGGGGAAAAGGGCCAGGGCCAGGACCCCAGGCTGTGTCCACACTTTCCTCCTCCCCAGTTTGGGGTTCCCAATACCGGCCATGAGTGTTCCTGGCTCCTTTCTCCCCGCTGACCCCCTGGAGCCTGGCTGGGATAGCCTCTCAGTCTCAGGACTTCTGGCACGCTAGTGACGTAGGCGCCAAACCTTCACCTTTAGCGGCACCTCTGAGAACTATGTGTGGTGCTAACTTTTGAGAGCGTGCTTTACCACAGTCCCATTTAGGTGCCAGGATGGCATCTACCCTGCTGGATAGGGTCCACTCAGAGTCCAGAGAGTACTGACAGGGCCTCAGGGGTACAGAAGGGTGGGGTGGGGCATTAGAAAGAAGGAAGTTGTCAACCGAAAGCTCCAAAGGTTAGAGAGGTTCAGAGAAAGCTGTGAGGCAAGAAGGGCTAGGGCCCAGTCACAGAGGCCTTGACTAGTCAAAGTCAAGCTGAGCTCAAAACTTTGGAGTCCTCCAAAGGAGCTGGGCAGAGCATTCCTCAGAGAACTTTATAATAAAACGCAGGCCTTGCTGACCAATTCTGCTTACACAGATAGTTCCAAGCTTCCGCCTCTCAGACACCAGAGGCCTTAGGTCAGCTCCCACCAAAGCAGGGTCAGGGGAAGGCTGGACCGGGTGATGCCCAGCGCTATGAGAACCAAGGTAACTCACAGACTAGAAAGCTCGTCTTCAGACAGGCATGGCATTACTATGCTCAACACGGAACAGAAAGGTCTCAGCTGGCCATCTTCCTATCACCAGGATGCTCCCTCCAAGACAACCCATGGTCAAGGCCTTGAAGAGGGGACCAGGGACTAGGTGCAAACATGAAGCTGGAGTTTAGGACAGATAGAAGGGACAATGACAAGCTGACAAAAAGGAGGAGGAGGAAGAAGAGGAAGAGCAGGAGGAAGAGGAGGAAGCAGAGCAGGAAGAGGAAGAGGAAGACGAGGAGGAAGAGCAGGAAGAGGAGGAAGAAGAGGAAGGAAGAAAGAAAGGAGGGAGGAAAAGGTAGACAGGGGATAGTGTGTCACTTCCCGATGCCTACACAGCCTGGACACACCACAGGAAGTAGACAGAAGTAGCGCTCACGGCAGACAGGAGTAAAGGTGACAATATATGCTCGAATATATTTTCGGGTGGGAAAAGTCCTCCTGGAGCTCACGCTTTAAACATTTGGTCTCTAGCTGGTGGCAATAACTGGAGGCCCTCGGAAACTTCAGGAAGTGTGGCATGGCTGGCAGGCACAGAGTATGGGGTGGCCGAGTGATGTAAGCAGCCTCCGCCACACCACACCGCTCCGCCACACCGCTCCGCCACACCACTCCGCCATGCCTCACCCACTACCACGGATGGAAACCCTCTGACAAGGCAAGCCCGAGCACACACTCCTTTTAGCTGTTTCTGCCACGTGTTTTGGTCACTGGGATGCAAAAGTCACTAACACAATAAATGGCAATACTATTTGTCCCCAAAAGTTAGAAAGATTTTGAACACTGAAAACCTGGGATGATTTAAAAAACAATGTTTTAGTTTACCCTAACTTCAAAACCAGATAACACGTGCATACATGAAAACCTCATGGATTGCCCCTTAGTATGCTCACTTTTTTATGTATCAATTAAAAAATAAAGAAAATAGCTGGGTAGCAGCTCTCAGCACTGGGGGCGGGGGGGGGGGGGGCAGAGGCAGGTGGATCTCTCTGTGTTCAAGCCCAGCCTGATCCACAGAGACAGTTCCAGGACAGCCAGGACTACACAGAGAAACCCTGTCTCAAACAAAACAAAAACAAATAACCCAGCTGTCCATCTTTGCAAAAAACAAACAAAATGCAGTGGCCCAGGCCTGCCTTCCTGCGAACTCGCCTTCTTCCCTCTCCTGGGTTGGCACTGTGCAGCATGAAGTCCCTTGCAGCTGATCTCTGGATCCTCAGAGATGCTTAGAAGTGACGCAGGCAGTCAGCTTATGACGAAACAGGCTTGGCCTTGGTTCTGCTCCAGTAAGCCAGGCTTCTGGGGGTATACAGCCGGCTGCTGGTCTGAGCTGCACGGTCCACGCATTATGGCTTATGACACGCCACAGGTTTCTCAGGCCATAACCTAAGTCAAGGGGAAACTGAGCCACACGGTCCTCACAGGTGATGGCAGAACACAGTGCTAGTGAGTGTGTGAGAAAGAAGCAAGAAACGGCTGGATGTGCCTGACCCACTGTGCCCCGTGCCAACACCAAGCCCACACAACACCTCACAAATGGCATACCCAGTAGCCTGCAGACAGGCTTGAAGACAGAGGAAAATACACTCAGGACAAGCCACCTGGGGAGGCGCGACACATTCTTCTCCATACAGCTGTGTGTACATCCCTGGGCAGAGCCTGCTTCTCCACAAACACAAGGCAAGCGCCTGACTATATGACTCTCCACCAGAGGTTGTGGCCCTGCAGCCCAGACAGCATCCCCTGTATCCTGTCCTGGCATGGCATAGGCCTTGTCCACCGACCAGCTGCCTGCCACACACAGACCACCTGCTGCCAGGCTCAATGCAGCTGCCGCCCAGCCCTGGTGGTGTCTGGCCTGACGTGGCAGACAGAGCCAGCTGCACAGCTCAGCACAGCCACTCAGCTGGGCAGACGCATCTTTCCAGGCCTCAAGAAAAACCCAGAATTCCTCTTGACATGATTTTCTGGGCAACCAAAGTCCTTAACTCAATCACATATCATGTCTGTTTCTCCATGATTCTATTTCTACCTATCTACAAACAGGCCTCTCATCATACACAGACAGACAGACATGCAGGCAGGCATGCATGTGCATATGTACACACACACACACACACACACACACACCAATATTACAGTGGTTTAACAGGCTGGAGATGCAGATGCACATCAGCTGACAGAGCGTCTGCTTGTCATGCACAAAAGCTTAGTTCTATAAAGCAGGCATGATGGCACACACCTGTAATCCCTGCACTTGGGAGGTAGAGGTGGGAGGGTTAGAGCTCAAGCTCACCCTTGACTACATGTTAAGACTGAGGCCAGTCCAAGCAACACGAGAACTGTCTGAAAAGAGATAGTTCAATGGCTTAGAGCACTCACTGCTCTTGCAGAGGACTGAAATTCATCTCCCAGAATGCATATGGTGGGTCACAATTTTCCATAATTCCAGAGGATCTGACACCTCCATGGGCACCAGACATGTCTGGTACACATACATATGTGCAGACAAAATACATAAAAATAAATCTAAAAGCAGCAGCATCAAACCAAAGGTAGATTATAGTCACCTAAATACTAGTCCTAAAACTACTAAAATACAGAGGGGGAAAAAGTCACTGATCTTGGTAGTTTTGTTTATTGTTGTTTTAACATGACCCTAAAAGCACACTGAATGGAAGTCAGAAAACAATGAAAGTAATATAATATGCATCATCAGAGCGAGGAAGCCATCCGCAGGGAAGAGATACCGCAGAAGAGGAGGAAGTGCTCTGAGCAGGGTCTAGTATGAATTCAGCAACCAGAAATAACCACTTGAAAAGTAGGCACTGGGCAGGCTCAGTGATTAAAGCACTCTGCTCTTCCTGAGGACTTAGGTTCAATTCCCAGCACTCACATGACAGCTCACAATAGTCTGTAACTCATCCAAAGGGACGCGACACTCTCTTCTGGCCTCTGTGGGCACATACGTCCACGCAAAATACCAGTACACATAAAATAAAAGTCAATCAATCAAATAAAACTAGTCAAAGAACCTAGAGAGATGACTCTAAAACAGACATACAAGGAAAATAATCCTTGTCCCTCATCATCAGGGAAATGCCAATCAAAACCTCAATAGGATATCACCTCACCATAGCATGTGGAGCTCTGATCACCACTGGAAGGAATAGAAATTAGTATAGCCGTTGTGAAAGGAAGGTTCCTAAAACCAAAATGAAACCAGAACTATCATGATCTACTGACTTGGTCGCTTTCCTGTCATTATAAGACACCATGATCAAGGCAAGTGATAGAAGAGTTTATTGGGGGCTCACAGTTCCAGAGAATGACTCCATGATCATCATGGCAGGGAGTGTAGCAGCAGACAGGCAGGCAGGCAGACAGGCAGGCAGGCAGGCAGGCAGGCAGGCAGACAGGCAGGCAGGCAGGCAGGCAGGCAGGCAGACAGACAGACAGGCAGACAAGCAGGCCCGCAGACAGGCAGGCAGGCAGGCAGACAGACAGGCAGGCAGGCAGGCAGGCAGACAGACAGGCAGGCAGGCAGACAGACAGACAGGCAGGCAGACAGGCAGACAGGCAGGCAGACAGACAGACAGGCAGACAGACAGACAGGCAGGCAGGCAGGCAGGCAGGCAGGTAGACAGGCAGGCAGGCATGGTGTTGGAGCAGTAGCTGAGAGCTTACATCTTGAGGCACAACCAGGAAACCAGAAACGAGGCAGAGAGCTAACTGGAAAAGGCATGAGGTTTTGAAACCTAAAGTCTGCCTCCAGTGACACACCTCCTCCAACAAGGCCACGCCTCCTAATCCTTCCCAAACAGCTCCACTAACTGGAACTGAGTATTCATACATATGAGCCCATTCTCATTCAAACCACCACTCCAGCTACCCTACTCCTGGGCATGTGTCTGAAAGACACGAAGTCACTGTGTCAGAGACCCCTGCATCTCTGTGTTTGGCACTGTCACAAGAACAGAGAAATGGAAGCATCCTTGGTGTCCAGCAACTTATATGCAGATAATGAAAGCAAGGCATACCTACATTCTGGAGGAGATCAGGTCATTTATGGTCATTCACGAGGACCTGAAGACCATTACTCTAGGTGAAGTGAGTCGGACACAGAAAGACAAGTACACCCATATACAAGGTGAGAAAGCTCAACTCAGAAGCAGTGAACAGAGGTTACCAGGTGTGCTTGGAGGTGGCTGGTCAAAAGATACAAAACCACAATGAAACTGGAGGCCTATCTACTGCATGGTGACCATAGCAACCCTGGGAGCAAGCTGTGCACAGCCAGCGAGGCCTGTATAGAGCAGAGAGCTTGGCAGTGCCCACCCTCATATGGAATGCAGGTCTGGAAAACACCGAGGTCACCTTTGATACACCCAGAGACGCATAGCTAGTGCTATTTTTAATTTCCCAAGGAATGGCCTGTTTTATGCTCTAACGGTGCCCTTTCCACCTCGATGGCATTTTCCTCCTTTGCTTCCATAGAGCGGCGAGAGCCCTCAGCACACACAGTGTTATGGCCTCAGCTGACTGTCCCCCACACTCAACCTCCCCAGCCCATATCACTGTGGTCTTTGGCTGACCTGGCTATTATAGCAGCAGGTGTAAACACACAGCCATGCCCTTTAATAGCTGACAGCAAGACAGTCAAGTCAACGTCACAAGTTTGTCATCCAGATGTAGCCAGCCTGGCATGAAGATGTCCCCAGAAGACAATAGAGAACAGAGAGGCAAGAGCTAGGACCAGTGCCCACACATTGCCCAGACTTTGAACTACATCATGAGGCAAGCTAGGGACAGTGAGCACCTTCCCAGTATATACGAGGCTGAGCTGGCCATCTCTGTCACTCAAAACATCTTGACATCACCCCCATTCATGGTGAGACACGGATACACTGGAGAGGGTACAACATCTCTCTCAAGTTTCCTTCAGACTTATGAGTGGAAGCCACACATAATCAAATGTTGTTTACACCTCTGGGAGAGTGAGCACCCCCCTTTATCTGTAAAGGGAGGCTTGGAAACATCCAGTTTTGACAAAATCTCTGTTCTGAGTTTGAGCGAAGCTTAGAGAACATACTTGAGTCAGGATACCTCTGGCAGAAGCATGGCTAGACTCTGCCTGGGACTTTCACCTGTGTGCCTTTCTCTCTTCCATGTTCTTCTTGTTGAGCCTTGGTTCTCAGAGAACCTTCTGCCGATCTTCCCTGAAGAGATAACATCAGGTGGAAGAACTTAAGATTGTCAGGAACCAACCCTTTGGAACAGCTGCACTTGACTCCACCACCTCTGGTCACTCCCAGCTCTCTTACTGGGAGATAAATCACCTACCATAAAAACCCAACATTTAAAGACTATTGATGTATTATTCACAGATATATCAATCATCAGCATCAAGTGTAGGCCTTCCCCCATAACTGGATATAGTGGTGTACACCTTTAATTCTAGTATTCAAGAGATGGAGGCAGGCAGACCTCTGAGTTTAAGACCAGCCTGGTCTATAGATCTAGTTTCAGGACAGACAGGGCTACACAGAACCCTGTCTCAAAAACAAAACAAAACAAAACACCACCAAACCAAACGACAAAAGACAAAAACAAACAAAAGCCCCTCCACCTTACCGCTGACAACTTACAGTAACAAACCACTTTACTTTCTGGCTAGATGGATTTACCTATCAACTCAGGGTATTATTTTATATATAAATATATGTGTGCAGGTTCATGTATAAAAAATGTCTATAGGCCGGGTGGTGGTGGTGCATGCCTTTAATCCCAGCACTTGGGAGATAGAGGCAGGAGGATTTCTGAGTTCGAGGCCAGCCTGGTCTACAAAGTGAGTTTCAGGACAGCCAGGGCTACACAGAGAAACCCTGTCTCAAAAACAAAACAAAACAAAACAAAACAAAACAAAATGCCCATGGATTGAGGCCACTGGCCAACACTATACTTTGTGTAACTGATCTCCACCTTATTTTTTGAAAAAAAAATCCATATTTATTTAGTGGCTGGATGTCTCCGTTGTTAAAAGCACTTCCTGTTTTGATACATAACCCAGGACTAGTTTTGGTTCTTGTGGGTGTGTCCTTGGGATAGAATGGCTGGGCCAGGAAACTGATTCCCAGCACCATCGTGGCAGCTCACAACTGTCTGTAACTCCAGTTTCAGGGGATCTAACATCCTCTTCTGGCCTCCATGGGCACTTTATGTATGTGGTACACATATATACATGCAGACAAACACTAATACACATAAAAATAAGTAAAATTTTAAATGTGTGTGTGGGTATATTTATGTGCCATGGTACATATCTGCGACTTGCAGAAGTCAACTTTTTTCTCTACTATTTGGGTCTTGGGGATCAGTCTCAGGCCACCAGGTTTAGCAGCAAGCACCCTTACCTGCTGAGCCATTGTTCCAGCCCTCCTCCTCATTTTTTCAGACAGGGCCTCTCACTGAATCGAGAGCTTGCCAATGGAAACAGGCTGCCTGGCTAGGAAGACTTAGAGATCTTCTAGTGTCTGCTTCCCCAGTCCTAGGGTTACAGGCATACATCACACCTGTATTTGGACATGGGTCCTAGGGTCCCGTGGCTTGCACGGCAAGCCCTTTACCAACAGAGCCACTTAACTCTGAGTATTTCATTTGAATGGAGCCAGGCGACAGCAGCCCTTTGTGCCTGGTTCATTTCACTAAGTCACACTCTTGGCTCTTCCAGGCTGACGAATACTGAGTTGTTTTCTTTAGTTGGAAACATTCCCTTGTGTGGAAGGACATCCTGCTTATTTATTCACTGATGGATGGGCCCTTGGATTGTCTCGGCTCTTCAGAGGTCATGTGGACCTGTTTTGGTTCTTGTGGGTGTGTCCTTGGGATAGAATCTCTGGGCCAGGGACTTTCCAGGAACTGTCAGGATGTTCTCCAAGGGAGCCGCCCCTCCTTACATCCTCAGGCAGGGTTTCTGAGTTTTTCTGGCCCTTCATTAAGGTGAGCTGTCACCTCTGCAGCACACTGACCTTAGGTAAATGACACCGCCTCTGTCAATTGTCTTCCCCTGACTGTCTTTGTATTTGGCTTTGAAAACTTTCATTCCTGCTGACAGGACGCTGCTCAGTGCTACCCCGTGCTTCCAAGCCTTACTCCACCTCAAAATTAAGCAACTGTCATCACTCCTGTCACTGCTATCCTGCAGCTCCAGCCCTGGCCCCAGAAAACCACGTGGAGCCCAAGTCACTGATATAAACCCTGAATTACAGCCTGACAAGATCATTGAGCACTCGAGGTACAGCCTCATGAAACAAGTCATAGCACTGAATTCCAACACAGTGCCCAAGCTGTGGCCTCAAATCATCACAGACTGAAGCAAAGCTCCACAGACTAACACGGAGCCAGAATCATAGCCCCAGAAACTTGTGCAGAATCCGAGCCGTAGTTTTAGCTCACCATACAGACTCTGAGTAAGAAGTATAGATCAAAACAGATCCCAAGTCACAGCCCGAGTTTATCCTACAAAGCCCATTATTTCAGAAAACTATACAGAGCCTGAGTCAGTCTGATACAGAGCCCGAGTCAGTGTCTGGTCTGATATAGAATTTGATTTCCAACCTGGCCACCAGGCTGAACTCTCACTGTCTCCTGAGATTCCCTTACTGTCTCCTGAGATCCCTGCTGTCTCCCGAGGTCCTCCACTGTCTCCTGAGGTCCCCCACCGTCTCCTGACGTCTCCCACTGTCTCCTGAGTTCCCTCCTCACCTGAGGTCCCCCACCATCTCCTGAGTTCCCCCCTCACCTGAGGTCCCCCACCATCTCCTGAGGTCCCCCACTGTCTCCTGAGTTCCTCCCTCTCCTGATCCCCCCTCCATTGTCTGTGCCTCCTCATCCTCATGTTCTGGCGACTGTCTCATCAGGAGCCTTCATCTGCACTGGACCACTCTCCCTCGGCTCGGCTTAGCTTTACTATGAAGTCCTGACCCTATAAGGTCAAGGGTCTTGGCTTGCTGTTCTTGTTCATACATACCTGCCCATTTTAAACCTTTTTCGTTTGTTTGTTTGTTTCAGTTTAGGGATTTCCCCCTATTTCCCCTCTGCACCTTTGTAGTTAATCCTGCCTCACGTCCAGCTCTCCTTGGCAGGAGGTTGCCACTTAGCCATGCCCTTTGCTAAGTAGGTCACCTGTCACACTCTTGCCACCAATGGTATGCTATTATGTTCTTTAGGTCCAGCTCAGAGCCGAGGAAACATCGTGTTGCAGTCGCACTGTCTCACCTGCCACTTCTCAGAGGCCATTCTCTCTGTCCTTCTAGGGATGGGTGAGTCTGCTGTCAAAGTGAGCGTCAGCCCCTTGGCCCTCAGGGACATCGCGCCATCTGGGTCCTGCTCTCTCTGGTCCCTCTCACAACTGTCTTCAGTATTTACAGATGTACCAGGAATACATTCCTATGAAAATTACTCTTATTCTCTGTCTGAGTTTTATCCATTCTCCGTTTCTTGAATCTTCTGCACAGTTTTATTTTGGAAAGTACTTGCCCTTTCCCTTGGAGCATCAGCCCCGTCCAGCTCCCTCCCCTGCTCTGGACCTTCCCAGCAGGGAGGCAGTTCCCCTGTCCCACATCTGTCTGCCTCTCCACCAGCTCTGGGTAATTTCTTCTGACCGGCTCCCAGTGTGCTAATTCTCTTCAGCTGTTTTGAATCTGCTTTTCAATCCATCTGTCACTGGCCCTTTTTCCCCCTGGTTGTTTGGTGTTTCCAAACTGCTGGGTCAGTTTTTTTGTGGGTTCTCTCTGTACAGAGATTCCTAACCTATCTGCTTTCATTGGAACCCCCCCCCCCTCCACAACCCTCTACTTTAAGTGCAGTGAGCGCTGTGGTGCTCTAGAGCCTGGTGTGGCTGTGGCTGCTGGGCCTGGTGTGGCTGTGGCTGCTTTGCCGTGCATTCCTGCTTTCCCTTGACTGTGTGCTGGTTGCTGTCTTTGACATGAACAAGATGAAATAAGGTATAAAAGATGGAGGTGGCCGGGTGGTGGTGGCGCACGCCTGTAATCCCAGCACTTGGGAAGCAGAGGCAGGCGGATTTCTGAGTTCGAGGCCAGCCTGGTCTACAGAGTGAGTTCAGGACAGCCAGAGCTATACAGAGAAATCCTGTCTTGAAAAACCAAAAAAAGAAAAAAAAAAAAAAGAAAAAAAAGAAAGAAAAGATGGAGGTGGGTTGATGGTAAATGGTGACCTCACACGTTGGACATCTGCCCAGAGCCCCAAGGAGGCATTTGGAATCTTCACAGGGAGCATGAAGGTCAGAGTCCTTAAGTTCAGGCCCCTGTGACCAGCAGAGGGTATCCTTATAAGAAAAGATGTGAGAAGAGGCCAGAGAAATGGCTGGGTGGGTCAGGGGCTTATTGTATAAGCATGAGGACGCAAGTTCAGGTCTCTGGCACCCACAGAAAGTCCTGGAAGGTGATGTACATCTGCAATCCCAGTGCTGAGGATGAGGCAGAAATGGGTAGATCATTGGGTTTGAGTGCACTACCAATCTAGCTGAAGCGGTGAACCTCAGGTTCAGCAAGAAACTCAAAACACAATGGAAAGCGCAATAGAGGAAGACATCTGGTGTTGACATCTGGTCTCATACATGCTCCCATGTATGTATGTGCACACAGACACTCCATATAAAAGGAAACATATTGAGGGTCTCAGGAGTTAGGGAGACAGGAAGGACCTGCACAGCAGCCTTCAGCAAGACCGAATACCTTGAATTCAGACTTTGAGTCTCCAGAATTGACAAAGAACAAATTATTGCTGCTTATATACACCACACTGGTGTGTAGTCATGTGTACAGACCAGGGTCCAAGAGCAGTCCCTTGGTGCAACCCACAGAAATTGTTCCCATGTGGGGTTGTCAGGCTACTATGGCCATCATAGTCTGCAACCCAGTATAAGTGCAAGCAAGGCTGGACCCTGGACTGTGATGGAGACTCAGGCCACCATCCAGTGTCCTGCAAGCTCCTGGGCCCTGATGGTTGTGGAGAGGTCTCAGCCAAGTGTTCCCTGCTGTAGCAGGCACTAGCCTCTGCTGTCCTTTCTCCTGTGAGAGGCTCCAAGTCAACCTGTCTCCTTGCTATCTCTATGGGTCTCTCCGTATGGGCTTCACCTTCCTGGCCTTTGATATTCTCAAATCTCACCACCCACATGTACATGGGTGTGCATACACACCGGTGTACACAGGCAAAAGAAACATGCACACAGCTGCATTCACACAAATACCAAGACACACCCAGGACAAAGGCACTCACATAGACACATGCCTGTACATGTACACACACACAAATCAGCTTCAACTGTTTTCAACAAGAGGACACAGGCCCCTGCTACTGGAATTGGGACACTTATACTGACAGGTGTTCTCATTCTGAGGGATTGGTGGGTGTTTTTACTCCAGGCATAGGCAGAACTCTAGAGGACATGGCTAAGAGCATATAGTCTAGAAGCCAGATAAGACCAGGATCCAACAGCAGCCCCCCAACCCAGCCCAAAAGCAGGCCTGACTTAAGATTGCTCCCATGGCAAGAAGCCCAACATGGTTTCCAGGGAACAGCCACACATCGCCAGTAACCAAAGCATCCCAAGCTGGCGCTCACACCGACTCCATCATTCAAGTTGCAGCGACTCTGGAAGATGGAAGGCCAGCTGGAAAGAAGGAAGATGTTTGTAGCATGGTGGGCCACATGTGAGAGACCTGTCATTCCAACCTGCAAAGCCCCAGAGAGCAGGGGAGGACTCATGGGAGGACTCATGGGAGGACCGCAAGACTGATCCTGACTCCCTAGGATGCTGAGAGGTGTCTACCAAGACCTCCCACTCCAGCAGCCTGCAGGAAGCTAGCAAGCTGCCTTTCTAGCCCATTGGAGACATCAGTGCTGGTGATTGGTTGCTCCTGAGTCTTGGACAACCTGAAACTGTGACTGCTTAGGGACGCAAGTGGCTCCTTGGAGCAGGTAATCAAGGGCTGGGGATAGCTTAAGATGGATGTGCACCCCAATCCTCCAGCCCGAGCTTCTCACACACAGGGCAGGCAGATCTGGCAGCCCTTCTCACAGCATGCCCCCAGAGTTGATCTTACAGCCCTTCATCCCACCAACAAGGTAGGCCACCCCCGGGGCCACCCTGCCAGGGAACTGGCTCTCCCCTGGGCCAGGGCAGAGGGGGCCAAGGATGCAGCTCCAGAAGCCACAGCGCCCAGCCGAGGAAACCTCAGCTCCGCCAGACAGCATTTAATTTCTGTGTGAAACAAAATCAAAACAAATTCCAGGACTGAGAGACGGAACTGAGATTAACCCTCCGTCGTCCTGACGTCCAGCTTCTAACCCCGGTACCGCCATGTCCCTGGTGGCAGCATGCCCGGGATAAAGCCAGGGGTGTTTTGCACAGAGACACTGGTCAAAGGCTGCACATGGGCAGCCTTCCAGTCTTCCTCCCTCACTGCCCACTGCCTCGGAGGAGCCCTGGGGACTGCTGGATAGACAAGCACCATCCAGCTACCACCCCAGGATCCAAGCTGCTGTCCAGCAGGCCCCATCCATCACAGGCAAGCTTGCTGTGGTGCCACGGTGCTGCCCTGAACCTCTGGGAAGAAGATGGGAACAGAGCTTCCCACGACAGGCACCCGTGTCCAGCACCAGCCTTCACATAAGGCCCTGACACTGGAAGCAGGCAGAGCCATGGGCCCTCCGCAGCCACCAGCATGATCCCACACAGTAGTCCTCCCCTGAGGACTCTAGTCGCTCAGTTGTGTGTTGGGGCTTTGAAAGACTTTGTGGCTCCCATCTCCATACCCCCCTCTGCCAGGATGCACATGGTCCCGGTGTCCTCAGGCTCTAGGAGCTGCCAGCAGGCACTGTCCCTGGGCCAGACCTCCAGCCCACTTCCCCTGGCTGCTCCGACCTCAGGTATTGCGATGAAAAACAAACGCAGCTTGTGGCTTGCCTTTTCCATTGCCTCGTCCGACTGCCCGGCCCAAGGTGCTCAGGCTGCCAGCTGGGCAGCTGGGTTTCCTCCTGTGGGTAGGGGCGGAGGGCCAGCAGGGCTCTTGCCAGAGGGGCCAGGCCTGTGGGTCACGGGGGCAGGGCAGTCCGGAACCACCCAGATCGGCGTGTATGGTGAGTCTGTCCCCAGACACCTGCCATTAGGGCACTTAGCCATAGGTGTCCTTTCAGATTTCCTCTGCCGGGCTCACGCTGCACGGCTGCCGGGAGTGTTCATCACAGGCCCCTGCCTCATAATGATCGCAGGCATGCCAGAGGCAAGGTGGTGTGCCAGCCGAGGAGCCACAAGCTTGGAGCAGGCAGCCACATGTCTTCTGAGCCACATCTAGTAGGTGAAGTCAGGACTCCAGTCAGAGTAGTGGACCAGGTAAGATTAATGAGCAATAGAGACCCTCCAGTAGAACAGAGGGTCCTCCACTGGCTGCAGGTGGCCTTCAACTAGGGGCTACAGTGTGCAGCTCAGAAAGGACTCTTGGGAGACCCTCCTGTATGCCACAGTGTTATTAGGGAAAGACTGACACATCTGGGCTGTGACGGAGCAAGCCAAGCAAACGCTGATTTCACCCCAACTTTCCCCAAAACAGAAATGTATGTGCTTCAGGGGGCCTGGCTTCATCCACAGGCATCTAAGGTTCATGCCAGAGGCTTCCCTGACTACAGAGACAACTGTGCCTTGTCCAGAGTCTGCTGCAGCCAGCCGGGCACCAGCAGGGCACCCGCCACACGGCACAATACACAAAGGCAGCGGGTGCCCGGCAGGCTGGACTCAGAGGGCAAGTGCAGGAAGCCTGTGAACAGGTGTCGTCTTTCCAGCAAGGAGCCAGGCGGGCCTGGCTGCCCCCCTCCAACCAAACCTTATCAGCTCATCACCCTTCAGGGTTCAGAGCCTCCCGGGGAGGAATCTATCCTCATGCATTCTTTCCTAGGGTACAAATTACCTGCACACCTTACCCGTGATGGTCAAACCTGGGAGTTGCAGGAAGGCAAAGTCACAGGCAGAAGGTGCCCTAGGCCACCTCTAGATGCTGCCTGGCACCCACCAGGTCCTACAGGCACCAGAGTCACAGAGGCAGGAGGCTGAGCGTGTGGCAAGCACCGAAGCAAGATTAGGCCAGCTGTCTCCCCGTCCAGACGGCTGTCGGCTCTGAGCAGGACATCTGCTCACACAGCTGAGGGGGGCCAGGTGGCCCAGCTGGCCTCACCTTAAATCCCACCACACTCCTGCTGAACACCACTTCCCATTCCCTTCAGGAAGCATGAGGAATATTGTACGCCCTAGTCTGGAGGCTGGGGGCTGGGGGTTGGGGGAGTCTGGGCTTGGCCTGTGCTCGGATCCAAGGCAAAGCCCACCAATTCTGAGAACTGCAGATGCAGACTCGAGGGCATCTGGAGCTGAGGGTCTAAGGGATTGCCAGTTCAGAGCGAGGGTGATCTGGGGCCCATGCTACACCTGCTGAACAGCCTACCTGGGAAACCAGGCTACTCCAGCTCCAGTGGCTGCTTCAGGTGAGTTGTTCAGGGAGCTGCGAAGGAATGCTGACTCCGCCTCAGTAGGCCCCAGGGAGCTCTCCTCCCCTTACCCACCTCTTGGTTTCCCCTAATCCTCTGCCAAAAGATCTCACCCACCACGGAGCCCCCTTGGCAGAGTCTGCCAAGGCCAGCCTGTCTGTCCCCACATCTGTTCCACATAGCCCCACTACCTGGATGCCACACTCAGCTGACATGTGAGCGTTCTGGGGTGTCGTGAGCTTAGCAGTTCTGCGGTTATACCCGTTCCCAGTTCCCGCCGTGACTCCTAACCTGGACTTGACCTCCTGGTCAAGACTGCCCAGCTTCTGCCTACTTAGCTCATGGCTGGACCCAGACCCCTGACTTTTTTGTAACCTCTCCTCCACCCCAACGCATACTGTGAAGGCTCCGTACAGCTTGGAGAGCCTGTGCTCTCACATCCAGTGTTCTGCCTGGACCCCTCCCGGGCTCTCTGACTCTAGAGCTCCCTGGATGCCCCTTGTCCAAACAGCTGTCAGGCCTGGGCCAATGGCCACAGGTCCTTCCATCCAGGCCCCAGGCTAAGGAGGAAGGAAGAGAGAGCCTCCTGACCTTTTAACCTGAGGGAATCTTCCTCTTCTCAGTTTTTTTGAATACCCAGACTTGCGCCCCACATAAGGTTCTCATAAAGGAAACTCCCTCCACTCTTACACCAAGGCTCAGGCAGGCTTGAGAAAAGCACCTAAGGGTTGCTACCACCTCTGTATGTAGGGATGAAAGAGTCCATTTGTGCTCCAGTCAAGAAATAAAACTCTGTCCAGGAGAGGTCCAGAATATGTAAAGAATTGTCACACACCACCACCACCAACACAAATAACCCAACTTTGAAAATGGTAAAAGAATTGAACAGCTGGTTCTCCGAAGGAGGCATGCAAAGGGTCAAGGTGCCTGCAAAAGCCACGGTCTTCAACCCCCTTCCTCTCAGTGCTCCAGAGACAGAGTCGGGCAGATCTCTCCAAGTGGGAAGCCAACCTGGTCTCATAGTGAACTCTAGGATAGCCAGGGCTACATAAGGAAGAGACCCCCCCCCACCTCGCCATGTCAAACAAAACGAAACAAAGCAAACAAACAGAAAACCTAGGCAACCAACCAACCAACCAAGAAGAGTGCAAGAGACAATCACTTTCATCGGCCATCAAACGGACAAGGAGGCACGCCTCACACCCACTAGGACGGCTAGAAGTAAAAACAATGACAAAACCCAGAATGTGCTCCGTGATGACATGGAGAAACTGGAGCCCTGCACATTTATGGGAGGGATATAAAATATTGTAACTACTTGGGAAAACCTTTTGGCAGTTCCTCAAGAAGTGTAAAGTAGAATTACCCAGGGAACCTAGCGATTCCACTTCTAGATAGGACCCCCACACACACCTCGTGAATATCCCAAAACCAAAACACAGATATGTGGAAGGGGGGAAATAGATGCTGACATTCCCAGCAACATTATTAGAAACAACCAAATGGTGGAAATGACCCAAATAGCCATCAATTGACAAACAACAACAACAAAAAAGACTCTTGTGTAATCAATTTGATCATAAAAAGGAGTGAAACAGGGATTCAGGATCCAGCATGGATGAGCCTCCGGAGACATGACACGGGATGAAAGAAGTCAGACACAAAGGCAGAGCGCATGGTCCCACTTCTACGAGGAGTCCAGAATAGGAAAATCCATGGAGACAGGAAGATTAGTGGTTGCCAGGGGCTGGCGGGAGGGGAGCAGGGAGTGACTGCCGAGTGGGTATGAGGTTTCTGGGGTGAGGAAAATGTTCTGGAATTAGACAGTGGTGATGGCTGACAGTTTTGTGAATATACCCCCAAACCGCGGAGCTTGGGGGAGTTTCTCAGGATGGGAGTTATATTCAAAAACAAAAAAGAGGGCTTTGGTAGACTCTGATACCACTCGGGCCCAAACAGTCCATAGTAGTCCCAAGTGTCTATGGTGCCTTTCAGAAGGGGACATACAGTCATTCCCTAGGAGAAATAGGATGCATATGGCTGAAACCAAGGAATGAAAACCAGTCTTAAGGTTTACAATGCAACTTCCTAGTTTGAAAAACAAAACAAAACAAGACGAAAGCCCCTCAAGCTCCCAAAGGTGCTTTGCTGGGGATCTGGCTCAGCGCTGCAGTTCTTGACCCGTAACCTCCACTCAGTCTGGGCCTCTGCAACCTAGCAGGGACAGAGTCACAGGTCTGCTGCTCCCACCAATCCTCTCACCCACCAATTCCCAGGGAAGGGCAGGGGGTGAGGGAAGCCTCCAGAGGGTCTGTATCTGTGTCCTCAACCCACATGTGACCTCCGGCTGGCCCCAGGAACACAGGCAGGCGGCCTGCGGCTCTGGGAGAAACTAATGGAATTGCCACCTGCTGGTCTGCTGATCGGACCGGGATGAAAAACTGAGCCAAGGGAAGAAGAGAGGGGAGCCCCTTCCCCATGGCTGGTGGCCAGCCTAGAGGGGTCCAGCAGCAGGGTGGCCAGAGGCCTCTAGAAGGGAAGGGCAGCCAGAGCTGTAGGGTTGGGTTGCAGCTCTGGGAGGGGGTGGGGAGGGCTCCTGTAGCCACGTGACCCTCCCCGGGGCCAGCCTCTCCTCTCTGGGTTCCTGGGCTGTAACTGGAGCCGTGTTTCTGCCTGGGAGCCTCCGTGCCAGGCAGAGCTTTGGAGAGGGGGAAGGGAGAGGAGAGCCCCAGATTCCAGCTCCTTCTCCCCACTCCCTCTCCAGTTGGGCTGGGAAGGGACACTTGAGCACACCACATTCTCACAGGCGCACCCTCAGGCTCCCCCTCCAGCTCGGGTCCTGCCAGGCCTTTCAGGGTTTCCAGACTCATCTCCTTCCTTGGCTGGGGAAGGGGTGCGACTGCTGGACACCGAATAGCCAAGGATACATCTTGTGCCCCCAACATACTCTTTAAAAACTAATTCCACAAAGACCCAAATCAGCTAGCCTATCCTCCCAGGCCCTCCCTTAGTTCAACAGGTACCCACTCTGCCCATGTTTGGGGTCCTTCCGTCAAGGCCAGACAGTGGGTCTAATAGGCAGCTGCAGGAGAGGTGTGCTCAAAGGCATGGTCAGCTTCCCTTGATGGGTCTTCAGAGACAGAGTGCTAAGTAGAGGTTGACCCAAGCCATAGCAATACTGACGTCTTCAGTATCTGCTTGGAAGCCAGCTGACCTGTACTTAAACCCTGCCACGGAACCAGAGTTCCAACACCCCTACAGGAGCCAAGCTGGAGAACTTTCCCAAGATGCAAAGTGTAGAGACAGCTAAGTGAGAGTGAGAGAGAGGGAAGGATGGGAGATGGCGCAGCCAGGACTCTCTAGCCCCATCACCTGCAGGTTCTGAATCCTAGAGCCACAAGGCCATCAGCAGAGATCCCAGAAGGAGCAAAGTAGCCGCTCCTGCAAGCCCAGGGCGTGTCAGATGCCTGGCTGGGCCAGAAGAGAGGAAGGCACAGCTGGCTGATGGGCTGCTGTGACTCACCGCGGACCTGTGGCCAGACGGCCATCCTCAGCCCTCCCTCTTGCCCGCGGGTGAGGCTTAGGGCTGCACAGATGGCGTGCAGGGGCGTGCCAGGCCAAGGCCCAGGGGTTGGACTAGGGGAACCAGGGTGGGGGAGACCCTGGGAACCGAGACATGGAACTGACCCTGGAAGACAACTCAAAAGAAATGGTCAGACAGAGGAGAAAGGAGGAGAAAGAAAAACACAAAGGGAAATTTTCCCATGAAAATATTTTATTTTCTTTGAGAACAGGATACACCTGCAGGGCTCCTCGGCCCAGCAGCCTCTCCCTGCCCTGGCGGGTGCCAGATTCCTAGACCAACGGAGCCCTCTGCCGGCCACACCGCTACAAGCGGGCACTGCAGCCAGGGGCGAGGGAACAGGTGACCGGCTAAGGGCGGAGGCCCAAGGCGCAGTCCAGAGCACCCAGAACCGGAGCTGCGACCCGAGGGGCTAACTAGGGCACCGAGAGGGGGGACGAGAAGGTGATAAGCAGTGAGAGCAAAGAAAGCTGGGGCGCGGTCATGCATGGTGCCACCCAGGACCTTGGAGAACTCAAAGTGCAATGGGTGTCCCTCTAAAGATCTCTAGGTTCGGGCATCCCAGACCTGGGAAAGCGAGTAGAGAGGGAGGGACGAAAGAAACTAAAGGCGAAGAGACGCGCCCAAGAACGCGGCAAAGCTGCTAACACATAGACAGGCGAGTGCGGGCGGCGACCCCGCGGGACAGCGACGGCGTTACCCCCCGGGGTCAGATCTCCCAGACGTGTTCCCGAGGGCCCGAGGTCGGGGCCAGGCTCGGGCGAGCGCCAGAAGAAAGCGCAAGAAAAATAAATTTCTCCAACTTGGAGGGTTTTTTCTCTCTCCTTTGGGGCTCAGCGCAAGGAACATCTGGATTTTGTACGTGTTTTTTTGTTGTTGTTAAATTAACTTTTCCAGGAGAGAAGGGGGGTAGTGGGCAGGGGCCAGGGAGGCTCCAGCCTTTTGGCAGGAACACCGCGGCCTAAGGCGGCGGCGGCGACTCGGGAGTCACCGTGGACCGCGGCCCCGTGCAAGCCCGTCGGGGACACCCGCCCCTCTACCTCTAGGGCGCACGGCGGGGCAACGACCTGCGGACCTAGAGGCGCGCTCACTGCCAACTAACAACTCCAAGCCACCCGTGTACCCCGCCGAGCACCTGGCGAGTGCTGCCCCGGGCTCGATGCCCCCGTCCGGCCCCGCCGCCCTCGCCCGCCCTCGCGCGGCCGCCCGCCGCGGGCACCTACCCGAAGTAGGCGGCCGAAGGGCGCAGCGCGGCGAGCAGCAGCGTCAGCCCGAAGGCCGCGGCCAGCCAGCGCGCCAGAAGGGACCCATCCAGCATCTTGCCGCGCCGCGGCGGCTGACCATCGCGCTCCGGGCTCCGCGCAGGGCGCGCCGCGACCGCCGCCCTCTTATAGCGTCCGCAGCCGCGGCCGCGGGGCGGGGCGCCGGCCAGCTGGGCCCGGCCCGCCCGCGCCCCGGAGGAGGGGTCACGCCGGCGCCGGGGGCGGGCCGAAATCCGAGCTGCGCGCCTGCCGCCGCCACCGCCGCCGCCGCCGAGCCGCTCGGCTCGCGGGGCGGGCCTGGGGCGCGCCGTGGGGAAGGCTGGGCACGTGGCACGGTGGGAAACCTGGTCGAGTAACGGAGCCAGAGGGAGCGGTGGGTGGGGCGGGACCGGGAGACAGAGCGGGGTTACACCCCGGGGGCTAGGTGTCGCTGCCAGGACACAAGTGCGAGCTCCGGGATGCCTCCTGACAGTTGGGGGCCGGGTGTTGGCCACCGGGAAAGACAACCGAGAGCCGTGAAGCTTGGACGGCTGTGCTTGAGGAGCGTGACTGGGTGGCTTGGGGGCGACGTTAGCCACCGGATTACAGAGCGGGGTGGGGGGATGCGAATCCACTTATCTGAGAATGTTGCCAAGAGGGAGCCACTGCTCAAAGTTGGGGTGCTGTGACTGGAGGAATGGAAAGGCAGAGGGAGACCAAAACGGCAATTCTGCAGAGTGGCTACTGTAGCGGACTTGGACCTGAGAATGGGGCGATCTGGTCCTCAGGGGCCTTCTGACTACCAGCTGCAGATATCACTGATACCCAAGGACCTCATCCCCCAAACAGATAAAGGAGACCGCTGGCCAGGATGGTGACTGGTCTGTATAAAAGCTCAGAGCTGTGACTGACTCATCTTCGTGGACTGAACTGTCTATAAGTCAAACCTGAACTAACCCTCCGAGAAACACAGGTGGCTAGGGCACCCAAGAGCCTGCTAACAAGTCCCCTGACATCGGGGGAGGGGTGGCTTATTGAAGAATGATTCAAAGTGCTGCAGAATAGGACTGAGTGATTGGGTCCTGGCACAGACCCACCACGTGTCAACTTTCCGTGCTGGAGACGCACTTCTGTGCAAGACAGTGACCCCACACACACCAGAGCCAGGCTAACAAAACTCAGGGACCTCTGACACTAGTGCGCCTCCCTGACCTGGGCTTGCTGGGGCGAGCTCCACTCCCTGGAAGGCAAATCTCCTGACCTGCCAGCACCTTCTGAACTTAGAGGGGCTGACTCTGGATTGGGGACCTCCAAGTCTGAGGGCTTTGAGCTCCTCTGGGAGGCTGAGTTGTCTAGCTGTGCACAGCAACTGCGCAGCCACCTGTCACGGCTCCAAAGGAAAGCGGAGGAGGAAATGAGCGCAAAAAAAAAAAAAAATCACATCGGCCTCCGCACTGGCCAGAGCCAAGCAGGTTGGTGGGTGTGGACCACCCAAGTGAATATACCCTGTCCTGACTGAAAAGCTTCCATATGTGGTGGGTGTGTGGCTGGGTGAGGGATCAGGAGAGCCCATCACTTCCTCTCTGAGCCTTGGTTACCCCATCAGAGGCCCATTTAACTACATTCAGGGACTCATACCGCTCCCCATTGCTGAGAGCCCTCCTACACCCCACATAGCCCTCCGATGGTGCTTCTGCAGCAAAATGAACCCAGAAGGCAGCCCCAGCCATCGCAGCATTTTGGGGGGGGGTGCTCAGCGTCAGGGGGACTTCCACCTGGAGGCCTGGCTCCCGCTCCTAGGAAGAAGCAGGAGACGGGAGACCCCGAGCGATGACATATTTAAAGGCACGAGATTGCTTCCAAGAAAAATGATGTGTGAGATTGTAAACGAGTGTCGCCAGGCCCTGCAGGCGGTGCACACTCAGTGAGAGTGGAGCTGGCACCTCGGCCACCCAGCAAGTGCCAAGGAAGGAGGCAGCAGTCGGGCAGACCCAGCACAGAGAGGCCTGGTGCCAGCCCTGGACATCTGTGGAGATGAGGTGCTTGCTAATGAGGATGACCCACCTTTTAGATGCTGGGGACAGTTCTGCTTTCTTTAGTTTTGGGTGGGTCTGATCACAATGATGGGAGGTAGATGTAACCTAATCTCTGAGTGACCTGTCCAGCTCAGAACCCTAGCCCATCTCCAGGGGACCAGGGCATGTGTGTGGCAGGTCTCATGCTGGCACAAGGTAATGCCAGATCTAAGTCTTAGGGCTTCTCCCAGCCTTCTGTTTCCATAGATGGGGTGATGGCAATAGAAGGTAGAGATACCACCCCTGTCCCACCTTCAACAGGACTTCAGGAGACAGTGCCCCAGCACACTGCTACCTGTATGCTGCTCACCCAGGCTATAGCAGCTTTGCTCCTTAGCATAGGAAAGCCATGTCCCCTCTCTCTCCCTCACAGATCTTCGAGGTGCTTCTCCATATAGAGCTTCGCAGTGCTATGCTCTCCCAAAGGAGCACCCAGCCTGTCACCCCACTATATCTGCCAAAATTGCCGCCAGTCAGCCTAGCATCGGGGTGGAGAGGGCCCCTGTCCCATAGAGGTCCTGCCACACAAGTCTGTGTCTCTGCTGAAAATAGGTGGGAAGGAGAGAGAAGCTCAGGGGAGGAGGGCGCAGAAGACCAGAGTTGACAGGCCCAGGAAGCCCTGTAGTCCAAAATGAAACCACAGGGCTTTTCTGGGGCTGGTCAAAATACAATGGCCAAAGCAGCCACTAAGTAGATAGAAAGCAGATTCCAATAGAAGAGCTATTAATAAGCATTGGGTAGTAACCTGAGCCCTCTGAGTTGGGCAGAACTCACATGCCCAAGGACATGCAGCAGTCGAGGAAGGGGCACCCCCGCCCTCCTCTTCCTCTCCTCTCTTACAGCCGTGCTCTCTCTCTCTCTCTCTCTCTCTCTCTCTCTCTCTCTCTCTCTCTCTCTCTCTCTCACCACTTTCCCTTCCCCAGTGTAGGTAATCGCTCAGCTTTGCAGAATGTAGGAAGGGCCGGCCAGTCTCCTCCCATGTCCTCAGGCTGATGGCCAAGTGGCCCTCTGGTTCCATTTTGGGATACAGAGCCAGAAGGCTCATTGTCATCTCCCCCAGTGACCACCTAGGCCTGTGTACGATCCAAGTTACAGGGAAGAAGCCAGATGCCACTATATTCACAATCCAGAGATCAAAAACCAAGCCGAGTCGCAGTTCTTTGATGGATCTTTAGGTTCTAGTCCACTGACAGGCCCAGAACCCCCAAATTAGGAGAAGATCGGGTCCCCTTGAGAAAGGACCCGGCTAGTTGCCTAAAATTTACACCGATATTCTCTCAGCCTGCCTCTAGGTCTTTTGCCACAGTGACTGACCTTGAGAGGAAAGAAAATGAGCAGCTCGACATTTTTAGATTCCTGAGCCCAGGTTCTGGACTCACATGGACTCTCAGGGTCCTGAAATGTCACTGCCAGTCCACTGAGAATACAAAAGGCTTGAGAGGGACAGGTGACAGTACTGTCTTAGGTCCACCCCATTTCACAGAGGGTTCTGTGGACCTACTGCCACCCTGCCACCATTCCCCAAGACGGGGGCTGCATAATATGAATAGACAGTGAACAGTGGGGCCCTCGGTGGGCAGGAAGAGGTTAAGGGGGTGGTATTTGTCCTGTCCTGTACACTCACTAGGCATTTGAAACTGGGAGAACCAATCTCGGGTGGTCTGGAAGGGGTAGGGCAAGGGGCCACTTATCAGGAAACACTGCCTAATTGAGAAGGTTGGGCAGGGGTCTCCCTGGGGGAAAAGGCAAAACCATGCATGAGTCATTTGAAATGAAGCTGGACAGAGTGTGAGGAGAAATGAGTCCACCCAGATTGCCAGACATGGACAGAATGAGCTCATGGCTGTGATAATGTGTGGTGTGATGTGTGATGTGTGTGTGTGTGTGTGTGTGTGTGTGTGTGTGTGTGTGTGTGTGAGTGTGTGTGAAGGGGGAGGGAGAGAGACAGAGAGAGCGCAACACACACACACACACACACACACACACACACACACACACACACACACACACACACACGAAGGAGCCCATGCTGGAGCCAAGCCTGGGAAGCTAAACTGTAAAGCCACGCTGCCCCCTGGCGCTCAGTAGGAGAACTGCTAGTGCTCCATCCAGGGCCTTGGCTACTATCCCAGCCAGCATGTGCATACCTACAGTCTGGGCAGCACCAGCCCAAGACCTGGCTTGGGACAGATGCCAGACAGAAGGCAGACATGGTGAGAAAAGCATCAATCCACACCAATATACCCTCTAGGAGATGAGTGTGAGAAATTTGTTGTTAGTTTGGTTTTGGTTTTTTTGTGCAAGACTTTTATTAAATTGTCTTTTGCAAGACAATATTCGGACTCCAGATACAACTCGCAGGCTGTGTTTTTCTGTGGGTACTGGCTAGGGTGCAGAAATGGCTTTCTTTTCTTCTACTGTGAAGGATCTTATCGCCGGGTTCCTCGCTGCTTGCTTTGCCAGGCAGGAGCTTGCAGTCTTGCCTTCTGCATCCCGGGAAGGATCATCTTGGCTTTGAAGCCCAGCACATCTGGCTGAGCACAGTGAGAGTGATGTTGACAGGCTCCCCACTGTGGACCACCAGCCCCTCCACAGATGTCACGGCATCTGTCCTTGCCGTTCCCCTCACCACATCCTCACAGCCCTTGGCTCTGCCCTCTTTGGCACACCATAGACTAGCCTACTCTGGAAAGGCCTTCTATCTGCTTATCTTCTTTTCTCCTTTTCCCTTCCTTCCCTTCCTTCCTTCAAACCTTCCTTAGCGTCCTTGACCTCACTATGTAGCTAAGGACCTTAAATTTTTTTATCTTCCTGCCTCTCTTCACAAATACGACGATTAGTTGGGCATTATGCCATCTTATGTAGCGCTAGGCACCGAGGTGCGTGCTGGGAATTGAACCCCCATGCCTCCCTCCAGACCCCCTCTCTTTCTCTGTTTCTTTTTAAAATCAGGGTCTTACGTATCCCCGGCTGTCCTTGAACTCCTGATCCTCCTGCCTCCAGCTCAAGTGCTGAGATGATGGCTGTGCACCATGCTACCCTGCTTCATCCAGAGTTTCTAACCACAGGTTCTGCTTAAGTAGCATGCACGTGCCTTCCATGGTTGCTCTTCTGATGTGAATCCCCATCGACCCTCAAAGATGTTCCTGCATTCATCAATAGTTTGTTTGTTTTTTTCTTTCCACTGTTTCATACAAGTTGTCTTTCCATGTCTGAAGGAAAGAGAGAGACATCTGCTGATTGCCAGGGCTGATCTAGCTATTTGGTTGTTGTGGAAAACAAAGTTAAAGGTCACCCTGTGGTGTCGATTTATGGGCTGGAGAGATGGCTCTTCCAGAGGTCCTGAGTTCAATTCCCAGGAACCACATGGTGGCTCACAACCATCTATAATGGGATCTGATGCCTCCTCTGGTGTGTCTGAAGACAGCAACAGTGTACAGATATAAATAAATAGATCTTTTGATTTTACACGTATAAGTGTCTTGCCTGTATGCATGTGTTTGATGTCCTTGGAGGGCAGAAGAGGGCATCAGATGCCCTGGAACTGGAGTTACAGACAGGGCGTGACTTGCCAGGTGGGTGCTGAGAGCCCAGCCCCAGTTCTTTGCAAATGCAAAAGGCACTTTTTTGTTTGTTTGTTTTCAAGACAGGGTTTCTCTGTGTAGCCCTGGCTGTCCTAGAACTCACTCTGTAGACCAGGCTGGCCTTGAACTCAGAAATCTGCCTGCCTCTGCCTCCCAAGTGCTAGGATTAAAGGCATGCACCACCACTGCCCGGCTCAAAAAACACTCTTTACAGCTGGCTAACTCTCCAGCTCAACCGTGCACCTTTTTACCTCATCCTATGGGTCTCCCCAGCAAAGGGATTATTACCTTGCAACACCTGGCTCTTGTGTGGATGCGACCTTTGGTCCTTCCTGCAAAGCAGGCGCCTTGCTGACTGGGCTCTCCCCCAAATGCGCTCTCTGGTTATTCTGTCTTTTCTGGGAAGGTCCAGAAGGAACATTTGAAGCTCTTGGGGAGAAGTGCTGAGTTGAATTTGGGGTGAGTGTATCACCCAGATTTATGTGTTGAGATCTTGGCCTTTTAGGTAGTGGGTATTGGAGGCCATTAAGAAATGATGCCCGGGGCTGGAGAGATGGCTCAGTGAGATGGCTCAGTGATTCAGAGCACTCTGCTCTTCCAGAGGTCCTGAGTTCAAATCCCAGTAACCACATGGTGGCTCACAACCACCCATAATGAGATCTGATGCCCTCTTCCAGGGTGGCTGAAGAAAGCTACAGTGTACATACATATAATAGCTAGATAAGTGTTTTTTTTAAAAAATAGAAAGAAATGATGCCCAGAGGCTGGAGAGATGGCTCAGCAGTTAGAGAACACGTGTTGCTCTTGCACAGAACCCAGTTTGTGCTCATAGGCTAGCAGCTCCCAATTGTCTTTAACTCCAGTTCTAGAAGAGCTAATGCCCTCTTCTGGCCTCTGCAGGCACTGCACAAATGTGGTATGCAGTCATATAAAAATATAAAATAAAAAACCAATGAAAAAGAAAGAAGGGCTATCTAACCTAGGCTTGGGGTTAACTCCTGAAATCCCAGAATATAACATGTGCCTTTTCTGACCACAGTGACATTAAATGAAGAATCAGTAAGTGCCATCTGGGTATGGTGACATTCTTATAATTACAGTTCTCAGGAGACTGGAACAGTGAGATTGCAAATTCAAGGGCAGCCTGGGCTACAAAATGAGATCCTGTCTCACCTTTCCTGGTGGCACTACCTTTAATCCAGCACCCAGAAGGCAAATTCCACCTGCTCTACATAGTGAGGGCAGCAGGGCTGTATTGTTAGACCCTATCCCAAGAAAAAAATGAAACCAAACCAAACCAAACCAAAACAGGTCAAGTGGAAGGTGACTGGTTCACCGGTACTTAAAGTGGTCGGGTTGCTTACAGCCCTCACCCAAGAGCGTTGTTTTTAAAATCCCTCAGTCTCTCTGGCCTCCTGCTTTCCGACAAGATCTCTTCTGCCTATACAGGGTCCCGTCGTCGTCGTTTCAACTTCCCTCTCCAGAGGCCAGCTTGGCTACCTGACACTAGACTTTCAGCCTTCCAAACTGCTTCCAAGTAAACCTTGGATATTCTCTATAGGAAGACAGGCTAATTAATTCAAGAGGCAAGGGAAAGCAGGAGAGGTATAACCCACCCTAAGGAGAAGCAGAGTCACAGAGAAATGAGACTGGTTGAGGAGACGGATTGGAGCATCTGGCGATGCCAAGGGCTCAAGTTCAGACCACGCTGTAGTGGTGGAGTAGGGGCTACACGGGTAGACAAGAGCGGAGCTTTTCTGGGATGTAGTGTGCAAACAACAAGCGCTAACAGGCACTAAGTGAGGTGTTTTGGATGTCCCTGCCACATGGCACTGTCCTACCTTCTGCAGATAGGATTTTTTCCTCCCCTCACCCCATGTCATTATCTTTTCCCTTGTGTTAGCTCTGAGCTGGAAAAGTTCCTGATGACAGAGTCAGGGTTGGTCAAGCACCTGCCCCACTGCATCAAGATGTAACTTACGCCTGCTCCTAACCAAGCTTATCTTGACCAGGTGAGGTCCACAACTTAGTTTTTAATCTGGGCAGAACAAGCTGGGTCCCCAACTTCCGAGGCTGTGGGGACAGAAGGATCTCAAAGGGGGCTGGAGAGATGGCTCAGTGGTTGAGAGCACTGACTGCTCTTCCGGAGGTCCTGAGTTCAAATTCCAGCAACCACATGGTAGCTCACAACCATCTGTAATGAGAGCGGATGCCCTCTTCTGGTGTGTCTGAAAACAGCTGCAGTGTACTTACCTATAATAAATAAATAAATAAATAAATAAATAAATAAATAATTAATTAAATTAAATTAATTAATTAAAAATATCTTAAAAAGAAGGAGGAAGAGATGCTGAGCTCACATCCTAAAGGCATATCTGGCTTTTTTTCTCCACAGGCTGAAAATAGAGGGGTAGCTCATGACACCTCAGTCCCCTCAACAAAGAAAGCCCATAATCCATGGATAAGTTGATTGGCCAGTGACTTTTCCTCTCCACTGCCCCTTGCCCCACACTCCTGGTCCTTTGGAACAGGGCCCACATAATCAGCCTGCATGGAAAAACCTCTCCCTTGGGCTCCAGTGACCCCTTTGCACCCCCGACCCGAGGCAGGTCTGGCCTATCAATGGTGAGGCTAGAAGAAACCTAAGTAGAAGGGAACCTTTCCCAGTGTTGTAAGCATACTTCCTCTTTAAGACAAACATTTTTAGCTTCCCAATATGGAGTAGAACATACAATGTTTGTCTTTCTATGCCTGGCTTAATTGCTCTGTATTCCATTCTCTAATCAAATTCATATCACAAGAGACACCCATGTTTATGGCCAATAGATATAGTATAGCGGGCCACACGCTGTTTACCCATTGATCAGTTGGCAGCCACCTTGGGTTTTGTCTCTTGTCCACTATAAATGGTGCTGTGGTGAGCATGGGCCTGCTGGTGCCTCTTTAGCAGATCAGCTGCGTTTTGTTTGCACATGCATAGCTAGGTCAGGACAGGAATGTCTGCTGACTTAGACTTCAAGGATGGTGACACCTCTGTCTACCAAGGGGAGTTACTTGCCTGGTCCGTACAGAGCTTGGCTCACGGCAGGGAGGAGCGACTGTTTCTGTCATCATGAGATGCATCATCCACACAAGGCAAAACCTGACTTGGGCCGTGGGACTGTGGAGATTACTGACAGCAGACACCACAAGATCCATAACTAAAGGGATGCGGCTTCAGTCTCAAAGGAACACGGAGTCCTTACTAAGCTACTCAGCCCCGAGCATCTCCACGTGGTGGCAGTATTGGCTGAAAAGCAGAACTCTTGTCACTAAGAAAGACAGAGTTGCTCTAAAGCCTTCGACTTCCTGCTAAAAGCCTGGGAATCAGAATGCTGAACACGAATTGATCTGACCTGCTGCGACACAAGCCTAGGGTTCTCGAAAGCCTCAGCATTGTGATTTCCTCTTAACTTTCCAAATTCCATTTTCTTATAGTGATGCCCGAGCTATGATCTTCTGGTTTGAGAAGCACAGAATCCCAGAATTCAAGGGTTCTGTCTAAGCCCGCTTGGGCCCTTGGATCTCACAGCTGGTGCCCCAGCTTGTGCTCATCCCGTCCATGACAAGGGATGTGCTGGCTTCACGGGCAAGCAAGATGCCAGTGCCCAGCACCCATCACTCGGAGATCCCATCTAGTTTTGTCTTCTGGTAGAGCTCTGTGATGCCACACATCTTCACAGAGGGGCCAAACAAATGCATCTGACAACACTTTTGGAGGGGAAAAAAAACCCAAAACCTTACATGAACGCATGAAACCGGAAACAACCACCAAGTCCTACATATATTAATTTCCCCTCACATACCTGTGATGAAGTTGAATTTATAAACTGGGCAGACTAGGAGCTAAACAACCAAGCACAGAATAAACAGAATCATTTCCTTCCTCTCAGCTCTGGAGACAGAGCACTCAGTCTTATATAGCCCTTGGCAAATCAGCACACTGCCAGTTTTTCTTTCTTTATTGAAAACGTTTACTGTCTTAATTAAAGGAAAGAGTCCCTAGCTTCTCTCTGACATATTGAATTCCAGTGTGACTACTCTGTGAAGCTCTTGAGTAAAGAGAGGATCGCTTAAACAGGAGCAGTCAGCCTCAGAACAGAGACCTAAGGAGAAGGTGGAATGCTCAGGGCAGGTGTGTATGTTAGGGGTAATAATGAAATGAGACCCATTTTATATGAGACAGAGTCAGCTTTCACCACCCTGAACATAGTGGAGGGAAATTTAAAATTCGTGAGTTGTTTATTTCTGGAATTTTCCCTCCACGGTGGGTCTGGACTTGTGGTGACTGTGGGGAACTGAAAACACAGAAAATAAAACTTTGGACAGCGGCTGGGGGAGGGTGACCGTAAGCAGCATTACTGTAAGCTAAGAAAATAAGGCGCTCTGATAGGAAGGCATCAGGATCAAGTCACCCGGAGCTATGTCAGGCCGAGCCTCAGTTACAGGACCTTGCTGCTATCTCAAAAAAAAAAAAAAAAAAAAAAAAAAAAGCCAAGAAAGAATGGAAGGAAGGAAGCAAGCAGGGAAGGAAGGAAGGAATGGAGGGAGGAACGAGGGTGGACCCAGGGTAAGAAATAAACAATCTGACAGGAGAAACAGACCAAGATAAATCAGTAGGACAAGATGCTGAACCAGGGGATGCAGCTGAGGAAGCAGACCTCCAGACAGCTGGTGGACACAAAACCACACATGGAACAGCTGCTCGGGATGTACCTGCCCAGCACAAGGCCAGACAGAAAGCGAGAGTCCAGTCTGAATAAAGCATTGTGTAGGCTGGGAACAACCACAATGCATGCTGGGACGGGGTATAGACTAGCCATAGACCATATAAGCATCCTCGCACAGAAGGTGAAATGAGGTGACTTTCAAAGATAGATCATCTGGAGTTGGAAGCCTTAGTTGCAAAGGCCCATGCCATGTCAGTGATTGCCACAGACGAGGCTATGGAAGTGGTAATGTTGTGGGGTCCTGAGAAGCTGTGGGGGATAGGGGCGGGGAGAAACAAAGTTGTGGAATGAAGGTGCAAGAGGAAAAGCAGTTCCAGATGAACAGGAAGCTCACCGGCTGTGGAGAAATGAGCACACCATCAACAGGACTGAACAATCACACAGACAGGTGTGCCTGACAGAGATGGCTGCTGAGTGACTTAGTGGGAGGGTAAAGCCGAGTAGGAGGCCAGAGTTCAAGGTTCACTCTTCAAGGACAGCACCTTTCCTTGACTCACTTCTTTCGTTCCTGTCAGCCCCACACATCCACCTAGGGCACAGTGTTGTCTTTCTCAAAGTGTGTGCCAAGGCATCCCAGGGTGCACTGTGCCAGAAAGCCCTAAGTGTGGCGCAGGATGTCCTCTGCTGTCTAAGGAGACTGCTCAATACTGGTGTGCTTCATTTTAGTGAAGATGGTTGTAAGTTCCTCTCAACAATCTTGTCTCTGTAAGGCTGGGCTTGGAGGCTGCTCCTACCATTAAAAGCAAAGATGGTGTACACATCAGCTCACAGATGCTGGTTTTGGTCTGTGGGAAACTATAGGTATTGAAGCAATTAGCTAGGCTCAGTGGTACATGCCTTAAATCCTAGAATTCAGGAGGCAGAGATAGGCATATATCCTCAAGTTAGAGAACATCCGGTCTACCCAGCAAGTTTCAGAATTACATAAAGATGCCGTGTCTTAAAGGACAACAGTAAGTGAACTTAAAGAAGCACGTGTGCCTGGAGAGATGGCTCATGGTTAAGAGCAGTAGAAGCGCTTCCTGAGGACCCAGGCTCTGTTATCAGCACTTACAGGGGGGCTCACACCCATTTGTGATTCCAGTTCCGGGAGACCTGATACCCTCTGGCTTCCTTCAGCATCCTTCCTTCAGCATATGGTGCACAGAATATACACAAACGGAATACCCATACACATAAAATAATAAAACAAGAAGGTGTGTGGGCAGAGAGATAGATAGCTCAATGATTAAGAGCACTGGTTACCCTTCCAAAGGACCTGGGTTCAATTCTCATCATTGACATTGTGGCTAACAATTGTTTGTAACTCCAGTTCCAGAGAACCTGACACCCTCTTTCTGGCTTCAACAGATACGGCATGTACATGATGCACATATATATACATGCAGACAAAATTCTCATACATGTAAATTAAAAAAAAAAGAAGGAGGCTCAAAGGATGACACAGTGGTTAAGAGCACTTGCTGCTCTTGCATAGGACCTGGGTTCTGTTCAAAACACCCAAATGGTGGTTTATAAACAATCATAACTCCAGTTCCAGAGAATCTGATACCTCCTTTGGTACAAGGCACACATGTGGTACACATACATACATTCAGGGAAACATTCATATACATACACAACTGTAAAGTAATAAAAAAGCATATGTTGGCTGTGCGTGTGGCTCAGTGTCAGAGGGCTTGGGTACAAATCCCTGAGTTTGGCCTCCAGCACTACACACACACACACACACACACACACACACACACAAACACAGTGTGCATGTGAGTCAGTATGCATGTCTTTCAATCTATGTGGATTTTTAAAGATAATTTCTGAATATTGTTTGCCATCAGATATCTCTTTTAACCTGGATGCAGAGAAAAACTCTGCAATTTTCTGTCTTTGAGCTCAGAGGACCCATTCCTCTGTGAAAAGTTTCTGAGAAGGACACCACAGGGTCAGTCAAGGATGGTCCTGGAAGGAAGGAAGCACCTGACAGGCTGCAGGGTAGGGATGGAAGGGGCTGCCTCCTCTGTCATGGAATCCCACCCTGTCTGCTCACTGATCCCGTTTTAGGGACGAAAATGTCTTTTCTTCCAGGACCGCTCATACATAGTGATGTCTTTTCTCAGCAAAACCACAGTGTCTTGAGTTCCAGCTCCAAGGTGGTTTCCACAGACAAACCTCAAAGTCACTACAAACCTTTTGCAATACTTCCTCAGAGGCCCCACTCACGTCTCTTCCCCATCCTAGTTCAACTGTCTCAGATGTGCTGAGAGAAGACATGGGGTTAAAGAGACTTGGTCTCACCTGTGGGCATCCACCACGTATTCACCAGGTGCTTACCCTTGTGACAAGGGTACAGATGCTCTCCCCCTATATACATGGTTTGGAGGCACACTGACTGACAAGGGACAGCCCTTAGGAGACAGCAGAGGGCGCTCCTGGGAGCAACCTGATCTCCTGACAAGGAGGAATCTGTGGGTGATGCTTGTGCTCCTAGTAAGAGACAAATGTAGGTGTGCTGTGCCCTGCACAGCCCTCCAAAGCCAGGCCGCTAGTCAGAGGGCAAGAGAGAAACACCGGGTGGGAGTGACGGCACATGGCTCCCACAAAACAGAGGCAGAAGCAGAGGACGAGACCAAGCCAGACTGAATTAAATAGTGAGTTCCAGTCTGAGAAAGGAAGATTGGAAGGAAGGGAGGAAAGGGGAAAGAGAAGTGGAAAGCAAAGGAACAATGAATGAAAACAAAACAAGCAAAAGCAGAAGGAGGGCCACGCCTCTAGTCCCAGCACTCAGGAGGCAGAAGCAGGTGGATCTCTGAGTTTGAGGCCAGTCTGGTCTACAGAGTGAGTTCAAGTTCTAGGATAGCCAGGACAGATACCCTGTCTCAAAAATCAAAACCAACCAACCAACCAACCAAAACAAAAATGGAAGGGTAGAAGAGAAAGACTCCGTGAGGTTCCTGGGTAGTAGAAAAGCCCTCTAAGACAATAGTCCACACTAAATGAAATGCCGCCATCTCTCGGGCTCCGTGGAGGCTGCTGTTTTGTTGCCCAGGGTTGAACTGAGAAGAGGTCAGGGCCTCCCACAATGTCTTGGTTGCCTACAAATTCTGAACAAAAATGGAAGGGTAGAAGAGAAAGACTCCGTGAGGTTCCTGGGTAGTAGAAAAGCCCTCCACCACAATAGTCCACACTAAATAAGATGCCACCATCTCTCGGGCTCCGTGGAGGCTGCTGTTTTCGGATCCTTGGAAAAGCTAGTGATCCCTCCGATGTCTCCTCCCACCTGGGGACTCAAGGTACTCTGGATTCCCCTCCTCTTTGTCCTCCTGCTTCCTCTAGCAGGCCTTGCAGGGGCCAATACAACTGCAGGGAATTGAGGAAGAGCCCCCCCCCACCCCCGAGCTCTCCTGGATGCCCGAACCAAACAGCAACTCCCACTTGCCCTGTGCTCCACTGTCCTGAAGGCACAGTGTGATGACCCAGTCCTCAGCAAGACAGCCCGACCTGCAAGCCCTGGTGGGAGAAGTGGCCTGAGACCACAGTACCTACAAGCCTCATTTGGTGGGATCTGTAAAAGTTCTATGGAGACCAAGGACAAATATCTAGCTGGTGGATACTTATCACCACTCTCTTCTGTGTCTGGAGAGACAGCAGCCCCTGGAGTGCTTCTCACCATGGCTCTAATCCCTGCACCGGACTGGACCGGACTGGACCGGACTGGACTGCAGCACGGGGGCGGGGGAGCTGGCGGTACTGGAAGCCTGCTTGCTGGGACCAGGCCCCCATCCCATCCATAGCCCAGGCTCCCCCAGTAATTCGATAATTGGGTGGGATTTTCACTGAGAGAGAGGGAAAGTCCAAAGTCAGGATGAGCCAGCTCTCCTCCCTCCCTGCCTCATTCCAGAGTTCTTCCCTCTGAGAGTAGAGGTCTAGCAGTGACTCAGACTAGGGAGTGAACAGAGGCTAGACGTACTTGCACAGACTCATAATGGCGGTGCATAAGAAAAAAGGAATGGCTCTCTAAACTCAAGTCTCCTGATGCCATCTCCAGGTGACTCCTGGAGCCAGGATCTATAAACCGTGGATGCATCCTCAAGATCATGAGCTCCCTTTACTAATGGTAAACACTGGGCAGGAGGAGGCAGGCTCTCGGAACAGCCCGCCTCTGTTTCTCCAGTCTGTGCTAAGCTTACAGAAACAGCTGGGCATCTCGTGCTTTGAAAAGCAATCCTGTACAGCACACAACACACTTATGCTCCCACTGAGCCGCGGGGTGAGTCACGACTCAAGATCACGGGCTCTAGAAGTGAACAGGGCACCACGAAGGAGTCTGAAACTTGCCTTTGTAGCTCTGTCATGGTGGCTCTTTCTTCAATTCAAAATGTCACAAAAATTCCTGCAGAGCTTCCTTTACAGCCTCGTGCACCGAGGACCGATCCCTGGTGGGCGGTGTCTCTTACCTGCTATGCCTTCAGGTGCTCCAGGGAGAAGCTGGAGCATATCCAAACTTGTACCTTGTCCTCAAATTACAAAACTCCCTAGGGTCTTTTCTCTAGGCTACAAAATTCTGCAAATGGTCTCACTTAGGAGGAATCAATGTGTATGACTTCGGAAATTTCACCTTTCCTTCCCAATCAGCAAAATAATGTTTGCCAAAACCATCCGATTTCCCCCCCAACCCCCAGTGGACGGACTACTGCTGCCTTGAAAGCGATGGTTCCAGAGGCTGCCACTTCCTTCTCATGAGTTTCCGTGTTCTCTTTCCTGGGCTGAATATGAGGGAGACAGAGGGATTGATTCTTGGACTTGGACTCCCTAACAACTACTTGCTTACAGGGTCCAGACAGTGCTCCCTGCTCCGGGAGGGGGTGTGGCTACAGACTGACTCCTGAGACAAGGTGATGGACTGAAGGCGGCTTAACACTGCCAAGAGCAAGAGACGGGATGTGGCAGAGCAGAAAAAGTGCTAGAAACGGGCTAATATGTTTTGCCCCGAACTCAGGGAGCCCGGGCCTGGTCCTGTGACCCCCATAAATTGGATAGGTTGAGATCGGGAAGAACGGAGCCCAAGCCTGGGAGCCCAATTCTCAGCTGGCACAGCACTGTCCTGGAAGGTCACTAACCCTGTGCACAAGAACTCGCCATGCACACCTGGGCACATCCAACACCCTGTGCATCCTGATGCGCATTGTATTCCGGCATATACCAGCAGAGCCCCAGCACCCCCTCCACGAACACCGACACACCCCGCACTCTGCACACACCTTCAGCACCCCAGCGCCGGGAGCTCTCCCATTCACCCTAGCACCCCGCGCACCCACGGCTGCGGGAGGGGCCTGCGCCGCGAGGCTCCAAACCCCCAGGGCCCCGCCCGCCCCCTGCCCGCCCCGCCCCGGCCCCAGCCCCGGCGGGCGCCCCCCGCGGCGCTGCCCCGCCCCCGCCGCCCCGCGCCGCCCAGGGCCTCGGCCCTCCGCCCGGCCGCCGGCCCACCTGGTGCAGCGCCGCCCTCGGAGCCCGTGTACCGGTGCACACCCGGGAACCCCGCGCACCCCGCTGCCACAGAGGGCCCAGCGCCACTGCAGCCGCGCCACCTCCCAGGGCCGGGCCAGCCCCGGCGTCCGCGCTCTCGGGGTGGACTCCCCCCGCTGCGCGTTCAAGCCCGCGATGGCTCCTCTTGGATACCTCTTAGTGCTCTGCAGCCTGAAGCAGGCGCTGGGCAGCTACCCGATCTGGTGGTGAGTCTACTTGCGTTCGCCCCGGGCCCCAGTGCCACCCTAGGGCAACCGCCCCCCTGGGGTAGGGCCCCCTCCGTCGCTCCGCGCACTGGCTGCGGGCGGGTTGTTTTCCTTGGCTGCCACTTGGACCTGTTCGGGCCGCAGCTGGGACGCGGGTGGCGGAGCTTCCGGGGACACTGATTACCCTGGCAGGAGGGGAGGGAGAGCAGTGAAGGTCCATGCTGTCCCTGGCGTCGAAGGAGAATGGCAAAAAGCGGGTCAGCACATGACACTAATGCACAGGCGATGGTCGAGGAAAGGGTGTAAAAGCAGCGCAAGGAAGAGACTCTTCTTAGGGACCCTATCTTACACACACACACACACACACACACACACACACACACACGCACGCACACACTTTAAGACAAAGTCGGCAAGACAAGACCGAACAGCTCGGGGCAGCGCAGTTACGTAAAGACAGTCCGAGACCGGGCGGGGAGTGGCTCGGAGCCTGCGGCAAGGCGCACCGGGGCCAGCCCGGAGCCGCGCGCGCGCTTCCCCAACGCAGTTGCATAGCTTCCATGTGGTTGTCTGGGTGGAAGGGTCGGCCTGCTGTCCACAGCCTATATCTGGCTGACAAGGAATCGCTGGCTGCCGGGAGGGATGAACAGTAGGTAAAGAAAGGGGTATGAGTTTCCCGGAGTGAGAGGCTTGGGAACCCGGTCCTGGAGAGGCTGGACAGCATCCTCCACTCCAGACACACTAGAAGACTCTTCCTCAGCCTAGGGATGGAGTGAGGTTAAAGAAAGGAAAGGTCCTGACTCTCAGGCCCTACGTCCCCCGCACATACCCTGAGAGGAGAAATTGGAGCGACCCTTCCTCGGGGTTATGTGACACTCCCTCCCTTCATGGAGCGCAGACTTAAGGTCACGATCAGCTGCGCAGATCTCTCCTCCAACACAAGCGAGAGGATCGAGAGCGTCAAGGGACCGGCGCGCCGCTGGTGGAGACTCAGTTGGACAGAAGCCTCCCCACAAACATGCGCACCACCCCCCAGGATCACTCCGACAGCTTGCCTGGAATTATAATAATTATGCCGAGGGGAAGGGGGGACCCAGCGAGCCGAAGTACATCTAATCCGATAATCATTTTTCTCTTCGAGATGCTTCAAGAGAAGAGCTGAGGAGCTTGGGGTGGGGATGCAGGGCCCGCGCCGCTGCAGGGATGAAGGGTGGGTAACCGGGGGGCGCCAGGGGCTGGAGAGGCTGCTGGGCAGCGGTTGCGCTCCACGGAGATCTAGCTGAGCCTCGGCTCTGGTGAGATTTTTTTTTAAGACCCGGAGGGGCACCTGTGGAGCCCCGTGGCCTCCGGGAGCGAGGATTGCGTCGGGTGGGTCTAGGAGCGCGGACACAGAGGCGCGTCCCGGCGTCCGCGGGGAGCCAGGGGCAGCGCGTCCGAGGGAGCCCCGCGGGCTGCCCGCTGCTGCGCCAGGCTTCTAATTAGAACCCGCCGCCGCGGAATTCCTGGGCTCGAGAGGAAGCGCCTTCGCCCCCGCTCTACTCCCATAAAGAAGGGCCATGTCGCCAGCCTCCTGGCTACCCCGCGTCCTGGGACTTTTGTCCCTAAGGTCGTGGGGGGTCACTAGCCGAGTCCACCCAGGCCCACAGAAGTATAGCCTCCGTTTCACCTGGGCTGTTAGCTCCCCCTCCTCGGGTGCACCCGGCATTCTCCAGGTGAGAGGGGAGGGGTGTGAAAAAGTGAAGCCTTTAGCCATCCCACCCCTCCCCTCAAAGGACCCGGGCAACCCTTTGGCCCCAGAAAGTGATACGGAAGTCCACCTGGTATTCATGGGGTTGGGTGACAAGGGCCACCTCTCCGCCCATCCCCTACTCCCACTTTGTTCTCTGTAGGATTCTCACACTTAACAATTCTGCTTCCTGAGATGCAGCCCGCCTCGCTCTGGGATGCTGGCTTCCTGGGGACAAGACCTAGTTCCCCTCCTGCCCCCTCTATTCCCTCTCAGCCTCCCGGGCAGGCTCAAAGTGTCAGCTGGATCGGCACGCTGCAGAATGGAGAGGAAGGGTCCCCTAAAACAGGCGGCAGTGGCAGCAGTCGCTTGATACAGTGTGGTAGCTGGCTCTTTAATAAAGATTGTTTTGCAGTTTCTACTTAGCCAAACTTCAGCCCCTCTCTTCTCTTGCCCACGCTCTGGGCCTAGATGAGGCATAGCCCCCAAGTGCGGAGGCACATCATGGCTACTGCGGGCTGGGCTACTAGTGAGCTCAGTACAGAGGCAAAACAGGGGACTCGGGAACCTCTTTTTACGATTTGTACCATTCACACTCAGCCTACACGCTGATTCTTTTACTTGACCTCCCCCTCCCCCAGGACTGAGCCTCCCTCCCCCTCCAGGCCCGCAGCTCCCCTTTCCTCTGAAAGTGAAAGTGAACCGCAGAGAAGTTCATCACCTGCAGGACCCAAACCCAGGAAATCTCAAATCAAGAGTAATTAGGCTTTTGGAGATGGTGGGGGTCTTCGCCAGGAGGAGGAAAAGAGGAGGAAGTTGGTACTTCTCTGCTTCTGGTGGATCCATGAAAGTCGACCACCTCCCCAGGACCTACTCTGAGGCACGCGTGGTGTGTTCAGGCTAACTTTATTGCAGTCCCGATACCACAGGCCCATCCAAAGTAAGACCTCCATGGTGCCTGTCCTGGGATCTTCAGGAGCTGGGGTGAGGGGTAGGCAAGTGGACCAAACCACATGGCAGAGGAAGGTTCTCTTTCCTCTTCCCACGCCCTTGCCAGGTTCTGTTCTCACAGTGTTAGAACTGATTGGAAAGAGCCGGAAGGGGAGCAGTTCACGAGGCTAAGAGAAAGTAGGCTCCATCCGAGGACTCATACTAGAGGGGGGCTGGGGCTTTCCTCCCCCTGTCTTATCTCCTGTCTGGAGATGCCAGCCTTGTGGCTCCCTGCGTCTCCCCAGACACTGAGCTAATTCGTGGCATGGAATTGACAACCCCTTTCTGTGCCCTCTCCACAGGCTACACTGCTGGGTCCCCGCCCTCCCTGGCCACTTCTTGTCGCAGTTCTCAGCTGTACACCCTTCCCCAGCCCTCACTGCCACCTGGATTTCCTGTCGGGGGTCCCTGCTCCTTGCCCCTTTACTTGTGGAAGAGCCAGTGTCCCAGCTCCCCTCTCTCCCTTCCTCATCAGGGTCCCCTGCCTAGGGACATGATCCTGTTGGACCACCAACTCCTGAGCGTGGGAAAAACTGCAGAGCAGCCAGGGCCAGTGCTCAGCTCTCTCTCAGACCCTCCAGAGCTTCTAACAGTTTCCTCTGTGGGCTAATCCCTGGTATCCCTGAAGCTGTGTGCTGTGTCCCAGGGACACTTGAATGAGCCCCCCCCCCTTTTTTTTGTTTTTTTTTGGATTTGGTTTTTTTCAAGACAGGGTTTCTCTGTATAGCCCTGACTGTTCTGGGACTCACTCTGTAGACCAGGCTGGCCTCGAACTCAGAAATCCGCCTGCCTCTGCCTCCCAGAGTGCTGGGATTATAGGCGTGCCCAACCACCGCCCGGGCGAGCCCCCTTTCTTTAGAGACCAACTCTAGCGCCTCTTCTCTGCACATAGATTCCCCTGGCTTCTCACTTCTCTGCAGCCCTGACCCCCTAACTTACCCCCACCCCTGCTGTGCACGGCTGGGCACAGACAGCCTCCAAGGAGACAGGACTCTTAGCTCTCTTCCCACCTCCGTGTGACCTGGTTAGTGATGGATGCCAGCAGTCTGCCTCACAGTGGGGACAGAGCCTGGTGGGACACACAGGGTAGGTGGGGGGGGCGGGGATGAGAGGCACAGTCTGGGGGGTGCGGGTATAAGGTGGAGAGGTTACAGATGAGGGATGGTCCATGTACAATTACCAGGTTGCCAAGGTGAACAGGTAACCCTAACCTAACCCTAACCGTAACCCTAACCCTAACCCTAACCCTAACCCCAGCCCTAACCCTAACCCTAACCCCAGCCCTAACCCTAACCCTAACCCCAGCACTAACCCCAACCCTAACCCCAGCCCTAACCCTAACTCTAACCCCAGCCCTAACCCTAACCCCAGCCCTAACCCCAACCCTAACCCTAACCCTAACCCCAGCCCTAACCCTAACCCTAGCCCTAACCCTAACCCTAACCCCAACCCTAACTCTAACCCCAACCCCAACCCTAACCCTAACCCCAGCCCTAACCCTAACCCTAACCCCAGCCCTAACCCTAACCCTAACCCCAACCCCAACCCCAACCCCAACCCTAACCCCAACCCTGCCGTGCAGAGTGCAGAGCAGACGAGGAGATGGGAGCACACAGCCAGGCAAAGACAGGTACACTGAGGAAGAGTCAAGCTGAGTTTCCTAGCTTGCTACAGGGCTGCAGAGGTCACTCCAGAGCTGACGAGCCTTCCTCCCAGTCCAGCCAGTAAAGCCTCCCTCATCTTCGGGCTCCCTCCCCACCTGCCCACCTGTCTCCCAGTTCTCTTTCTTTCTGTTCCCTCTTCTTTCCCTTTCTCCCTTCTTCCAGTCTCTGATTTCACTTTGTCAGTAACTAACATAAAACTCATTAAGCAAAAGAAATCAGGACCCTACATAAATCACCACTACTAGCATTGTGACTCCTTGGGCACTGAGCTAGGTGCTGCTTCCTCAGAACTGCCAATCACTCAGACCATCATCATTAACCCCAAGGGGAACATTCAAAGCCAGCCCTTTCCCGACACCAACTTGCCCAGCTCTTCCAGACTTTGATGCTCACACCCTGCAAATGGTATTGGGGGGGGGGCGGAGGTGCCTCCAAACCTGGGTGTCTTTCTTCCACCCAGCTTTGTGTCCCCTTAAAATGACTTTCTGTATCATTTGTATATAGCTTCCCAGACTCCTTTGCGTCCAGAGAGCAGAGAGTGAGACAGTTCGGTAGCACTGAATACACTCTTAGGCAATTATTAAGGTTTGGTAACATCCCCTACATACACAGACATCTGGTCCCTTGTACAAACCTTTGGCCTGCCCAGACAGGTGGCCCACAGCCTGTGTTTAATGCCAGCATTTGTGGAGGCAGAGGCAGAGGCAGAGGCAGGCAGATCTCTGAGTTTGAGACCAGCCTGGTCTACAAAATGAGTTCCAGGTCAGCCAGGGCTGTACACATAAACTCTATCTTGGGCAGGGGATGGGGGAGAACAAAACAAAAAAACCTTTGGCCTGGAACATCAGACCCTTAGCAGCTCAACCATCCTTCTTTTGGTATGACTCAGGATTCAGGAAGCAGGACTCAGATTTGTCCCCTTGGCCCTCAGAATCAGAATATGATCAGTGCTTTTTGATATGTGACCAGAGCCTAACTGTAAAAGATCTGCCAGTTGTCTGTGAAGAAGTGCAGTCTCTGTGTGTGGTGATGGTGATGGGGTGTGATATTGCGGCAGCTTAATGACAGTGCACCAGCAAGTCAGGTTCTTCTCTGCTTGGTCTAGTAGGCATCTGAGCCTGTGGACCAGCCTGAAATCACTCAGCAGCAGAGTTCTCCCTATGCCCTAGGACCCAGGTGTGAGGACCGCTGGCCCAGCCTTTGGGATTTCTGCATTTGCCTCTGTTCTGGGAAGGTAAAGAATTAGCCTATTGGGCTGAGAGAGTTCAGGGAGGACCTTCTGGATCTCTGACAGTCCTCTGGGGAAGGAGGCTTTGTCTTCTGCTTAGCTTCAAAGGCTGCAGCCAATGTAGAGATCTGGCAGGAGGGCGACCCAGGTTCAAGGTGCTGAAAGGCTTCCCGAGGGCTTCGACCTGGCACCACTCTAGGGCCTGGTGAGCAGCAGAATCCGAGGCTGAGAAAGGGAGCCGGCCACTTCCCTTCCCTTCTGAAGGCCGGAAACTTCCAGGAGACTGTGAACAACACAAGGGCCACAAAGCCCTCTGTAGAATCCACAAAACCCTCAACACCACCGTGTGCACCAGAAGGAACCGTGTCGTGTCTCTGTGCTGAGCGGTAGATCACATAGCATTTGTAGAGAGTTCTGGGACTAAATTTCAGAGTGAAGCCACAGGTCTGTGACCAGAGAGGCCTTAGCCATGTGGGCCCTGCCACCTGTACCCAGGAGCATTCCTGTCCCTTGGGAAAGAGCACACTTCCAACACCAATCAGCGAAATCAAGCAGACCCAGTCAGTATGGCTTTCTTTTTATTCCCCCCTGGCCTTGCTTTTTGGCCCTGTGCAGCCAACCAGTAAGGTTGTGTTGAGTGGATGAACGGACAGAGTCTTTCCAGTGGACATCAGGCACTATACCTGAGCAGGATGGATATGGGGAGGAAAGGGGGGGACACATTTTAAAATTTCTAATACCTTCCCCCATCCCACCACGTGACAACTTTCCAGCTCTGCGACCTAGAGGAACCTCTGCCTCTGCCTCTGCCTCTGCCTAGGTCTCCCTCCAGGGCTCCCCAGGTGACACCCTCGAGGTGTCTGATACATTGGTGCTTCCACATTCCTTCACCAGAAGAACGTGCCACTGCCGCCCAGGGAGGCTGGCAAACACATGGCCGCCGGCGCGGGAGCCTCCCGCCTGCCAGGACTCGCTCAAAGTATGTGTCAGTAATCCTGCTGGCCCGGCGGGGCAGGACAGGCGCTGGCTGGGAAGGCTTCAGGCAGGGCCCTGTGCTGCCTGGAGGAAGGACTTGGGACCCCCTCCCCAACTCAGAAAGTGCTGGGACCTCCAGGAGGGCTTCCATTTTCTGGGGATGCTGTGAGTTTGTGGGAAGGCATCGGATTGTTGGGGATCTCAGGAACACAGGTACCGAGGGGACAGCTCTGCGTCTGGGTGGTTCCTGGGCAGCCCCATTCAAGAGAGGACAGTGTCTCAGCTATGAGTATAGAAGCCTGATGATAGAACGGAAAGACCCACTACTCCAGAGAGAAAGGCCTGAGTGGGATGGATGCTCCATCAACGCACAGCATACTGGCCCAGGACCCTTATCCCCAGAGACCTCTCTACCCATGATCCTCCTTGTTCCCTCTGGGTCTGGGTAGAGCCTTGGGAACCCCACCTGTTGGGATCCAACTCAGTGCTTACTGTGCCTGACTCCATGCCAGCAGCAGACAAGAGAAGTCAGGCAAGCAAGGCACTTCCTGCACCAGATACAGATTCAGGGAGAGGTGGACAAGAGAGGGTTGCAGTCAGGCAGGTAGCAGGGCCATCAGTATACAGGGCTTCCCAGAGCACACGCAGAGGCTCTGTCATAGGATGTGACTCTCTAAAGTCAGAAAAGCCATGGAGACTTCTTTGTCCCACTCCTATCTTGAAGCCTCAGTTAGAATAAAGTCTACCACCTCGTTGGGTAAATAGGGAAACTGAGGCCCAGGACACCAGGAAAGGGTGTCACAGTACTCAAGTGAATAATAGCACTGGATGTAATAATAGTACTGAATGTAGTCTGGGCTCCTCACCTATGCCTGTCCAAATGCAACTGGCCTCAGCGCCCCTGCCAAGCTACTTCCTGACGCGGCCCCTCTCTGCCGGCCCACAAGCTTCCATCATAAATAACAGTCGGTTGCCTGCTTGGTCCTGGAGGCTCGACGCTTGCTAACATGGAACCGGTGCCATGACACGAGGATGGGAAAATCCACTTGAGACCAAATAGAAGCTGGGGAACCTTGGCCCGGGGAGGCCAGTGCTGGCCCAGGCTGGGCTGGCCTGCTGCCCATCTCCCAGTCCTGAACCAGCCTCCTTCCTCTGCTGCATGTCACAGCCAGCGTCTCTGCTCTATCCCTGGCCAGGTGCCCGGCCTTTCAACAGGAGCAAGGAAAGGAGGAGGGAGAAAAACCATTAGTGTTTGCAGGCTGCAGGCGTGGCTCACGTGGCTACAGCCACAGGATGAAACCCCGAGTCTAAGGATGGGGCTATGTTCCAAAACATAGCAGGCTCTAAGTAGACAGCGATGCCTACCCCTTTAAAGACAAACTATGATTAAGTAATAATAAAAAATTAACAGCGTTAGTGAAAATGAAAGCAAGAGGAGTCTGAGATCTGATTGGCATAACACCGGCTTTTCACTGGCGTGACTTGTTCTTGTTTGACCCCCACAGACATGCTTTTGTAAGGATAAAACGTTTCAGCCCTGCTTTCTAAGGCTTGATTTAAACATCGGCATTTTGGGACCTTTTCGACGGTGGCCTCGGCAGTTACCTTGGTCTGAAAGGCTTAGGGTCCACTACCTAACTTTGACTGCCAGTCCTTCTGCTGGGACCCAAGAAAAGGCTTAGGGTGGTGTTGGGTTGGGTGGCTGGACCTTTCAGAGGAGTGGCAGGAGAACACTGATTTTTTTTGGCGGGGGGAGTGTCCAGAGGACCTTGCAACGTGACGTCAAGTTGGACAGTTAAAATTCAAGCTGAAAGTAGAGATTGTAGGCTTCTCCCAAGAGGCCATCCTCCACCCTGGTTGGCAGAGAGAGGGGAAGTGCAATGAATTCCTCCGGTCGTGAATCACCGAGGCCAGGTGCAGAGAAATGGGTGCAGCGAGGGTGTGCCGTCTCCCAGCTTCTCCCCAGGCCCAGGCAGGGCCCTCCTGCCCTCGCTGTTTCCATCACCCCAAGGCAGGGTTCAGACCTTACTGTGACCTCGCATCTGAAGGAGCTGGATATAGATTGGGAGTGACTGGTTACAGGGTCTCCTATTCTTAATACTCTCCTGGGTAAAAGATAAGGGTGCAGTCTAAGTCGGGACACAGGGTCCTTTGAGTAACCTGCGGGTTCTCCAACTTTGTCTGGACACTGATTTACACTTGTCAGAAGGATCCTGTGTGAAGGGAGAGGGGAGAGCCCATCAGACACTCCTGAAAGCTCAGGGTGGGCACTAGGGCCTTAAGAAAGATGAGGTTGGACTTGGGCAGGATGAAGGTCGCCGGTTTGTTTGGCTGGTAGCCATCTCTTGGGCTTTGTAAGCAGGCATGGGTGACTGGCTGACTGCCAGGGCTCAGGTTCCACTGGTCTCTGTCACTTCTCCAAGCCCTGATATCTCTTGGGGGGTTTGGATCTGATAAGTCTTGGCTTTTAAGGGAGAGCAATGGAGGCCAGTGGGATTTTAGATGTCTAGGGGGAAATCATGTCCATCCTTAACTCCTGGGAGAATGGGGTGGAGAAAGTAGAAAAGACAGGCAGCAAAGGCCTTCAGGGCCCATGAAGATTCTCAGGTGTTTTGCATTTGGACTCAAGCCTTAGAAGAATCCTTGTCTTTGGAGTATCTTTAGAGTTCTGGAATGTCAGGCTGAAGAGACCTCAGATCAGCAGCTTAAAACCGCGTTTCCGACACTGCTCTAACCCAGTCGCCTGCGGTTCAGCTAGGGACACTGAGGCTCCAGAGTCTTAGAGGGCCGACCAGAATAGACCAGCAGGGTGGGTCAGATGAGACTTCATAGTTGGGATGACCACTCTCATCTCCCTTGACGGAGTGATGCTGAAAGGGAAGTGAGACACTTGTGTGACGCTGTGCCATTCTGGTGTGCTGGCTGCGCACGGGCTCTGCTGGATGCGTTTCTTTGTATCGGACTCACTGATGAATGCTATTTTGCTCAGACTGGGACTTAATACATTTTAAGAGTGTTAGAGTGTGTCAGGGCCAAGACAATGGCTCAGTCAGTAAATGAAGTATCTGTTACACAAACACAAGACCTGTGTTTGAACCTCAGGACACACATAAAAAAACCATGTATGGCAGCATAGTTTTGAAATACCAGTGTCGAGGAGGTGGAGACAGGCAGGTCTCTGGGGTTCACTGACCAGCCAGCCTAGCCTATAGTGAGCTGTAGGTTCCAATGAAAGACCCTATAACAAGACACATAGTTCCTAAGGAACAACACACAAGATTGACCCCTGCCAGCCAGTGCATGTGTTCACACCTAAACAGAAATGCCTGAAGGGAGTGCCCTCAGGAGCCGGTGTGCTGGGACCACTGTTTTTGCCATAGTAACCTGAAGAATTGACATATGCTCCACTCACCAAGCTTTGGTTTCCTGTCCCAGGTGGCCTTGGGTCACACCTGTCCTAGTTTGTCACATACTGGGTCTGCGGACACATAGCCCATGATCTTCACCCAGAGCAACTGGAGCTGAGAACGGGAAGATACAGGGCTGGGACAATGATGAGAGATTTGAAGGGACAAACACAGCAATAGATGATCTGTGGAAAGAGGTGGCCCGAGTGGCAGCAGGAAGGGGCAGCTGTCCACAGGCTAGGTCATGAGCATAGGGGATGTGTCCCTAGAGCTTGGACACAAGGGACCTAGAAGGTGAAATCTCTCAGAAATGCCTGTTGTTCTGGATGTCAGGACTCAGGTAAGGGTGGAAGAATCCAGTGCAGTGAGGAGGACAGTGGTGTGCCCCTCGGATCTTGTCAAAGCAGAGCAGACACCATAGATTTAAGAATTTTTGCGGCTCCCAAGTGTCAGCCAGACCGGGGAAGACACTTCTAACCCCACTCACTTTGTTGAGAGTCATTTTGTGTATTCATGGCTTGGGGCAGCTCCTGAGAGTCCCTCTGTGGTCTCAGAGCCAGAAACTCGGAGGCAAACTCCATGCTTCGGATCCAACTTCTGAAAGCACACACGAGTAGGGCAAACTTAGAACTCCAGACCTCAGTGTATATATGCCCCAAGTCCTGATAGGGCATTCTGGGCATAGTTTTGGACCTCAGAACTCTGGGAACACCTCAGAGTTTGAGGTGCTGCCAGATTCTGGGTTTGGAGGGGCTTCTGGGGATAGGGGATGGAAGCAGGAAGCCATGAGTGCTGGAGAGCCACTGAGTCCTTCTGAGCAGGTCGTGTGGCTGGCTACTCAGAGTGTAGCTACTTAGAGTGTAGGCTACTCAGAGTGTAGGCTACTCAGAGTGTAGCTACTCAGAGTGTAGGCTACTCAGAGTGTAGCTACTCAGAGTATAGCTATTCAGAGTGTAGGCTACTCAGAGTGAAGTTACTCAGAGTGTAGGCTACTCAGAGTGTAGCTACTCAGAGTGTAGCTACTCAGAGTGTAGCTACTCAGAGTGTAGGCTACTCAGAGTATAGCTATTTAGAGTGTAGCTACTCAGAGTGTAGCTACTCAGAGTGTAGCTACTCAGAGTGTAGCTACTCAGAGTGTAGGCTACTCAGAGTGTAGCTACTCAGAGTGTAGGCTACTCAGAGTATAGCTATTCAGAGTGTAGGCTACTCAGAGTGTAGTTACTCAGAGTGTAGGCTACTCAGAGTGCAGGCTACTCAGAGTGTAGCTACTCAGAGTGTAGGCTACTCAGAGTATAGCTATTCAGAGTGTAGCTACTCAGAGTGTAGTTACTCAGAGTGTAGGCTACTCAGAGTGTAGGCTACTCAGAGTGTAGGCTACTCAGAGTGTAGCTATTCAGAGTGTAGCTACTCAGAGTGTAGTTACTCAGAGTGTAGCTACTCAGAGTGGAGGCTACTCAGCCTACAGCTGTAGAGATCTGGTGGGCATCCAAGCCCTTGAATCCTGTGCTGTGCATCTTCTGGATGCTACTCCCATGCCCGTGCTCCTAATGGGACAAGAAATGGAATTCTCATCCCCAGCTCTGCTCGTTGCAGTGGGATCTCACCCTTGACCATGAAAGGAGGTGATACTCTGCTGTTACAACCACAGTTTCTGACATCACTGAGGGAGGACAGATGTCGTCACAGTGGGCGAGAAATGGAGAAGAGGTTACAGACGCTGTTGCTATTTAGTGTTCTGTAGACATCTAGCAGGACCCCTGCAAAATTCCACCTTGTTCACCTTCCTATGACTCAGCTGGTTTGGTTCCTCACAGCCATACTGTTTCCGGTTTTCTTCTGGACTGTTTCATTTAGCTTTTCATTTTAATTGCATTTTATTTATTTATTGTGTATGTCTGCTTGCACATGTGCCCAGGCCACAGCGTGCTTGGGGTGGGGGTGAGGGTGGGGTCAGAGGACAACTTCAGGACTCTGTTCTCTCCTTCCACGGTGTGGATTCTAGGGATCAAACTGAAGTTTTTCAGGCTTGGCAATTAGGTACCTTTATTTGATGAAATATCTGTCCCACCCTGGAGTGTGTCCTGATGACTGTACAAAGAGATCCTGGCACTCACCTTGGAGTCTGTGTACCCTTACTCAGGTGTTAAAGAATAATCCAGGTGTGGCAGGACACACTTGGGATCCCTGATGAGGGAGGTCTAGTCTAAAAAAATCACGAGTTTGAGGCTAGCCTGGGCTACCTGGCAAGAGCTTGTTACTCAGTAGTGGTTGCCTGGCAGGGCCAAGTCTCCTTAGCTGAGAAGAAGGAGAAGGGAGAGAGTCTGGAAATGGTAAGTTAGGCAGAAGTTTGGGAGAAACACTTGAAATAGTCCTGGGGAGGGTCACAAGTTCATTAGCTACATATGGAATTAGAGGCTGGAATATGTGGGACTCTGTCCCCAAAACAGAAAAATAAATCCATAAATAAATGTTTGACTTTGTACAGCTTTCCTTCTGTATTCTGTAGGCACAGGCTTAGCCAGCTGAGAATTGAAAATGTTTGGAAACACTGGGCATGGTAAGCACACACCTTTAATCCCAGCACTCTGCAGGAGGCAGAGGCAGGTGGATCTCTGTGAGTTTGGGCTAGCCTGGTCTACAAAATGAGTTTCAGGGTGTAGTTTAGTTAGTAGAGTACTTGGCTCATACACACAAAGGTCACATCTGTAATCTCAGCATTCAGGAAGTAGAGGCAGGGATTGGGGGGGGGAGGAGATTTCAAAGTCTTCTTTGGCATCTCGGCAAATTGGAAGTTAGTCTGGGCTATGTGAAAGACAGACAACAGACAGAAAGCCGGAAAGACAGAAAGACAGAAGGACAGAACTAAACAAGCTAATACAAAACCAAGCTGACCACCACAGCCCCACTGAAGTCCAGAAGTTTACTGAACCTCCTTGGCCCTGCCTGCGTGCGTATCCCTACAGTACAGCAGCCACCCTGCCCAGTCGTCAGCATTCCTTCCCACAAGGCCTCTGTGCCTGGGCTTTCCTGATGGTCCAGGGCTCAGGGAATGAGAAATGATCCAGGCTGTGATTCAAGGCACTTCAGAGGTCTTTGGGTCCAGAGAATGTTCTCCCCCACCTCCCTAAATCCATGAGAGGGAGCAGAAGGGATCCTGCTGGAGCTGCCCACACCCGGCCTCCTAGCTAGGGGAGGTGGCGAGCAGGGACCTGCCCAGCAGAGGGGAAGCAGAGAAGGCTGACTCAGCATCCCCCCCGAGGAAGGGGGCTGGGGAGCTGCCATGGGCCGGGAAGTCCCTTCTCTGCCTTCCTTGGGGGCCACTCCCAGCAGGGTGGGTGAGGAGCTGAAGTCTGACCTCTCCACGCCATTGGCAGGAGCCCCCTCTTCAACAGCATCCTCTTCTTCCAAACCCACACCATCAGCACCCAGGATGAGTGCGGGCTCCTGGCATTTAACAAAGGAGACCACCTACTCTTGGGAACTGGCCACTGGCCCTAGGCAGTTCCTGCTGGGAAGACAGAGACGGCCAGTTCTGGCCAGGTTCGCTTAAGTCTCCTAGTAAACTGCGTTCACACAGTGAAGATTGCCTTCTTTTTTGGATGGATAGACAGATGCCCTTACCCTCTTTCTGAGATCTACGAATGAAGCCCAGTGGGGAGGATGATTGCCTAGTATCTGTGACATCCTATGTTCGATCCCCTGGCACTGCAGAGGCAGGTGGATCTCTGTGAATCTGAGGCCAGCCTGATCTACATAGTGATCTCCAAAACAGCCAGGGCTATATAGAGAAAACCTGTTTCAAAAAAGAACAAAAGAGGAGGAGGAGGGAGAGGAGGAGGAGGAAGAAGAGGAGGAAAATGGGAGGAAGGAAGGAAGAGAGGGCGGGACATTGCCTAGGTCAAGGGGAAACTTTGCTTTTCCACAGGTAGGAGAGTCTTGGGGCAAGTGTGGGTGCAGTGGGTGGTGGGGTTGGGGGGCTCTGGAGAATGGAGGAAGGAGAGCCTAAGTCCTTCTGGATTCGTGTAACAGGCAGAAGGCAGATGAACCTGACGAGACATGGTGGGACCTCTGTTTTTAAGGTGGTCAGCCAAAAGTGACATGGTGACAAGGCACAGCAGTGGCTTTCCACCTTGGTCTAGTCTCTTCCTCTCTACTCTGGGCACTTGGCCAGGCCCCTCCTCTCTGCCATCCTTGAGGGCAAGGATCACAGATCCCAGTCCACTCCATATGTACGTGTCTTGGTCCTCGAGCCAGGACCTTGGACAGTGATTTCTTCATTCTGCCAAGTGTCTCTACTCTCCCCATATTCAGAAATGCCCATGTGGCCCATCTAGTGCCATCAGGGACACACAGATAGCCACAGTGGTCAGCACCTAGAAAAGAAAGTATTGATTCCTACTGCAGGCATGGAAGAAGGCATCTTTGAGGCCAACTAACCATGGAGGTCAAAGGTCTGGAGAGGAAAGACTCACGCCTACTAAGAGTGGAAGCAGTCTCCAGTCTGCACAGGGCTGGCCTTATGAACGTGGGGCCTATCATGGGTAGGTGTGCATGGAAGAAACCTACCCAGTCAGCCCACAAAGAGAGGAAAGAGAGGAAGGATGAAGAAGCCAAGAGTAGGCCCTTTCATGGTGCACACACGGGAATGCACACTGCACTAAGGCCAGGCAAATGGTGATGTGTGACGCAGGTCTCTTGAGTATTTCGGGAGATAGGAGAGTCCAGCTCTATGGGGACTAGACCCCAGGATGGATGTGCTGGGGGCCTGAAAACTGTGAGTTGGGACTAGAGGTACTTGATGGGGCATAAGCACTCTTTGAAGCACCCATATGCATGAGAAAACGCTGTTCTTCCCTCCTGACCAGTCCCTCAGAGGGTGCTGGTGGCACATGCCTTTAATCTCAGCACTGGGGAAGTAGAGGCAGGTAGATCTCTGCAAGTTCCAGGCCAACCTGGTCTACAGAGCTAGTTCTAAGATAGTCAACAGCATGCAAAGAAAGCCTGTTGAAAACCAAACCAAAACACAAAACAAACAAACAAAAAGGACCCAGCCAGTCTTTCTTTTAAACTGTGATTCACAAATGCTGCCTGTGGTGATGCCTATAATCTCAGCAGTAGTAGTCTAATGATCATTAAGTTCTAGCCTAGACTACATGGCTAATCCCAAGCTAGCCTCAGTTACATAATGAGTTCTAATAGTGAGTGTTTCTAAAAACAATAATGATAGCTAGGTGTGGTGGCACATGGTTTTAATCCGAGCACTCAGGAGGCAGAGGCAGGCAGATCTCTGAGTTTGAGCCAGCTTGGTCTACAGAGTGAGTTCCAGGACAGCCAGGGCTACACAGAGAAACCCTGTCTCAAAAAACCTAAGAAAAAGAAAAAAGAAAAACAATGAAAATGACAATGAATGCTTTTCTAACATGCAAGAGGTCCTGGGTTTGACACCTTCCTCACCACCCCCAATAGCATAAGCCGTGGCGATGCGCACCTATGACCCCAGTGCCGAAGGTATGGAAGCAACATGACCAACAGTTCAAGGTCACCCTGAGCTACATAGTGAGTTCCAGACTTGATTGAGCTACATGTGACTTTGTCTCAATAAAGAAATGAATTAAGATTCAAATTTGCACAGCCAACTCTCTGTACGTGAGGGTTCTGCAGTCACAGACTTAGCCTCTGAAAAATCAAAAGCTTTTTTTTTTTTTTGAAAAAGCTGCATATGGCAGCACAGACCTGTAACCCCGGCAACCGGATGCTGAGACTACACAGTGAGAAGAGAGCCAGGTCAGCCAGTGTGACATATAAGGAGACCTTGGCTCTAAGAAAGGAAAGAGGAGAGATGAATGCTGGGAGCCAGGCACAGTGGCTCATGCCTGTGATCCCAGCCAGAGCATCACAGGTTTAAGGTCAGAACTGGCTACATAGCAAGTCTGAAGCCAGTCTAGGCTGCAGGAGACCCTGTCTCAAAAATAAGAAAAACATGAAAACCAACAGGAAAAAGAAACTGTTTGGGAAGGTTGCTGCATGCGTGCTGACCGTGTGTGGGCTTCCTGCTTTGGCTTTCCCTGCAGTGCAGCGTGACAGTTTACTGTCTTAGAATCCTTGTCATCTAGGTTTGGCACGGACAGAAGGGTGTGTGGACTGTGTGCAAATACCATGCTATTTTATACAAAAGATCCAAATGTGTGAACGCGTGCAGGTGTGCGAGCACGCGTGGTGCTCATTCATAGGCCAAAAGTTGGTGCTGGGTATCTACTAGTACTCTCCACTTTGGTTTTTGGTACAGGGTCTGTCACTGAACCCACAACTCCCTGGCTAGACTGGCTGCCCCTGTTCCTCACCTCAGTGCTATGGCTGCAAACATATGCCAACCTGGTTTTTACATGGGTTCTAAGGGGCCTATCTCAGGTCCTCACGCTCGCCTGGCAGGCGCTTAAACCAACACCTTCTCTCTATCCCCTCCTCACACTTTTTAGAGGACATTTGCTTTCTCCCCCTCCCCCACACCTGAGCTGGCCAGTGCCACGTGCTCTGGGATTCACTGAGACACCTCAGCAGCCATCTTCATCCTAAGTTCTCCATCAGTATCTGTATCCTCCAATGCCTACGGAGGTCTGAGCACAGGCTGAGGGTCCCTGGACGCAGGTCTGGTTCTCACGCACAGCGATTGTGACAGCTTAACACAGGATCTACATCCTGGGTACATGGTCAACAACATCCTGTCTCTGTGGTACCCTTCCTGGCAGAAGCAGCTTCAGGCCGAGCACATGCACATAGTCTAGAGCCTGTCTGCTTGCAGAGATGGTCTCACGCCCCTCCTTGTCTTCCCACCAGGTCCTTGGCTGTGGGACCCCAGTACTCCTCCTTGAGCACTCAGCCTATTCTCTGTGCCAGCATCCCAGGCCTGGTGCCCAAGCAGCTGCGCTTCTGCAGGAACTACGTGGAGATCATGCCCAGCGTGGCCGAGGGCGTCAAGGCGGGCATCCAGGAGTGCCAGCACCAGTTCCGAGGCCGGCGTTGGAACTGCACCACCGTCAGCAACAGCCTGGCAATCTTTGGCCCTGTTCTGGACAAAGGTACCCTGGGTGGTTAGGGCCATCTCTACATGGGCATCACAAGGCCTTGTAAATGTCACCTGGCTGGGCTTCCTTCCCCTGACCAATGGAGGGCCTTGGAGAGGCTTGGAGTATGTTGGGGAAGTGGTCCGCCAGCCAGCACCCCTGGGCTGGTTTGGAAAGGAGAGAACGGCAGGAGGGCTAGGTGTTAGTTAGCTGCTGGCAAAGAGCAAATTATCCTAAAGTGTAGTGGTTAAGGCAATAATTACCATGTGTTGACCTCCTGCTGCCGGGGGTCAGGGGCTGGGCTGGCTCTGCTTCCCATCCACAGGGAGGTCCACGGGAGGCTGTCTCAGCACCAGTTGCTAGAGAGGGCTCTGAAGTGGGGCAAAGGCTTCTTTCTGTGGTTTCTGGGACCCAGGGCCGAGACAAGAGGAGGCGGAATAAGAGAGACAGAGAAATAGAAGAGAGACAAAGAGATGGAAGAGAGATGGGGAGGGGTGGGGGACCAAAGGAGAGAGAACACACAGCAAATGAACGCTTTCGTGCCTTGAAAGAACAAGAAGGGAAAATCATATAATTTAAATCACTTTAGAACATACAATCTCAGCACACTTAGCGCACCCACAGAATTGCGACACCACCGCTCCTAATTCCAAAATATTTTCATCCTCTCAAAAGGAAATCCCAAACCCATTACGCAGTGCCCCTGGCAACCACTGGTTTGCTTCCTACCACTGTGGTTTTCTTATTCTGGACATTTCCTCTCTGTGTAATTATGCACTCCGTGGCCCTTTGTAACTGGCTCCTTTCACTGAATGTGAGGTTTACAAAGTTCATCTCTGTTGCCAGGCACATCAATGCTTCATTCCTTTTGATGGCTGAATACTATTCCATTTCATGGTGTGTGTGTGTGTGTGTGTACCTTAAATTTTATATGTCAAAAAAGAAATTTATATGTAAATAATGATATCACCTGTGGATTTCATTTCTTTTATTGGCATATATTTATTGTATCGGGTTTTATGTGTATCTTCATACACATATAGAATCTATTTTGACCTGACCTAATTCTGCTGCCCAGGATATCAGTCCCCTGGGAGATCAAAGTGGAGATGGTAGGTCAAAACTATAAGCAATGGATGTCTGTGGTTCCTGAGCCGCCCAGCCTCGGAGTTTGCTGCAGAGGTCCAAATACAGCACCTGTGGCTTTGCAAGTCTGGCTTGGAAGCATGGACACCAAACTGTCCCCAAGGACAGCATTGTGGAGAAGAGGCTGGGCTGGGCTCCTGCAGTGACCTACCTGTGACCTTGAAGGCAGGTGACAGCATGAGCCTTGGGGGTGGAAGCAACTCTGTCTGGGCCTCCCCTCCCCCACCTTTCACTCCCAGCAATCCGCTCCACCCAATCCCATCAGCCTCCATTCTCAAGCCAGCTCTTCACCTCAAATAATGACATCATGCCGCCAGCCCTGACCCCATGCTTGCTCTGACCCCTTGCACCCAAGTTATGACCCACCATTGATTTTCTTTCCTAGTGACATCTATCAGCTCACTTCCAGGGTGTCAGCGTCCCTATCTATAAAATGGGAAAGTAATTGCAGCTTGCAGCTTGAGAGCTATGAGTTGGGCTAATTACACAGTTGCTCCCTACAGGAAGAGCACTGCTGTGTATGGGAAAGGTAGGGTCCCCAGGCTGGTACAGTTTACCAAGCATGGCTTATAGTGGCACATGTGGTCCATCCTGTGTCTTCATGGGAATGTGATGTGTGTATGTATGTCTTCCTACATGACTACATATAAGCAACACATGTGTATTTTGTTGGGTTTTTTTTGTTTCTGTCTATTTGTGTTTGTTTTATTGTTTTTTGTTTTTGTTTTTTCTATGACAATGTACCTGATACTAATAATTTAAAGAGGGAAGATTGATTTTTGGCTCTTGGTTTCAGACAGAGCATGGCTCTCATTACCACAAACAGAGTCCCTCCAACTTCCTGCCTCTCTGTGATAGACTGAAATGAGCCAAACATCATTTCTGTTGGGTATTTTATCACAGCAGTTATAGCTAATACATTCACTTCCATGATGGGGTTGGGGGAAGAGTCTGTGGGAGCATGCATACACACTACCCCCTCATAATGCTAAGGTGAATCTCTCAGGGGAGCAAGGAGAACACCCCATCACCCACCAACTGTGTTTTAGCACTGAGGAAGGGGCAAACTTATATTCCGTCATGCTAACAGAGGGGGTAGGGCTTGGTTTCTCCTCTTCACCAGCACTTAGTATTGTTATTTTCTCAAAGCTGTCTTCATGGGTGTGAGCATCTTGAGTTCATCAGTTATGTGTGTCCTTTAGGGAAAAAAATCTATTCAGTTTTTCTATTCATGTTTTACTAGGGTTATTTCTATTTGGTTTGAGTTTCAATTATTTCTATTTTTCTTAATCATGGATTTAGTCTCTCTCTCTCTTTCTCTCTCTCTCTCTCTCTCTCTCTCTCTCTCTCTCTCTCTCTCTCTCTGTGTGTGTGTGTGTGTGTGTGTGAATGCTATGTCTGTCTCAGTGAATATGTGAAAGTCAGACAATAAGAATCTGATCTCTCTTCCTACCATGCGGATGCCAGGGACTGAACTCAGATTGGCTTGGGTTCAACTTCCAGCTCCCACAGGGTGGTTTACAACCTTCCGTAACTCCAGCCTCAGGGAATCCCACACTCTTCTAGCCTCCACAACATGGAGACAAAACCTGAGACATTTAACGCATTTTCTTATTTTTTTTTTAAATTAAAAATTCTTTTAGTGTGTAGCACTTTTGCCTGTGTTTGGTTTTGTGTATGGTGCCCTTGGAGGCCAAACAGGGTTCACTCCCTCCTGAGCTGTAGTTACTAGCAGTTGTAGCTGTCCACTATGGGTGCTGGGAACTAGACTTGGGTCCTCTGTGAGAGCAGCCCATGCTATCAACTGCCGACTGGTCAGTCATTCTCTCCATCCTCCTGCAGGAGTCTTTAACTTTGATGGTAAGTTCCCAACTCTTTGTTTGGGTTTTAGCTCTGAGAAAACCTGGCTGAACCCAAGGTCACAGGTGCTTGCTTGTTGTTTTTATTTTTGTTTTTGTTTTCTTTTTTCTTTTCCTGAAACAGGGTTTTTCTGTGTAACCCTGGCTGTCCTAGAACTTTTAGACCAGGCTGGTCTCGAACTCACAGAGATCCATCTGCCTCTGCCTCTGCCTCTGCCTCTGCCTCTGCCTCTGCCTCTGCCTCTGCCTCTGCCTCTGCCTCTGCCTCCCACGTGCTGGGATTTAAAGCATGTGCCGCCACCACCCAGCCCAACTTCAATCTTTACTGTGTTGAAATGCAGTTATTCAAACAGCATTTGTTACAAAGAGTTTTGTTCCCCCACTGAATGGCCTTAATTCACTCATTGGAAATCAACTGGCTCAGTACATTTGCATTGATGAACATACAGGCTGTCTGCTCCATTCCACTGGTCTCTGAGCATCTTCATAGCCATGCCATGCAGTTTTCATATCTATAGCTTTGTCATGTGTTTTTTTTTAAAAAACTCAAAATTGTTTTGGTATTTGAGGCTGTTGATGTATGTTATCATATGTACATTAGGATCCACTGGTAATGCCCATTTTTTAGATTTTTTTTGTGTAAGAGTATGTTTGCCTACATGTGTGTATGTGTATCATGTGTTCTCGGTGCCCACAGAGATCAAAAGAGAGCACGGGATCTGCTGGAACTAGAGTTATAGACAGTGGTGAGCTGCCATGTGATGCTGGAAACTGAACCCAGGTCCTCTGGAAGGGCAGCCAGTGCTCTCAACTCCTAAACCATCTCTCCAGCTCCCACTAGATGAAAGCATGGGGATGTTAGGGACTGTGTGGGCAGAGGAGGAGGAGGAAGAGGAGGAGGATTAAGAAAAGGAGGAGGAGGAAGAGGAGAAGAAGAGGGAGGAGGAGGAGAGGGAGCAGGAGGAGGGAGAACCATCAAGTTAGCAGTGTTGTCTCTTGATCCATGAGCATAGGCTATCCTCACAGCCCTACTGCTTGAGGGATGCTTGGTAGCTTCCATCTCTGTCTTGTACATTGTTTTCTAAATTGTTCCCAAGCATCCCTTCCATTGTTATTTTCTGTGACATTCTTTTCTTTCTTCTCTCTTTTAAAAATCAATTAATTTTAGGTCCCTGCGTGTTTCTGGGCACCACATGCATGCCTGGTGCCAGGGAGATCAGAAGAAGTTGTCAGATCCCCTGGAACTAGAGTTACAGATAGTTGTGAAATGTCATATGGGTGCTGGGAACTGAACCCGGGTCCTCTCTGGGAGGAACAAGCCCCTCTCTGGGGCTAACCATCTCTTAGTCCCATCTTGCTTTTCTTACTATGTAGACCAGACTGGCTTCTAACTCACAGAGATCCTCCTGCCTCTGTCATCCAAGTGCTGGGATTGAAGGAGTGCATGAGGCTCCCAGCTCATCCGTTTTATTTCCATTTTGTATTGTGTTTGGATTGTTTGTTGCTAGGAGGCAGAGATTGATTGAGCTCAGTCCAGTGCAGTACAATTGACAAGCTGCTCTGTGATGTGGCTGAAGCTGTTCATAGACTCTGATAGGTTGTTTGCTGTCTGCTGTCGGTTCCTTGGGCTGCTCCACACACAGGATGACCTCACCTCTTCCTCCCGCTCTGGATGGTCTTTATTCCTTAGAGGGACTGTTTCAGACCTTTGCTATAGACAGTGATAGCTGTGGCTCCATCCAAGTTTTTCATTTTGTAGATTCAGGAGTAAGAACCCTTTATTCGTATATAAGTAGATACAGGATTTTTTAATAATATTTTATTTTTATTTTATACATATGGGTGTTTTGTTTGCATATACATTTGTGCACCACATTCATGCAGTGCCCACAGTGGCCAGGAGAGGGCGTTGAGTCCCTGGAGCTAGTGTTAAAGATGGTTGTAAGCTACCATGTGGGTGCTGGGAATAGAACTTGGAGCCTCTGGAAGAGCAGCCAGTGCTCTTAATGGCTGAGTCATCTCCCTAGCCACCCCCACTTTTTGTTTTTTTGTTTTTTTTTTGAGACAGGGTTTCTCTGTGTAGCCCTGGTGTCCTGGAACTCACTCTGTAGACCAGGCTGGCCTCGAACTCAAAAATCCTCCTGCCTCTGCCTCCAAAGTGCTGGGATTACAGGTGTGCGCCATCATGCCCGGCCCTCCCTATCCCTTTAAGTTAGCGGTTTTTAAATTTTATTTTATTTGTCAGGCACACATACACACACACAAGTGTGTATGTGCACATGCGTGCATGAGTGTGTACACATGTGTGAACATGAAGGCAAGTATCTTTGAAGACCAGAAAGGCTCATCAGATCCCCTGTAACTGGAGTTACAGATGGTCGTGTGGGTGCTGGATCCTCTACAAGAGCAGGACATACTGTTACTGGCTAAGCTATCTTTCCAGCCCCGAGAGAAGTTTGTTTTAAATAATCCATTCTTTCTGATTTTTTTTAATGACAATCTATTATCAAAAGGTTTTTCGATGGGACGTGGTGGTATACACCTTTAATCCCAGTACTTGGGAGGCAGAAACAGGTAGATCTTTATGAATTCGAGGCCAGTCTGGTCTACATAGCAAATTCCAGGCCAGCCAGGACTATATAGTGAGACCTTGTCTCCAAAATAAAAAAAAAAATGTTTTCCAAATTTATGAGCACATGACTTGATTTCACTTTACTTTTTTATTTGCTTGCTTAGAGGTAGCATCTTACTATGTTGCCCAGGTTCTTACTGAATGCCCCAGTTCAATTAATCCTACTGCCTCAACCTTCTGAGTAGCCGAGGCTACAGGCACAAGCCACCCATTCACCGTGCTTTCTTAAGTTTCATGGAAAACATAACTGGAGGTGGGCAGAATTTCTCAAGGTGCTATAGCTAGCGGCAGCACTCATTTCTTGACTTCTAGGACAAATTCTCTGTGGCTAAGCACATTCTAGAAAGGTCCAGAAGCATCCAGAACCAGAACTGGGATGCGAGAGGCTCTGCAGTGGGTGTGTGTATGATAGCAAGCTCTCATCCCACACTGCAGATGCACACAGCCTATGAACATGTGGTCAGGATTCTGCTGGGCAGTCCGATGCGCTCTCACATATGCATTTTGCTCCGTGGATGTGTTGGGTGACTGAAAGACAAGGTGCTGGTGTCCGGGGGCATCTTGGAGGAGGGCTTCACTGGAAATGAAGGGCACTTGGGCTAGATCTTGGGGTGGGGGCTGTCTCCTTTCTTCTCTTTCTTTAAGCATGTGTAGACAGTAATTCCCAAGAGCTGTTTGAGAATTCTAAGACTTACCTAGAGGCCAGTATTGTGGTGCATCATCTGATTTACAAGTCAGGGAACTGAGGCAAAATGGGAACTCATGAGCCTGGCTCCAAATTCTCTAGGCAGACAGTAGTATGGTCATGGGGAGCCCAGGGTGAGAGGAAAAGAAAGATCAGGGGAAGGCAGTGGGGCTCTGTAGTATCATTAAACTGGAGCCTGAGGTATGGTAGAGGAGGGAAAATGACTGTGCCTGAGGTTAGTACCCCATCACATATTTTGGGGTGAGGTTAGATGTGCTGCAGAATGTTGAGGGTCCCCCCAGGATGCTCTTGGACAACCACAGGCTGTCTAGGGACAAGCAACTGCCACAAGTCCAGCCTTAGAGAGCAGACAGTCACATGAGCCTTGGGGCTGAGGGCTGTGCCTGCCCACATTCCTCTGCCTACACCCTTGTGTTCTAGAAGCCACCTGCAGGACAGAGAGAGAGCCTAGGCTGTCTGGCCATCCACTTTCCTGTGACAGCGCTGGAGGACTTCCTGCCAGACAGCAGCCTGCACCCCTACACTGTCATCCCTGAAAACCTGTCCCAGCTCTCTCATTCCCTCTGTCCCCTCCACTCCCTGAAAGCCTCGTCCTCCTCCTGCTCATGCCCTGCTCTCTTCTTGTCCTTCTCTTCTGGTGGCTAGGGGAGGAAGGAGCCCTCTGTGCGCCCCCAGAAAGGCTGGCTCCAGAAGCCCTTGTGCCCCCCCCCACCCCCTGCGGCCCGCTGGCCTCGAAGTAATCAATCTGATTGGATTAGGGTCAGGGCAACCTTAATCATGTCAAAGGTTACCCTAGGCTTTGTAGCAAGGACCACAGGGGTGCCTGGCCACCCCTGCCGGGGTGGCCTCTGTTGAACAGAGTTTAACATCTACCAGCCAGCTGTGAGGAAAGAGCTGGCCTTTTGCATGCACGTATGCATGTATGTGAGCTTGTGCAGCCATGCGTTATAGAAAAATGTGTGTGCGTGTGTTTTATATATGCGTGTGGGCATGAATGTCTTATATGGGCACGTGTACTTGTGAATATGAATGTGTTTGTGTGCATGTTCATCACTATGTCTGTCTGCAAGTATGTCTGTGCATGGGCATATTTCAGTGTGCATTTGTGTGGAGGTGTCTTACGTGGGCATATGTGTGAATATATGAATGCATGTGCTATGCATAAATGTGTGCAGATGTGTGCACGTGTCAATGCACAGATCTGTGCACATGGACATTTGTGCACCTGTGTGTGCACTCATGGGTATTGATTATATTTGTATAGAAGTGTGAATGGGAGTTACACACAAATGTACGTTTATGTGTGCACAGGTGCATTGGATATACACATGTGGGTGTCCGACTGTCTCTGTGTGGGTGTGACCATATATGTAGTACACATGTGTGTGCATATGTATATGCATTCAGCATGCATGTGTGAATGGGTGCCCGTGTGTATACAAGGCAAGTGTTTGCTCATATCTAATCCCAGTACCATCCACCCTGTGTCAGCCTAGCCTGAAACCCAGTGTGCTACCCTGAGCATGAGGAGGCTCCAGCCCCTGGATGCTGAGCTAGGCCCTACAGAGCTCTGTTTTTGCACCCAAAGGTAGCAGGGATCAGAAAGCATTTGAAGAATTTTGAGTACAGGATGATTATGAACAGTCACTTGGGAGGCAGGCACTAGGTGACTCTCCTGTATTGACCTCTGGCAAGATAAAACGGGTGGGGTGGTTGCAAGGGCCAGCCTGGCCAGAGTCAGGGGTCACAGGACGAAGATCAATAAAACAGCTGTTCAGGCTGGAAGGAGGCTGATGGGAGGCTCACAGGACTCGGGGCCCAGAGTCCAGGAAGCAGGCTCTAAAACACCACGTGGCCTTGTGAGGAGACAGCGTTCTCTTGGCTAAGTGAGACATTTGCATCTAGGACATGAGCCCACAGCCATGGATACCCGGGTCTCTACCTGCCTACAGACTGGGGTGGCTATGCCTGGAGTCCTCAGAAGCTCCTAGATGGCTTCCATGTGAGGGAAGAGCGTCATCTCCCCACCCTTGCAACACTCCATCCCCTTGGGGGTGGTCTCCCCAAGTCCCCAAGGACTCCTGGGGGGTCACTGCTTGTACAGGCAACCCTTATTCACTGGACCTTGCAGTCCTGGACAGTGTCTCCAGTCCGAAGCTCTTACCTCATGTTGGGTGTGGTCTATCCCTCCCTCCTGTGACATACCTCCAGTCCAGCCACATTCTCAACATACAGTGGCTGGACTTTGTTGAGTCCCCAAGACCTCTGTCACAACTAGTGGCAGAGGTGGTCGTTTCTGAACATCAGACGGCCAGTATCTGGGGAATAGTTAGACCCCTGCCCTTGGTCAACCCACTGAGGAACTGATTTTCTTCCCAACTCACACGCCAGCTCTACTCGGCTTCTGGGCAGGGAACAACTTGGCTTCTTCCCCTCCCCCAGGCAAAACCCCTTCATGATGACTGGTCTCAGCTTCGGGGCTCCTCAGGGGGTGGTCCTCCACCTCTCTGTGTGCTCAGTCTATGGACGGACCAACTCCAGTGGGGCCAGCCTGTGAGACAGCCGGAGCCTAGGGGTCCGGAGGGACAGAAAGGGCAGCTTTTTAGGGAAGCAGAGTCCCCAAATCCAGGTTGCGACCCCTGACCCCCCCATCCGAAAGTGTTACCATTTACGATGCGTTGGGGGTGGGGGGCTCCCCTGGCTCCGGGGGCCTCTCCAGTATATCATTAACTCTCCGCTGTGGGAGGGGGGACCCCGGCCGATATCCCACTGTGCTCGGCTCAGAGCACAATGTCCCTGCGAGGACGACAAGATTAAGCACAAGGGAAAAGTGAAAATGCTGTTGGCGATTCACACGCCCTTCGGGGTGTTGAATTAAAGCGTCTGAAAGAGGATTTCCCCTCGCGCCCGACGGCGCGGCGGGCAGCGCATACTTCCAGGTTGCTATGACTGGCCGGCGATCGCCTAATCACCGGCCAGGGGGAAATTCATATAAAATATCGCTGGCCATTGTGGGGCTAACGCGGCGTGACAGTGTCGCACAAAGCCGGATTCATCAGCCCCAGCAGGTCAGCCAGGCGCCCGGCCGCGCGGGCCCGGGCGGTGTCAGGGGCCGCGGCCACGGTGGGGCACCGGCGCATTCCGCTCTCAGGTGGCTCCGGGGCCTTTTGTGCCTGCGTGTGATTACCAAATGCCACCGCGACACCCCCTCCGGGCCGCCCGGCTCCTCGAGGCCAGGAAAAGGGCCTGGGGAAGGAGGGACGGTGGGCAGCCTCAGAGGGGAGGCGCCAGGGCGGGGCCTGGGCTGCAAGCTACCAGCTGGGGCTGCTCCGATTCTCCTGTCTGCCCTTAGCCTGCTGTGCCGAACACGGGTGGGGGAAGGGGTGCCCACCCACTGAATGTGCTCTGGAAGCACTTTCAGGCATCAGGATGGGAATGGGATAGATGGATGGTTTGTCTTTCCTCGGCGTGACAAGAGAGTGATGCTCCCAAGGGAGGTGGTGCTCCCAAGGGAGGTGGTGCTCCCAAGGGAGGTGGTGCTCCCAAGGGAGGTGGTGCTCCAAGACCTGCAGCCTCTGGCCAGTCTGAGCAGTTATGGCTATGCCATAGTTAGGCCTTCTTCCTACCAATGGTTGGAGAGTGATCTCCCAGTTGGAGTCTAGAAACTGAGAGGACAGGGACCATCTGGAGGATGTTGCCTGACAAACTCAGCCCAGGCTGCCAACCCTAACCCTTCTGTGGTCTCCAGGAGGATGTGGTGTACGTAATGTGCATTCCTAGGTAAGAGTGAACCTTCTGTCTGCTGGAATTCCCTGGTTCTAGCCCTGTGCGGGGTAACTTCAACAGGGTCCTAAATAAACACATGCATAGCATACGATCCTGAAGGTACATGCACCAAACTTTGGTGCACCCAGTTTCATAAAAATGTACTACTGGATTTAAAGGCACAGATTAACATCAACTCATTAATAGTAGGCGATTTCAGTAAACCCATGCACTTATGCATGCACACACGCACATACGTGTACACTTACATAGCTCCTACCTGGTTCTCGATAGTAGATACCTTGCATATGACTCATTTTACTTCTAGTTCTGAGCCTAGTGCCTAGCTCATAAATGGACTCTCATTCTGGATCGATGATGGATGGATGGATGGATGGATGGATGGATGGATGGATGATAAATGGGGAGTAGGCAGATAATTTGTACCTGGAAGATGGCTAGTAGACAGGTAACTGAATGGGTGGTATTTGGTGGAGGATGGGCGGATGATAAATAATGAAATAGATGAAGGGAAAGGAAGAAAGCCCAGATACTGATACTTTACTTAAACCCAGTAAGACCACAGCAAGGCTGGTTTCTGAGCTTGTTTCTGCAGGAAGACTTTGCTCCCTACCTCCCAGGATCTGGGTGAAGAGACACTGGTCTCAATTCACAATCCTACCTCAGCCTTCCTGGTGCTGGAATTACAGGCCTGAGCCATGACACCTTTTGGAATTTGCTTCTTTTATAGAAGAACTTCTTCAGGTAGTTCCTTTTCTTCATCTTTACCTGTACCTGATAGATAGGCAGTATCTCCAACCCCCAAAAACTCGTCTTAGCTCAGCTCCCAGATGACTCCGCCAGATCGGCAGCACTTCTCTGTAAGAGTCCTGGGCTCAGACGCCCACAGACGCCCAGGCCCTCCTCATTTGATGACCAATAGCCATTTGAAAGGTCTGATTTGGAGTGAGGGATGCTCTTGGAAACCCATACCTTTATGCTGGCCATTTCAGCCAGGCCAACAGAAACTGAAAGGAGTTGTTGCTTGTGGCAGAAAACTTCACTGTGGTGTGTCCCATTCTCATTCACTCTTTGTAAAGAACGGAGCTCTGGGAGAGTGGCTCATTCAGATGTTTGTTCTAAAACCCTATGGGAATCTGATGGAAGCAAAGAGCCTCTCTGAGAAAATGTCTTTGTTCCCAAGATCCTTGAAAGCATGGGAGTCCGAGTCTTGCCTCTGACTCCTGGGTAGACCCAATCTTGCTGGATTAAAATCCCTGCCATCCTAGGACCCTGCCACCTGAACGTTCTGGAGTCTTCTCTCTGGGTAGGCTGCAGACACGGTCTCAATTACTATCAACTATCTGAAGTATAGAGGAGCTTTGCAGGAGTGGTGTGGAAATCTCAGGTCCCCGTCCCCTCCCCACAGCCTTGCACACTGCTGTGGTACATGATCACATTATATCCATCAAAATTGTGATCGATCACGAAAGCCGCCCAGACTTGGACGACCCAGGTCTTTGTGTCTCTATGCCCCTGGAGCTCCTCCATCCTACCCTGTTCCCTGCCAAAATCATCAGCATTTGTGGGAAGAACTTCAATCTGGCTTTATCTGGCTTAATCTGCCTCCAACCTGTTAAGTAAAGACTGTACAATTTTAGCAAGAAAACCCTGAAGACAATACAATCCTTCTAGGGAGGTAGATGGTATCTATTCACTGTTAAGAATGCAAACTCCATTCCTTGCATAGTGTGCGCTGGTGATATCTTGGGAGGTGGGGGAACTGCGTAAAACCTACGGTTCAGTTTGCCTTCAGCATTCTTTTACCAAAATGTCCTATTTCACGTTCATCTGGCCTGTGGGCTTGCAGCCTACAGCTCCTCCCCCTGGCTTCTCAAATGGACTTTCTGGACTATTTGTAGAAGCTTCTGGTCTTTATTTCTTCCCCAGCCTGTTGAAAGGCAACTTTAGACTTGTCCTGCCCTGACTTGGTCAAGAGCACCACCTCCTCATTTGACAGGAGAGGAAACTGAGGTTCAACAGAAAGGGAGAACTTCTGCAGCCTGCTGGTGACGGAGCTGAGCAAGAATGAACACTCATCCACTTCAAGTTCTGTGGTGCTCTCCCCCCCCCCCCCAGGACCCTGCTCCTTAAGTGTGTCTACCAGCTCCAGGCTGTTTGCTTGGGTCTTGATAAGCAGGGAGCCTGAAGCCCTTGTTCTGGGCAGGGCAAGGCAAGGCTTAGAGTGCTGGCCCCCTTATCTTTTAGAGCCAAGAAGGGTGGGGGAGGGGCTGAATAAGGTAACCCAAGGCTGCCTTGAGACTTGGAATGTGAGGGTGTAGGCGGAGAGACAGAGGTAGACTTCAGAGTCCTCTCTCTGAAGAGGAGGAGGTAGCTCAAGGCCTCTGGCCTCACACTCAGGTTCTATGCAGAAAGGCTGACAGAAAAGGCTAGAGCCTTAAGGCACCAGGAGTGGCTTGGCTCCTTCAAAGATCAAATAGGGGCTCGAAATGCAGTTCAGTTGGTAGTCTTTGCCTGGCACGGACAAAGCCCCAGGATTCATTTCTATCACTACACAAAGCTATGTGTGGTGGCACACAGCTGTAATCTTAACACCTGATGGAGTTCAAGGTCCTTTTAGGCTACACAGTAAGCTCCAGGCAAGCTTGGGCTGGAGTCCCTGCCAAAAAAAAAAAAGGACAAAAGGAAATAGAAAAAATAAGGTTAGGGGCTTTGCTAAGCAGAGTGCAGGAGGGTAGGTGGGTGGTGCTGATGCGGGTGGTACTGATGCTGATGGTGCTGATGCTGATGGTGCTGATGCAGGTGGTGCTGATGCTGATGGTGCTGATGCGGGTGCCTCTGCAAAGGCTGCTCCAGGACTGACCCTCCTCCTCATTTGACAGTAGGGATGCTCTCAAATGGACTGAACATTTGTATTAGGAAAGGAAAGCAGGGCAGTGGTTTTTTAAGAGTGCCGGGAAAGAGCAGAGTGCCTCTTCTGGTTCCATTCAAGAAAACAAAATGTGGTAGACCCTCATCTGGGGTCTGCCTCCCCAGGGTGGACTTACTGTCCCAGCCCAGGTTCTGCCCTTTCCCTGATACCACAGATCTCGAAGGGGTAGCACTGGAATGGAAATAAAGAGTGGACAAGTTACAGAACCCACCCATGGGGAGGATCTGGACTGGAGACAGATTCCAGCAGACAACTCCTGAGGAATAGGCACAGCTGGCATTTCAGGGAGCCAGAGGCTATATATTGAGAAGACAGTGCCCAGAACCTCGGCTGCCATGCTGCAGAGAGAAACTGGTAACACTGAGGCAGGGGAAGCTTGAGCCCAGGGAAGAATCAAGGTTGAGTGTGACCAGAGGCCAGTGAGTGGCAGAGAAGAGGAGGAAGGCAAGGCTGGCGGTGGGAAACTTTAGGAGAGTTGTGTATCACGCTGGCTCTGGGCTCCGAGTTGGGCCTGCAGTGGGCAGCTGTGTGCACGGCCAGTGCAGGCAACTGAATGCTGGGTGGCAGTTCAACTGAGAGCTTCTCTGTAGTTCTGGTTAATTCCTTGCCCAGCTTCTAGTGTCCAGAATGGGAAGTAGCTGGACTCCTAGATGCCCACAGGAGGTGTTCAGGCTCTGGCAGTGCCCCAGATTGGAGGCAGAACAGCTGAAGTCTGCAAAGAGTCATCTGGGGGACAGGTACAAGTCCGTAGAGAGAGAGCCAAGGGCTCTGTGAGGCCTTTGCCAGCAGCGAGAGATGACCACGGCTTATTCTGTATTGTCAGGATGAGAGTCAATGTGTGTTCTTTGATCCTGGGTGTGGATGCATACTGAGCTTTGTGGGTAGGTCTGAGAGAGAGAGAGAGAGAGAGAGAGAGAGAGAGAGAGAGAGAGAGAGAGAGAGAGAAGCTGTTTGCAGTTCCTCTTTCCCTATTTGGGCTTCGGGACACACAGAGTCCCAAGAGTCTAACCTCTGAGATATGACTTTTGGAAGCATGGTAAGCCTGAGTATGCAGGAGGGGCTGACGAGGCTACAGCTTTTCATGAAAAGTCTCATAATCCCAAGAGGATCCCCTGGCCCGAGGAACCTGTGTATAGCTCCCTGTGAGGCAGGCCTGGGAGGCTTTCTGTCTGGAATGGTTTCTAGCTAGGTGTGTAAAATCTCTGCAGGTCAACATGTCAGATTCCTACTCATCTTGCTTAGAACACCATGCTTATCACACAGCAAACACGTGGCACACCTCTATCTGGTGTCGAGAAGAGGAGGGAGTGTCTTCTCTCAGTAAGAAACTCCTATTCACAATTGGTGAGGGGTGTAAATTAATACAACCATTATAGAAATGTTTGGGGATTCTCAAAAATTAAAAATGGGGCTGGCACATGACTCTACTATCTCACTCCTGGACATATAGGCAGCGGACTCCATGCTCTACCATAAGGACATTTGCACCTCCATGTATATTGCTGCTTTTTTCACTATAGCAAAGAATTTAAATTAGCCCAGTTGTCCATCAATAGATGAAAATAGTGAAAGTTTTGCATATATATGGATACTATTCATCTCTTGGTTTATTTTTTTGCTGTCTTTTATACTCAATATTGCATTTCATTATCACAATATTATCATTTCAAGATCCATCCAGGTGATTTGCCCTCTCAATCTGAGGCCCCTGGTCCAGACCTACAGCTGAGACCTACTGTCAGGGATAATACCAAAGTCTAGACTGTTGTTTTTCCTATATATGCATACCTGGGACGAAGTATCAGATATGCTAGACACAGTCAGATTTAATGACCAATCTCCAACAGAACAGTTACAGTACAACTGCAGTAATTATATGCTTTCTCTCTCATTGGTAAGTTTTGTGAGCCCTGGGTCTACTTGATTTTGCAGCTGGATGATAACAAAACTAGTGTGGAATTCTTTTCTTCTCCTCTCCCCCTTCTTCCTCCTCCTCCCCTCCCCCTCTTCCTCCTCCCCTCTTCTTCCTCCTACGCCTTCTTCCTCCTCTTCCTCCTCTTCCTCTTCCCCTCTTCCTCTTCCTCCTCCTGCTCCTCCTCCTACTTCTCCTCCCCCTGCCCCCCCATTCCTCCTTCTCTTCCCCCTTCCCTCCCTTCTCCTCCTGCTCCTCCTCCTCCTCAGCTCCTACAGGTAGACTTGTCCTTTCTGGCCATTGCAACTTCAGCATGCGATTTCTCTTTCCTTTTGTTGAGTTGAGAAAGTTCTCCTTTTATTCTGCAGCATTCCTTGTGCACATCCAGATGGCCAGCATCACCTCTCTTGATTTCAGAGCCACCATTAGGTAAAACTAGAATGGCTCGGCCACAAGCACTGTGATATTGCCACCGCCTGAGTCCCAGGCAGCCCCGAGCCCATCCTGAGAGTCATACACGGAACACAGATACTCTGCACAAAGGGTCAGTTGTATCTGAAAGGGGCAGCAGAGACGGCGTGAAACTTTACCACACTGCTCAGAACAACATGCAATTTAAAAACTTGATATTTCTGGAACTCTCCTTGTGTATGCGGTGCTGGGAATGGAAACGAGGGCCTCACAAATGCTGGACAAGCAGGTTTCCACAGCCATCTCTCTAGGACCTCAAATGTTCCACTTAATGTGTCCTAGCTCCGACAAGCAGTGGGTCTGACGGGGGATTCCTGGGTCGCCACGCCCGCCCACCCTCTCATGGTGGACACTTCCCTTCCATCCACCTCCTGTGCTCCGCTGCATTTCACGTCTTTACTAAGCCTCCCTCCCTGACGGTTCCCCTTGTTTACATGAGACAGACAGCACCCTATTGGTTTGCACTGCACCCCGACTGGTGATACTGAGCAGCAGGCTAGGTACCTCTGGGGCCCTAGTATATTACTCAGGATTCTCTCAGAAGACAGGAGTGATAGGATGAATCTCTCTATATATAAAAGGGATTTAATGGCGTGACTTACAGCTGTGATCTGGCTCATACCGCAATGGCTGTCTTCCAACAGGAAGTGTAAGAACCCAGTGTTGTCTACAGACTGGATGTCTCAGCAGGTCTTCAGGATACACTGGAATCCCAAGAAATGGGCTGTAAAATCAGTAAAGGAATAAACTTACCAGTGAGAGTGAGGGCAAGCAGGCTACCAACTGAGCTACAGCCCCGGGCCCGACTTCTAGTGACATAATTGTAGGTATTTTTAAGGGGCCGTGCAATATGTCAGTATAGGATTATATTTTTAATAAGGGCTCTTTAACATGTCCATCGAGAACACTCAAAATCCCTTTAACTCGATCTTTAAAACTACAGTCACTTGTCCACTCTCCTCACACCAGACCCTTTAACTGATCATCTTCCCTCCACCGTCTTCCTTGTGCACACTACAGAGCTATTGTGACAAAGCCCATGCAGTGCTGGCAAAAAGTGACACACCCAGGCCAACGTCTCGGGAAGATAAATCCACATGTTTATGCCCAGTTGTTTTTCAGCAAAAGGTATAAACATATTCAAGAAAAAAAAGTTTCTCGGATGAATGGTGCTGGGAAATTGGATATCTATCTTCACACAGAGAAGAACAAACTCAGACCCTATCTCCTACACACAAAGCCCAACTCTGTGTAAGACCTGAAACTACTGGGAGGGGGGGTGGGGGGGCGGAAAGCATGGTGATGATGCCTTTAATCCCTCAGAAGGCAGAGGCAGGCTTATCTTTGTGAGTTCGAGGCCAGCCTGGTATACATAGAGCATTCCAGGCCAGCTAGAGATCTAGAATGATTCCCTCAACAACAACAACAACAACAGCACACACACACACACACACACACACACACACACACTTAGGAAAAACACTTGGGATGCTGGTCATTTGGGACGCTGGTCATTTGGGCCAATATTCTTCACAAAAGATCCTCAGAAGCACAGTGGTGAGTACTGAGTTTTGGATTCCTGCCGTTTGGACCACAGCTCTCTTCACCTGGCCTCCATAACCCTCTGTCTCCTTCCCCCTCAGCCACCCGGGAGTCAGCCTTTGTCCACGCCATCGCTTCTGCTGGAGTGGCCTTCGCTGTGACACGCTCCTGTGCAGAGGGATCAGCTGCCATCTGTGGGTGCAGCAGCCGCCTCCAAGGCTCCCCAGGCGAGGGCTGGAAGTGGGGCGGCTGTAGTGAGGACATTGAATTTGGAGGAATGGTCTCTCGGGAGTTTGCCGATGCCAGGGAGAACCGGCCGGATGCCCGCTCTGCCATGAACCGTCACAACAATGAGGCTGGGCGCCAGGTATGTGCACAGAACCCCAGGGCTGTAGAGCAAAAGCTGCTTTTTCACTGAGGAGTCCAGTGGGGCAGGACAAGGGATGGAAGGGGGCTGCTCTTGGTGACCAGGCTGCTCAGGACGAGACTTGGAGGAGCAGAGGGATGGAGGGTAGACACGGATAGTAGCTACAGATTGAACTGAGATAGAGGGTTAGAGAGGTAGAGATGGCTGATACAGGCTATTGAAACAGGCAGGAGAGGGACTGAGGAGAGACAGATACAGAGAGACAGACAAATATATAGAGACACAGAGAGACAGAGGCAGACAGACAGACACACACAGAGAGACAGACATATATATATAAAGACAGAGACAGACAGAGAGACACACACAGAGATTATCATGAGACTCTGGAAATGGAAAAGGGAACCATGGTAACAGAACACTATTGAAGGTTCCCTCCCTCTGGCTGGGTTATACCTGGATCTCGGGCTGACACTGGGGTTTCAGGAGAAGACGAAGGTCTGAACTTTCATGCACAGACAGTGTTTCACTGCAACAGCTTATCTTCAAATAGACTTAACCTCCCTCTCCCAGAGAGCCTCCTTTTCCCTCCTCTGAGAATGAGTGTCCAGATAGGTAGTGCTCAGAGGCATAGCAGGGCCAAGAACTGAGTCATGGACTGGAGAGGGACCTCACACCACCCAGGAATGCCTATGGTCAGGTATCCTGAGAGACAGAGCTGACTGTGGGGGTGTCGATGGAGAGACTCCTTCACAGTGTATTTTAAAGGCATTTTAAACTAGGTACGGTGGTGCAGGCCTGAAATCCTAACACACAGCAGAGGCAGGGCAGTGGGATCAGAAGTTCAAAGTCAGCTTCAGTGTGTGTTTGAAGCCAGCCTTGGCTTCATTATCTCAAAAATAAAATAAAGAAAAGAAAAGAAAAAAAGAAAAGGAAGCATTTCCTATCTGCTGGCTCCTCTGCCCCGCTCCTGTAGCCAGATTCCTGCCTATCATGCGCTGTAGCAGACATTGGGAGATGTGTGTTCCTGAGGATAAACTGTCACAGCGAAACTTACTTCCATACATAAGGAACATCAAACCTTTGACCTCTTCCTAAAGCCCAACACTAGCTCAAAGGCTCTTATCCTTCTGACAAAGAACAGGATATTCTCTCTGAGAGACCCAGCTGTCCCAGAATGAACAGAGGGGTGTCTAGAACAGGGCAGTTAGATCGCTTTGCAGTGAGGGTGTTGGAGTGTCAACTGCCTCCCACCTGTAGGAACTTCCAGAAAGCAATGTGGGGTGCGGGGGTGGGGAGGTGGGTAGTGGTGCAGGTCTTTAATCTTAGCACTGCAGAGGCAGAGGCTAGTGGTTTTCTGAGTTCACGGCTAGCTGGGCCTACCTAGTACAGTCAGGACTACATAGAGAGACACTGTCCACAGCTCCAGCAAACCTAAACCAAAACAGAATTTCCAGAGAGCATGCAATAAAACAAACAAGAAACAAGAGTTGGACTAGGAATGATGGTTCAGGCCCCGGCAATTCCAGTACTTGGGACCTGAGGCAGGAAGATTATGAGTTTGAGTCTGGGCTATATTGTGACTTTGAAGCTAGCTTGGGCTATATAGTGAGACCTTGTCTAAAAAAGCAAAGAAAGAAAGAAAGAAACAACAAAAAACAACCAACCCAACTTTGATTTTAAAAAAAGTCAAACAGAATTTGTGTATGAAAACTTCACAAAAACTATCAATATACCCAGAAAAAATCAAACATTTTACCTGTGACACTGGAACAATGTATCGATTTTTTTTTTTTTTTTTGGTTTTTTTGGTTTTTTCCAGACAGGGTTTCTCTGTGTAGCCCTGGCTGTCCTGGAACTCACTCTGTAGACCAGGCTGGCCTTGAACTCAGAAATCTGCCTGCCTCTACCTCCCAAGTGCTGGGATTACTGGCTCAATGTATCGATTTTTAAGGGGATGAAAAAGAAGAGCTCTTGGAAGTTAAAAATATGGGGCCTGCAAGATAGCATCACAGATAACCACACTTGCCTCCAAGGCTGACAACCTGAGTGGTTTCCACAATCCACAAAGTAGAAGAACAAATGCCCCATGCAAGTTGTCCTCTGTCTGTCACACTCTGACATGCGTGTACATGTTTATATATATATATATATATACACACACTACATGAATAAATGGGGGAGGATATTTGCTTTTGTATTGCTTTCGAGACAGGGTTTCTCTATGTAGCCCTGGCCCTATGTAGTCCTAAAACTCACTATGTAGACAAGGCTGATCTAGAACTTAGAGGTCTGCCTGTTTCTGCTCTGGGTGTTGAATTTGAAGCTAGCCTGGTCTACAGAGTGAGTTCCAGGGAAGCTAGGGCTACACAGAGAAACAAATTTAATAATATATATAAATGAATATATATTATTGAATGAATATAAAATAACAAGAACATCTCATCAGGAGTTTTGAAGGGTATGTTCAGGAGAGACAAGGGGGGACAAGAGGAGGAAGCTGGCAAAGACATAATGCAGGACACTTCCTAGAGCTGAGGTTTTAGACCACACAGGTAGGACCGCAAGGATGGGGAGAGAGAGAGATGGCTGGGGTCAAGAGCCCTTGATGGACTTTTGAGAGGAACGGCATCTGGTTCTCAGCATCTACACAGAGGGCCTCATAACTGGCTGTAACTCCAGCTCCAAGTCACCTGCTACCTTCCTCTGGCACCTACACACACATGGCCATACCTTTTTTTTTTTTTTAAGATTTATTTACTTATATGTAAGTACACTGTAGCTATCTTCAGACATCCCAGAAGACAGCATCAGATCTCATTACGGATGGTTGTGAGCCACCATGTGGTTGCAGGGATTTGAACTCAGGACCTTCGGAAGAGCAGTCAGTGTTCTTAACTGCTGAGCCATATCTCCAGCCCCAATGGCCATACCTTAACACACACACACACACATACACACACACACACACATACACGTGCGCACGCGCACGTGCATAAAAATTTTAGTCTACAAAAATAGGGGAAACCATCTTTTCCAAGATATATTATGAAATTCAGAGCACAGCCTAGAGCAACCCTGCAAGCTGCAAAGAGATGACTTGGTGTCCCTGCAAAGGCAGGAGGGAGGTGAACAATAGGGTATCATGGGAAGCTAGAAGAAATTTGAGCAACACTTTTGGGATTCTGAGTGATAAAATGATTTTAATCTAAGAATTTTATTCCCAGCTAGACTATGAAAAGATTTGCTTTTCTACTACAGTAGAAAAGGTTTGAGCAGTGGTGGCGCACACCTTTAATCCCAGCACTTGGGAGGCAGAGTCAGGCAGATTTCTGAGTTTGAGGCCAGCCTGGTCTACAGAGTGAGTTCCAGGACAACCAGGGCTACACAGAGAAACCCTGTCAGAAACCAAACCAAACCAAAAAAAAAAAAAAGAAAAAAAGAAAAGGTTTGCTTTTAGACAGTATTATTTCCCAAGGTTTACCAGATGGTTGTGAGTGCGTAGAGGTGTGTGTGTGTATTGTGTGAGTGTATGTTTCCCAGTGTGTGTGTGTAGAAGTTAGGGGACACCTTTCAAGAGTTGTTTTTTCTTCTTTCTTGTTTCTTCGTTTCTTCCTCTCTTCTCTGTGTAGTCTTGCCTGTCTTGGAACTCACTCTGTGGACCAGGTTGGCTCCACACTCAGAGATGCCCTGCTTCTGCCTCTTGAGCCCTGGAACTAACTATGTGTGCATCCCTGCCCTGCAGAGGCTGCTTTTCTCACACCACCATGGACTTCCTGCAGTGGAACATGGCGACTAGCTTAGAGGCAGACCTTACCCATCGAGCTACCTCGACAGCCCTTTTATGTATTTATTTATTTATTTATTTATTTATTTATTTATTTATTTGAGTCTTTCAAGGTGACTTGAATTTTCAACATAGCCATCTTCCACCCTCTTGCTTCTACCTCCCGCGTGCTGCGGCTACAGACATGTGCCACCACTTTTAGTTTAGGAGATGCTGGGGATCCAATCCCAGGCCTTCATGGCCAGCACACTGGGCAGGGACCCACCAACTGAGCTTCCTCTCCAACCCTGATGCTTGGACATCTTAAAGAGGTCGATTAGAGAGGAGAAAATGCAGGGCTGACCTGGGACTCGTGTGTTAATTACATAACAGAACGTTGTATGGAAAAGGAAGTGTTGCCTCAGTATGCCTGCTAACACAGCCAGGGCGATGGGCAGTGAGCGCTGAAGGGACAGATCACGCTCAGAGCAGGAAGGGGGAGGGTACAGAAAATATCTCCCATTTAAAAATCAAGACACAGCAAGACAAGTGCTGTGATAGCCTGCGTACTGCAAGACACTTCCTTGTGTGGTCAGAAAACACACCGCACAGACGAGCACTGGCCCCATCCCTGTTTTAACAGCAGGGCTCAGCCACTATTGAGATTTTTAACCAAGTAAAACCAAACCAAGAGAGACTGAAAAAGAGATGGCAAGAGTCTCCTCTCAGAAAGTCTGGCTTCTAGAGAGAGGGATGCAGGTGTTGGACTGGCTGTGCAAGCCAGGCACGGTGTTAGCCTACCGTGCCCACGGGCCAGTTTGATAGGCAGGAAGGGTAAAGAGGCAGCTGAAAGTCAGGTGAGGCGCAAGCAGGGCTGAACCCAGGATGGCTGGAGCGTTACGCCTATGCTGCCCAACACAGATTCCTGCAAGCCACAGCCGAGCTGCTTGGATAGTTACTAGCTCTCAGGTAGTTATATGAAAGGATACCCAGTGCTGGGAGGTGGTGGCACGTGCCTTTAATCCCAGAATTCTGAGATAGAGTCAGGTGGATCTCCGGGAGTTAGGGGCCAGTGGTCTACAACGAATGTTAGCTCTGAGGCAGCCAGGGCTCTTACACAGAGAAACCCTGTCTTGAAAAACAAAGCAAACAACAAAAAAGAATACACGGGGGCTGGAAAGATGGCTCAGCAGTTAAGAGCACTGGCTGCTTTTCCAGAGGTCCTCAGTTCAAATCCCAGCAACCACGGGGTGGCTCACAACAATCTGTAATGGGATCCAATGCCTTCTTCTGGTGTGTCTGAAGACGGCTACAGTGTACTCAAATACATAAAATAAATAAAATCTTAAAAATAAGAATACACAGTTAAAATACACTTGGAGTTCTTGGAGGGACAGTCTTACAGTGTAGCTCAGACAAGCCTCCAGCCCTCAGTGCCCGAGCCTTAGCATCCCCAGTGCCCCTGACATCACAGTCACGCTCCAGCATGCTGGGCTGGTCTTGATCTTGCATCACTCTCCCCTCCTTCCGTCCATCCTGTGACAGGTGAACTGTTACCACAGGGAAGGGAGTGGCCGGTAACACGTATTCGGATATGGCCCACGTCTCAGACTCATAGTTTTTCAGAGCAGGTGGGAAGCGAGTAAGGCCCTTGAGAGGGAAGCTTCTAGCAACCTTTCCATTTAAAATGTTTTGACTGTCATGGTAACACAACATACTTACTACGTGCAATGAGACCTTTCAATATGTGAACATAATGCCCCATCAGGCTAGGAAACCATTTCAACCAGGCATGATGCTGCATATCTGCCATCCAAGCGCTTGGAGGCACAGGCAGAACTGCCACAAGTTCAAGGCTAGCCTGGGCTATGTACTGAGTTCCAGGCCATCCAGGGCTACATAGTGAGAACCTGTCTCAAAATGATTATTTTTTCCAAGATAGGGTCTCTCTGTATAGCCCTAGCTGTCCTGGAACTCACTCTGTAAATCAGGCTGGCCACGGATTTTTTTTTTTTCTGTTCGAACATTCAAGACCTCCTACTCATAATTTTGAAGCAGTACTTGTTCTATTGTGGGGGCCACTTTGTGCTACAGAACACCGACAGGTATATATTCCTCCTTTCCAATGACGACCTCTTCAAGTTCCTACTACTTCTTAGCATCGCCACACTTGGGATCCTGCATCTAGCGCGAGAACCTTGGCCACAGCCAGACCTAAGTAGTAGCTAACCCCACTGCCAGCTTGTCATTTCAGTAGTGCAGTGAATGTTGAAATTATGAATGCAGTATTCTGCATGCTTTTCCTACTTTGAGGCTTAAAGACTCAGTGTGTGTTTCACACATACGTTGCTTGTTGGAATGTAAGAGGAAAGACCCCAGGAGCTGCCCAGGGCACATGCTTACAGCCTGGGTCAGAAGGCTAGACCTCTGGAGCAGAGGAACTGTGTGGTCCCTGTGGTAGAGAGGGCTTGGAATCTGAGGGCAATGGACAGGGCAGGCCACTGTAAACAGTTCTGATGGTTGGCCCCCTGCGTCCCTATAGAAAAGGAGGCAGGATTCCCTACTTCCTGAAGCACCTGTTTCTTCCCTTTAAAGTGGGGCAAAGTCTCCATTGTTTCTAGGGAAAGCTTCTGTCCGAGGCCCTGTGGGTATAGGGAGCACTCTAAGCAGCCCTGCTCAGGACTCCTAGTCTTCACACCATAGCATCCGCTCGTCACATTGTCCCTCCAGCATCTCCAACCTGTCTACCTGAAGCTCCCTGCTTCCCGAACTCCGTCCTAAACACTCCTGCAAAGAGATTTAGCTGATGCTACATGGAGAAAGAAGCTCCCAGGCCCCTGAGGCCTTGAGTCTAGCAGGGAAGACCCAGGTCACCATAGAGAAGATACTGCCACTAAGTGTCCAAAGAGGGCCTGGGGGCGGGGGGCTTCATGGAGCAGGCGGGCTGTAAGGAGCAGAGCCCCTGGTTGAGCTGCCTTAGGGACCAGTGCAGACACAGGCTTCTGTGCTTGCTTCCTCAGGCCATCGCCAGTCACATGCACCTGAAGTGCAAGTGCCACGGACTATCTGGCAGCTGCGAAGTGAAGACCTGCTGGTGGTCGCAGCCGGACTTCCGCACCATCGGGGATTTCCTCAAGGACAAGTATGACAGCGCCTCAGAGATGGTGGTAGAGAAACACCGAGAGTCTCGTGGCTGGGTGGAGACCTTAAGGCCACGTTACACGTACTTCAAGGTGCCGACAGAGCGCGACCTGGTCTACTACGAGGCCTCACCCAACTTCTGCGAGCCCAACCCTGAAACCGGCTCCTTCGGGACGCGTGACCGCACCTGCAATGTGAGCTCGCATGGCATAGACGGGTGCGACCTGCTGTGCTGCGGGCGCGGGCACAATGCGCGCACCGAGCGACGGAGGGAGAAATGCCACTGCGTTTTCCACTGGTGCTGCTACGTCAGCTGCCAGGAGTGCACACGCGTCTATGACGTGCACACCTGCAAGTAGGAGGGCTCCCAACAAGGGAACAGGGTTCATTCCGAGGGGCAAGGTTCCTACCTGAGGGCGGGGTTTGTACTTGGAGGGGTCTCTTACCTGGGGACCCTGTTCTTACTTGAGAGCGGGGCTCCTACCTGTGAGGGTCTCCTACCTAAGGGCTGCCTTCAGTTTCTGCCTTCAGCCTGAGCTCCTATTTGGGATCTGGGTTCCTTTTTAGGGGAGAAGCTCCTGTCTGGGATACAGGTTTCTACCTGAGGGTGGGGCTCCACTTGGGGATGGAATTCCAATTTGGGCCGGAGGTCCTACCTCATATGGCTTGGGCTTCTCTCTTGACCCAACAAGGCTCAAATGGAGACAGGTAAGCTACTCCCTCAACTAGGTGGGGTTGGCAGATGAGCAAAAGGGGAGAGATTAGGGTCCCTCCTCCCAGAGGCACTGCTCTATCTAGATACAGGAGAGGGTGCTTCAGGGTGGGCCCTGTTGGGTTTGAGGATCCAGTGGGGGCGGGACTTCACCCTGAGTGGGCGGAACTTCTGGAGACCCCCTTCCATTGGGCAAGGCTTCACTGAAGACTCATGGGCTGGAGGCTCCGAGCAGCCCAGCCAGCTCCCATCTGGATCCTTTCCGGTCCTGATGTAAGGTTCAACCTGCAAGCCTCGTCTGTGCAGAGCGGGATCTCCTGGCAGAATGAGCCCTGGAGAAGAACTCAGGGATGATCCCAAGACCTAAGTAACCCCATGCCTGGAAACCTCGTCTAAAGCTCTGCACCCCTCTGCCTTGGTTTTCCTATCTTCCTTGGCAGAGCTGCCTGAGGAAGATTTGCAGTCCCTCAGAGTTCAAGTGGCACCCATGGAACAGAACAGACTCTATCCTGAGTAGAGACGGTTCTTAAGGAGTGGGTACTGCTAGAAAGGATCCAGGGCATGACACCCTCCTACCATAGCCTGCCTCTGCCCTGACACTTAACATCAGATCTCCCAGGAAATACAGCCCATCTGGTCGGTGATGTCCAGGCCCCAAATGCCTCAGAGATATTGCCTTACTTCGAGTTGTATGAACTTCGGGGTCATGGGAACACAGTTGAGCTGCAGAGACAGGGTTGTTTCCTGGAGCCACTGTGCTCAGGACCCATCTGATCCCCAGAGCCTGCTGTTGAGGCAATGATCACCGGATCTGTTGACCACCAGCCTGTCCCCGTGCTTCTCTGGTGTCTGTCTGGCCTGGAAGTGAGATGCTACAGGCCATCTGCCATAAGAGCTTCCTGATTTCCGCCACTGTGAATTATCCCCTCCTCGGGGGGGGGGGGGGGGGGGAATGTGGCCACATAGGAGTGCGCCCCAAGAGCACGGAAGAGGAAGAGAGGCTACACAGGCATGGCGACTGTCTTCTGCCTGGAACTTTGAGTTTGTGGTTGTAATTTTATTTTCAATGCTGCTATATCCACCCACCACTGGATTTAGACAAAAGTGATTTTTTTCTTTTTTCTTTTCTTTCTATGAAAGAAATTATTTTAGTTAATAGAATGTTTGTTTCAAATAATGGGGAAAGTAAAAGAGAGGGGAAAAAAGCAAGTTTGTGGTTTGTAGTAGATTTTCCCTTTTAGTGATATGCATTAGGTGCTCATACTAATGGAGTTTGGTATGGAATTCTTGGCTGATCCTCTGTTCCCCATGGTAATTTACACCTGCCTGTCCTTATTACTTGTGGGTCTGCACTGGCTCGGGGTCCCAGAACCTAAAGTAGAGACTGTCGACAAGCCTCCGCGGAGGGCTGTGGGTTAGAATTTCAAGAGAAGGGACTAGAAATAGCTAAGTCAGAAAAAGAGCGGGTCAACTGTAGCAAAGTCTGGAACAGGATAGATCTGAGGGCTTGAATAGAGGGGTGAAGGTGGGGTTGAAATTTAAGCAAGTATGGGAGCTGAGAGGCACACAGTAACTAGGGTACTTTGGTAGTTCTAGTGAACAGAACAGAGTCACGGGAAAAGAGGCTCAGCCACACTGGTGATGCAGAGATGTGGAGCAGATCACCTCCTTGGTTGGACATTTGAGGACAGTGGCCTGGCTTGCTGCTGATGACCTTTTATGTGTAAAGTCAACAGATCTAGGAGCACACTTTAGTCCTCAGAGCCTGTCACTGGGAATGAGTCAGATTCCCACCCAGAGGAAGCTCTGGGGAGAGGGGTCTTTGCTCAGAGGCTATCATACTCCCACTGGCTTTCACAGAGGTGCCAGGGCTTCTGCCAAGGCAGGCAAGGGCACTCATCCTGTTGGCAAACCAAACGATGGGGCAGGTGACAGCACGACTGCCTAAGCAAGCCTACCACGTCTCTGCTCCCTTCCCTGCTCTGCCACGTCCATCCCGCTAATGTCTCCACCTCTGAGTCCTGTCCTGATGTCCGGACACCAGGGCGATGAATGTCCTGAGACTGAGAGCAGCAAGCCCAGTCCTACCTCTCAAAAATCCAAGTTGAAGCTGACATAGCGGTGCATGCCTTTAACCCCAGCCCTTGGGGGCAGAGGCAGGTGGGTCTCAGAATCTGAGGTCCGCCTGGTTTTTAAAGTGAGTTCCAGGACAGCCAGAGCTACACAGAGAAACCTTGTCTCAAAACAAAACAAAACAAACAAAAACGGGAGGGGCTGAAGAGATGGCTCAGCAGTTAAGAGGACCTGAGTTCAATTCCCAGCAACCACGTGGTGGCTCATAGCCGTCTGTAACAAGATCCAACGCCTTCTTCTGGTGTGTCTGAATAGTGTGACAGTGTACTTACATTCATAAAATAAATAAATAAATAAATCTTTTTTTTAAAAAAGGGGGAAAAGCCCAAGTTGAGCATAGTAGTTGTTGCTGTGCTCCCTTCTTGCCCCGACTCCTACCCAAGTGATTCGAAAGCCAGTTAGAAGATGGCCACAAGAAGAAGCCTAGAACGTGTTTTATGATGTCCCAGGCCCCTTAGCTGTAGTGATTCACCATGAACCTTAGAACTAGGAAACCCTGCCGGCCTCTAGAGGACCCAGGGAAAGAGCTGAAACATAGCCACTGTAGACTTAGAGGAATGTGGGTTGGGACACCGAGGAAGATTGTTAAGCATCCTCCCAAAACTCCTAGAGGACAGTGGGACCGCCTGTCCCAGAAGAGGCGAAATTAATTCCCAGGCCCTAAGACCTGGGAACAGAGGCAGTGAAGTGAGAGGAGAAACAGGCAAGGGCCTTCTGGCCCCATGTGATTCAGCACAGTAGCTGGATCTGTGGAGTTAGTCTGTGATGACAGCTACAGCCAAGGCTGCTGTCCACATGCCCTGTGAATTTGTCCACAGGCCTATGCCACATTGCCTGAAACTCTGAATGCCATTTGTCAGAGCAGGCTGCCACTTAAGGAGGTCCTTAGACCTTCAAGGCAATCACAAGCAGGCCTAAGGCCTTACTAGATTCACCTGTATCCTTCAAGAAGAATACTGAGAAGGAGCCCCCAGGTCTTGGGACATAAAGATGAGACCAGGTATGGTTCCACTGCATGCTCCACGGCTGGCTTTTGTCCACCAACCCACGGGCTAAGCCTTCTGTTCTTCTAGGCACTCACCCCTTCAGGGACCTGGACGCAGCCTGTAGCTGCTGATCCATGGTCTGAGCTAGCTCAGTCCACCATGCTGAGTAAACAGGCCTTCTTTGGTCACAGTTATACCTAAACAGAGTCCCAGTAAGGCACAAAAGGAACAGCCAGCCTAGCCTGTAGGTATAGGCCTATACTCCCAGCTGCCCCAGAAGCTAAGGCAGAAGGACCACAAATTCATGACTGCCTGGGATACAGAACCAGGTGAAGAGCAGCTAAAGCGATTTAGTGATAAAGAGCCAGAGGACTTTCCTAATACCTAAAGCCCTGGACTCCACCAAAGCACTGAAGAAAAAAAAAAAAAATCCCAGACTGCGAGGGCTGTTGATAGCTAAGCGGCCCTGGGGAAGGAGTACTATGCTGGAGCTCTCTGAGCTCTGGGTTGTCCATTGAGGCTGTGTGGAGGGACAGGCCCAGGTTCTGGACTCTCGGTACCCCTGACTTTTTAGCCTTCCAGTTCTCTGACTCTGGGTAGGCAGGCACTCCAATGACAGTTATGCCTACACATGGCTTCCCCCTCGTTCTCAGGGCTGCAGGTGCACCAGGCCTTGACACACTCTTGGCAAGACTCCCTAGGAATTCCCAGTAAGGGCAAAGGTCAGTGGGGGCCAGCCAGCTGCAGGTGAAAACTCCTCAAAGAGGATGCCATGTCCAGGGCCAGCCAAGGCAGGACAGGCGCCCATTCTCCCCTCAGGGGAGTGAGTCATCAGGCAAGGGGCAGGTTGAGGAAGAGTCCAATTAGCCTGCTGGGCCATCTTGGGTGCTAACAATAATAAAGCCATCGGTCCCTAGGGCAGTGATGAGAGTCCTCAGTTAAGCCTGTCCGGCGATGAGTAGTCCTTCTAAGTTGGCACCCTGGGCAGGAGCCACCGTAATTGGTACCTACTGCCCTAGTGCCCAGATGAAAGGGACAGACTCGACTGCGAGGCGGCAGGGCAGTGGCAAAACCAGCGTGTCATGAGGGTCTAGAAAGTCAGAGGCCAATAGGTACGGAGTGCCAGGCTATCTCAAGACCCCAGTAGGGTCCAATGTCACATAGCCTTTGAGGGAACAGAGTCCATGTGCCCAGACAGAAGACAGACCACTTTAGAAGGTCAAAGGCCCACATACCTTTGAATACTAAGGCTGGGAAGCTTGCTAGGGAAGCATCTAGGCCTGGAGAGGAGGCAGAATTGGCCCGAGGGCATGCCAGGGACTCAGGTGGGCTCTGGTGTCTGGTGTCAGTTCTGAGCAGCAGTCCCCATAGCCCAGGATGAGAGACTACCATAGAGATGGTCTTGGCTATCCACAGGAGATACACTGGGCTATGGTATGAAAAGGAAGCGTCTGGCCATCGCCTATACCATCACCAGTTATTTATTCATGGAACGCTTGTTTTCATATCCATTTTCTCGGTCCCAAGCCAGGTGTGGGAACCACAGCTGGCTGCACCCTAGCTGCCCAATAGTAGGTTTTCTTGAAGGCCAGGCCATGGTGACAGCTCCAGTCTGTCTCTGAAGAGAGGAAACTGAACCCTAGGACCCAGAAAGTGGACAGGGAGGGGATGACAGAAAAAGGGAGGGTCAGTGGGGACCCAGGGTGAGGGTTCTTGAATAGATCATCCACATTCCCAGGGAACAAGAAAGACTCCCAGATAATGGTGTGGTCATGGAGACTAGGAAATGAAACCCTGAACCCATTGCCTGGCAAGAGCAAATTCCACTCCTCTCCGAGCCTCAGTTTCCCTTATTGCAGAAGGAAGTAGGATGAGCTACAACCCCCAGTCCTAGAGGTGGGAAGTCCTAGGCCCTACTCAGATCTGAGCTTGCAGCTGTGGGCCTCAGAAGCTGCCTCTCTGGTGAGTTTACAGCCCCTCCTGCTGCCCTGGAGAAGGAGGAAATGAGCTGGAGGTCTGTTCACAGGTAGTTGAGACAACCTCCGAATAACCATATAAAAGGGCCGGAGGCTGGGGGCCCCACCCAGCCAGGACCAGCTTGGCCCTCCCCTTGCAAATCTCACACTCTGTAGCTTTGAAGTACTGGAAAGGGTGTGGCCAACCCCCACCTTGGGGCCCCACTGACCCTCCCTTTTTCTGTCACCCCCTCCTCTGGATGCCCACTTTCTGGGTCCTGGGGCTCAGTTTCCTCTCTTCAGAGACAGAATGGAGCTGTCACCATGGCTTGGCTTCCAGGAAAACCTACTCTTGGACAGCTGTGGTGCAGCCAGCTGTGGTTCCCACATCTGGCTAGGGACAGAAAATGGATCTGAAGACGAGCTTTCCATGAATAACTAACTGGTCATGATGTGGGCACGTGTATGACAGAAGCTGGATTCCCCAATCCAAGCAGTCTTGGCAGTAGGGTCTGACATTGTTCCCTCTTCCAGGGAACACTGGGGACAAACAGGCAGCCAGGAGAAAATTCTGAAGAGTCCCTAGGATCTTCCTAAAAGCTGACCACCAACTGTTGGGGGCGAGAGAAAACTAAGCTGTTGGGGTCCCACAGCCCTAGGCACTCCTCCCACACACATGTTACATAGATGATGTGACGCCTAGTTTGCTGGACGAATCCCAGTTAACCCACTGTCTGTGAAGTTCTGCTGCTGCGTAGCTGAGGTGATGGAGAGCTGGGCCAACTCTGAGTCCTAGCAAGCCTGGCCCAGCCATAACGTTCTACCTTGAAGGAACTTTGGGACTCTTACTGCCCTGGAGTCCGGAGAGTGGCCTGAGACAGAGGTCTTTCCCTCTGGCTCTAACCTGTAGCATGCCCCAGGCCCCAGGTCCCCCCCCTCTCCACCAGCCACTCATCTTCTCTCACAGCCTAGTAGTCCCTTAAGGGGCTCCCAAATTTCAGAAACTCTCTCTCGGGGGTACCCAGAAACAACACACTGAGATTATAGCCTTTTAGGATCATCATCTTCCTCTCTAAGGACCTCTGTGACTTTCAGAGTAGAGACCAAGTACACCCACTTCCAGCCCCTGCAGCCCTAAGGGGCCAGTGTGCCGTCCTACTGGAGTCTATATTGGACAGAGGTGAGTCCTGGATAGCCTAGTTGTCTCTCATTGAGTTGAACTATACTCTCAATGCTACCCCTGGGCTATGTGGGAAGGCTTCCAGCAAGGCGCTGCTTCTGCCCTCTGATGCTTGTGAATTCTAAAATGCCATACAGATGCCAAGACAAGTAGTGGCCAGGGCAGCAAGGAAGCCCTGGAAAGGGCCCCCCACTCCAGGAGCTTGGGCACTGCCTACCCTTCCTGCCCTGCCCTGCCCTGCGCTGCCTGGTCGGGCAGCTGGGATGGAGCTACGAGCTGTCAGAAGGTGCTAATTGCTGTTTAGCTCTAAGCCGGCTCCTTGCTCTGGTCTTTTTTCCACCCTCTCTCTCTTTTTTATTTGAGCGTCTAGAACTCATGGTAAATAGTCATTTGGCTCTCAGAGCCCTGCAAATTGGTGTTTATGGTGTGAAGATGAGGAGGACTCAGGACTAGTCCACCAAAACACAGGCCAGTGAAGAGGGAGGAGACAGGGAAGGAGGCATAGGCCCAGCTGGGACTGGGCACCCTCTATGTCCCATCCAGGCCCAGCTTTGCTGCTTGAATCCAGGAGAGCTTCCAGGAAGAGGCTCCTCCTTCATCCTTAGCAGTGGAGAGACATTGCAGTGGAAATTGCAGGAGCCAGAGCAGAACTCTTATTTAGCATTCAGGAGGCACTAAGGGATAGGAGGAGAGAGATAGAGAGAGGGAAAGGAGGAGAGGGAGGTGAGGGAGAGAGGGAGGGAGGCAGGGAGGGAGGGAAACAGAGACAGAAAAATCCATGTACATAGGCCCTTCTTACCCAGTGGCCTCACAGATCTGAGACAGGAATGTATGGCTTCTGTATGAGGCTTGTGGGGTGCAGGGTGTGGAAGGCAGGTGCCAGAGGAATCCCAAGCCCGAGCAGATGGCTGGGAGGGCTTCTTGGGAGAAGGGGACTTCCCCGGCTGTTGGCCTCAGTGCGGAGAGCAGGCAGGCCTGTGCAGAACCCTCAGACTCCTTGGCAGTGGTGGCTCAGCAGCCTCCAGTCACCCCAAGTTCCTCAGCTCCCTCTGCTGCAGGAAGCCCAGGATGCTCCCAGACTCACTCTGTTTCTTCTCCATTCCTGGTACAAATCTGAGACACTCTGCCACCCGACAGTGCCAGACTTTATAAAGCAAACTGGCTTTTAACCAGCCTACCAGACCCAGCCCTCGAGGGGTGAGCCCCGAAGCTCTAAGAAGGCCATTTGACGTCTGTAGCTTGGAGTAGACTCTGGGGATCACACATGCTCCTTCCCCGACTGTTTTTATTGTCCAGGTCTGGGTTGGGGCAATAAAGTGAAGTGGCAGCTTGCACCTCAGGGACCGAGGACTAATCTGGTGGGAGTCGTGACCCAGGCAACAGTCCTTATGCCATGGACTGATCCTATGTCTCCTCTGCTCAAAGATATTCCATAGTTCCCCAGTGTCCACCAGGTGAAGTTTAACTCCTCAAGCCTCTCACCATCTAGTCCTTTAAGAGAGTCCTGATCTATGGAGTGAGAGACCGAGAGACTGTCCTACACGGGAGCTGTGTACACACATTTCTCTTCAGACTGCAGTGGGCCCCCGCCTGCACCCATCAATCCCTCAGATATTCTCTGACCTCCGTATAAATCTTCTCACCAGTTCGAAAAGAAGTCTCAGGTCTCTAGCCTTTTCTCTCCCAGATCCTATACTTTCAATGGGTCCTTCTGATTCTGGAACTGGTTTCAATTCCTTGACCTCTCCTGGCCACATTCAGGAGCCCATCACTGTCCCTGGGGACACTGGAAGTACCTGCTTGACCTCAGGGACCTGTATGGCACTAAAAGGGGGGGGGGTTCTGATGTCACTGTAACCTTGATCATTCCTAGGGTCTTTGAAGCACACACAGCTGAACCAAGGGTCTGAACTTCCACGTGACCCATCTGCCAGAGGAACCCACATCTGTGAGATGAGGAAGGGGCTGCCTCAGAACCGAGGCCTTGCCAGATCCTTGCTGTCATACGGTGGAAGGTTGTTTGACATGCAATGGGTGAACCATGCACAGTCCAAACATGGCATGGGACAAGACCACCATGCATGTGGAGAAGGGCCGTGTGGAGACTGGGAAGGTGAAAAGGGTACAGGAGAGGACCTTGCAGGTGAGGATGATGCAGTGAAGATGGTTCAGAGAGGACCCTGTGGGCAGGCGGAGAAAGTGCAGACGAGGAGATGTCAATATGGAGGGTGCAAAGGAGATGCACAGGCGATGATGGAGAGGCTGAAGAAGCACGGGACGGAAGGTGCATGCTAGGATGTACAAGCAGAGACAGTGCAAGGGCGAGGGTGCAGGTGGAGAAGGTAGAGATGAGGATGGCACAGGTGGGACCCTGCATATGCTACCAGACAGGTGGGGCAGAACAATGAGCCCGGTCATGGTCTATGAGAGACATACACACTGGGAATGGTACCTGAGGTACTGAGAGCGCGGGCTTTTGGGGACCTTGCCCTCCCTGTTAAGAAAGGAGTGTCTACTCCTTCTCCAGTTCTTCTCCTGTGCTTTAGCCACCGGCAAGTCTTGTGCACTCTGCCCAGCCAACCCTGCTGAACCTCTGAGGCAATAATAGAAAGGCCTTTCTAACCTGTCTGCTGAGCCAACCAGTTCAGAACCAAAGGCCTCTGTTACTTGAGTAGCCCTGGGTGGAGGGGCCTCTGAACCCCACCACAGGCCTGGGGCAGCCTACTATCTCCTGAGGTCAGGAGTCTTCCACAGGCCCACTGCAGTCCCACTGAAGTCCCTGAGCTTCACACCCACCACTCAAACCAGCTACACAGCAAGCTCAACCAGCAAACATATCCTTCCCGGCTCGAGTGTGGCCCAGACACTAGTTTCTGCTACTCAGGATCTTTTCCAGTCTTCCCTTCAGTTTAGGAGTCCTTTCCTTCAGAACAGAACCCTGACGGAGGTGCTGACATCACTAGGCCTCCTTGCGCAGGTCCACCCTTCTGCTCTGGCTACTCCTAACCTACAGCCCAGCTCTACCAGGGTCCAGGCCTCGCTGGCTGCTCACAGATTGTGTTGGCTCTAGGCAAGCAGGCATCCTGAAGACGCTAGCAGCATCCTTTGTCAGCTCTCAGCTGAAGATGTGAAGATGGCAGCCTGTGCCTTTCCCACTGCCTCACTTCCCCCGTCTCTTCTTTCCCTCACTGCAACCACACTCGGATCACAGGACCCTCGAGTCTGAACTATAGCTCTGCGCAGGTAGCATAGCCTCCTTCCCTTCTCTCCCGTACTTGCCTCCCTCATCCATGTAGCTGTCCATCCCTGCCTCTTCAGTAAGCTCTGGGAGGCTCTGCCTACTGCCTCTCTGACAGTCCTAACTAGTGCGGGCTGGAGCACAGTGGCCCACACAAGCACATGCTAGAAAAGATGGCGGGCGCAGAGGCTAAGTTGAACCTGAAGGTGGAAGGCAGAGTAGTGAGATCTACGGGCCACATCCAGCATCTGGTCCCTAATGGTGGGAGTCAGGACCTGTCTGGTTTCCTCAGAGCCAGACCTGTAAACCAGAATGGGGATACTGAGGCAAGTGGAACATTAGAGTATCTTAGGACAAGGGATGATTCCTTAAGACCCTAACACGTGAGCAAGATGCTGCTGTCAAGGCTACTGGACAGCTCCAGGCTCTGGAGACCACCTGAGGAGACATGGAAGGACCAGCCCCTGGCACAGTCCAGACTTTACCACAGAGCCAGCCTGGGGCACAGGTGTTAGGGGTGGGGCTCGTGTTGGCGGGAGTGCTGGCTGCAGAGGCCTCAGCTGGGCTTTTTAATTAACCTCTGCTGGCTGCTCCGAAGGGCCCCAATTAAGTGCAGAATGTAATGGCAGAGTGGGGTCAAAGAGAGGAGCTGGTTTTAATTAAAGTGCAGTGGCCTGGGCAGGAGCGCCCCCGCCTGACCGCCTCCTCAACAGGCCCTGCTCAGCTCAAAGGCAGTCACGTGATGGGTAGATGACAGAGAACTCTGCAGTCCTGTCTGGCTGAGATCCCACCAGATAACAGCAGGACCAAGGGCTGCCTTGTCTAGCCTGTGTGTCCACTGCCAGGCAGCCCCTCTCCGAGCCACTTTGTCCTCTCTGACCTCTTCTCATTTGTCACATGACCTGGAATAGCCATCTGCTATCCTCTCAATAAGCAGGCCCCTGGTATAATAAGCATCTGTGGTATGTCTACTTCAGAAGCAGCGAAAAGAATAAAACAAACAATTACATCAAATCTGCATGGGCAACGGGATTAAGCAAGCTGGGTGGGGGAGGTGGGGGGCAGTGGAGAACTGTTTAACCTGGCAAAGGAACAGACAGCAGCAGGAAGGGGAGGGGGCTCACCTGGAGAGGTCAGGGCCTGGAAAAAGCCAGGGCAGAATCTGGGCAGGGCTGAGTTGCTGACCTACCAGCAAGGCGAAAGCCTCCAAGCAAAACTAACGGGGGAAGCTGGGCTTTTCTCCAAATGGGCAGAAGCCTACTGAGGACTCTCAACATAATTAGCTTTCCAGGGAATGTAAGGAAAAACCATGGGAGAGGGCTGGTGAGATACCACCAAGCCTGGAACCCACACAGGAAAAAAGACAGCTGACTTCTTCAAGTTCCCATTTGACTTCTGCACACAAATGCTTGCATATGCTTATGCACATGCATGCACCTGTGCACTCGCACACACAGCACACACACAGAATCAGCCAATGTAATACAAATCAAGAAGTGCTATCTCTTCCTCTTAGGGTCCATGATACACCAGCAAGGCAACAGGGAATGGTTGTACATGCCTGTGATCTCAGCACTTGGAAATGGAGACAGCAGCATTAGAAAGTCAAGGTTATCCTCAGTTACATAGGGATTCTGGGACTGCCTGAGCTACATGAGGCCCTGTTTCAAGACAACATCAGCAACACCAAAAAGTGGATACTGAGGTGAAAGTAGAATCCCAGCCTCCATCCTGCTGCAAATTCCAGGCAGGTGTTCCCCACCTATTACAATGGTCCCAAATAAGATTTTTTAAAAAATGTTGTGGGCATTTTAACACACACACACACACACACACACACACACACACACACACACACGGGGGGGGGGGGCCGGGGGGGGGAGATAAGGGCCTCTGTGCTTCACTCAGGAAGAACAGGAGTTTCATGGGTTTCTTGAGAGGAGAAATATTTGCTAGGCATCCTAGCCCTCTAGAAATCGCACTGGCTCGGAAGACAAAATGTCTTCCAGCATCTTGACTCAAGCACAGGTCCTGAGCATCAGTATGTCCTGATTCAATTGACCCTAATCATGCCTCTGAGAGCACTCAGGCTGGGAGCTACCAGGGCAGGTATGCATGTCTGCCCAACGGCCTCCCATATTTCTTCCAACAGCTTTGAATAACTGCAGCTGTGGGCCAACATTCTCCACGCCTGGCTTCCTCCAGACATGGGACTTTGGGGAGTGATGAATGAGGGATGAGGAATGTGGGGGGGCTTCTCCAGGGCTACTGTGAGTCCCTCTCAACTGCCTGACTTAGGCTCCCCCAACCCAGCCCTGCCAAACCTGAGTGCCCAAATACTAGTTACCAAAAGGCCCTGGGCCAGCGGATGCTCCTCTGGATCTGGTAGGTTTTCCCCAGAAGAAATCTGCTTTGGCCCCTGCACTAGTCACCCACCTAAGAGCTCATACTCAGAGTGGAGCCCCGGCTAATGGGTAATGCCCAGGGGAGGAGCTGGACGGCAGTCTCTGAGTGGTCTGCTACTCTGTGGCTTCAGTGTGTAGGGGGCACATGGAAAAGGAAGAAATGTGCTACTGAGACATTCCAAGGCCTTAATTGCAAAGACAGGATATTAGGGGAACAAGAATGATTGTCATTTTCAGCCATGAGGTTTGCAGGTACCTGTCAGTAAGCAGAGGGAATCAGGCAAGACAAGCTGTGGTTTGGATGCATCCCCAGAATTCACATATTGGAAACCTACCCTGTCAGATCATATACTAATGGTGTTGAAGGCAGTACATTGGGAAGGTAATTTGGGTTTGGAGATATCATGAGGATGGGGACCCATGGCAGCACGAGCTACTCTTATCAGGTGAGGAAGAGTCTGTCTGTGTTACTTGCTCAGTCTCTTGGACACCCTGCAGGTGGTTATGAGGCCTTATATGAAGTTGCTGTCTTTCTGGAATCTGAGGCAGTGTTCTTCTGACTTCTGAAGGACATTTGACCTAGAAATGGACTAGGGGTCCTTTCTCACACTAGGCTCCTGATTAGTCTGTCTAGGTTGGCTAGCCCTGGTCCACCCAGAAGGAAAATCAAATATACAGAGCTGGAGGTTGTGGTGCATGCCTGTAATCTCCACACTTAGAAGGTGGACATGGAGGATCAGGAGTTCAAAAGTCATCCTTGACTACATAGTAAATTCTGAGCTAGCCTAAGTTATGTGAGAACATCTTTTTGTTTTGCTTTTGTTTTGTTCTGTTTTTTTTGGGGGGGGTTTTGTTTTTTGTTTTTTGTTTTTTGTTTTTGTTTTTTTTTTTTTTTTTTGAGTCAGGGTTTCTCTATGTGAGATTTATCTATGTAGCCCTGCTATTCTGGATCAGGCTGGCCTCAACCGTAAGATTCACCTGCCGCTGCCTCAAGTGCTAGATTAAGTGCCACCACAGGCCTGCACATGAGACCATCTTAAACAAATTAGACCACTGCAGGTTTAAAAAAAAAAGGATAATTTGGGATCATGGGAAAGAAACAGAGCCAGCTGTCCCTGACAAGTAACTCAGGGACAAGAAAGATACCCTTGTGAATGACAGAACCAAACTGAGGCTTGGAGGACAGGGCCCTGGGATACAGAGCAGAGTTGAAGAGATGTTTTAAGTCTTTCTTGACTGTGGATCACATCAATATTTACATTCCAAAGTTCACTGCGTCACACACTTAATATACAGTAATATGTTATATTTACACACATACATCTCCTTATGAGGAAATAAACATAAAAGAACCCCCCCCATAGGGACTCAGGTTGCAGATCTTCCCCTGAAGTTACCTGGACAGCTTCCCTAGTCCTCTAGCCTCAGTCTTCTCCTTCAGAGGACAGCTGGCTCTAGGACTCTAGGAAGATTGAATGCCCCCAACTGGACAGGAATTAGAAGGAATGGTTCCTGCTCTACAGGAAACAGTGAGACTGTTAGCTTATGGCTTTCCAGAGGATGCACCCCTCAAGGTCTGGGGCAGAGGGCAGTGGCTGACCTACAGATGATGGTTACTCTCTGTCTCTCTCTCTCTGTCTCTCTCTGTCTCTCTCTCTGTTTTGTTTTTCGAGACAGGGTTTCTCTATGTAGCCCTGGCTGTCCTGGAACTCACTCTGTAGACCAGGCTGGCTTTGAACTCAGAAACCCAGAAATCTGCCTGCCTCTGCCTCCCAAGTGCTGGGATTAAAGGTGTGTGCCACCATTGCCCAGCGATGGCTACGCTCTATGGATATAACTGGTTATCCAATGTGGAGCCCATGCTACCTCCTGTGGATGGAGAAATTCCCCCAAATCTGGGCTGGGTACCAGTGATCCCAGGCTCAGATGGAATCTACCTTGAGTCTCTACAGTCCAGGTATAGATTCCTGAGATCTATAGTTTCATTCCTTCAAGCCTCTAGGTCCTTTCTGGCTAGACACTGGCATCCTGGAATGCTAGGTCTAAGATCTGGTAGATAGCCACAAGCCACAGGTTGTCTAAGAATGTTCCCTGGAGTGGGCAATATCCTGATCATCCCAGAACAGCTAGACATGAAGGTTCCTGGACCTGATGAATAGGAAGCCCAGGGTTTCAGTAGTTTCCAGGTTAGCTGGGTGCAGACCAGCTCCTGACTCTCTTATCATACACACTACATGCACATCAGAGACACGCAGGTGGCCCATTGTTGGCCACTGTCTATATGCTCAGCAGGGTTGATGCTTGTCTGCACACAGCAGGGACCTCCCCCAGCCAGCTGATGAGACCTTGTAGGACCTGAGATACATATACATCATGACAAACAACACCTACATGCATTCGGCACATTGCGTGAGGGGTGATATGTATTTTATAATCCCAGTGGAGACAATGACGTTGTAAGTTTTCTTAAGGGTTGGAATTTCTTTTGTCCTTAGCACCTCAAATGAAAAAAAAAAAAACCCTGAGTATTCCCTCAACTTCAATTTTAGCAGACAACATAAATGATTTTCAGGTTCCTATAACAGATCTGATGTGACCCAAAGAAGTCTGCAATTTCTTGTCCTACCACCTTTTCCGCTTGGGTATGTGTATGAGGCATGGATGTGTATGTATGAGTGTCTGCATATGTGTAAATGCAGGTGTGTTTGTGTGCATGCAGAGCCCAAGGTAGACAAAGAAAGTCTTCCTTGACTGATCTTTCACCTTATTCTTTTTTTTTAAATGTATTTATTTATTATATGTAAGTACACTGTAGCTGTCTTCAGACACTCCAGAAGAGGGCATCAGATCTCATTACAGATGGTTGTGAGCCACCATGTGGTTGCTAGGATTTGAACTCAGGACCTCTGGAAGAGCAGTCGGTGCTCTTAACCACTGAGCCATCTCTCCAGCCCCACCTTATTCTTTAAAAAAAAAAAAAAGATTTATTGTTTTCATGTGAGTATCTTGCCTGCATGCACATGTATGTGCACCACATGTGTGCCTAGTGCTCTTGGAGGTCAGAAGAGGGTGCTGCATCCTCTGGAACTGAAGTTATGAACAGTTGTGGTTTCGCCTTGTGGATGTCAAACCTGGGAAATCCAGCCTGGGTCCTCTGCAGAGCAAGTGCTCTTAATCAATGAGCCATCTCTCCAGCCCCTTTTATTTTTATTAAAATAGGGATCCCCTACCTCTGTCTTCTGAGGCTGCATTTAAGGCAGGCAGACCCGTCTATCTGGCGTTTACATGGGGTTCTGTGGATCTGGACTCCAATCTTCTTGCTTGTGAAGCAAATATCCTCTGATCACTAAGGCAACTCAGATCTGGGACAGAGATCACAAGTTTAGGACTCCTTAAAAATAAGATGGCGTCCTTTCACTTGCCATATTGGACAGAACTAACAGACACGATTGTAAGGGAAAGAAGTCGGCTACAGAGAGACAAGTTTTGTGTGTTCTCACTCATGAAAGTGAAAGACTGATCTTCCAGAAGACGGCAGAATACTGGACACTCGATGCTCAGGAAGGAAGGGACAGAGGGAGACTGGGAGATGGAGCCAAGGTACAGGCAGGCAGCAGGAGTAAGCTCTGCTACTCCACAAGATGGCAAAAAGACCACAGCAGTTAGTTCACTGTTCTCCATAAAGATATGAAGGGAGAGCCCAAAAGCTCTAGTAACCAAACAGTGACTGCTTAAGGAACTGGAGACACCACAGGGAGCAGCATGCATGTGGTAGCACATTGTGCCTTGTGATATATATATATAAAACACCACCATTGATCCTGTTACACGCACTGCTGTTTGGAAATGCATGCAGCCTCCTGCATTTGGAAGGGGAGGGAACTGGAGCTACCCACTAGAGGGTGATAAAGCCAAAGTGTATGGTGAAGGCCCTCACCTCAACCTCTGTACCTAACCACTGAGGTGTGGCATGAAGCCAAGAGCAGAGAGAAAACAGTCCTTGACCGCAAAGATGGCCTATTCTAGAACAGAGTTGAACTATGGTGACATCTATATATACCACCCTAGTAGCAGAAACCTTGGCCTGAGTGAGGGGCTGTACACGAGATGGGGAAACTGAGGCTAGATTAAGTATAAGGAAAAGCAAGATGGTTAAAGGGACCGACGCTGAGAAAGGTCCTGGAGCGAGTGCTCTCCATTTCTGGACCTGGACTGAGATTCTCTGCACTGCTGGGTGGCCCAGGTTGAGCTCACCCCCTGATGGCAGCACATTCCCTGCAGAAGTCCCTGCCAAGAAGACCCTGGGAGTCAGGACAGGGCTAACCCTAGTGGCATGGGAGAGCAAGTAGGAAGCTGTTCCTTCACAACTGTCCTGGAACAGGCAGTAGGAGATGAACAGAAAAAACAAACTCTGTTTCTCCTGTAATCTCATGTCACAGCCAGAACAGGAGACTCCTGGGATCCCAGACGTGGGGACTGATGCTCTCCAGAAAGCTGCTTGTTCCTCAGCAGTAGACAGCAGCAGGGTGTCCTTTGACTTAGTTCAGCCCAAGGCAGTCTGTCTGGAGTGGCAGAGCCCAGAATTGGGGGAGGGGGAATCCATCTCTAAGATGTCCCCACTTTGGTGCTGAAGAAGGCTCCAGGGTGTATCATCTTTCCTTCTGCTAACCAGTATAAACACAGGGTTCTGACTGGCGGTGGTGGCGCATGCCTTTAATCCCAGCACTCAGGAGGCAGAGGCTGGCAGATCTCTGAGTTTCAGGCCAGCCTGGTCTACAGAGTGAGTTCCAGGAAGGCCAGGGCTACACAGAAAAACCTTGTCTCCGAATGAAAATCAAAAACAAAAACAAACAAAACCCCTAATCAACCAAACAAATAAGCGGGAGTTCCTAGCCACTTCCTAAGGTTGTACTGATGGGCTTAAGCAGTTGGAAGAGCTTGTGTTGACTGGTTAATTATGAGGATAGTTGCCAAGGATACAGATGAAGAGATAGGTGTAAGAGGTCAGGCACATGGGGGGCTTCCAGGCCTTCCCTGGCCACCGGCCCCCAGGACCCTCCACGTGTTCAGCTCCTGGGACTCTCTGAGACCATACATCTCTAGGGAGTTTATGGACACTTAGTTGCATGAGGACAGTTGGTTAAACCACTGGCTATTGGCGATCCACTCAACTTTCAGAACTCCTTCTTTGAGAGCTGAGATAAGACAGAGGAGGGTCCCCACCCTCTGATCCAGCCCAGGTCTTGCAGTGACCAGACCCATCTGGTAGCTACCTGCATGCTGCTGGCCAGCAAAGGGCTTATCAGCATGAGGACTACACTTTACTACCAAATTCCTAGGATTTTAGGAATTGTGTTTAAAAAAAAAACAGAAAAAAATTTTTTTCTCATTCTTCAAAGCTGGAGAAGGGTGTGGGACAGGAATTAGGGAAGGGCAAGGTTCTCCCAGTAGCTCTCCCTCGGGGGAAGTCTTTAAAGCTGTAAAGTTCCACCTGTAACCAGGTACTAAAGGTCCAGAGTTTTGATTGTATGAGCATGTTGAACATAGACAAAATACCAAGTGGAGTTCAAATGAGACTCAGTGCTGCACAGATTGTCCCTAAGGGCACTATGAAGTTACATTTTCAGCCAGTTAGCCTGCTCAGAAACTCCTGCTGGAAAAGGCTCCTAAGAGCTTGAGAGCAGGGAGAGTAGATCGGAAAATCCTACAGAACTATATTCCAATCTGCTCAGTGTACAAAAACCTTCATGACAGACTAGGTGGTCTAGTGCAGTGTTGAGCTCCCTGTTGGCATAGGAATCCCAGAGATCACTGTAGTCTACAAAAGCACAGAGTACCTGAGCCCTAAGGGGTCAGGGAAAGAGGTGTGGAGGTCAAACTTCAGTGGACTCCACCTCAGATGTGTGTGTGAGATACATGTATGTGCATGTGTACATATGTATATATGCATGCATGTATATATGATATGCACACACATATATGTGTACACATACACATAGAGACTGCTACATCTCTAAGCATCAGTAGCCTGGCATGAATGCTGCCCATCTCACAGAGATTGCAGACTGCCTGGGGGACAAGATGGGGTCTTTAAGGCACACAGTTCCTTTCACCTCTCACTGGGTCTTGCCTCCTGTCTCTGGTCTTACTCTAGGTGTCTGTCTCTTCAGCAACTGGCAGAAACATGAGGCCAGGCCCCTGGGGATTCATGTCTCTGACTAGGTCCTCAGGAGTAGGATAGTCTAAAGAGAAAGGCCTGGACTTCTCCCTGGCATATGATCAGCTGAAGGGGAGGTTCGAGGCCCTAGGCACTCCTAGCTTTCTAGTGCAGGTAGATGAAGGATCCTGGCCTGCCACAGGAACATCGACTTTAAGTCAGCTCACCGCGCCCCCTCCTGGCCAGAGCTGGTCCATCCAGAGACCTCAGGAAAAGGGACTCCTGGTCTCTAAGCAACCTTGTGGAACAGTTAGCCTCAGTTTACCCAAGCAATTGATATTTCCTGGTAGGGTCTGTCCCTAGACATACTCACTGAGGGCTCCCACATATGTCTGCAAGCCCCCCACCAACCCGCTGCTACAGGACTCAAAGCAGAAGCACAGATGAAAGAAGGAAGTATGTTTCTTCACTTGGGAGTAGGCATCCGGCAATCTGTTTTATCATTTTCAAAACTGTATCTTACATAAACCCCATCTTGTCTCTCCATAATTTTTTTCAATTTGCTAAACTCCACCCCCTAAAATAAAGTTCATTTGGCTTTCTATTTCTTTTAAAAAATTTAAAGATTTTATTATTATTATTATTATTATTATTATTATTATTATTTTGGATTTGGTTTTTTCGAGACAGGGTTTCTCTGTGCAGCCCTGGCTGTCCTGGAACTCACTCTGTAGACCAGGCTGGCCTTGAACTCAGAAATCCGCCTTCCTCTGCCTCCCAGAGTGCTGGGATTACAGGCATGCACCACCATCGCCCAGCAAGATTTTATTTTTTAAAAAAATAAATATTTTTCAAAATTGAAGATTCTTTTTAAACGTGTGTGTGTGTGTGTGTGTGTGTGTGTGTGTGTGTATGTGTGTGTGTGTATACAGGTGCTTGTGGAGGCCAGAAGCTCCAGATTTCCTGGAACTGGAGTTATGGGCAGTTGGGAGCTAGAACAGGACTTCGGTTCTCTGTGAGAGCAGTATGAACAGTTTCTTCAGTTCGGTTGTCTAACTTCCTTTTTAATATACACTTGGGGATGGAGTGATGGCTCTGTGGTTAAGTCCACTTGCTGCTCTTGTAGAGGCACTGGGTTTAGTTCCTAGAACCTGCATAGTAATTCATAAACATCTGTAGCTCCAGTTCCCATAGATCTTCTTGACTCTTTGGGCACCAGGCACCCATATGGTGTACATAGTCACTCACATACATAGATAAAGTAAGTAAATCTTGGAAAACTAAATATATTTAAATGAATATATAATTTAACACTCAAAGTTCATGTGCAGTATGAAATTTCACTGGAGCTTTAACTGACCTGATGGGGAGGTGGGAAGAGCCTGTGTGGGTAGTAGGGTCCACTTCAAAGGTACCATCCATTACACATGTGGATACTAAATATCTTCAATGGCTGTTGAAAATTTTAACTGACACAAATAATTATTTATGTGGTAGAGAGTGACGTTTTGATCAGGACTACAATGTACAGTGACCATATTAGGATAAATAGAATGACTACCACCCTGTCTCTAGTTTTTCATAGTTTTGCCTAATTTCATAATTTTACAGAAAGGGAGTTTGGTTCTTGATTATTATTATTTTCCGAGACAGGGTTTCTCTGTGTAGCCCTGGCTGTCCTGGAACTCACTCTGTAGACCAGGCTGGCTTCGAATTCAGAAATCCGCCTGCCTCTGCCTCCCAAGTGCTGGGATTAAAGGCGTGTACCACTACCGTCCTGTCGGCTTGGTTCTTGATTATTAACCTGCAGATTTTCTGGACACCCCATCCCTTTGTCTCCTTATCCGGAAGGTTAAGACAGGCTTCTGACACGGCTGGAGTCACAGGCCTCTGGAGATGTCCTGCCACTTCTCCAGGGTGTGGAGCAGGCAGCACCACCCAAGGCTTTGCATAAGCCTTTGCTATGTGTAGAGGGTGGGAGAGAACAGGCAGGAACCCCCACAGACGTCTACAGAAGCAGCATTTAAAAATGGAACCCTGAACAATGGAAAGGGATGTGCTTAGGGTGGAGAAGATGACGATTGCATAGAATCCTGGCAGGCTCAGCACCCACAACTCTGGGGAGAGAGCTCTGGAGGTCTCACCCCCCCCCCCCCCAGTGAGGGTTGCCCTGAACCCTGTGCCTGGACATAACAGTGGCTGAAGTAGGCCCCGGTAGCAGAACTGCCTCCTGCCAACTCAGTAGATAGGGCTCCAGGCTCAGAAGAATCTCCCAGATCCCTCAACATCTCCTGCCTGTGGGTGTCCTCCCAACAGCACATGGGGTGGAAGAACTGGATAGGGAGGACAGGGCCTGGGCCTGATTCCTGCACAGATGGAGAGTTAACGGATTCCTCCTCCTCACCTGCACCCTAAAGGAGGCCACCCCATCCATCACTGCCACTTTGGCAGTGCTAGGCCCACGCAGGTCTCTGGTCCTATCAGTCAGCTCTGAGCGTGCACACAGGTCCAAGACTAGTGTAGGGACATGGTGTTTGTCTGACATCTGGCCTGCACCTCTTCCCACTTTGGCCATCTGTCACATCATTCTCTCCAATGCCCAGGTCGAGCTGGAATATCAGAGACCCTGGAGTACTCTGAGAAGGAAGGACATCACACCCCCTAGGGCTAACACGACCTTCCCACTCTGACCTTGGCGCTCTAGAACGTTTACAGGCCTCAACCCCCGCATCCGCGGAATGGGCTGGAATTCCGCAGGAAGATGCGCATGCGCACACGCCGGCGGACACGGAAATCCATACACCACACCCTTGCGTTCTAGTCACTGGGAACCGGTGTGCTAGCCCAGGACCCGATCCGGAAACAGAGCAACTTCGGCTCCGCCCCGTGAAAGCTACAGGGTGCAGACGCGCAAGCGCAATCCATGTAGGGGCGTGGCCTCCTGCGTGCCCGCCCTCTTCCCCCGGCGTGCCCCGCGGCAGGCGCTGACGTGGCTGCCGTCAGCGCCGCCATCTTGTGGGAGCGAAACCAACGCCTGGCTGGGAGCAGCCGCCGCGGAGGTGAGACGCGGGGATCGCTGAGGCCGAAACTGGGGAGGCCACGGGCTGGTCATCGTGGGAGTCAAGGGGCGCTCGGTTGACGCTGCTAAGGACCGAGTCTGGTCGGGCGTCCTGAGGTCTGTATTCAGTAGGCTTGGCGGCAGGCCGGACAGAGGATCAGGGCGCCCCCAAGTCCCGCGTCGCCCACGGCCGCTTGGCCCTCCCCCACTCCGCGGCCCTTACGCCTGGCCGCCCGCCGCGGGCCGCAGCCCGGAAGTCCGGCCAGGACGCCGGCTCTTCTCCAGGAAGCCAGGTTTCCTGCTGTTCCTCTCTGCGCCTCTCCTAGGCTCCACGGCCTGGGAGCTCCGGTAGCGGGGAGCAGGGCTCGGGGGTCACGGGATTTTCTTTCTTAAAGGCTAACAGGCAGCTTCAGATATGGCATGAACCTTGGGCCTGGGGAAACTGAGGCTTGGGTGGCCCTGAGACAGCGTCAAGGTCACTCGGGTGGCGAGGTCTTCCTCTTCTGTCTCTCGAGTCCTGTTCCTGTCGGCCTGGAGGACCGAAGTTGTAGGAAGGGGGAAGGGAAAGGGACAGGTGTCGGACAGGGGCTCTAAACTGATGAACCGGGTGCTGGGGTTTAACACACTCATATGCGGATCTCAGGGGATCCCACAATACCCACTGTGGCCCCCAATTAGCCGTGATTTGGGCCCCGTATATCCTCGGTAAGATCTGCATTGAGGTCTGCACCCTAGAGCCCGGTAGCCTCTGGAGGGGTTTGAGCCTTGTTTCCGCCTCTTGACTGACAACCTTTATGCACTTTTGGGTGGATTAGAAAGGCCATTCAGAATTGGAGAATCTTTAACCTGCCCATGGAATAACCTGCTTCCAGCCTCTGAGCAATCTTCAGGTACAGAGGCCGGATCCAGTACACAATTCTGGCTGTCCATTCAGGGTGGTCATGCCATGTCAGATTGTAATGTAGCTAACTACATATAACAAATGCTAAATGCTAGGGAATCTGCTCGCATCAAGAAGGGATTTTCCCATTCAAACAGCAAGTGGCTGCTTTGACAGGAAAGGAAGGGTCAGCTGCTCTTGGTCCCAGAAGTCACTGGAGATCCCAGTAGTTGATGCCACAGCCCATGTTGGAGTAGTCTGTTGTAGTTCTTGTTTCACAACTAGTGGTCAGCAGTTTTTCCTGCAAGCTGATTCTGGTGTTTTCTGCCATGTCTGTCAGACTAGTGAGATGCCATGATTCTTGGTGCGCAGGTCTCATGTCTTCTTTGTCTTAACCAGTAACTACAATGTCTGACACTGGTGACTGTAATGTCCTCACCTTTGAGCTTTTAGCAGCACTATCAGAAATAGCTTACAGTATGAGATTTGATGCACTGTTACTACCTGGTTTCTGTTTCTCCAGAGAGTTGTATGGTGTAAGGGCCAATCACAGATGTGTGAACTACATTGTTGGAGGTAGTTGTCTCTGTGGCATAAAGGTTTCCCTTATTGAAATGTCTATCACTTATCCTTAGATTTGCAAATGGGTTTGAGTCACTGGATCATCACATTGTTCTCTTGCTTGTGAAGCAGGTGTACAGAATTGCTACTTCAAAAAGGTTTAGGAGCTAGCTGTCTGAGTGCTTTTCTAGCCTGCCTGAAGTCTTGGTTTGGCTCTCTAGCACTGCACACAAGGTTTAAGACAGGGTGAATAACAGCTGACTCATACTCAGTCTACTCATCCTGGAAGGAAAGTAGCAATAACTAGTTCTGTTTCCCTCACGCACAGTTCTGATTGTAAGTCATGCAGCTGGAATGTCCACTATGCCTCTTGCACCTTGTAGAATAGATGTCCAGAATCTTTGCTACACTAGGCTTCTTTCTCTGCCCAGGACCAGGACCAGACAGGCTTCAAAATACTTTTTTCTTTTTAAATATAAAGGTAAATTAGACCAGCAGTTGGCTGTGGTAACCCAGTGTCAGGCGGCCTAACCAAGAAAAAAAACTTGTTGTGCAAGTTCATGCAATAGCTTGTCACAATGGTTTGAAGTTGTTGGGTCAATGTTTTTGTTTTTTCAGATTCTTAGAATTAAATGTTACATTGATATGCAGAGTTTTTCTGTGTAGCCCTGGCTGTCCTGGAACTCCTTCTGGAGACCAAGCTAGCTTCGAACTCAGAAATCTGCTTCAAGAGTGTTGGGATTAAAGACATAAGCCAACACCTCCTGGCTCTGATATACAGGCCTAAATCTACTCTTAATCACAGGGGCTGTGTCATTTGCAGTCAGGAGTCCATCAGACCCAGCCTGCTCTGCGCTGCTATGTCATTCACGTCCTTTTTCCCCTGTTAGCTTTCTTGAATTCCTTTGACCTTTTATATTCATGAAATTGTCAGAGATGGTGAGGAGAGAAAAATGAAAATTTCTTTGACTTGAGATCAGATGAGCAATAGCATCTTTTTGTGTATGTGTGATGGATCTACTATTGAAGATTTGGCAGCTGCCTACTGAGAAGTTAAAGATAGCAGGGATGGGAGTGTGTATACATTGGGATTCCTCATTACACTCCAAGGTCTGTGTCCAATATTGACTGTGATACAGATTACAGGTAATAGCTTATGCAGTTTGACAATGTCCTGAAAGGTAACTCAGCCCTCTCAGGTGGGTCAAGTGACCTGATTAGCTTGTTAGTGTAAGCACATCCAATCTTTTTATTTCCAGGGGGGACCTTTTAGGTATTCACCCGAGTTCCACCACCCTGTCCTCTTACAGAGAGTGGTGAAACTGATGAGAACCCAGCCTCCACACACTCTTATCTGATCCTGTTTCCTGAATTTTTTACTCACAATGGTAACAGTTTGGTAGCCTGTCAGCAGCCAATAAACGAAGAACTGTGGCACTCTGCAGGCCCTGATAATAGGGAAAGTTTTAAGTGATAAGAGCAGAATTGACAGAAAATTGGAAGACAGGCCAATATTTTATTGGTGCTGTTCCTCAGGAAGGGTTTCACTGTGTAGTACAGATTTTCCCTAAACTTGAGATCCTCCTGCCTCACTTCTGGCCATTACAGCCTGCTGGGATTATAGCTGTGTGCCACCATGCTAGGTGGGCATATTTTACAGACAGCAGTTGGGGTGGTTAAGTTCGGGTGGCTAATAGTTCCCCATATCTGAGAATCACTGCTGTATAGTGTGAGTGGGACTTCGTTATTATCATTGGACATTTCAGGAATTGAGAAGTGTGTAATAGAACTAAAAAGTCTTCTTAATTAGTACTTATAAAGGTAAGTATACCTGTTAAAGGGATGCTTTACCCAGAGTTCTTTCCAAAAGGTTCTTATTTTTTGTCAGTATCAGTTGTCAAAAATATTTTTTGCAGTACCATATACTGAAGCCAGAGTCTTTGTGGCTTAGAGTCTTTAGATGTCCTCTAACAAGCTTTTGTTTTGTTTTCTTTAATTCAGTTGGTATAGCTTAGACGCATGTGGCCAACAAAGGGGTTTCTAGATTTAATGAGACTCAGTGCTGAAGAATAGGAGTGAAGGCAGGTCTAGGTCTAAGTGTGAGCATTCTTTGAAACTTCCTGTTCTTTATAGATAATGCACTTCTTCCTTGTTTGAATCCAGACGGTTAGATTTACATAGTCTCATCTTAGTGACTTTGGTGGTGAAATTTTGCTTGGCATTATTTTCAGCTTTTAACATTTCTCTTATGTCAAGTCATATCAGACTTTGGACATACCAATGCGTTTGGTTAACTGAAATGTGTGTTTAGAGCCGCCAATTCTGGACTAAGTTTGATGCATACCTTGCTTCCACTGCCGTCACTTTAGCTTCAGTTCCCAGGTCTGTGCACCCTGGGGCCCCCCTGCCCGCCCCCCCCCCCCTAGAAGTTACAGATGTAGAAATGTTTACAGAAGCACAGCTTGTACATAGTTTAAAACAGAGGAGCATTCCATGTTGTTGGCCCTATATATTTTTCCTGAAAGTCATTAAGATTAGCCTCTCCACGGGTATATGATTTTTTTTTAATATCCTACAGGCATTTTAATTTTTTTTTTTAACTTTTAAACTTTTTAAATTTTTTTTTTTTTTAAAGACAGGCTTTCTTTGTATAGTTCTAGCTGTCCTGGAACTCACTCTGTAGACCAGGCTGTCCTCAAATTCAGAAATCCTCTAACTTTTTAATTTTTAAAAACAATATTGCTTTTGCCTCTGATATGGAGTGCCTTAAGGGGCCTAGTGGAAGAAGATGGAAGTGGTAACCTTACTTAGCATTGGGCACAAAGCTAGTGTCCATGCATGTTATTGGAGTGTTCATCTTAACCATCCTAGACTATGTAGACTAGGCTGGCCTTGAACTCACAGAGATCTGACTGCCTCTATTCCCATGCTTGGCTCAATATTTGTAATTTATACTGCAGTGAATGTGTGTCTTAAAATCAAATAGCTCAGGAGTTGACTGAGTGAGTAAAGTACTTGCTGCACAAGCATGAGGACCGGAGTTAAATCCCCTTCACACACAGACCTTCTAATCCCAGCACGAGGAAGGCAGAGACGGCTGGCTGGGACCTCCTGAGTAAGCCATTCCAACTGAATTAGTGAACTCCAGGGACAGTGAGAGGTTCCACCCCTCCCCCTTGCTTAAAACTGCATGTATGGGTGTTACCTATCCAAGGAGGCAGAAATGTCACCTTGGTAAGGTGACATTTTTGCAGAAGATATGATAGAAAAAGGTTGGCAAGTTTGAGGAAGGAACTAGTGGCCTCTTAGCAGCCCAGGACAATTGACAGAAGGGCTCTGAGCTGGGTAAGTCTACTCTTGAGTTTGGAAACCTGCCAGGAGCTGTATGGGAGGGTAGGACTAGAGAGAGGGTGCCCTGGTCCGGGAGGCAGCTTTGTAGTCCTCGGGGTATTTTGGAATCTGTGGGAACCCTTTTGGCTCTATCAGGTAGGGAGGCAATGTGTCTGGCACTTAGCCACTTGCGTGGTTTTTATGTAGGAGGAAAATCCCTGTGATAGCCTAAGCTCGATCACAGAGAGATAAAGCTTTTCTTTGGCATAATGTTAACAGATGTTTCAGGTCTTCCAGGAAACCCAGCTTTAACTATCTTGTAAGTCAAGGATGGTGCATTTTGTTCTCTTCAGTACCTTAACAAAAGTTGTCCTCAGTTTCAGGGAAAAAAATTGCTTCTTTGAGGTGGGATGCCCTTGAGATTGCTGTGGTTGGCATTTAGTGCCTCGGTAGCGAGACACCCACCATGTCCTCTGTATGGGAATGGCTGGGCCTAGCATTAAAGCAGAGTTTCGATAGAAGTTACTTACCTTTGTGCCCTTGTGATGTCATTGTTGGGGTAGACTCATGGGGATCTTCAATCTTGTGCAGATGTCAGGTTATGTTAGCTTTTTTCCCAGGTGGCAGACTTAGTGGATTTGAGGGTATGGTGGGCACCAGACAGTTCTTATAGCTACTATATATGAGGGTCCTAACATTACTGGTGCCACTTTGCACCTGATTAATTCACTTGTTGTAGTGGAGGCAGCAAATCTCCTTGGTTTGGGTCTGAAAAACTGAGTGGAAATTTGGGAAGGAGGGAGAATTTGATGGAAAAGCTGAGTGTGGAAACATGGAGGAGCCTTACTTACCAGAATGCCCTGGGTGGTGGTCACCTAAGGGGAGGCCTCTGAAAACTAAGGAGAGGCATCAACAAGTATATGATTTAGAGAAAAAACTTTTAGAGCATTTTAGAGAAGCTTTTCTGACATTGGGATGATAGGGGAAATAGGAGTGTGTGGTATGTGGCTAGCAGTGCCAGGCTCAGCAAGGACAGCCGACTTGGGGATTTGGTCTTTGTCCTTCTGTGTGTTTGCCTCACTCCAGCAGGGTGGGGCAGGACCAAGGCTGAAGGGAGCCTAGTGACAGCTCAGCCTTTCTATACACTTTACTCTTCTGTTTCTTCCTGAAGAACAAGTTTTTCAAAGGAAGGGGCAGGGCACTTCCTACCCTCAGAATGAAAGTTCCTAAAGGTAGAGATAAGGGTTTTGTTTTTTAATTGAAAATGATGTATTCGTATTTTTTTTAATTTTTAAATTGTGTGTTTGCCTTTATATGGATATGTGAGTGCAGATGTTCAAGGAGACAGTGGTATGTCAGATCCTTCTGGAGTTGTATAACAGACCATTATAAGGAACCTGATGCAAGTTCTGGGAATTGAACTCTGGCCCTCTGTAAGAGCAGTACTTAACAGCTGAGCCATCTCTAGCTCCTTGTTTTTGTTGTCATAAGACAATCTCAGGCCCTGAGACCCAGGCTGGGCCTGAACTAAGGGCAGCCCTTCTGCTTCAGCCTCTGTAGTGCTAGGATTACAGGTCTGAGCCATGGTAATAGTGAAAGTCAAGTTGTTGGGGTTTTTTTTTTTTTAAGATTTATTTATTTATTATATGTAAGTACACTGTAGGTGTCTTACGGATGGTTATGAGCCACCATGTGGTTGCTGGGATTTGAACTCAGGACCTTTGGAAGAACAGTCGGTGCTCTTAACCACTGAGCCATCTTTCCAGCCCTGAAAGTCAAGTTTTGAAGATTGAATTATTCAAACTCATTAAGTACTCTAGTGGCGTCTTTGTCCAAAGTATGGCAGGATGCAACATTAATGTTGACTGTCAGTAGAAGAGCACCCTGCTAATTGTAGCTGGTTTGAGGAAGAGCTTATTTTATGAAAGCACCATGAACTAGCTGTTGGTTCCAGTTTCCTTTTTCTTCAGTGTGAAAAGGGCCTCTGGGATGCCAGGTCCAGATCCATTGGCCTGCTGTCTTACTTTGATTTGCCTTTAAACAGAAATTAATGCTCTTCAGAGTCCTCCTGCTTCTCCTGAGCTCAGGAATGGTGGTGGTATATGTGGATATGTGATAGTAAACTTGGCTTTCTACTCTGCCCTCTGTAAAGACCAGTGGTGGCACACACCTTTAATCCCAGCACTTGGGAGGCAGAGGCAGGCAAATTTCTGAGTAGGAGGTCAGCTTGGTCTACAGAGTGTGTTCCAGGACAGCCAGGGCTACACAGAGAAACCCTGTCTGGAAAAAAAACACCACCAACAAAAAGAAACTACAGCCACTTGGAGCTTCAGCCTCATTGCTTCAGCCGGAGGCCTCAGTGGTTTGAGAATGTACATGTAGCAAACATGGATGTGGATCTGAAGGTGGGAGATCAGGGTATGATCTTGGGTCATTTCTCCTCAGTTCCATTCTGTGACCAAAATAAGTTGCACCTGTTTATAGCCAACTGGAATTGTCTCCTATACACAAGTTGCATGCTCCATATATGTGCTCAAGAAAGGAGTAAAGGGCTGGGGTCTGGGGGATTCAGCCAACCTGGTCCTTTCAAGGATAGGGACTTCCTTAGAAGCACAAGACTTATCCTTGGATGGCAGTCGTGTGGTCATGTCGAGTGGGCTGTGGTATGGAGACAGAACAAGTGGCTACAGGGTCACTAGGGAGGGCCAAGCTGAGCCTTTTCCCCTGATTTCAGGGTGGTTGTGTTGTCATACCATTTTAGATGTATTTCTAGGTTGATATCTCTTTATGTTTCTTGCTTTGTTTTGTCTATGGTTTGGGGGAAGCAAACCTAATACTCTGCTGCTATTTCTAATTCTGTATCTGTAGGTTTGGAGTTTTTCCAGTGAGATAAGTAGAATATCTGTACTTCCTGCCAAAGTAGAAATATGGTAGCAGTATGTGTTAGGGCAGTGTCTCTCAGCTTACCTAAAGCTCTGACCTTTTATTTATGTTCCTCATGTTGTGACACCCAACCATAAAATTATTTCATTGCTACTTCATAACTATAATTTTGTTAGTATTGTAAATCACAGGATACCTGATACATGACACTCAAAAGTGGTTGAGACCCACAGGTTGAGAACTACTGTGTTTGGGTGTGGCTCTGTGGCTCCTAGGTGGGTGCTGTAGGTATTCAGTGCTATAGGAAACTCCAGAATGTGCATTTTATTCTGGAAGCCCTGACTCCAGTTACAAGTTAGGATTCTGTTTCTGAGAGGAAGACAAGACAGAGGAGTAGGTATCTGCTCCAAACAATGTGGTGGTGAGATGTTTCCCCTTTGGAGCTTTTGTAAGGCTCAAAAAGTATGTTTCATGAATTCCTTATTGTAGGAATGTGGGGGTTCATCTTAAGTTTGCAAAGAATGCTCTAACTTCCGTTTCACTCATCGTCCTACTTATAAATCAGACGTGGTGGGTTCCCTCTGCCCTGAAGAAACTTTGAGGAGACAGAACAGGCATGTGTTTCAGCTCTTATCTTCGAACTGTTGATTGAGTCATGGTTTTGCTCATACAAGAGTGCTTGCCTGTCTTAGTATCAGCACATTCAATTTATGTAAATTTTATGAAATAATGACAAAACGTAGAGCAATACTTGGATTGCATGAACATACCCAGACCTAGAAGCCTGGAATGTTTAGCTGAGAGGCCTGTGAAAACCTGAGGCTTTAGGAGTAGAAACACTCCGTCTCTGTTGATATACAAAAAGCAGTGTGTGCAGATGTCAATATGTGGCACATGACACTAAAGCCCTTTTTAAGTTGCAGGCTTTCATGTATTTGATTTTTGAACACTGGTACTCTTTACTAAAAACTTTAGTTAGAAAATGTTCTGTAGGGGGCTGGTGAGATGGCTCAGCAGTTAAGAACACTATCTGTTCTTCCAAAGGTCCTGAGTTCAATTCTCAGCAACCACATGGTTGGCTTACAACCATCTATAAAGGGATCTGATACTCTCTTCTGGCATTCCGGTGTACACGCAAACAGCACTCATGTATTAAAAAAAATAAAATAAAAAAAGAAAGGAAAATGTTCTGTATTGTGTTCAAGTTCTTTAAGAAAAGTTTCAGATTTGTTAAATTTCCCCAGTTGTGATAGCTGAGAATATACACATGATGAATGTGGTTAAACTTTATTTTTGAGGCAGGATCTCCTGTAGCTATGGCTCCAGTGTTGTCCTTGCATGCAGTTCCTGCAGAGACCAGAAGAGGGCTTTACATCTCCTGGAACTGGACAGAGTTAAGGACCTGTGTAAGCTGCCATGTGGGTGCTGGGAATAGAACTGGTGTCCTTTGCAAAAGCAGCAAGTGCTCTTACCATTGAGCCATCTTTATCTTTCTAGCCTAAAAAGTTCCTAAAAGGAACTCTTTTTTGTTGTTGTTGTTGTTGTTGTTGTTGTTTGTTTGTTTTTGAGACAGGGTTTCTCTGTATAGCCCTGACTGTCCTGGAACTCACTCTGTAGACCAGGCTGGCCTCGAACTCAGAAATCTGCCTGCCAAGTGCTGGAATTTTTCATTCAAGTAGTAAGTATGCATTCTCTTCAGGACAGAACATTGTGTTGAGTCTGATCCTACTGGGATTCTTTCAAGATAGTGGTAATAATGGGGGAAAATGGCAAACTTGCACAGTCTGATTTAGAGAAGGTTGTCTGGCGACAATCGAACCTCTTGGCTGCTACTCAGGTAAACCAGTCAGGTAGCATTCATTATTGTGGTATAGGTGTGGACTCAGTTGTTTTTTTCACCTTTATGTAAGAGACCAGGAAGACCCTGCTATTGACCGAGAGGATGGTATAGGGAGTGTGGTTGCCTGAGAAGTTGCTTCAACCTTTGTCCTCTCCTTCCCAAGGAATGAACTTTCTTGACCCCATCTAACTTAGTGGTTGTGGATCCTCCTGCCTGAGGCATTCCCTCTGGTGGTTTGGTAGGCAAAAGAAAACAGCTAGAGGCTCTCTGGGAAGTCTGTTTTCACTGCCTGCTAATAGAGTAATGCAGAAGAACCTGAAAAGCAGGTTTAGCTTGTGTGTGTGAGGGAAGGTAAGAGCAACTTGACTGGGTTTCAAGTAGTTGGGGCCTGTACCCAGAACCTCTGGTAGTGATTGGCCTTGTAGCCACTAGGCTTTTCTCAGTGGAGGCTCCATTGGGTCTGGGTCTGCTCTAGAAGTAGTGGGTGGGACCCAGTGAGAACACAGAAGTACCTATTACATCTGCCTGTGTGAACAGCAGGATGAATCTACAGGCTTGCATTGTTGAATGTTTTAAATCTGGAACTCATCATTGAATTGTATGTTTGCTTCTTCCTTTGGTGATTCTTGTTAAAAAGAAAGAGAATGTTCACTGTAGTTCTCCTGACCTCTCCATAGAGAAGGCAGGTTAGGCCCAGCACACTCAGATGTGGGCCATGCAGATCACATGCAAGAAAGCAGCACTGAATAACAGCAGTCATGGACAATGAGGCACTCATGCAGCTATGCAGTCAAACTTGGCTGAGGTCTGTCTGCTACTGTAGGGACTGGAGAGGGGTATACATATCCTTTCCCCTCTGTCTTCCTCTGGATTTTTTTTTCCCTCTGGATTTTTTTGGGGGGAGATGGCCTTTCTTTTAGAAACAGGGTCTCATGTAGTTCAGGCTGTCCTTATTTATTTTATGCATATGAGTACACTGTAGCTGTACAGATGGTTGTGAGCCATCATGGGGTTGCTGGGAATTGAAGTCAGGACATCTGCTTGCTCTGGCCCCAGACTGTTCTTGAGCCCACTATTTATAGACAAGGATTGATTTCTTTTCTTTTCTTTTTTTTTTTTTTTTTTTTTTTTGAGATAAGGGTTTCTCTGTATACCTCTGGCTATCCTGGAACTCACTCTGTAGATCAGGCTGGCCTTGAACTCAGAAATCCGCCTGCCTCAGCCTCCCACAGTGCTGGGATTACAGGCGTGCGCCACCACCCTGCTAAGGATTGATTTTCTTGAACTCTGCCTCAACTTACTGGGATCATATATTTGCTCTTACATGGGTAGTGAGCACTATCACTATTGGTTTCTACACAACATCTGAACATAAAGAACTATCTTAATGGCCCCTCTGCCTTACCAAGCCTCCCCCACACACACACATACTGGTGGTACCCTAGTCACTGCAGGTGGATCCCTTTTGTTTCTCCATTTATAACCATTTGTGATGTGTTGACTTGGAAGGAAGGTGGAGTGTTTTGCATGGACAACGGATTGCTGAGCAGATGGTTATCTGCTTCTGTAGAGCTTTTTTGTTTAAATTATGTGTATTGCCTCCTTGGGTTTTTTCCCCCTGTACTTGAATGCATCCTGCTCTGTGGCATCTAGTGACTCCTTTCTTAATTTGTCTTGGGCTCACTTTCTTTTGCCTGGTTTGGATCCTCATGGGATGCCCTGTCATGTCAAAATTGTTTTTTAACTATAATTAGTAGGAATTAAAGGTTGAGGGCCATAATCTCAGAATTTTAAAAGAGCGTTGCCTGAGAGTCTTCCTCCCACCAGCTCTGCATTGTCATTTTCACAGTGTTTTGGCAGCAGGTAGCAGCTCTTAGAGCATGTGCTCCTCCTGCCTAGCTAAGACTCTCCGTCTGTAAGTTAGTCTGTCAATCTGTCCTGCCCCTCTGCTTTCTCTTTTCACTTTTTATTTTCCTCTCTTATCGTCTTGTCTTCATGTTCTTCTTCCTTTGTTTGGTAATTGGCTTGGTTTCTTAGTTTTTCCTACAGTAAGGTCTCAGACTAGTTCAGGTTGGTGTCTACTGGCATCAGTGCTGGGATTCCAGGCATGGCTCAACACCTAGATTTCTTATTTCTTTTTCTTTGACAGTCTCACTATATGTTCCAGATTAGCTTCATACTTTCTGCTATCCTCTTGTGTTTATATTTTTCCTATTCTGCTTTCTGAGAGCCTTCATTTTGAACTTTTTGTGTCCCTCATTTTCTTTTGTTCCAGGATCCTGTTCTTACTTGGTGGACATCTGTACTGATACATTTAGGTTTGGGGGTGTTTTGTTGTTGTTTGAAACAGGGTCTCACTGTCTCCCTCAAGTGACCTGGAACTTTTTAGACCATCTTGGCCTTGAACTCAAAGAGCTGAGACACCATATTTCACACTGTTTGTGAGATCTCTTGCAGCTTAGACTGGCCTCAAAATTGCTAAGTAGCTGAGGCAGAACTTCTGATCTTCCTACCTTTATCTCCCTAGTGCTGGGTTTACACACTCGCACACCATACCCTGATTTTGTAGTGTCGGGATTGAACTTGGGACTCCATGGATGCTTTGCCAACTGAACTCCATCCCTACCCTGAGATTTTGTTTGTTTAGTTAGTTGGGTTTTTTGTGGTGGCTTTTCTTTTTAAGATTTCTTTGGGTATATGCTCTATTGGCATGTGTGCCTGCATGATAGAAGAGGCACCAGATCCTATTATAGAAGCTTTTGAGCTACCATGTGGGTGCTGGGAATTGAACTTAGGTCCTCTGGAAAAGCCAGTGCTCTTCTGTGCTGTCTCTCCAGCCCTGGTGGCTATTCTTTGTTAGAGGCTTTTAGAGAGAGATGGAGCTAGGCTTTGAGGAGCTGCTTATGTTCATATCTTCTGGGACATTCTGGGAGTACCCCCACATCTCTGTCCTGGGGTTCAACTACTCTTACTCAGCCCCCACTTCATGAGGGAACTGAAGGTACTTGAAGCTGGATCCTATCCATGACAAGTGTCCTTGGCCTCTACTGTTCAACCCATCCCGGGATCCTTCTCAGAACTTCCTGAGGAAGGCGTACTTAAGAAGTGAAGTGCTATCCAGGCGGTGGTGGTGCACGCCTGTAATCCCAGCACTCTGGGAGGCAGAGGCAGGCGGATTTCTGAGTTCGAGGCCAGACTGGTCTACAGAGTGAGTTCCAGGACAGCCAGGGCTATACAGAGAAACCCTGTCTCGAAAAAACCAAATCAAAAAAAAAAAAAAAGAAGAAGTGAAGTGCTTTAATCGCAGCACTCGGATGTAGAGGATCTCAGTGAGTTCAAGGCTAGCCTGCTCAACAGAGGGAGTTTGAGGATAACTAACAACCCGATAACTAACAGAAACCTGTCTCAAAAAAAAAAAGTAGTAGTAGAAAGCCTTTAGTGCTAAAAGTATCATTATTGCTGTGTCTTAGCTGATAAAGTGAAGAATTGAGTGTGCAATCCTCAACATTTCCTTTTTCTCTGTCCTAATATTTTTATTCCCCTATGGGCAGTCATTTTGGTGAGTGCAGAATGTTCATTTCCTTAAACATAAGCATCATACTGTATAACTTTTTGATTACATTACCTAAAAAGAGAACATTGTCTAGAGGGTACTAGAAATGGTGTGAAGAGGTCCTGTAGGCCATACCTAGGACATTGTGCCATCACATCAGCTAGGAAGTTGGGTCTAGCCCACTGAACAAGACAGTGTTAGGTGTCACTTGTGTGGGTATCCCCCAAAATGGAAGATTTTCTTTGTAGAGCCTGCTTAACAGTGGCTAGTGGAAGTGACTGTGTTAAAAAGTCAACTGTTCACAGTATAAGATGTCACAAAACTGAACTCTGAAGTGGTGAATGGAGTCTTAGAATGCCCCTTAACACATCTGCACGTGAAAAAGGGAAGGCCAGGTGGTCCTGTCTATAGTCCATGTTATAGTGCTGCTAATCCTTTGTGTTTCACATGCTATGATCTGAAGGTACTTTCCAGAGTTTGCATATGGGAAATTGAACCTCGGTGCAATAATAATGTTGGGAAGGCATTTGGTTCTTAAGTTCCAGCCTCAAGAATGGATAAGGGCCATCAGTAGGAGGACTTTGAAAGTAGGTTCACACTTACTTTGCCACATGAGATCATGGCATTCCTCTCCTGAAGGATACAGCTGAAGGCCTCACCTTAGAGCCAGACATCCAACCTGCCAGACCACGGTTTGGGATGTCTGCCTCATCTGTTGCTGCCCACTTTGTGCTGTTCTGTTATGGCAGTACAGTGGGACAATTTATAGGAAGCCTTATCATTCTTTTTCCTGTGGATCAGTAGCCTTGGATAATACACAGACAACTCTTTCTGAAGGCGCTGTGGCCTATTTGCCTTTCTTATTAAGAGTTAACAGCAAACATTTGACAAAGCAAGCAGTAAATCCATTTGGATGAGAAGTGAAGATCAAAGTGGCCACAGATGGTGAGGTCAGACCCAGGGAAGTCTTACTGTCCTTTCCAGAAGCCCTTAACATTTGAAAGGCCCTAGAAAATTGGTACAAACTCAGTTGCCTAGCATTTCTTTTCTTCCAGTGGGCCCTACCAAGTATGCATACGCCCTTGCAGAGACACATCCTCACATGTGCTATTCTCTTATATAGGTAGGTCTTCAAGGAATGTGCTGCCAGTGGTTTACTGTTTGAGTCTCTTCCTTCTTGAGCTTCTTGAGATAGAACATTGTCTTAACAACTGTCTCCCATAACCTGAGCACACAGAAATGCCTAGAGGGGTAACATCACAGTTCCTGTGCGCTTGTCTTGCTGCCACCAGGAGCTGGTGGAGCATTTGGCTTGTAGTTGTGGAGCATAGGGTATGACTTTCTTTAGTTGCAATTTGTGGGCACTCTCACATTTTGAAGTAAGGATAGAGATGTAAGGTGGTTCTTTCCCTGTGTCTCTTAAAACACTCTTTTTAGTGCCAGCTCCCAAGTGTGAGTATACATGATTGTAGTTAGATGTCCCTGTATTCTGACAAGTGATTATTAGGCTTTGGAGACAAGGGGTTGTGGTATCTGTTCCTTCCTAAACTGATGTGTGTGGCCTTGGGGAGTGTAGGGAGTCTGGTAGGCAGGGTTCTTTTCTGCCACCTGGGACCTAGGATTTGAATTGTCTCTCACCCTCCCATGAGATTTCGGGAAGGATATGAGAAGGCTTGGGACAGGGCACTCCTACCTAGGTAGGTGTCTCTGACCTACCACAGGGCTCATGCTGGCAGCACATAACAGGACTGGAACCACTCACTTTTCTTTCCCAGGTCTTTGGCCAGTATCGCTTCCACCTGTCCACAAGCATGGGGAATATCTTTGCAAACCTCTTCAAGGGCCTTTTTGGCAAAAAAGAAATGCGCATTCTCATGGTGGGCCTGGATGCTGCAGGGAAGACAACAATTCTATACAAACTGAAGCTGGGCGAAATTGTGACCACCATTCCTACCATTGGTGAGATGCTGGGCCAGGGGGCAGGGCCAGGGTGGGGATTGGGCGTGGGAATCCAGAATCCAGAGGCCCTCAGCTGCAACCCTGCCCCCCAGGTTTCAATGTGGAGACTGTTGAATACAAGAATATCAGCTTCACTGTGTGGGATGTGGGCGGCCAGGACAAGATCCGGCCGCTGTGGCGCCACTACTTCCAGAATACCCAAGGTAAGTGGCTGGTGCTCATCCTAGATTCCTTTTTTTTGCCTCAAAGGGATACACTTGGCTTAGTGAGCCTTGTGGTCTTACCCATTTCAGGGCATAAAGCCACACTAAACATCATGGCCAGTGGGAGGATTGGATCTAGAGCCTGTGGGTTGATCGGTGGGGAGTGTTCAGTATGTGCAGTAATGTAGCCATGTTTCAGGCTTGATCTTCGTAGTGGACAGCAATGACAGAGAGCGTGTGAATGAGGCCCGTGAAGAGCTCATGAGGATGCTAGCTGAAGATGAGCTCCGAGATGCTGTTCTCTTGGTGTTTGCCAACAAGCAGGTAGGTACCAGCAAGGTCCTTCCCTGAAGGAAAACCTGTATTGGGGAAGAAAGAGGAAGGGTGAAAGGCTGCCCAGGGTGATTAGCTGCTTATGGTCCCTGCCACTAATTCCTCCTTTCCCTTAGGACCTCCCCAATGCCATGAATGCGGCTGAAATCACAGACAAGCTGGGCCTGCACTCTCTACGCCACAGGAACTGGTACATTCAGGCCACCTGTGCCACCAGCGGGGACGGGCTCTATGAAGGACTAGACTGGCTGTCTAATCAGCTCCGGAACCAGAAGTGAACCAGACCCCTCCCTCCCCCTCACTTCCTCTTCTCCGCCCTCAGCTTTCCTCTCATGTGGCAAACGTGCGACTCTGTGGTCCTGAGTGCCAGAAGCTGTCTCCATGGGTTGGTCACAGTGTGCATCGCACCGTGCTGTACATGTGCAGACGCAGCCTGCAGCCAGGTTTTTATTTAATGTAAATAGTTTCTGTTTCCACTGAGGCAGTTTCTGGTACTCCTATGCAATATTACTTAGCTTTTTTATTGTAAAAAGAGAATCAACTCACTGTCAGTACTGAGAAGGGATTTGGGTGTGGGGCACCTGGCCTTCGGGAGCCTTTGGGCTGTAGACTGGTGTCGGTATCCATTTGGTGGTTGGTTTTTAACCCAAACTCAGTGCATTTTTTAAAAATAGTTAAAAATACAGGACAAGAACACTTGAACACACAGAACGGAGACTATGCCTAGTGTAGGTTTTGCAGTTAATGGCCTGAATGCTAGTTATCAGATCACCTGTTTCCCTGTGGGAACGGGAGAGAAGGTGACGAACAAACCACCATCCGCTGCATGGTCACAGTAGAGCCCCCGTGACTCGCCTGTCTTTGGGTCACCTGCATTCCATAGCATTGTGCTTGTACTTGTGCTCACATGGTCACCTAGGGGTGGGCTGGGAGCCATTGTGGGGTGCAGGGCCTGGCTTGTACTTGGTGTGTGGCCAGGCCCAATGGCAGCCTGCATACCCAGCTTACTCTTGGGCCCACTTGGACGCGCTGGCAAGAGGCCTGGGTCTCACCAGCAGGAGTGCGTGCAAGGTGGGAGGGTCGGTCCATTACAGACCCACATCCTGGAGCACCCCCATCTCCATGTGTGAAGTAGCTTCCTCCCTCAGCCTGCAAGGGTCCGATTTGCCATCGAAAGACGACCTCTACTTTTTTCTTTTGTATTTTGATAAAACACTGAAGAAGCTGGAGCTGTTAAATTTATCTTGGGGAAATCTCAGAACTGGTTTATTTGGTGTCGTGGAACCTCTTACTGCTTTCAATACACAATTAGTAATCAACTGTTTTGTATACTTGTTTTCAGTTTTCATTTCGACAAGCACTGTAATTATAGCTATTAGAATAAAGTCTCTTAACTATTTGATGGGCTTGTGTGTCAGTGCCACCATGGAGGCTGCCTCCTGAGATTGGGGCCTTTTCATGCTACAGGCCCTTCCACCAACTAGAGGAAGTTGCTGAGATCTGGATGTCTTGGCTCCCCTCAGGTCTTAAAGTGCTTTTTTTTTTTTTTTTTTTTTTTTTTTTTTTTTTTTTTGACAACTGGGGCAGCCATCTTTGGAGTACATATCTCTGGGTTGGTGTGACCACTAGAAGATCCAAAGTCTACATCCTTCTGAGTTAGGCCCCTGCCTAAGTGGCCTGACCTTCACCCCCTTGAGATACTGCTTGCTGTCTTAGATAACTAACCTCTCATGCTTAGGTGGCTATCTTCAGGGCACAGGTCATCATAGAAGCCACAGCTTCTATGAAGTCTCAGGACACATTGGGGTTTGCCTACACACTCCTAGCACAATAGCTTTTACAAGCAGAACTTGCTTGTATTGTAGCAACCCTAATTTTTTACTGTCTGCCAGTGTGTGCACATGGGCTCTAAAACTGCTATTTTATCTGGCTATTGAACCTCTTATGCTGACAGCAGATGCATGTGTTAAGATCTACAAAAGTTTGTTCTTCCAACTTCTTTGTCACTTGTATGGTTGTAAGGCAGCATCAAGGACAGTATTCTAGTCCCTAGACCCAGTGCCCTTAGCATATACTGGATGGGGGCCCCAGGCTCCCAGCCTAACCTGTCCTCAGTGAGATAATACACTCTACTTTTAAAATACATTTACTTAAGTAGAAAGTGGGCTGATACAAAAAGAGAGAGAGAAGTAATCAGTAACACATACCCTCAACCTCATGGGCCTGGACTGTGGCAGCAGAGACTTATATATTCCTTGGCAGGGGGGCAAGGCAAGAGCACTACCCTCATAGAACCACTAGGCTCTGGTAGTCCGGGAGCCACTCTGACCTGGAGTGGTTGCCTCCAGATGGCAGGATAGAGCCTAAGATCCAGCAAGCTTGGCTCAGGATCCTGGCAGGGAGCAGCCACCTGCCTTATCCCAGATAGGGATGCGAGTTAGTTGGGCAAGTAGGGAGTGGGCTGGTAGCCACTTAGCATCCAGTGGCTGTGCTGTATAGACCCCACAGAGCTCAGAGTTGGGCAGGGCAACCAGAGCTCTCATGTCCTTTGGTCTAGTCACATTATCAGTCATCAGAGCTTCTGTCTTGTCGTCTGTGGGATGGGTTCCTTCCACTGTCCTGGCTATGTTCCCGCTTCCTCTTAGAGCAAGGAGAGAAGTCAGAATGTCTCTGGCGTCTGGGCCTATGAAGACAAGGACAATCAGACACTTAAAGGAAGGGTCCCTCACCTTGCCAAGCATCACATCAGGCTTGGCTAGCTTTACCCCCCATTTCCTTAGTGTCTCAGGTAGAGTTGGGCCTAGCCTACCGGGCAGGAGAGGGAGATGAGGAACAGCTGTCAGCCTCCCTCTTATGTTCTTTGTCTTTCTTCTTTTTATGTTTCTTGTGTTTCTTCTTCTTTTTCTTCTTTTCTTTCTTGCTTTTCTTATGGCTCTCTGTACTGCAAGAAGCAATACAAAAGAACTAAGCTTAAAAGGCCTAGAGTCTACTTCACTGTAGGGTAGTCTCACCCAGCAGGAAAAAGCAGACGAGGGCAGGGTCCAGACCATAGCACTGTGCACTGATAAGTTCTACATGTTGTGAGTTTATATTTGTAAACGAGCTTAATATTAGCCTCCATGGCTACAAGGATGGGTGCTTGGAATGCTGCCAACCTGGGCGGGCCTTCTCTCTGGAGACAAGTTCTCATTATGCAGCCTTTTCTAGCTTGGAACTCACGGTTTTACCTACGTACAAATTTGAGATGACACAAAAACAGAAGTAACCAAACACATACACAGATAAATACCAAGGAGTGGAACCAGCTTGTAAGAACTCTTGAGATCAGCCTGCTTCTGTCTACCAAATGCTGGGATTAAAGAAAGTTGTGTGCCACCACCCCAGGCAATTTACGCTTTAACTGCCCCACCTCCCACCAAACTGGCCAGCATCATGGTCCTGAGTGTCACCCATCACCCTGCTGGGTCACCTATGGCAGCTACTGAAACTCCAGCCCAGAGATGGAGGTCCACCTACTGCAGTAAAACTAAGAAAGCTAAGGCAGTGCCTTGCTCCTTCATGCGAGTATGCACAGGAAGTCAGACTCACTCCAGTTCGGCCTTGTCCTCAGCACGAGGCTTCTTCCTGGTAGCAGATGGGGCAGTACTTGGGCCTTCGCTGTCCACACGGTGATGCTGTATGAGAAGAGTAGCTGTGGTGAGGGATACCCAGGGAGTCCTGCCCCACATCTCGGACACCTCCAAACCCCAGGATCCTGTGCATTGGAGTTGACAGGGTTTACCGTGAACACTGACAGTCCAAGTTTGGCAGCCTCTTTGTCTTCTCGGGACAGCGCCACACGGCCCGCGGAGCCACTGCAGGGGACAGAGTATTTGAGGACAGTTCCCAATCATCGCCCAGTCCTGCCCCAGACTCCCCAACTGGTCTAACCTGGCGCTGCCCAGGCCCAGCAGCCGGTCCACGCCCTTCTCCTCAGGGTCTCCTTCCCGTTTGCAGATCTCCACGAAGTCCTGCGGAAGCGGGGTAAGACAGGAGGTTCTAGGCCGGAACAGACGGACCCCCAACCACCCTGCGGACCTCGAACCCATATCTCAGACTCACCTCCTTGCTCAGGCCGGTGGGCTGTTTCCTCACATTCTTGTAACCTCTGCGAGCGAGGATCGGGAATGCTCATCAAGGGTTTGGCCCCTCGGTCCCCTTCCTTTCCCCTGCCCTGCCCGGCCCACATCCAGCCCCGCCCCAGGGCCACCCAGATCCCGCCCTCAGCGCCGGCGGTCGCCCGGCAGCCTAGGCACTCACAGTGCGGCCAGAAGCGCCTCACGCTCCGCCTCGCGCACGGCTGCCAGCTCTTCCTCTCGGCTCGGGCCGGTACATGGCGCGCGGTCCTTCGCGTACCAGGTGAGGTCGCGACCCTTCTGCCAGCGGCCTACTGGCGCCATCAGCGAGTTGCCCAAATAGTTCTCCCTCTGCTTGTCAGTCTTCACGTCCTCCCAATTGAACTGGTCTTGCCCGCCACGCACGCCGCCGCGACTGGAGCCGAACATGGCTCTGGACCCGCTGCACACCTTCAGTACCCACGGTCCCGAGACGGACTCGCCGCAGCACTCGGCCTCCCGACGCTCGCTGTGACGTCACTCTCGCGCCCCGCGCGCGCCTGCGCTCTCGCTAACGTTTCCATGCGCCTGCGCACTGCGCATCCCGGGCCGACTCAATCAAGGTCCTCTTTCTAAAGGGCGCTAAGGGCTTCACAGGCGCATCCTTTATCCTATTACCATGTGTGCCTGCGCACTAGCTCCTCGAAGGGCGGCTTTGCTATCCCCACCTGATAACGCTTGTGTTAGGAATCTCAGGGGAATGGAACACCACAAAACCTTAATGACACCAGGAGGGGCCCGCCCCTTGCTTCCTGAAAAGCCAAGCAAGCTAACGCTAAAGGAAGACCTGAGGTCCAGGGTCACTGTTGAAACTAAGTTAAATAATGGCAAAACTTCGCGGAACACTGAGGGGCAGATAAAGTCACCAAAGAAACATAGATCCACTCTTCCGTGCTCTGGGTAACAGAGCGTGCGTGGCAATGAAAATCCAAGCATTCCAAAACCAGAGCGATCTGTGTTCTCCGCAGGTGAAGCTTTACTGGGCAATTTACTGAGGCTGTGCCTCAAAATGAACAGAAACGGAGCTACATCTTAATGATAGATCACTTGCTCAACCTGTAGGAGATCTTGGGTTCCATCCCTAGTCTGATAAACTACCCAACCTGAAACTCTCTAGCATTTCAAATAGATGACAACGGACTCATTTTTATGTCTTTCTTCTGAAGACATGTTAAGTACCTGCCAATAGCTTGTGATGCTCCTGGTATAAGCCCTGAGCTCATATCCTGGCATAAGAGGACACCGCTGGTCTCAGATCCCTCAGAACAAGATCATACTAGGGATGAATGGATGGTACCAAGGGGAGCTGCATAATAAGGTGTAAATGTGTCCCTTATTTGCCTGATGTAATTGTCATTTCTGAAGCTTACTGCCTCAGTGTGATAACCTAGGCCTAGTCCTGGAAGCTTCTAGCCTCTGTACAATCTTATCTTGGTGTAGAATGTTTTCAGCCTCTGAGACCTATTGCTGAATAAGCTCATCCTTTAGAGCTCTTTCTGAACTCTAGCTGGATGGTCAACTCAGCTGTTCTGGCTCAGACTTCTCTACATACTGACTGATTCAAACTGGCTTCTTTCAGCTTCTCCTGAACTGCTCTGCTTGGCCTCATTCTACCTTTGGTATTATGTTCTCATCTTCTGGATACTTTTCATTTTCTGGCTCATTCTGTCTTCACCTGACTAATTTGTTCTCTCTCTGCAGCCTGTCTCTGTACAGCAGTCCCAGTAAAACTCCCCTCCCCTATTCTTTCTAAGTCACCTCTTTCCTCTCTGTTCTCATGAGTTAGGTATATCCTATTCAGTCAGATCTTTCTGAGTCATCACTTTGTCTGCACCCAACTGGACATCACTTTCAAACATGGGTCCTTCCTTCTAACTACCTACCTTCATTGGGATCAAAGGTGTGTACTAAAGCGGAGGCACACAGCTAGCAATGGGTTTTTCCAGGAAACAACAAAATCGCGGAATTCATGGTGTGATCAAATATACTGCAACAATAAGGGAGCAGCAGTCATGAGGGCCATAGCACAAGATAAGCATACCAGCCATCTCCCAGGGAAGGTCTTTGGAAAGTAAGAGAGCAGATTCTGGGGCCCTCACCTTTAACCAGGCTAGGTATGTTTAGGACATAGAAGGCTGAGCCGCATGGTCAGACCACAGAATGCACGCCAGGTGAAGCTAAGAAGGAAGTGTGCTACAGGGCTGGGAGGGTATGGGACAGATGCCAGAACAGTTCCAAGACCTGTGCATCCTCAAGTAATCACCTACCTGTTCCAGGAGGACCAGAATCTGAAGTAACCCAGAACTGCTAGGAGCAGTTGGATAACCCCAGGCCTGCTTTCGAGGTTAGGTGTTTTGTGTGCTCGTGTACCCGAGGGAGGCAGTGGATTTTGTAGCACCATTGGGAGTGCAAAGGCTCAGGCAGTGGCTCGTAGGCTTCGGCTTAGTCACTTATTCTGTCGACTAGGGGTTCAAGACACATAGCCTGGCCACACTCCTGGGTTTCCAAGGGCAGGGAAGTGTTTCTCCCCTGGTTGTCTTTTAGGAAAGGACCTATTATCACAGGAGGGGAGAAGGATGAGGTGCTGGCTGTATGTGATCCACGAGTTTAACTTGGAGGGTTTCTAACAGTAGGCAAGTAGAGCTATTAGTTGCTAGGTACTTCCTGTCCACTGTCCACATACTTCAATCAACTTTATAACAGTGTTTAAAACCCAGAGGTCTGAAGCTGTCTTTGATGGCACATACCTTTAATCCCAGCTCTCAGGAGGTCAGGCCTGGTTTACATATTGAGTTCTAGACTGACTAGGCAGAGACTATGTCTTAAAAAACAAAGCCCAAACAAATAATCGACCCCACAGGTCTGACCTAAATGGATCCTAAAGCAAAGCCTTTCAGTCTGGCTTTGACCTGGCACATACTTCTCAGAAATGGTGAGGTCCAGGACAGGGCTTCCACACAAAAGACAATAGCAGGAGGCCGTGGCTTCAAGAATGTATGCTAAATAGACAGATGCCCTCCAGCCTTACAAAATGTCCCTGGTGGAACTCCCTGACAGAGTTACTTCTTGGTCTTGGTCCAAAACTGTTTATACTGTTCAGTGTCAAAACTGTCAAACACCTCTGGCTCTTCTTCCCTCTTCTGCTGGAGCTGAGCCTCACGTTTTCGGAACCGGGCTTTGCGCTCTTCTGGAGACAGGGCATCCAGGTCTAGGGGCATCTGCGTGGGGAGAGGCAGAGGTTATGTACACACCATTGGGGAGTCAAAGAATGACTGAGAAAGATACCTGCACCTCGTTTACCTGAACCTTCTACACTGTGTTGGTTATACTAGTTATAGATTTTGTTTTGTTTTGAAGGGAAATGTTTTTTTTTGTTCTTTTCTCTTTGACTCATGGTATGCTTGCTTAAGCCTGTGTCTTAATTAGTCCAAGAAAGCCTTGAACTCACAGTAGTCATCCTTAGCCTCCAGAGTGCTATGGTTATAGATGTGTGCTACCATGTACAGTTTCATGTGGGCCTGAAATCAAAGGCTTTGTGCCTATCAGGCAAACACTCTACCAATTAGACTATACCCCAGTCTATATTTGGTGTTTTGTTTTGTTTAAACAGACTTGCTGAGCATGGTATGGTAAGATATCAGCACTTTAAAGAGGTAGAAATATTAGGTCAAGGTCAGCTTCAGCTATGTATTCAAAGCCAGCCTGGTCTGCATAAGACCCTGTATCAATAAAACAAAATCAAAACCCAAAAAAGAAAGTACTGATTTGTTTGTTCCAATTTTAGTGACTCTAGTTTTTGGTGTAAATCCCCCAACAATCTGTTCCCTTCTTCCTGCACTATAGTAAAGGGACTGTGCCTACATATGCAACTCCAATCCCAAGTTCTGGCCTTGGGCCCTAACATAAGTTCCTACTGGAGGTACTTACCGCTAACATGCGCCGTGGCTCCCGGTATCGGATATGGATAGTAGAGCCGTCCTGCTTGACCAACAGCACAGGGTAGAGACGAGCATAGGCCTGGCGGCGCAGTCGAGTGAGTGAAGCCCTGTTGCAGTCAGCTCTCCAAGGGGATGTGTGTAGGTGGCGGGGTGTAGGGAAGGCTGCTCTCATACCACAGTGCCTCAGCAGGCTATGGGAAGACATGCAGGCACTGGCTGATGGACGGTAGTAAAGCAGATGGCACCAAATGCCAGGCTAGCCAGCCCCTGCCAGGGTGTGTCAGAGACCTGCCAAGCAACCATCTAGCAACGACTGGCAGTTCACATTTAGAGACCTCCATTGAGCTATTAACAGACTCAAAGCAGTCTAGAATGAAGGACTCGGGGCACAACAAGCCTTCCAACACTGAGGAGAGGGATAACAGCCCCTCCCTGGAGAGCACAGGGTGTCTTGGGGAGTTCCTAAGGAGACTGGGATTTTATGCTTACCCAAGCAGACTGCCCAAAGGCATTGTTTCTCCTTAGCACTGTGACAGCAGGAGGAAACAGTCACTGGCCCTGATGTATGTAGGCCCTGCTAGGCAAGGGAAAAAAAAAAACATTTTTTGTTTTTGTTTTTTTTTCATTTGATTATTGTCCTAAAATCCTGGCCTGGAGCTAAGTCAGACCCAAGTGCATCTCTAGTTGTCCAACTGACTGTCAGCTTTCTGCTATACAATAGCATAGTATTTACATATGACCTGTGCACCTGTTCAAATATACCTAAAAGAATACAAAACCAAGTGTGGAAGTTCATGCTTGTATTTCCAATGCTCTAGAGGCAGAAGCAGGAGGATCAGAATTCAAGGTTTTTTTGTTACACAGGGAGTTAATAGTTAGGCTGGGTTACTTGAGACTGTCTTAAACACACACACACACACACACACACACACACAAGAAAACTGAAGCAAACCTAAGGTTTACAAAAGACCTATAACCGGTTTTCACCTGTTTTGTTTAGAAAATTAAAAAAACCCTTATGTTCAATGCAGACTGAATTTTTTAAAAAAAAGTTATCTTCAATCTGTGGTTTGAATTCTTCAATACAGAAAATTGGGTGTGAGATCTAGGTGTGTGTCACTTGCCAGTCTATCCTACTAGCCCTCTGGCCTCAGATTAGAAAATCCTTTTGGAGGCTTATTTACAAAAGCAGCTATAAGGGTCCTAGCCTTCAAAGACTGAAGCAGTTTTCAGCGGATCAGAGGCCCACCCGATTCAACCACAACCCTCTTGTGCGGGGTATGTGTGGAGTGCCTGGTTCACTTTCTTTTTAACATCCTTCTAGTTTCCATCGCAAAACTGTGAGAAAACTATTTTCAACCCCGCTTACAGACAGGAAAAGAAGTTACTTTCTTCAATGCCAGAAACTCCCATAGTGGTCTAAGCGGGTAGAAGTAGAGTCCCACACTCAGCAAGATAGAACCAGTGGGCGACCGCATAGATTAGAAGGCTCCCACCTAGGGAGGGAACCGCAGAGTAGGGCACCACTGCCTCGAAAGAGGCGATCCCGCTGGTCAAAGTCCCAAGTTCGGGGCCTCCTCCTCTCTAGCCATGCAGATTTGGCCCGGGGTCGTCTGTGGAGAAGTCCCCTCCCATTTGCTCCACCCGATGCGCAAGCCGCCCTCCCATTCACTCCTCAGTGATGGGGCCGGTTGGTGCCGGCACCCAAGACACGCCAACCTGCGGCCGCCACCTTAGCGTGGGAGAGACCTCGTAGACCCGCCGTGCAGAACTTTACTCGATAGGTGGGAAACTGAGGCCAGGCCACGCAGGGCCACGCAGGGAACCCGTCACTGTAGAAGATAGTCCTCCACCATAACCCCGATGTCCTGCAGACACCGCCGGCGCGCTGTAATGACGTCACCTAGCGCGGGTTGGTCATCCTCATTGAGGGCGGAGTAAAACCAGGTGGGCGTGGTTGGGGCCTACTCTGGGGGGGTCCTGGTTATTTGTCCTGGTTCTGGCGTCGCTTCGGGTGGCAAGACTGAAGTAGGTTAGGTCGGCGGACTACCCAAGTCCAGAGAGTGTGGGCGGGAGGCCGTCGAAATTCTGTGACTTTCTGGGCTGCTGGCAGCCTAAAGCTGTGCAGTGCGTGGGCAGCATTGCTACGTACCTCTGGGCCGCCCTTAGTTTCCATGCCTGGTGGTTTTCCAGATTTGATCCGGATCCGTTGGTCGCCCATGACTCCTTTCAGCAGGTACGCGGCTTGTCTTGGGTTAGTGGCGGAACCAGGTCTGGAAGATGGACATCCAAGTGCCAAGTCGGGATGGTAAAACAGCCAACGTGAAGGAGTTGGAGTCACTGCGGTACTCGTGAGGAGTATCATTAGAGATCGGTCGCTTCTTCAGAACCAAAAAACACGACTTTCAAGCACCACTCACTAGTGTCTTGTGAGTGGCCCGACACTAAAGGATTCTGAAGCTCTCCACCGTTTTGAGTTTGTGGCAGCGGTTTATTGTGAGCGCTGGAGGAGGGCTGCTGCACAGGCTGAAGGACTTTCTCCAGAGTTTCTCAAGATAACTACACAAACTTAACTTACAGAGGACTTTGCCACATTGGACTCCTAGCGTTATTTTGGCAGATCTTTTTCCTTTCCCTTTCCTATTTTTTCCTGAGTTACTTGTCTTTTACTATCATCCCTCTTGGGTTGCACCGGTCAGTTTAGTTCCCGGTCTCCTCCTAGGGCTATCCAACATGTAGGCAGGGGTCTACAAGGGACACAATGAGAAGTGGGTTATTTATTTATTTATTTATTTATTTATTTATTTATTTTGCAACTCGAGCTCATTGCACACACTGGCCTGCAAGCGTCGTTGTCAGGCACTAGAAAGCAGGGAACTCATGCGACTGTAAGCTAGTGCCTATAGGATTTCCGAAGAGGAAGCTCTAGCCACCTTACAAAGCTCTGGCAATGACTGGAGTGGCATAGGCATTGTCTGAAGAAAGGGCTGGCTTCACATCTAGACATCAGTCCTCTTGTTGTTTAGTCGTGTTGTCATGGCAGATGGCAGGGAGTCCTCTAGGTGCTGCTGAAAGAGTGATTTATTGTAGATCAGTGAGCTCCAGCAGAGGGTACTCAGTCTGGGGGACAGGCGGTGGGGGCAGGTGGTGGTGGGTTTGCTTTGAGTCTATGAGGCTCTGAGACCTTAGATGTGTCTTCCATACTCCACTGAATCTATCACTAAGTCTTGAGACTTATTTTCACTGTCTGAGGTTTTGTCTGTTGTCCCAGTTAGGGAACCAGAAATATCTTTGAATTCAGTGATAATAAAGAGATTGTTGAATATGTCTTAACTAGGTTGCAAGTTGGAGAATGGAGGGAGAAAAGAATAGAAAAGAATCTATCACTAAGTCTTGAGACTTATTTTCACTGTCTGAGGTTTTGTCTGTTGTCCCAGTTAGGGAACCAGAAATATCTTTGAATTCAGTGATAATAAAGAGATTGTTGAATATGTCTTAACTATGTTGCAGGTTGGAGAATGGAGGGAGAAAAGAATAGGGCCATTTATTTATTTTTCTATTTACTTATTTATTTTTGTTTTCCTGAGACAGAATCTCACTATGTATCTCTGGCTGTTGTGGAATTTGTTGTGTAGACCAGGCTGACCTGGAACTCAAGAGATCCATCTCCCTCTGCCTCCCAAGTGCTGGGATTAAAGGTGTGAGCTACCATGCCCCATATAAAAGGCCGTTTTTTTTAACTGACAACTTTAAGCCAGAAAAGAAGGGGAAGGAATCACTTCTTTTTAGGGACAGTGTGACTTCTCTTGATGTCGTCAAACCATCATTGTTATAAAGAAGGTTGCTTAGACCTCAAGTGTAGTGTTGAGGAGCATTTGAACCCCAAGGTCATGTATTTTTTTTTCCTTAGTTTCAATGGGATAATATTTCAGATGGTATTTGAGACTTCCAAGGATACTGGAGACTCAAATATCATCTCACACTAAGCTGTCTGAGACAAACTGAAAGTAATCCCAGTACTTGGAAGCTAGAGGCAAGTGGATCAGAATTTCAAGGGCTACACAGCAAGTTTGAGGCTAGCCTGAGGTACATGACACCTAGTCCCGCTGGACCCTTAACAGTCACCCAATGCACACACAATCTAAAAGCTGATTTTGATAAAAAGTGCTGAGTCCTCAATTGGTCCAGACAGGTACCCCATGATGAGATAATATACCAACTGGGAGTGGCCCCCAAGCAGGAACAGTCATCTGATAATCCCCTCAAACGCTCTGGAGCCATTCTTGAAGAACCTGGACTAAATGATCAATCAAGTCACAGTTCAACCATGTATGGTTAATTAGGTCCTCACCTGCTCTGGTTACCCCCTATTGGTAAAATCTATGGCTTGCTCTCGGTCTTCTAAATACAACCATACTGGAAGTTAGGTGCTTCTGCCTTTTGCTCACCATTTTCTTGTTTTATTTATGGGGTGAGTAGCTAGATTTTGCTGGGACCTTCCAGAGTTGGGTCTCTGGGAACATTGCCACCTTAACATTCTACACCAAGGACTAAGCCCTCACATATGGTGTGTGAAGACCGTATCCAAATCAAAGCACTGCACCCCAGCCTTCAAGGTCCTTAGCCCTCTCACAAAGCAAAGTGCTATTAATCTATCCCTAAGAATCCCAAGTAACTCATGACATCATTGCTTGTCCTGGTGAGATTTATGTGAATTTGTCACACGCTATAGTCACCTGAGAGGAACGACCCTCAACTGAGAACGTGCCTCCATAAGACCAGGCTGTAGGACAGCCTGGAGGGTGGGGCGAGCTGCTCTTCTTTTTTAACTTTTTTTTTTGTTTGTTTTTATCGAGATAGGGTTTTTCTTTGTATAGCGCTGGCTGTCCTGGAACTCATTCTGTAGACCAGGTTGGCCTCAAACTCAGAAATCCACCTGCCTCTGCCTCCCAGAGTGCTAGGATTACAGGCATGGGCCACCACCGCCTGGCTTTTTTTTTTTTTTTTTTAACTTTTTATTGATTCTTTGTGAGTTTCATACCATGCACCACAATCTCACTCATCTCCCCATCCCTTTCTATCTGCCCTCTGCCCTCTGCCCTCTGCCCTTGCAACCTCCCCCACCAAAAGAAAATAAAAACATAAAACAAAGCATAGAAAATGTCTGGGAAAGCCGGGCGGTGGTGGCGCACGCCAGTAATCCCAGCACTCTGGGAGACAGAGGCAGGCAGATTTCTGAGTTTGAGGCCAGCCTGGTCTACAGAGTAAGTTCCAGGACAGCCAGGGCTATACAGAGAAACCCTATCTCAAAAGACCAAAAAAAAAAAAAAAAAAAAGTAAAAAGAAAATGTCTTCTTGTCATGAGCTGCAGTTTTGATCTGTATGACTGACCCTTTCACACACTCCAGCAGTTCATAGATGAGGTAGATAATGAAAAGCCCTGGATCTGGGCCTGGGTGTTAGCTGCTGGTCAGCTCACTAGCTGTCCTGCACCTGCACCACCAGGGCGGCTCTCCAACACTGCTCCAGCTAGCTCACCCTGTGCTGCAGCTGACAAGTGGCTGGCTCAGCCCTCTGGCTCTCATACCCTGGGGGCCTGCCCAGCCATGCCTTCCCCATCAGGACCAGCTTTCCTGTGTTGCCCATGCAAGAGGCAGGGCCTGCTCTTTAGCCAGCAAGGGGTGGAACCAGCTCTTCCACTCTCACAACCTTGGGGCCAGCTCTCCTGACTGCCTCAGGGGTGCAGTGGGAGGAGGGGATATTCCCCCTTGCTCAGGCCACTTCAGCATGGGCCCTGCTCACCTGCACCCCTGTCACCAGGGCCAGCTCTGCTGTGCTGCCCAGGGGAGGTGCAGGGCCTGGTCTGAGTGTACAGCTGGCAATGGGCAGGGACAGCTCTCCCACTCTCTAGGGGAAGGCTCAGCCCACTGTGGGCGGAGCTTTCCCTGAGCTGGTGGTTCTAGGTTCTATTAGAAATCAGGCTGACAGTCTAGTAAGCAGTACCCACTCCTTGGCCTATGCACCAGCTCCTGCCTCCAGTTCTGACCGTTTGAGTTCCTGTCCTGACTTCCTTCAGTGATAGACTACAGTGTGGAATCGTAAACCAAATAAACTCTTTCCTCCCCATCTTGCTTTAAGTCATGGTGTGTAGCTAGTCTTCCTACTTTGTGAGTTCTTTCTTTCACCCTTCTCCATCCCCTTTCTTCCACCCTTTTAGCCCCTAGCATAGATAAGAGAGGAAAAAGGGAAGAGAGGAAAGGAACGAGATCCTTGAATAAAGTCAGGAGTTGCAGATGGGGCGATGTTATCCTTCGACTACTGCCTGCTGATTAGGGGTATCAAGTTCCTTGGTGCAAGTTTGATTTTCAAGTCAGGATATCTGATTTTCTTCTTGCTGTTTCTTCTTTGCACATGACTACTTAATAAAGCCTAAGTAACAACAACCTGTCTCTTGGGCCTCATTTATAAACCCTCTCAAAGTCCCCGGAATTCCAGACACTATGTGCAACTGGCAAAATCACACCCACCTCCAGAGCAGGAGGCAATCATAGCTGCCGTGGACAATCTGAAGCAGCCACATCCCACACCTGGGATTAAAACAACATATTCTTAGCCAGGCGGTGGTGGGGTGGCGCACGCCTTTAATCCCAGCACTTGGGAGGCAGAGGCAGGAGGGTTTCTGAGTTCAAGGCCAGCCTGGTCTACAGAGTGAGTTCCAGAACAGCCAGGGCTACACAGAGAAACCCTGTCTAGAAAACAAACAAAAAACCAAAAAACATTCTTGTATTTGTGGGTTTTTAAAAAGTTTATTTATTATTATATGTAAGTATACTGTTGCTGTCTTCAGACACTCCAGAAGAGGGTGTGAGATCTCATTACAGAGGGTTATGAACCTCCATGTGGTTGCTGGGATTTGAACTCAGGACCTCTGGAAGAGCAGTCAGCCTGTATTTGTGGTTTTAAAAGAAACCAAAATTCTCACTACAATGGTGTCCCATGTTAGTAATATGGAGCCTAACCAAGGCATTGTTCAAAAGTCCAAGTCCACAAGTTCCCCTGGACTGAAAGCACACCCCTTTGGGTGTGGCCTGTAAACAATTACATATCTCCAAGATATAATGGTGAGGCAGACACAAGATAAACCGTGCATTGTCCCAAGGACAGTCTGAAGTGCATCAGGGCAACTGCTAAATCCCCTGGATATGGCATAAACCAGGATGAGGGTAGCACCTGGTTACCCTCCCCACACAGTGTGGCTGGTTGCGGTCCACGCAGGTCCATGCGGTCCATGTGGGGCCATGATGGCCTTGCACCTGATGCTATCTAGGTTAATTTTCTCTGACAAAGAACTAAAAGACAGGGGTGGGGCTTGGAGAAATGGCTTAGTTGTTAAGAGCACTGCCTGCCCTTCCAGAGGACCCAGGTTCATTTCCCAGCACCTACATAGTGACTCACAACCATTTATAACCCCAGTCTCAGGGCATCCAAGCCTCTCTACGCTCCCCCCTCCCCCCACAGTACACAAGCACGCATTCAGACAAAACACTCATACATATAATTTTAAAAAGAATTTTTAAAAACTGGAAGGATGTGGTACTGAATATACTGAGTTTTAGGAGTGCCATCATATGGTACCTGGGAAATCAGTGTACTCTATTGGAGTCTGTGGAGGCCTGACCCCCTAGCATAGCTGTAGCCATATTAGAGTCTGTGGAGGTCTAACCCCCCCCCCCCCCCAGCATAGATGTAGCCGTTTTGTTCCATGCCTACCAGTCACTGACACCGGAAAAATAGTTTGACTCAGAGCAGAGTCATGTTGACCATATACCCTGTTACTTTCTGAGGTTTCTTTTTCTTTTTTAAGATTTATTTTTATATATGTGAATACACTGTAGCTGTCTTCAGACACAATGAAAGCATCAGACCCCATTACAGATGGTTGTAATGTAGGACCTCCTTTTGGGGAGACCCCCACTCCATTCTCGGGATAGTGTACACCCAAGGAAACACTTGATGCAAATGCATGATGTAGTTTATTATCAGAGCTCTGGGTCGACACGTATCTCACACAGGAGACAGAGGAGTCGACCCTGAGGCCCAAAAGTTATGGGTTTATATAGGAAAAGTCAGGGGGTTTTGGCGCCGTTACACATGATTTGCTGATTTAAACATTGGCGGGGGATTCTGGCGCGCAGGGTGGGGTTTTTTTGGCATACGTGCAGATCAGGCCGTCAACAATGTAGGAGGGCAGTTTATTTTTGTTAGCAGGAAGGTCACTTTGACATTAGTAAACTGTATCCAAGGGACAGGAGATGGGAGACTCCAGTCCAGATAGTATATGAGCCATAGGAGTTTTCCCCAGCACGCCCCTTATCTTTTATGGCCAGTCTGTTTGTGGAATGGCTCAACCACAACCTTGCTTCAAGCTTGTCCAGCATGCCCTGGCTCTAGTCTGCTTGCTGCCTCAACTATGGATTCTGAAAAGTCCCAACTCCCTTCAGTAAGCCACCACGCGGTTGCTGGGAATTAAATTCAGGACCTCTGCAAGAGCAGTTAGCGCTCTTAACTGCTGAGCCATTTCTCCAGCCATTCTGATGATCCTTAATCTTAAATTATACAACTATAAGTTCCACTTGGGACCAATCAGAGTAAAGGTCAGTTAGAACTGTTCTATTTCGCCAAAATACCTTGAGTCACAGCTGACTACTGACTGGGGCAGCACTTCCTGCGCCTGCACATGAGCTCACTGTGGTTTTTAAACTCACTGTGGTTTTTCCCTCTATAAGCTAGCCCTGAGAGATGCTCAAGGTCCAGTCTCAGCTCCCAAGTCTAATAAACCAGCTCTGTTTAACTGAGAATGGAGTCTGAGTGGTTTGTATGGAGATTCCTGAACCCTGAAAGAGTTTTTATTTTCACTAATAAAAGAAGTTAAGACAGGCCTGGAAAAATGGTTCAGCAGTTAAGAGCACTGACTATTCCTCCAGAGGTCCTGAGTTCAATTCCCAGCAACCACATGGTGGCTCACAACCATTTGTAATGGGATCCGGTACCCTCTTCTGGTGTGTCTGAAGACAGCTACAGTGTACTCACATAAAATAATTCTAATAAAAAAAAGTTAAGAAATGACACAAACAAAAGCTCAAAGACAAAGAATGACTCAGACAGAAGCTCAAGGGCAATTTATTAGCGTTTAGAAGGAAATTCCCAGGGCAAAGTGTAAATTTCACAGTTTCCTGGTGGATGAAAATGAGGACCTCCAAATTATGGTTGAAGAGAAGTGTTTATTGTAGATAAGAGGGAGAGCACAGCCAGAGGCATCTGGAAGAGTCCAGAGCAGGGAGAGAAAAAGTAGACCAGGCATGACTAGGAGACTGAACCAGGCCATGAGAGGAGTGTAGTGAAAATTTTCGTTTCTTTAAAATCACAGAACTGCTATGTGAATATGCTTTTGTTTTAATCCCTGGTGTGGGATATGGAGATGCTTCAGACTGTCCACAGCAGCTGACTATGATTTATCTCTTTGTCTTAGTCAGGGTTTGTATTCCTGCACAAGCATCATGACCAAGAAGCAAGTTGGGGAGGAAAGGGTTTATTCAACTTACACTTCCACGTTGCAGTTCATCACCAAAGGAAGTCAGGACTGGAACTCAAGCAGGTCAGGAAGCAGGAGCTGATGTAGAGACCATGGAGGGATGTTTTTTATTGGCTTGCTTCCTCTGGCTTGTTCAGCCTGCTCTCTTATAGAACCCAAGAGCACCAGCCCAAAGGTGGAACCACCCACAAAGGGCCCTCCCCACTTGACCACTAATTGAGAAAATGCCCCACAGCTGGATCTCATGGAGGCACTTCCCCAACTGAAGCTCCTTTCTCTGTGATAACTCCAGCCTGTGTCAAGTTGACACACAAAACCAGCCAGTACACTCTTCCTCTGGCAAGGGCACGATTCTGCCAGCTGAAGATAGTTTACATTTGGAATTCTGGGGACTCTGGAGAGTGAATAGAAATGCCCGAGCCCCGAGAGGCCATGGTGGCTGCTGCTCCTGCTGCTCCCTGCTTCTGACTTGCTCCAAGGAACTCGAAGTCTCTAATCATCTCCCACCTTGTGTTGGGGGTTTGGAAGGGTAGAGAAGGGTGGTAGGGTAGGTAGAACCTAATAAAGTAGCCAAAATACAGTCACATAGGAGGAAGAGGGGGAAGAGGGAAGAGATGGGGGACGAGAGGACCAGGAGACAAGATCAGAGAACCGAGAGGAAGCCAAAAAGGAAGGTTTTCATAGGAAAGAGACACTGGAGGAGGGAAGCGAGAGAGGTGTAGGGTAGGAGGCTGGGGTGAGTGGAGCCAGGATGCCAGCAGCATGGAGTCTGCCTCAGGCCCTTGAGACGTTGAGACAGCTTGTGGCTAGCATGCACTTCCTATGCTAACAGGCACCACAGCCATTTGTCCTGAGTGTCTCTGGGACCTGAGACCTGGGGAGGACAACGGCAAAGAGTCAGGCTGCTTGTGACAAGTCATGCTGGAGGACAGCCACCCGCAGCAAGCAGCCACATGACGGGAAGTGCTGTCAAGTCTTGGTCACCATTGTCCTGACATAGGGCACTTGGTGCTTTGACATATACTCTTCTCTGTTCTTTCCCTGCCCAGTAGTGAGTTTTTCCTTTCTCTCTCTCTCTCAAAATCTTTTAAAATTCTTGCCTTTCAGTCTAAGAGGAACCAAGTAAAAACAGAGAAGGCAGAACCTGAATCCTCTGCTCTTCAGAAACACTTCTACAGCCTTAGGCATCCCGTTCCGCCTTCCATAGGCCGCAGGGCAGAGTCTCAACACAGCCTTGTTCCTTATAATGGTGGGACTAGAGCAGGTCCATTCGACCCTCCTAGATAATATTCCCTTCCTTCCTTCCTTCCTTCCTTCCTTCCTTCCTTTTCTTTCTTCCCTCCCCTCCCTCCCCTCCCTCCCGTACCCTCTTTCCTCTGTATAAGATTTTTAAGAGTAAAATAGGCAAAGATATTTATTATAAAGTCAGTACAGTTTGAAAGGAATGTCACATGATTCCTTCACTGTCCCTCTAGATCGCTTTCTTAAAGTTCACGACTTCTCTCCAAAAAAGCTTTTTTGAAAGAATTGAGTTGTGCTGCCCACTTTACTACAATTATTTAATAAGTTTGTTTTATTTAATAAGTTTGTTTTAGTTAAGACAGGGTCTCCCCATGCAGCCTTGATTAGCCTAGAGTTAACTATGTAGATGGAACATGTCTTGAATGCCCAAAGGTCAGCCTACCTCTGCTTCCAAGTGCTGAGATTAAAGATGTGCACCACCTCAGTGGGTTTATTTTTCTTTTATCTCTGCTTGAATTAAGGACACGCAACAAATTCAGCATTCTCTGAGATCTTTGTCTTCCAGTTTCTTGAAGTAACTTATTTAAAAAATACTTTGGCGAGGCACAATATTACATACTTTTGTTTGAGACAGGGTTTTTCTGTGTACCCTGGCTGTCCTGGAACTTGCTGTGTAGACAAGGCTGGCCTCGAACTCAGAGATCATCTGCCTTTGCCTCCCTGCTGCTGGAGGATTAAAAAAGTGTGTTCCATCTCCCGGCAGGTACACACCTTTTTAATAGCAGCATTTGTGAGGTAGAGGCAGGTGGCTCTCTGGGAGTTTCCATACAGTCAGGACTATATAGTAAGACCCTATCTAAAAAACTAAAAGATTTAAAATTAGGTGTATGTGCCTATGTGTATGAACGAGTACATGAGTGCAGGTGATGAGCCTGAGCAGCCTGAGTGCTGGGAACTGAATCTGGGTCCTCAGGAAGAACAGCTCGTGCTGGCCGCCTCTTGAAATGATTTAACAGTTAACCGGTTAACCCGAAAACGTGACTAAACAGATTCGAAGCTGACCTTTTATGTGTTCCTCTCCGGGTTTTTGTGGATAGGTAGGGCCTGAGGTTCGGGAAAGAAAGGAGGGTATGGAAAAGGGCGGAGTTTGGAGATGAAGCAACAACATTAGGCGAAGTGGGCGTGGTCGTTAGGAACCGCGTAGTACGCCTGCGCAGCACTGCCGGGCTCCCCCCCCCTCCCTCCCCCGTAGGCCGTTGTGGACTGACGTTTGACAGTCCTCTGGGGGACGTGACCAGGCGGGGTTTAATATGGAGTAGGTGGGGGCGGCGAGGGTGATGTAATGGCAGTCGGTAAAGGTGGGAAGTGGCCGGCGCTGGTGCTTTGCGTACTTGGTCTGCGCAGCCATGCGGCACTCCGAGTTGTCCCCGTGGGCCGGCGCGCCGCTGTGACGTAGTCCTGCGGGCGGTCCCTGATGCTGCGGCGCCCGCTGGTCGGGCTGGCGGTGGCCGCCCTGGGTCGGGTCCCTGCGGACGGTGAGTGCGCTGGCGGCTGGTTGTCTGCGGAGCGGGACGTGAGGCAGCGTGTTTCCCTTGCGTGCCGACTCCTGTGACCCTGTTCTTGTGGGGATGCGGGGTGAACGTGTTTTTCGGGACCTCAGGACAACAGGGATGGGCACACGGAGTCCCAGCCGCCCGCAGACCGGCGCAGCCTGAGCCGATTCTGCGCTCTTTCTCTGCTCCCTGCCCAGCCGGCATCCTGGGTAGGCTAAAGCACATGGCTTCACTCCTTAGCCATTGCGGGCGTTGGACTTCAGTGCCTGCAGAAGGTGCAGGCCCTGCTGACGCCTGGGTCTGACTATTAGGATTTGGCCTGTCCCCCCACCTCTTTTTTTTTTAAAGAAAAAAATTTAAGCTGCCTTTGGGGTTAATATTGTCAGGCTTCGTTTTATCCAACGTGGAAGTGGGCGGGGTTCTTTCAGGTGGTTGCTGGAGGAGGAGCAGGTGAGAGGTAAAATAAGAGGTATCTGAGGAGAGAGGGAGAAAGCAAATGTTTGGTCAGCCTGTGATAGAGTCCAAGGAGAGAAAGAAGGTGGCAATTTGTTTCTGTGGGCACTCCTTCAGTTCACCTTTCAGGCGGTCATAGGCTAGTTATGAAAGCTACTACTAAAGTTGTTTCCCTTTCTCTTCTGTCTTCACACACACACACAATACCAGGAAATAGGATATAATTTGAAAAGAAAAGGCAGAAGGAGGTGTGGGAGGAAAGAGCCCAGTCAACATAGGAGGAGAGGTAGAATAGGGTTGAGCTTTTGGAGGCAGTTGTATGAGCAAGGTTTCTTGTATTCCAGACTCTTCTGGTTGGGCCTTAGTCTTCCCTGTCCCATCCTGTCCTGTCCCCATCCACCCAGATTTGCATGTGCTGGTCCCTATCCTTCCTGTCTCTGCTTCTGCTGGTCTCTAGACTGCCCTGCACTGCCCTACCCGTTCCCTGCCGACACATACTGGTTCCTTTGCACTACTTTATCTTTTCTCTTCCACCGGTCAGTCTTCCCTGACCCTGTAAGGTCGTAGTCTCCCTTCTGCACGAGTGAGCAGATGACAAACTCTTCAGTGTCCTAGGTCTTTCCACTGTATTGTTTGTTTGTTTGTTTTGTTTTTTGGATTTGATTTTTTTTTTTTTTTTTTTTGAGACAGGGTTTCTCTGTATAGCCCTGGCTGTCCTGGAACTCACTCTGTAGACCAGGCTGGCCTTGAACTCAGAAATCCGCCTGCCTCTGCCTCCCAGAGTGCTGGGATTACAGGCGTGCGCCACCACCGCCAGGCGCTCCACTGTATTCTTGTTGGGTTTGAACTCTTCTTTATGTTTCCTTTACCTCACCATCAGTTGGCATCAGATTCCTGGTCAAAAATCAGCCTGTTTCTTTTTGTCCTTGCTGGGAAGAGATGCAAACGGAGATGCGTGGCACCAGGAAGGTGCAGCAGGCTGTCCGTGGTTGGCTGCTGCTCCTCCACCTCTTTGTTAGGAGGCCATGGTAGGTCCATCTGGCTCAGAGGAACAAGGATGAAAATGCTTTGGCTGCTCTTGCTGCTGCTGTTGGAAGAGGCACCCAAGTCTTGGGGGGTGGGGTTCAGGGCTCTGGTGTGTCAGTCATGTCTGCCTGGCGCTGTTTGTCTTGGAGGACTGCTGACTCTTCTCGCTCCTGGAAGGGCCTTCTCTTCAGTTGACGGGGTGGGGTGGGGGAGGTGATGGTTGTGACAGAGCTTCAGTCCTAGAGGCCTAAGCTATAGATAGGAAGAGGCTGTCTAGGACGTTTTGTCTAGGGATGTCCCAGCAGAGCATATTCCCTCCAGTGCTCCTATGAAATCACTTGAATCTTGGCTTGTTTTACAATTAGGGGCCTGGGATGCTTTGTCAGGCAGTTGGAAGTTTGGGACTGGGAAAGCTGAAGAGATGGGGGTTCAAAGTTTCTTCAGTGGTCTCCCCAAAGGAAGTTACTTCTATCCACCACACACTTCTGAAAATGCTAGGGCCAAAACCACATCTATATATATCCTGTGGCCCTGTGGAGATGTAGTAATGGCCTTGACACCTGGCTATTGACTGAGAGCCCCTCCTTCGGTGGGCCTGGGAATTTCCCAGGTCCTGCCTGATCTACACTGTACTTGCTGTCTGCCACTGTACCACAGCTAGGTAGCCAAGGTCATCTGGTGTAGTCTGTGTAGATCTCATCAAAGATCCATGAGCTGTGTACCATGGGATACCTACCTGGGACTCTGTAGAACCAAGGTGTGAACAGGATGGCACTTGAAGAGACATCTTCCTGCCTCTTGTGGTTTAGCAATAAGACAAGTTACAGAGCCTGACTCCTGACAGTGGGCTTGAGAGTTTAGGTGGCTCAGCAGGGAACTCAGAGCTGGGTAGATTCAGCTGTCAGAAGTGCGTGCCAGTGTCCTTCCTCCCTCTGCCCTACAGGGTACATACAGGGTTAGGGTCAGGTAAAGACTCCTGTAGTCTCAGAAACGAGGGTTTCAGGCTGCAATGGGGGTGATACTGGCTCGTTGTTACCTGGAGTTGGAAGCAGGTTATAAGATCCTGGATCGGTACAGGCTGCTCCATTGCTGATGGGATGACAGATCATCTTTTCCAACCATGCTTGTCCCTAATACATGGCTTCATGTTGGCTCTCCTACCTGGGATCCTTCTCTCAGCTTTCTTACCTTGTGCACTGTGGAACATCTCTCTTAGCTTTGGTTCTCCTCTGTTGTCATGATCCTGTGTTCTCAGTCTTCAGAATACACCTATGTGTGAGTCTACCGAACCCTGTGGTAAGCACTGCCTTGAGTTCCGTTTACTCTCAAGGGAACCAACAGCTCCAGAAATGGCTGTTTGGAAAGTGCAGATGCAGAACCCATATTGGCAGCTGCAGGTCACAACCTAGGGCCATCACAGGAAATTTGAGGCAGTGCCACCTTGAGGAGCCCTCTGCTTGGGGGCCTGATACAGGCAGAGGGGAGGGAGCTTCCCAGGAGCTGGGTTGTGTGGTTTGCAGTGCACGCCTGAAGGCCAGGCCACGGTGAAAGCAGCAGGGCTTGATGACTAGGGAAGAGGATGCCTGTGGAGGCTGTGGTGAGTTGGGTGGGTTGGAGCCCAGAACGAAAATAGCACATGGTGGTCGGTGTGGTCGGCCGATAAGCATTTTGGAGAAAGGCAGAAGGGAACAGATTTATTGAGAGGCAGCACTGGTACTGGGGAACTTTCCCTAGGTCCCTTTTCTGTCTTTTGATAGGTGGTCCTATGTTCTTCTCAGAGGCATGTGCATGTGCATGAGTGTGCGTTTTCATCGTGCATGTGTGGCATGCATGTGCATGCACACATTCCATACATGCAGTACTTGTGTTTCTGTGGGAGATAGAATACCAGCAGCACTGCTTTTGTAAGATTACTTCATGGCCTACATTGGGGATTAAGAACACAAGTCCTCTCTAAGCTGATGCCCTTCCTGCAACCTGTGTCTTTTGAACCAAAAGCTGGGTGGGCCTCATCCTTATAGGTCAAAGGTGCTTGGGTTGACAGGCAGCAGCTCTCAAATACCCTCCCTGGTCTCCCTCAGCCCTGACCTCAGAAGTGAGCAGCAGCTCAGGTCTCTCAGTGCCGCATCTTCCCCCATCTCCCAGTGCACGCAGATGCTGCCCTGGTTATTTGAACAGGTGTGGGCGCAGGTCTTGGGAGCAGGACAGGGAACTGCCTTTTCCCTCTTGCACAGTGGGAGGACAGGGCTGATTTCACAGTGCAGCAGGGCTGGTGCCCGAGGGATTTATTGCTCAGAAGGGCGGGGTGTAGGCTTGGCAGAGATTAGTCCCCTAGCCCTTGGTGCAGAGCAGCCGTTGACTCTTCCCAGGCTACCATGGAGGCTGCAACACATCAAGTAGGTGGGTGCCATCCTGGGGAGGCAGGAGAGCCTTTGTAGACAGGGTCCTTGATGTGTGTGACCTACTTACTCACAGACCCAGCCAGCTGACAGTGAGGTGGGGCTTTGTCTGCTCAGGCAGGAGCCTGGGAGCAGGTGGGATCAGCTGCTCCTAGGGTGAGGCCGTCAGAACTTCAGGGAAGGAAGCTCGGGTCCCAGGTAGATTGATGGAGGAGGTTCCTGCTGTGTTTTCTTACCTACAGTAGGTGCTCCTCCCTGGCAGCCCCTGCCTGTGGCCCACCCTGAGCTGCACTTGGGAGGCTAGGGGGTGCTATTCCAACTCTTGGCAGCAGGTTGTCCTTCCCAGACAAGTCAGAGATGGTTGTGTATCTAGTGGGAAGTTCTCCAAATAGGCTTGGATTGAACAGACTTGAGGATGTCTGTAGGGATGAGGACATTCCTATTTCAGACTTGGGATCCCAGTGGGCAGTGCCATTTAAGGGAGTCAAAGCCCGGGCAGCAGTGTGAGGACAGATTCTGGAGGGCAGCCTCTGTGGGGTGGGACCAGTGTGCTGCATTGTCTGGTTCTGGGTCACTTGGCCTGTGGACATCCTGTTGGGTGTGGGTGAGGCTGAATGTTGGAATCCTGTCAGCCTTCCTGCCTATGTTTACCTTCTTGCCAATTGACTGGTGTTGTGAGGAATGTTCATGGTATATGAGATCTTGCCCTATGGAGGAGGCCTTCACAGCACTGCTTCCTATTGAACAGAATGCCAGGGCACCAGTGAAGGCAACCCCCCTCATGTCTGTGATGTCCCTCCTCTCACAGGCATGGCAGGACCTAGGCCAGTAGTGCTGAGCGGGCCATCCGGGGCAGGGAAGAGCACTTTGCTCAAGAAGTTGTTCCAGGAACACGGCAGCATCTTCGGCTTCAGTGTGTCCCGTGAGTGCCTCCCGACCTTGAAGGGCATGGAGCTCAGAGGCTATCCCAGCACAGGACGATTCCCAGAGTCCCCAAATGTACACACCCAATCTAGCAGATGCTCTCCTCGCCCTCTTCATCCCCATTACCCTCTCCCTTCCCAGGGCCTCCATCTAGAGTAAGCATCTTGGCCTCAGTGACCTCCTGAGATCTGGTCTGGGCTGCCCACTGACTGTGAGCACCACCTGCTCTTACATGACCAGAGGACCGAGCAGGCCGGCAAGGGAAGACCCTGGGTAGGGGAAGGTTAGTAGATCCCTCAGTGTGTGATAGTTATGGGTTTTTTTTTTCCTAGATACTACAAGGAACCCACGACCTGGTGAAGAAGATGGCAAAGGTGAGCTGGCCTGCTAATCCAAGGGTGTTGGGCACCAGCTAGTGTGTGGTGAGGGAGCCGGGGGAGGACAGGGTTGCTCTGTGCCTTGGCTGTAACAGATTAATCCCCGGCAGGAGAATATCTCTTGCCTTTGGGTTAACAGCTTGATTAGAGTCTGCATCATAGTGAAGGCTGAACCTTCTTCCTGCCTGGTGTATGGGACCTGGCCATTTCCAATCCTCCAGCAAGGACAGTGGGGACAGTGGTATCTGTTCTAGCCTGGATCCGTCCATAGCAGGATGGAGAGGGGCCAGGCCAGGCAGGGCTGGGTTTTGGGTACCCTCTGGAAAGCCTTTTCTTCTTCAGATTACTACTTTGTGACCAGGGAGATGATGCAGCGTGATATTGCAGCAGGGGACTTCATTGAGCATGCTGAGTTCTCAGGGAACCTGTATGGGACAAGGTGGGCTGAGTTTGGTGTGGGCCCGGCTTTATGGATCAGGGTAATCCCAGAACTGTGACAAAAGGAAACACTCCAGCATGTCCCCTCTGACCACACAGTGCCCTCCCAGTCTCCCCGCCTAGGACTGGGACGACTTGCTTTCCCCTAGTCTCTGAGCATAGCTGATCGGCTCCAGGGAACAAGCAGGCCCAGTCATGCCCCAGGCTCGTCTGTCCTCAAGCCATCCGGTGAGGCAAGGAGCCACATGAGGTACCTCACATGGAGAGGTAGGCAGTGACAGGCAGCCCAGGCCTGACCAAAAGCCCAAACCTTTTTGGCTTTTGGCTACAGAACAGGTACAGAGGGCTATGATGTCAGAGGGCCTGACAGGGTTGACTGTATGCTTGGAAGTTCTGGGAAATACAGAGAGTGCTAGGTTCATGTGAGCCTCTGCATTACCCAGGCCAGGGCCTTAGGAGTTTCTCTGAAGCTCTTGAAAGCCTTAAGAGGCTAACAAGGTTTAGCAGTCATTACATGTATTCCTGAGGGTGGCCAAAGGGCAAGAACTTATGTGTGCTAAGGGCCAGGTCTTCTCTTGGATCCACTGAACATGTGCTCACTGCTTTTCCCTGCTCCCAGCAAGGAAGCTGTTCGGGCTGTGCAGGCCATGAACCGCATCTGCGTGCTGGATGTGGACCTCCAGGGTGTGCGCAGTATCAAGAACACTGACCTGCGTCCCATCTACATCTTTGTGCAGCCGCCCTCGCTGGATGTGCTGGTGGGTACTTGGTGTGGGAAACCTGCAGGGCAGGCCCTGGGACCTGCAGAATACCTACCTAACAGGGACCTGCATTTCAGGAGCAGCGACTGCGACTGCGCAACACTGAGACTGAGGAGAGTCTAGCAAAGCGGCTGGCAGCTGCACGGGCAGACATGGAGAGCAGTGAGTGCAGTCAGGCCATTCATGCCTTCTGAGCATGTGGCCCGCCCATTCACCAGAAGTTGGGGAGGACCAAGGGTAAAGATGGAGGGGTGGAGACCTCTGTCTGCAGAGCCTTTGAGAGTTCACACTTCTTTACTGACTTAGTGTTGCAGGCATCTTTTTGTAGCTATGCTCTTGCTTCTGGGTCTGATCTTGGCCGACATTCAGACACTGTCATTGAGACCTGCTGTTTCCCTGCACGCCTGTGGCAGTCCATCACAGGCAGAGAGAGTTCTGAGAGGCCTGGGCAGGGGCGGTAGCCCACACTTTAGTAGTCAGGACTTGATGGGAGCAGACCCCAGCTGAGGTTCTTTGGAAGAGAGGACGGAAGAGTTCCATCCAGCCCTGGCCATCCTACCACAGTGTCAGCAAGAGTAGCCATAGCCGGAGAGCAGGTCATTAACAGTGGTGCGAGCCCAGAAGGGCCAAATTCCCTGTGTTCCTGACTCTGTCTCTTGTCCCATCCCAGGCAAGGAGCCTGGCTTGTTTGACCTGGTGATCATCAATGACAACCTGGATAAAGCCTATGCAACACTGAAGCAGGCACTCTCTGAGGTAGGCCCCTTCCCATCTGCCCTGACTTGGGCAAGTCCCCTGCATAGGCCATCCTGTGACTTCAGCAGACCCTGTGATGCCGGAGCTCACACCCTCAGTTTGCTGTAAGCAGCACTGGCCTTGCCAGTTGCCAGACTGATCAAGTACAGGTGCAAAGCCTGAGTCCCTGGGGACCGGGGCGGATATGAGACCCAGCCCTCCCTGGTTCCCTGCCTCTCCTGACTGTCTGTTTCCCTTCTTCCTTGGCAGGAAATCAAGAGAGCTCAGGGAACTGGTGATGCCTGAGGGCCTGCTTCATTCCACAGAGTGATGCCTGTGGTCTAAATTTGCCTGGATTACGGGGTGGGGGGGAACTTTGCCAGGACACCAAGGACTTCTAGTAGGCTTCCACTGTGGAGTAGAAGGAGCTACCCCTCGTCTGGCCACATGGTGGCTCTGCACCCTGGGCTGTCTTACTGAGGTTTGAGTGACTCCGAAGAGTACCCACATTTATTCTCCCTGGGCTATTTGTGTTCCTTTCCCTGTTCCTCCTGCTGGAGCAGGACTGACATCTTAATAAAGTAATTATTGAATTATAGTGTCACAGGCCTCATATTGGGCTTATGGCCCCTGGCTGCCTGCCTCTCCCTGGTCAGCAGATGAAGGCTGCCGAGGGGGCTCTGCACAGGTCTGGAGGCCCTGGTCCCTGCGCACATCCAGAGTAAACCAGTCATCAGAACGCTGGCTGGGGTTGGCTGTGTTCACTTCTTCCCCTGGGAGCCAGTCAACTGGGACAGTCGGCATGGGCTGGAACGGCTCAGCCCTGGACAGCCTACTGTTGCTGCCTCTTTGAGGTGTTTCTGAGCCATCTGGGGACTCAGAGGGGGACAGATAACCACTTGCCAGGAAGGAAAGTGTCCAGCCACAGGGGAAGAGCTAAGGTCATAATGCTGACCCTGGACCTGTGGGTGCTGTGTGCTCTTGTCCTTGTGTATAGCCAGCTAACCCAAGGAAGGGCCAGTGAACCCTGTTAGGCCTGGTAGAGGGGCTGAGCCCTGGGGCTTTGGTAGAGGTCCCAAGTTTCGAGCTCTAGAGGTTATAGCAGGGGTGCAGCATTCCTGAGGGAGATGTCCCTCCCCTCCTGCCCAAGATGAGACATTCTGAGTGTCTTGGTCCTGCTGTCCTCCCCTCTTCCTCTGGGCTCTCGGCCCAGGCTGCCTGGCTCCGCCCAAGAAAGCAATCCCAGCAGGGAGGGCAGTGGTTGTTGTCAGCTACCCCCACCCGGTGGTCAGCCACAGCTCTGCCTTGTGCATCTCCAGGTGAGGCTGCTCCTGGGACAGAACTTGGGGGGATTAACTGGATGTGGGTGTGAAGAGGGCAGGCAGGTACCCAGGCAGAAGTCGCCAGGGAGACTGGGGAGTCCTGGGCTGCCTCCAAAACTGCAGATGTTTCTCTAGAAGGGTGAGCCAGAACTGCCTGGACCTCAAGTGGAGGCTGGGGAGGCCAGCAGGCCTGTCTAGATCCCTGCTGCTCCACCCCCAGGGACAATCATGGATTCAGACCCTAGGGGGAACAATGGAGCCCTTGAGGGCCCCTCCTCCATCCCCCATTGTGCTTGGTGGCGAGAGGTGGCCCTAGCCCCACAGTATGCCCGTAGGGAGAACCAGCATCCAGCCGGCAGGTGGAGAGGCTCAGCCGAAGGTTTGCATTTCCAGCCTGGAGAAGGTAGGGAGGGTACTGCTGGGGTTGCAGACTGGCAGGACCTTGACTGGTCTGTACTCTCGACTGCTAAGGCGGAGTTTCCCAGGCTCCTGTGTCCCTTCTCAGGCTCTGTGGGGTGTGCCACAGGTGGTGCCAGATGCTGTCCTGGAAGACTTGCTGGGGCTCTGGCCAGATCTTGTCTTGCTGTATTAAGGGACCCTCAGGGTGTCCTTTAGCTTGGGTCTAGCTGGCTTTGCGGCTCTTTCTGGGTAACTAGACCCATGGTGGAGAGATGGGAACAAACCGGTGAGCCCGGGCTGCTTTCGGTACCTCCCCCGGCAGCTGAGGCCCTTCAGGCTGTCATAGATGGGCCAGTCCACCCCAGCCAGTTGTCGTGTGTCCCAGGGATCAGTATGGGCACCAGGCCCAGTCTACTCAAACTGAACAAACTTCATTATCCACTTGCCTGCTACCAAGCAGACCCTCTCAGCAGCTGGACCTACACAACTACTGCTGTATTAGTGCAGCCCTGTAGCCAGCACAGAAGTCTTCAGGATGCCACAGCAGTTCATTCTAAGTCTTCCTTCCCACCTACCTGCTGTGTGTAGGGTCTGCAGAGAGGAAGATATGAGGGTGGGTAGCCAAAAGGGGAGACACAGAGTCCAAGGAGGAGGAGGAGGAGGAGGAGGATGGAGAACATCTGCTTAGGAGGGCCTGCACTTGGTTTTGTATGAGACAGTGTCCATTGACCCAGCTGGGAAGTGATTTCTAGAAATGGTTAGGGGACTGTGGAGGGGCTGACAGGAGGACTGAGAAGACAAGAATCAGGGTGAGTATGGGCTTTCTACAAGGAATTAGGTACACATGTGTACTCTGGGCAATGCCAAAGGGAGGCATGGAAGGTATGTGGTGCCTACCCAGGCTGGTGCCTCTGTCTCTGGAATGCAGTTCAGCTGAAGGCTGCTCAGCCTAATTGTCTAGACTTAGGGTTGTGACTCTTACACCAAGCATAGGTTAGCCCGTCTCTTTTTTCTGGTCTCCACAGTCTGATTTCATCTAGTTCTGCCTTCTTAAACTCCCAGGAATGTGACTTGGGTGGCAGTGAGGAAGGCCCCACGGGTACACAGGTCAAGGAGGGAGGTGGGTAGTTTCTACTGAGTACCCAGGGCTTGAGACCTGGCATGTCAAGTCCTAGTGCTGGCTAGCCACAGATAGCTCTCACTATACCCCTCACCAGCATCTGCTAACTCTGGGGGACAAATGAGGACCCTCGGGTTTCCCCTCCCCCAACACACATAACAAGTGGCTGGCAGTGTGTTTGCTGGCACACTGGGCCATACACCCAGTACCATGCTAACTACTTCTGGTCAGTTCAGGGCCTAGGGCTGGATGTGTGAGAGGACTGGTTACAGTAGAGGATGCCCCTTCCATACCTGGACAGGCTTTCTAAGGGAGGCAGAGGCTGAGTGAGCTATGTATTATGTGTGTGTTGGGGGTGGGGTGGGGAGGCACCACTGGCCAAACATGAGCACCACCACAGAGCCTAATTCTGGACCAAGATATAGAAGCTGCTTTAGGGTAGAAGTTCCTTGAGTGAAGAACCCTTTCAATTTAGCTGTAAATGCTAAAAATGGTGCCACACCTCTGTGGTAGAGTCCTATATCTTCAACATGTTTAAATTTACGACAGGAGATAATAGGACAGAAAAGATCCCAGAGGACCTCATATTCCATGCCATATTGGCACGAAGCACATCACCATGCTAAACTCTAGTGCTGCCTGTTAGCTGAGAGCCACCCACTGTCTGTGTGTGACATTCCCTCGGCTCCTCCTGACACCGTAGCGCTTCTTAGAAGACAGTCTCCTTTTTCTTAGCTGCCCATGGCTGCTTAATACTATCCAGGTACTTTTCAGGGTGCCCTCTTGGGAACTGGCCTGTGTTTTCTCTTGCTTTGTTGGGGTTATGGCCTGTCTTCGTAGATAACATCAACAGGACTTAACAGCCGTGATGCCGAGTCACAATCAGGGTCACTGCAAAGGCGCAAGTCCCCATCTCATGCTGTCCTCTGACAAGATGTGGCCACTCACATGTAGCCGCTGGAGTGGGCGTGTGCTCCCTTTTCCTATGTGTGCCATCTCAGAGTGGTTGGCAGTGTCTCTGCCATCACAGAAACAGGATGTTCTCCAGTCCTCAGCCTGGCTATTCATGGGTGCAGTTGTTCTTATCTGGAAAATCTGTAACCAAAGCTGCAATCTGTATTTCTACCTTCTTTAATCTATTGGTTATATTGTTGCAGTGTCAGTGTGCCCAATCCCCATATCAGTGTGTGTGTGTGTGTGTGTGTGTGTGTGTGTGTGTGTAAGCATGTTCTTCCTCTTTGAGCATGCTCCACAGTCTTGTTTCCCTACTTAGCCATCTGATCAGTCACTGCCCCGCACCCCCCGTCATTCCCAGTTCCTCTTATTGAAAGAGAAGTTGGAAACCAAAGCTCCAGACCTAGGTAGAGTCTTTATTTTGTGAGAGAGGTTTGAGAATGGGTTTCAGTGTAGCCCCAGCTGACATCAGACTCACCATGTAGCAGAGGATGACCTTGAAACTCTGGTCTCCCTACCTCTGTGTCCCAAGCACTAGAATTACAGGCAGCGTGAACATACCCATGTCAGAAATGCTCTCACTTCTCACATGTTTCTACGGCCAGGGCCTTTCAGAGGACATAGAATATGCCAGAGAATATATGCACACCACAGGTTTCCATGGTGTATCTGTAAGTGACTTCTGTGAGAGCCTACCTCTACCACACTAAACACAAGTGCATTCCAAAGTCCCCAGCACACACTGGTGTCAGAAAATTAACCCTTATAGTGACTAGGAAGCATCTGATAGGCAGACTAGAGTGTTGAGTATACATAGGTGCAAATTTCTCTCTCTGCCCGTCCCCGTGTGTGTGTGTGTGTGTGTGTGTGTGTGTGTGTAAAACTTGTATGGCCAGGTGACTTTGCTTGTGTTTATGCAGTCAGTGAAAGGCAGCAGGTGGAGATCCAGCGCAGCAGAGAATGTAGCAGGAGCCAACTGAGGATGGGCAGGGCACTTGTGGCAGTGACCAGATGAGACCCTGATATGTGCCTTACTCAGAAGTCACTGGAGGAGCTGAGCGTGGACAATGCCTGAAACCCCTAGCCCTCGGCAGGCAGAGGGAGGATGACGCCGAGGTCAAGCATATCTTAGAAACTGATACCTGAGTCTGAAGTCCACCCGCCTACACAAAACCTTGTCTTTAAAAACAGTCATTGACCAGCACTTTGGAGGCAGAGGCAGGAGGATTTCTGAGTTTGAGGCCAGCCTCGTCCACAGAGTGAGTTCCAGGATAGCCAGGACTATACAGAGAAAGCCTGTCTGGGGGGGGGGGGATGAGGGGGGGGAGGAAAGAAAGAAAAAAAAACCCAATTCATTGGAGGGCAACGAGGGTGATCTGCATGTGCATTCTAAGGTACCCCAGTGGGCATGAGCCAGGTTTACAGAGAGTGAAACAGCTAGGATCCAGAAGCAAGTGACGACCTGGTCCCAAGTGGTGCAGATGGCAAGTGTAGGTGGGCTCAGGGTTTGCCGGTGGACTAAGATGTTCAGGAGACAGCAACATGGGCAAAGTAGTCTGAGAGAGGACAGGCCCCTTTGAAGAGGAGATTGGCATATGGGTCTGAGATACCTGCTGGTGTGCCTGTGCCCAGGCTAGGCAGGAAAGAGTTACAGGCTAGAGGTTTATCTGGAAGTCCCTCGTACATGGCCGGAGCCTAAGGTCGTGGTTCTTCCAGGTCAGCTCTACAACCATAGCACATCTTCGTACCATTCTTAAGAGTGAATAGCTGTGACTGCATGCATGCTTTGAGTGACAGGTCCTTCTACCCCCGGACAGAGTCAGCCCACCGCTTAAGCGACAGTGTCTCCATTGTTGCCTGTATACATCTTGACTCCAGTGCTGATCAGCTACTATGACAGGAGTAGGTATGCCAAAGAAGTGGCGAGCTGTCAAGCAAGGCTTTTTCAGAAATCCAGTTGTTAAATACTACACACTCCTAGGCAGGTCTACCCAGGAACTCCTGGTTCCAGACCCTCCTGGGTCTGCGCTGATAAGCCTTGGGCTCCTGTGATTGAACTTTTCGGGTGGGGGCTGACTAAAGCTGAGGTAAGAGAGTTGAACTTACTCTTGAGAGGGCACCAGGTAGCCACATTGTATGCCCATGCCTGAGGCAGCGAGGTAGGAGGGTTGGACCCCGAGGACGTGTCTGTCTGTGGATGCTTGTATGTTTCTTTTTACTGTGGGCGTGTGCACGTGCTCTCATGTGTGCATCTCATGTGTGCATCTCATGTGTGCATCTCATGTGTGCCTCAGCTCACTCTTCTTTATGAATGAGCATTTGTGAGCATTTGACTATGTGAGTCTTGAGTCTTTTTTTTTTTTTTTTTTTTTTTGGTATTTTTTTTTGAGACAGGGTTTCTCTGTGTAGCCCTGGCTGTCCTGGAACTCACTTTGTAGACCAGGCTGGCCCCAAACTCAGAAATCCACCTGCTTCTGCCTCCCAAGTGCTGGAATTAAAGGTGTGCATTACCACTGCCTGGCTAAGTCTTGAGTCTTTACATGTATGGTTGAGTGTGTGAATAAATGTATATGAATGTTGGTGTATATAAATATGTGGGTGTTAGCATATGTGTGCACGTGTATTTATGAATGTATACATTCTTGAGCATACATTTGTGTCTGAGCATATACATGCATATGAGTGTGCAGTGTTTGTGGATGTGTACTTATGTGCATGAGGGTAGCTGTGTGTGTGTATGTGCATGTAAAGTTTGCATCTATAACTCAGGCACACATACACACTTGTATGTGCATGCATGTATTCACATGAGGGTGTGTGTCTCTGATTGCACACATGCAGTCCCAAGAGGGGGTGCACAGATGTGAGGATGTCGGGCTATTTCCTCAGGAACCCTGTTATTCTGCTGGCTGCCCCCTCTTCCTGCCCTGAGGGGAGAGGCCCTAGCTACATAAAGAGCTCTGGAGCCTCCAGTCCTGATGCTGGGCCATACCTGCTGCTGCTACCTCCAAGGCCCTGCCGGGGGAGGGAGCCAGAAGTGTCAGTGTTGAATGCTTGGGGGACTTCTGCCCCAAACTTTCCCAGGAGCAGGTACTAATTCTGTGGTAGCTGTGAGGAGGGAAGGGGGTGCATGAGGGAACCACAGAGCCTTCCTCTGACACATGTCTTCCAGACTGAGTTGAGTTGGTCTGGATGTTACCATCTCTGAGGCTCACAGGTACCCAGGCGTTGCTGTGTATCAGTTTGTAGCCTCGCCTGGACAGGTCCTGGGACAGTCCTGGGGACTAGGACCTGAGGCCACATGAGCCCTGGATGGCCTGTGAGCGGTGGGAGGGGTAGCAGATAGGCTAAGGGCAGCAGAACCAGTGAAGGGCTTGGGGAGGGTCATTGATGGAAGGGACTCCCAGAGCTGCTGTGCGGACTGTGGAAGGAAAAAGGCCGACTGCTGGAGGATTGGAAGCTAAAACATTGGAGAGGCCTGGGGGCCAAAGGGTTGGGGTTGGGGGATGATGGAGCCTCAGGACTATGGCTTCTGACCACAAAGGCTGGGATGCAACAGAGGTTGGGAAGGCCTGAGTGGCTGGCAGGCTCGGGGTAAGCTCTAGGAGGATGGCATCCGATTGGGACCTAGCCAGTCTGGTGCTGTCCCGTTTTCCTCCTCTGCCAATAAAGGCAACACATGGGCTTTATGGCTTTAGGGGCCTGAGACAAAGTTGCACTTCCTACAAGTTGAAGCTTTCTTGGAGATTTTTTGGGAGAGAGAAGACAGGAAGGGCAGGAGGGAATGGAAGATGCTCGGTCCTCATATTTAGCACATAGGGTGTGAATGCCGATGACGGAGACCTCTGTAAGGTAGTGAGCTCGATCGAGGTCATCTGGGGTGTTTAAGTAGACAACTGCTGGACAAGCCTGCAGGTACCACAACTCTGGGCTCAGCAGTTCCTACTCTCCTCCCCCACCCCCCCACCCCCGCCGCTGACCACCTGCATGCATGCCTGTAGGTCCCACCTGCTCGCTCCCATGACCAACATGAGCTGGAGCTTCCTGACGCGGCTGCTGGAGGAGATCCATAATCATTCCACCTTCGTGGGCAAAGTTTGGCTCACCGTGCTGGTGGTCTTCCGCATTGTGCTGACAGCTGTCGGTGGTGAGTCCATCTATTCAGATGAGCAATCCAAGTTCACCTGCAACACGCGGCAACCCGGTTGTGACAACGTCTGCTACGACGCCTTTGCGCCCCTGTCTCATGTGCGCTTCTGGGTCTTCCAGATAGTGGTCATCTCCACGCCTTCTGTCATGTACCTGGGCTATGCAGTCCACCGCTTGGCTCGCGCCTCGGAGCAGGAGCGCAGACGCGCTCTCCGACGTCGCACTGGTCCCCGCCGCTTGCCCAGGGCGCAGCTGCCACCGCCGCCAGCTGGCTGGCCTGACACCACCGACCTGGGCGAGGCAGAGCCCATGCTGGCGCTGGAGGAGGATGAGGACGAGGAGCCGGGGGCGCCCGAGGGCCCCGGAGAAGACACGGAGGAGGAACGAGCGGAAGATGTGACTGGCAAGGGGGGCGGAGGTGACAGCAAGACGGTGGTCACTCCTGGCCCAGCTGGGCAGCACGATGGGCGGCGGCGCATCCAGAGGGAGGGCCTGATGCGCGTGTACGTGGCTCAGCTGGTGGTTAGGGCGGCCTTCGAGGTGGCCTTTCTGGTGGGCCAGTACCTACTGTACGGCTTCGAGGTGCCACCCTTCTTCGCCTGCAGCCGCCAGCCTTGCCCGCACGTAGTGGACTGCTTTGTGTCGCGGCCAACCGAGAAGACGGTCTTCTTGCTGGTCATGTATGTGGTTAGCTGCCTATGTCTGTTGCTCAACCTCTGTGAGATGGCGCATTTGGGTCTCGGCAGTGCGCAGGATGCTGTGCGCGGCCGGCGGGGAACCTCAGCGGCGGGTCCTGGCCCCACGCCGCGCCCACCGCCCTGCGCTTTCCCGGCCGCGGCCGCCGGCCTGGCTTGTCCTCCCGACTACAGCCTGGTGGTGCGTGCGGCTGAGCGCGCGCGAGCGCACGACCAGAACTTGGCGAACCTGGCGCTGCAGGCTCTGCGCGATGGGGCGGCGGTGGCGGCGGTTTCCGTGGACCGCGACAGTCCACCGTGTGCGGGGCTCAATGTAACCTCTCGTGGGGCACCCAGGGCGGGCGGCCCAGCTTCCGGAACCGGCAGTGCCACGTCGGGGGGCACCGTTGGGGAGCAGGGCCGGCCGGGAGCTCAGGAACAGCTGGCCACTAAGCCCAGGGCTGGCTCTGAGAAGGGCAGTAGTACAGGTAGCAGAGACGGCAAGGCCACCGTGTGGATCTGAGGGCACTGCGGAGAGCTCAGGGAGGGCCTGGCGTGAGGGTTCAGTGGAAATCTTTCTGCCCTCAACCAGTGGTCTCTGGCAGACCTCGTTAAGGGTCTTTAAAAGAGGGAGCTGAAGCCCATTAGGAGGCGCTGGCTCAGGTACCTCCCTGCGGGATAGGAAGGGGAGTGACCAGGGTCTTACATGTGACCCCTGAGGGTGGGGTGGGGGCAGAGCTGTGTCCCAGGAATTCGCTGTCTCTCCAGGCTATGCTAAGAAGGGATGACCCCTCTGCTAGCTCTGCCAGTCCTTCCTTCTAGGCTTGCTCGCAGCTTCCCCTTGGGATTGGGGGAGTCCGCCACGAACCTTTTGGGGACTGTGCTTATCCTCACTGCAGCAGCAGTTGGGTTCCTCTGCAGCGCCACCCTCTGCCCTTACAGAGCCAGAGAACTCCCAGGTCAGGGACAGCAGACCTCACTTCCGAGACCTCCCAGCCCGTGGCTCCCCACTGAGTGAGACCTGGACCAAGAACAGCTCCTCTCTCTGAGCTGAGATCGCTTGACATGAGGGCTTCTTAGGGGACATATTGGAAGTTCTGTAGTGCCTTGCTCCTTAGATGCATAAGGCTGTGGTCCAGGGCTGTGGCTTTGGCAAATTAGAGCTCTGGGAAGCCTGTCCCCTTCTTCTGTGCCCTTCTCCCTGTTTTAAAGCCAACTTCCAGAACAAAGGAAGTAAAATAAAACTAACTTTTTGTTTACACTCAAGTGTGTAAGTGTGCTTATGTGTCTACGCCCACATTGCACACTGGTCAGTGTGCACCAGTGTGTGTATGTAACCATATGTTGTGGGTCTGTCTGTGTCTGAGCATTCAGAAACGTGTCCACAGTGGTTCATTGGGAGAGACAGCTTAATTGCCAGGAAGCTGGGAGAGGAGACCCCCCCTCCTCAGGGACAGGCTGGGGAATGAAGCTGGAGATCAAACCCGGGAGGTCATCAGACCTATGATGGTGCCACTTGGTGCCAGGCAGCATGCCAGGGTTGGGTGGTAGGGCTTGGTGGAGCGCACAGATGTCAGAAACAAAGAACAGTCAGGCACAAGGTCAGCCTGCAGCTCAGGGGACAGTGGCAGTTCATCTTGGGCTGGAGGTGTGTAGTGCTGACGACTTTGAAGAGATGGGGGAGAGCAGAGGGTAGGAAAACCCAAGGCGTGCCTAGCCAGGAGCCATCCCAGTGCAGACTCCAGGTGACCAGCCACCTCCCATGAGGGCCGGGGCAGCACTGCCCTTCCTGGAGTCCCTGAGCCAGGCTCAACTCAGCCTAAGTCTAGCCTTAGCATGGCTGTAGTTAGAGCAGGCTGAGTCCCTCTCCTTCTGGAGCCCATATACCTGGTCCTAGGTCTCAAGGGACCCTTACTCCAGCTGGGCCCCAGCCCCACTGAACCCTGCCTTTAGGTGAACCCCACCCTCTTGTGACCCTAGTTCTCAGTTGAGCCTTAGCCCCAGGTGTACCTGACGTCCAGGAGAGTCATTTCAGGAAGCTACACCTAGCTTCAGCTGAACCTCTCACCTCCAGGTGAGCCTTCCCCCCCCACTGAGTGAGCTTCATCCCTAGGAAACCACAGAAGGCCCTGCTGGGAATGGAGACTCAGGAAAGGGGGGGTAAATCCAAGCCATGCATAGCAATGTCTCCCCCAGTGGGGTTCAGCCGGTAGCATCTCTGCAGAGAAAGCATCCCTGTTACAAGCCGGTTGAGTTTGGAGCTGTGCCCATTTGATGTGCCCATCATAGATTGGGGCAGGGACTCTGTGCTGGGGGGCAGGGCATAGAGTCAAGTGTGCTCAATGCAGCTCTAACCCTCCCTCCCTCTACCTGTTGGTTCTAGTTAGGCCACCCCTCACCTGATTGGACAAAGCTTTCCCTGGCCTACTGATTCAAAAATGCTATTTATCTCAGAAATGCTCCTAGACACATCCAGGACATTAAATTTAATCAGTTATCCTTAACTGACACTGGCAACTGTACCGAGTCCTGAGAACTGGGTGGGTGTCTACAGCTTGTAACACTATTTGTCTCTAAGGATTCATTGTTTTGTACTGCTGGAGCCTTCAGGTTCTCTGCATTTGAAGTGATGTGAGCGATCATAAATTCCCGCGTCACAGCTGGCCAGGCCTCCAGGCCTCACAGTGCAGCCTAGTGAGCAAGATCAGAATGAGGTAGTCTCCTTCTTAGAGGAGGACAAGAGGTCCCTGCGAAGAAAATTGTTTACAGACAGGGGGAGCCCATTTCTCAGTCGGCTCTAGGCAGAGGCCTTGCGCTTGTCTTATAAGGAGAAGACATCTGCAAAGTAGCAGGTTTTTCAGCAGCAAATGGATAGTGAATACAGAAGCTGGCTCCAGAGGAGGGAAAAAACCTGAAATGGGTTACAAGCTGAAAATGTAGTTCAAAGCCCCCCTCTTTCACATGAATACTGGACAGGGCCTTGTGCGCACAGTGTGTCTGGAACACTTTACTGCCTGCAGGTGTAGCTCAGGAGCAGTGTGTTTTCAAAGGCTCTGCCTCTGGAAGATGATGGCTGATTACCTGGCTCTCCTTCTTGTTCTTCCTTCCCTTGAAACTTCCTGGTGGGCTTTTCCTGAGCTGCCACTTCTCTATCCTATCTCCCGCCCAAAGTCTGAAGCATCTGTTCACTTCAGCTACCCAGACACCTCTCAATTCAAGCCCTAGTTTCCATACAGGCCTGAGCCAACCAGCCTCAAGTTCTGGGCATAAAAATGGCCGTGCCAAGTCCAGGTAGGTCAGCAGGCAACTGTTTCCAGTTCCCTTCCTTGTAGGGAACTGCTTCTCTACCTCAATAAAGCTTTCCTTGCTCTTCTGTTGTCCTTGAGATCGTGTGTGTGTGTGTGTGTGTGATCAGTTTTTGTTTTGTTTTTTGAGACAGAGTTTCTCTGTGTAGCCCTGGCCTCCCTGGAACTCACTCTGTAGATCAGGCTGTCCTCAGTCTCAGAGATCTGCCTGCCTCTGCCTCCCTATTGCTGGGATTAAAGACATGTACCACTACCTCCTGGGTTTGTGACCAGTTTTGAGACAATGAACCTGGGAGCCACTAGCTCAGAGTGACTTAGGTGGCTTTCAAATTTCTGGGGCTTCAGTTCCCTGGGTTAGGCCCACCTGAGTTAAGAAGTGGGCGTTATCACATTCAAAGGTTCCCATAATACTGGAAGACACACAGAGATCCCACGTTGGAGAGTCTGGAGGCAGAATAACTTCTGTTGGGGAAAAATCTCTTGTTAATCAGCTAGGTAGAGAATACAGTATTCAGCCCTTAACCACAGCTTCTGGGAATTCCATTTCTCTGGACACACCTGGCTAATAGCAGCTGCCACACAAAGTTCTATTTTGCAGGTAGGTGAGGTTGCTTGGCCTCCCATTATGATTGCCTCGTAATGGGCACCTTGTTCATAGAGTTGGGGTCTACCTGAGGAATGGGACTACAAGCTGAAGACCTGAGTGCTGTGCACGCTGACATCCCTTGTCTTGCCTTATGGATGCCATTTTTCCACTGTGACCTCACAGGGCCTGGATTAGGGCTTCCCTGGCAATCTCATTTACCTTGGTGGAAAAAAACTTTTTGAGACAGGGTTTCACTTTGAGGCATGAGGTTCAGGAGACTGAGGACAGCCTGAGCCGCAGTCTCCCAGTGTATATTATAACACCCAGTTCCTTTATAATTTCTTTTGAGGCTCTGTCTCCAAATGCAAACACATTCTGAGTTCATGGAGGTCAGGATGTCAACAAACAATTCTTCTGATGCCAAGAGGTGCATTTGCCCAGTTGCAGGGTGGGTAAATCAGGAAGTTTGCAGCCTGGGGGGAACTGAGAGTTGGAGTCCGTTAATGGGAGACCTGCCTGGACCTCCATCAGAAAATATTACTCATGGTAGTTAAGGTAATGGTTGATGTTCAGGTGGTTGTCCCAACACAGGCCAGGGCCACCAGGGATCCATGGCCTTACAGGATTTTGAGGTAGACAGGAAGGCCTTGAAGTTCAAGTGTAGGGCCTGAGCCCTGATCTTGGCCAGGGGATACATGTTCAGCCCTGCCCCTCCTTTCCTTTTGGGCTTTGAAGCATAGATTGGCTTTGAACTTGCTACATTAATGAGGACGCCTTTGAACGCTGGATCCTTCCGATTGTGCCTCCCAAGCGCTGGGACTAGAGGCAGGTACATCGTCCTGCTTATTCAAGCCTGTTGGTAGAGATCTGCCTGGGATCACTTGTTTTACTCAATAACGTCTGCGCTGATGGCCTAGATTTAGGGATTTGGCAGTGAGCTACATGAAGATTCTCTGCTTGGCCAAACTGTAGTCTCTGACTGTGCCCAGCCTTGTAAATTCAAGCTTTAGAAAGAACCCTGCCTAGGCAGTTAGGCTTGATGGCGAGGCCTTACTGCTGTGGTTCTGGTACCTATAACTGCCACTGCACCTATCATTATGGTCTTAGTAACTGCTTAAAAAAAAGAGTTGTGTGTACATGTGTATGTGTAAACACACACGTGTGTTTGTGTGTGCACATGCATGGGTGAGTCCTCATGCATGTATATGTGTGCATTTGGAGTCCAGACAAGGGTGTCAGATCCCGTCAAGCTGGAGTCACAGGTGTTTGCAGGATGCCTGGCTTATTAAATGGATGCTCGGAATCGGAATTCCGGTCCTCGTGATTATGCAGCCAGTGCTCTAAATCACAGAGGCATCTTTCCAGCCTCATTAGCAGCTTCCTTAACATCACCCCGGCAACTACCATAGGTAGTACTTTCTCTAGGCTGGACATGATGGTACATGCCTTTAATCTCAGGCAGATCTCTGTTATTTTGGGGCAAGCCTGTTCTACATATGGAGTTTCAGGCTACCCAGAGTTACATAGTGAAAGCTGTTCCAAAAAAATTGCTTTTCCTTTGTTATCTATATGACAGTCACACCTGCCTGGGGCTCTATAAACGAGGACCTTTTCAAGTCTTTGATGTGTTGTGTGAGGAGTGGAATACTTAAGAGAAACAGGTTACATAACCAGAGCGGACATCGTGGGATGGACTCGAGCAGGTTTCTATAGAAGATTGTTGGGGCCACCCTGAAGCTAGGTGACCCACAGCAGGGGAAGTGGCTCCTTCTGGTAGGAAGGCCACTTGTTCAGGGTGCAGCTTCTGACCAGGGATCAGAGCTATTTCTCTATGGAGAAGCATCTATAGGCAGTGCCTACAACTCCATGTACTGCAGTTCCCAGCACATCCATCCCCTTGAGTTCAGTCACAAGGAGACAATACAACAGCTCCTAGGAGGATTCAGAGTCATGCCTAGGCTTGCCACAACAATAGGAGAGAAGAGTGAGACCTGTCCTTGTCCCCAGGAGACACCTGAGCAGCTGATGTTCCCATGGTTCAGTCGGAAAGATCGCCATCAGCAACAATAGAATTGGCAGAGCTGGGTGGATAAGAAGCGGGGCCTGTGGGCAGTTGGCAAACAGAAATGATCAGATGTGTGTCACCATATGATCACAGTTGCTGCAGGTTAAGATGTCAGTGTGGAGATGGGGGACATACAGTCAGCCATCTGGACTAGCAGCCTAAGTGCCCTTGGTGTCCAGAGGCTTGAAGTGAACTACCACTCCTCTGATGTTAATCCAAGTTGATACAGGATAACCAAGTTTTGCAGAGTGCAGTGAGTAAAACACATTACTCTCCAATAAATTGACATTTATCTTAAATGGAGTCTGCTGATAGTACAGAAATTGCTGACATAGCACCATAGATCCATATTTATTTATTTATTATTTTTAACTTACTGCTGTTTTTGAGGCAGGGTTTCCATGTAGCCCTGGCTATCCTGGAACACCTTCTCTAGAGCAGGCTAGCCTTGAACTCACAGAGATTCACCTGCTTCTGCCTCTCAAGTGCTGTGATTAAAGGCATGTACCACCACTGCCTAACTTATTTATTTATTTATTTATTTATTTATTTATTTATTCATTTTATTTAAAGACAAGAGTCTTACTCTATAGCCTTGGCCTGCCTGGAACTTGCTATTTAGTAGATCAGGCTGACTTCAAAATCACAGTGATCCCCGTCTTTGCCTCTGCCTTCTGAGCACTGATCAAAGGTGTATACCACTACTACTTCCTTGCCTTTTCTTAATAAACTGTTCCTAGAAAGAGGAGAATTGACTAAGAAGCTAAGAGCATCTGTTACTCTTGCAATGGATATGAGCAGAGTTCCTAGCACCTATGTGGGGCTCACAACTATCCATTAATGCCAATCATAGGAGAGCCAACTCCATTTTCAATAGGCACTAGGCATGGACATGGTGTGTAAACATAGAAACAAAATAATCAATTTAAAAAGAGATGCATAGGGGCTGGTGAGATGGCTCAGCGGTTAAGAACACTGACTGCTCTCCCGAAGGTCCTGAGTTCAAACCCCAGCAACCACATGGTGGCTCACAACCATCTGTAATGAGATCTAGCCCCTCTTCTGGTGTGTCTGAAGACAGCTATGGTGTACTTACATATAATAAACAAATAAATCTTTAAAAAAAAGAGATGCAAAAAATGTCTCTATTTCTCACTGTGTAGCTCTGGTGCAATCCTTTGCCCTGGAGTGGTAGGTGAATGAAAAAAAGGAAATTAAAAAGAAAAGGCCATGATTGGTTTGGGTTTCGGCATTAGCTGGATGAAAGAAAATAAAAGAAAAGAAAGAAAGAAAAAAAGGAAGGGGGCACGACTGCTTCTAGGTACGGTGGGAGAGAAGGTTTATTGTATATAAAGACGAAGCAAGGCATCTGGGAGAGTCCAGAGTGAGCAGGCCAATGTGAGGAGGGAGGGCAGGGGAGATGGAGAGCCAGACCAAGAGACCAAAAAGGTCAAAGGTCCAGTAAACAAAATGGCTGGATTGTATTGGGAAGGGCCTTTGGGGGAAGGGCAGCCAGCCATTCCTTGTAACAGCTAGGGACTGAGGAATGCAAAGAAAACCTGGTGGCCATGTCTGCTTTGATGTCAGCGAGCGCCTCAGTTAGTCACTTGTCCCAGGTTTAAGACTTAACAGTAGGAGCCTCTGAGGAAAAGAAACACAGAAAGCAGCCCCGGGGCGAGCAATGCTCTTGTATATAGACAAATGTGACTACATCTCTTTACCCCATATTCTCAGCAGCTCTAGAGACCTTGAATGAAAGGCAGGAAGGCCACCGTGTGGCTTATTTTTTTGCCAAGCTTCTGTGAGACCTTGTTGCATTTGAGTGACCTTCCTTTCCTCCATATCTAAGCCATCTTTAAAAACCCACCTTAAGGTTTTAAAATAGCCAAAAAAATTATGTTTCCATATATGGAAGACAAAGAAGCAAAAGCCATATAAAAAGTTCTCCTGTCACTAACAAAACAAAACAAAAACCCCAAACCCAAGAGTTTCATTGAAACTGCTGGATCAAAATAATCAAATACTACTTTTGAAAAGTCTTGGTATCCTGTTTCTTTGCTCAGAATCCCACAGCACTGGGATCCAAAAGCCTGGAATCAAGTCTCCTTTGAAGTCAGGCCTGAGCTGTTAACATTTTGAACTTAGGTTGGGGCCCAGCACTAAGCATGCTTTCTCCCTTTCCTTCTGTTTATCTGTCTGGATTCTGGCCAAAAGCCTAATAAATATGTTTCTCCTGAGACTCTGGGCTTTCTGTTTCTGTGACCTTCATTTAAACACCAAAGGCATGACTCTGTTCTCCAACCAGCTGTAGGGATGTGTTGCTTACCTACTGACTTTCTATTTCTATCAGGGTTTCTGTTGCTATGACAAAATATTATGACCAAAAAACAAGCTGCGGAGGAAAGAGGTTATTGGGCTTACACTTCCACATCATCATCCATCATTCAGGAAGTCAGGGGGAACTCAGACACGGGCCAGGAGCTGAGGCAGAGGCCATAGAGGGGAGGGGTGCTGCTTACTGGCTTGCTCTGCAGGATGGCTTGTTCAGCCTGCTTTCTTATAGAATCCAGGACCACCAGCCCAGAGATGGCCCCGCCCAATGGGCCTGGCCCTCCTCCATCAATCACTAATTAAGAAAATGTCATACAGGCTTGCCTGAAGCCAGGGCTTATGATGGAGGCATTTTCTTTTTCTTTCTTTCTTTCTTTCTTTCTTTCTTTCTTTCTTTCTTTCTTTCTTTCTTTCTTTCTTTCTTTCTTTCTTTCTTTCTTTCTTTCTTCCTTCCTTCCTTCCTTTCTTTCTTTCCTTTCTTTCTTTCTTTCTCTTTCTTTCTTTCTCTGTCTTCCTTTCTTTTGTTCCTTCCTTTCTTTCTTCCTTTTTCTTTTGTTCTTTCTCTTTCTTCTTTCCTTCCTTTCTTCCTTCCTTTCTTTTGTTCTTTCTTCCTTCCTTTCTTTTGTTCTTTCTTTCTTCCTTTCTTTCTTCCTTTCTTTTTTTTTTTAAAGATTTATTTATTTGTTATATGTGAGTACACCGTAGTTGTCTTCAGACACACCAGAAGAGGGTGAGGGCATCAAAGCTTGTTATAGATGGTTGCAAGCCACCATGTGATTGCTGGGATTTGAACTCAGGACCTTCGGAAGAGCAGTTGGTGCTCTTAATCACAGAGAGCCATCTCTCCAGTCCTGGAGGCATTTTCTTAATTGCACTTCCTTCCTCTCACATGACTTTAGCTTGTGTCAAGTTGACATAAAAAAACTATCTAATACACCTACTTTCTTTGTTGTTTTTCTCTCAACTGCTAATTTTCTTCTCCCTTCCCCACAAGACAGGGCTTATCTGTGTAGCCCTGGCTGTCCTGAGACCAGCTCTGTAGACCAGCCAGGCCTCACAGGGATGTGCCCATCTCTGTCTGCCCAAAGCTGGTGTTAAAGGCATGTGCCGCTGCCGCCGCGCTCCAAGTCCATCTCTAAATTCTATTGTCAGCAGGACTAAGAACACACAAAGGGGAACTCCAGTTTCCCTGGTAGGATATGACTCAGTATGCCCCAAAGACCCAAGAACCTCATCTCAAAGACATTCGTGTAGTCGTTTTCACAGCAACATTTCTCCTGGCTCCAAGAACCAGAGACCTCCCAAGTGCCCACTGCCAGCAGAGTGCATAGGGAAAGGTAGGCATTCACGTAGTGAAATACAATTCTTAAAAAAGGAAGGAAATTCTGATATGTGTTACAACAAGGAGAGATGGATGCTCCATGAGGACAGAGGCAGGTGCGAGAGGACGGGTACCAAAGGTCCTCAGAGGCTTCCAACCCCAAGGACAGAAAGGGCCTGTGGGCACCAGGGGCTGGGCGTGGGTTCTGGGAGGAGTCAGCACAGAGATGAGAAAGTTCTGGATGGCAGAGAGGGCTGTGCAGCCGTTTGAACGACGCCGAGCTGAATGCACTAAAAGTGGTCTCGCTGGCTTTCATCAGCTTGCCACAAGGTATCTGGGAAGAGCGACTCTTCAGAAAATGCCTCCGTAGCTGGGCCGGTAAGCAGGTCTCTGCTTACACCACATCGGTGACATCGGTAAGAGGGCCCATCTCACTGTGGGCAGATGCTCGCTTCTGGGTTGTCAGAAAGCAGGCTGAACAAGTCATAAAAAGCAGGCCAGTAAGAAACTTCCTCCAGAGCGTTTGCTTCAGTTCCTGCCCTGAGTTCTCTCAATAAGCGGGTGTGACCTGAGAGCTTTCAAATGAAGTGAACCCCTTTTCAAATGAAGTGAACCACTTTTCTCCCCAAGTTGCTTTTGGTCATGTTTATTATTGCAATAAAAAGGTAACTGGTGAAGACAATAAATTTTATACTGTCCGTATTTAACTATGAACAAAGAAATGCCTAATTTTTTTCTCCTTTTATTCTGGGCAGTACTGGGGATGCAAACCATGGCTTTCTGCCTGCTAGGAAATGCTCTACCACTGAGCTATCTCTAGCTTTTTATTTGGAGACAGGATTTTAAGTTACCCAGGCAGGTCTTAAACACGCATCCTCCTGCCTCTGCCTCCTGAGAGGCTGGCTGGGATTGCACACCAGGACCGACATAAGATGGCAAATTTTACGTTTATCTATTTACCACAACCACAAATGGTTTGGACAGGAGTCAACTAAGGAAAAGGTCACTGGGTGGCTCTAGCCTCAGCGTTTATCTGGGCTTGCGCACCCATCGACTGCCCGAGGCCCCGCCCACTCCCCCCACGCACGCGCGTCGCCCGCCGCCGGGGGCCGCTGTGGTGCCCGCCTTCACTAGCACCCAAGATGGCAGCGGTGGCGCTGCTTCGGGGCGCGACTGCGAGGTGCAGAAGCCCAGCTTGGCACTGGCGGCCGAGCGGAACAACGAGGCGCTGCTTAGCCCGTAGCTCCAGCCTTCTCGGCAGCAACCCCACGGACGGTGTGGCTTGGACTTGCTTCCGGCTGGACGGGCGCGCCTTAGTGCGCGTGCGCGGCCCGGACGCTGCACCCTTCCTGTTGGGACTATTGACCAATGAGCTGCCGCTTTCGGGGCCTCCGACCGGCGCGGCTCAGCATTCCGCGCGTGCGGTATATGCCCATTTCCTGAATGTGCAGGGACGCACGCTCTATGACGTCATTCTGTATGGGTGAGCTTTGGGCAGCAGAGCGGGGCAGCAGGGGCGTTAGAGTCCTGAGGGAACAGGCTAAGCAGAATCCCATGAAGGATGGCCAGGATAAGATTTCTAGGGAATACTGGCCAGACACCCTTGGGAAGAGGCTTAATTAGATAACTCTGGAAATGGAAATGGCTTTCTAAGGACAATCTAGACTTAGGGAAGGGGGTCACCTGGAGGCGGGTGTCCCATGGAAAGCATCGAGATTGGGCTAGTTCCTTGCACAGAGCCTTGTGCCCGGGCCCCCAACCAGTCGCGTCAGAAGCTGCTATACAGTGGAGCTTGAGTTAAGCATTTTCAAGATAGGGGCTTCAGCCTTGTCACCCATTCATTTCTTAGCAAGATTTCATTGGTCCTTGGAGTTTTATTTAAAAATCCACTCTGCACAGTCACTCTCTACAGTGACAGACTGTACCAGTGTTATGAGAACTCAGTGTTTAACTTACTTCTGGGTCCTCTTTGCAGCACCAGCTGTTTGTATGGACTCGTCATCTATACAGACCTGACTGTGACTGTGAATAGCGGTTACTGACCAGTCTGGGCGGGGCCTGTGTCAATAGCATTGAGTCCTCAGTTGCTCACCTTTAGAGGATCTAAGTCTTGAAGTCTCAGCATTGTCTAGTAGGCATATGAAGACCCACCCTTCCTCTCCTGTCCCTGGGCTGTCTCTCGACTCCTACCGAAGTCCAGGCCTGGCTGACTGTCTTGGCTACCTGGTGTCTTTCTAAGTTGGGTTTTGGTGAGCCTCTTCAGTAGCCCCTAGATGCTCAGAGTGGGAATATATGGAGAATCTTCATATCTGGAGACTAATTCCTGAACCCCTGAGGGTGGCCATTCCAGGATGAAAGTGGTCATTGAGAATTGACAGCCATGAATCCAGTAGTTGTCTGCAATCTGTGGGGGAAATCTAGAGTGTGTGTCTCCAGGTGCTAAAAGACCACATTGACGTGCTTTCTAGAGATCTTTTTTTCCACATTACTTTGCTTAGTAAATCTCTGAATGTAGAATTATGTCAGTGACAGCCCGTGGACCAGCCCCAAGATGACACTTCGGTATATAGAGTTCTGTGTGAACCCCGGGACTGTCTTTCAGCCAGTATTAGGCCTGTGGTGGCTCAGGGCCTCAAGCCTAAACCAGTCACTGCCCTTTGTAGAGCACATGCGTGGACTCCATACTGGAGGCTTGGATCTGACTGCATTTCCAGGACGCTATCATTTCTGCGTGTTGCCAGTAGCAGCTGGAATTGACAAGCATTAGTCTTTGGTGGCTTCCGTTGCTCGTGGTGATGGCAGTGGTTGCCAGGATAGTAGCAGTTGCTTGCCCTCTAGTGTTGAAGACCCTAAGCATCTGCAGCCTTGGTCCTGCAAGGCTCCTGTGCTCCTCTACATTCGGTAGCAGCCAGTGTTACAGTTCTTGTGTGTGGACGTCGAGAGTCCTTAGCTGTTGATAGCAGCTGTTGTTACTGCTCCTCCTCACAGGGCCTCAGACCTTTGGCTTGAAAGGTTTGATTGACGGCTCTCTGGGACTCTTCAGTGACCTGGGCCTGCAGTCACTCTCCTCTGGCTCTTTGCAATCTTTTCTCTGTCTTCAGTCTCAGCTTGCTGTCTCTCTCTGTCTGCCATCTTTCTTCCTGCCCAGGCTGTTGTTGCATTGCTCAGCTGTTGCTTCAGCTGTCACAGCTGGCAGTCTCGCCTTCTCTGCAACTTTGGCTTGTCAGCTGCTCAGCTGCCGCTGCCACTGCAGTTCCACTGCCTCTGCTGACCTCTGCTGTCTCTCTTGCTACTTTCTCTGTTACCAGCCCAGCATACACTACTGAAAGCAAGAAAAGAAAATGGAGAGAAGCCTTTTCTTGGGCCTGCTGCTCCCACACTGGGGCAAAGCTCAGGAGAGTCTCCTCACAGCCTCATTAAGTGAGCCTTCATAGCCTGCTTGTGACCAATAGGCTTGTTTGGACCAATTACCGGCTTGCCTGTCAGCAACCTTTGTAATGACTGAGGATCATGTTTTGGGCAGTCATAACCCCACATCTTTAGTAATAGTTACAGCAGTCCCTCTTCTAGACTATTGGGAAGATGCTGTCCATATGATCTACTTTGGAAGTGGTAGCAAGATCATCTACCCGAGACTTGTAATGGCAAAATGTCTGATAAAAACCGTTTTAAACAACCCTGGTGGAAACTGCTGATAGCAGGGCGCTCTGCTGTATGAAAGTGCTGATATGGGGTTGTCTGGCTCCCTGCTTGTCAGTCCTTTTGCTCAGTGCAGCAAGGAAAAGCCAACACCTGCCAACTAGTCAATCGCCCATCCCCGACATCTTTGCTTATTCATAATAAACATCAGGGCTGCCCGCCAAAAGAATGTTAAATAAATAGTAGGACCCAGAACTATCTAGGAAACAAATCTTTAGGCATGTCTGTGAGGGAGGTTCTAGGTTTGGATAAATGAGTGAGAAGACTTGTTCTGAGTGTGGGCGGCACCTTCCCATGGCCTGGGATCCTGCTCCGAATGGAAAGGAGAAAAGGAGAAGGTAAGCTGAGCTCCAGCATCCATCTCTCTCTGATCAGCAGCCTCTAGTTCCTGCCCTCCCCCCATCATGGACTGTGCCCTCCAACTGACCTCCAATAATCGGCTCATTGTGGCTTCTTTTCAGAACTTGGTTACAGATGTAAGAAAAGGGATGAATACAAACACTAGCGGGGTTTTGGTTATTGTTTTTAGAGAATCTGTGTAGCTCAGTTTGATCTTGAGTTCCATATGTAGCAACCCTGATCCTCTAGTCTCCACCCCCCAAATACTGGGATTATAGGTGTGTGCCACCATGCTCTGCTAATAGTGATTAAAAAAAAAAAAGGAAAATAAAAACCTCCAGATTTTTACAGTGCTCAGTACTATTTCCACCTCGGGGGTAGGTGAGTCCCTCTCATCGGCCTCATGTATTTCTTTCTTTCTTTCTTTCTTTCTTTCTTTCTTTCTTTCTTTCTTTCTTTCTTTCTTTCTTTCTTCTTCTTTCTCTCTCTCTCTCTCTCTCTCTCTCTCTCTCTCTCTCTCTCTCTCTCTCTCTCTCTCTCTTTTCTTCTTTCTTTTCTTTTCTTTTCTTTTCTTTTCTTTCCTGAGGCTTTCGTCTGCTATGTTCCTTGGTTATCTAGGGCTTTCTGATTCACTAATTTTCCTGCCAGTAAGCTTAGCTTTGTCTTCATCATGGAGCCAGAGAGACTTGAGGTCCTGTTCCAGGCAGGACTGTGGACAGGCGCCTGACTGAGATCTGCCTTGCTCCAGCCTCAGTCTCTGTCTCGGGAATATGCTCTCTTGGTATGTCTGCTTTGCCCTGGCAGGGAGGACTTGAGCCAGTCTCATCCCTCCAGTTCCTACAGAGCATCAGGCCTTTGTTGTACCTGCCTGTGCACAGGTCAGCTTGGGTCTCTGCGATCTCAGGCTGCTACTGTGTTCCAGACATCCTGTGACTGGCACTGAGGAACAGAGGTCAGAGGAGGAGACTGAGGCAGGCGCCTGGGTGTCCAGTCACCTTCACAGGGCCTGTTTCCCAGGGGGTAACTATACACTCTTGGTCTAATTGGGTCTATCTGTGGCCATTGGGTAGTCGTGGCACCTCCTGGTATTCAGCCAGTCCTGGCAGGATGTGTGACACCCAGGCCTTGCCTCCTATTTGTTTGTCCCTTACCCCCATAGCCTCTGAGAGACTAGGGGTCTGCCCTCTATCCTCTCCCAATCCAGTGGGTGAGCTTCTCCATCACAGGCCTAGGTGGTAGGAGGCTGGGTCTGCATCAGCCATTGCAGGGCCTCTGGGCTCAGCACCTTCTCGGGATGGTGTCTTTTTTACATCTGTCACAGCTTTGCTGTCCATCCATGGCAGTGGGGGCCGCCTGCCTTGCCACACAGCCATAGTGCTCCATGGTCCTTAGCCGCGGTGGTGTAAGCTTCTGTGCCCGTGTGAGCTGCAGGTACAGCTCTATGTGGGTCTGGGTGCGCTCTCCATGCCTAGGTCCCATCAGTACATTTTATGAGCTCAGCCCTGTGTGGACAGACACTTTGGTCTTGTGTTGGCTCCCACAGTGCACTTAGCTGTCTGTGTGGAGATTCCTCTGGAGGTGTCTTGTGTGGCTGAGGGCAGGGCTCTATGTACCTGTCTGCTTTGTGAGAAGATGGAGGTTTGCCTGCCCCTGATGTGGCAGCGCAGACCCATCCATCCATCCGGGTTACGAGTCTGTGCATTTCCATTTGTGTGTCTGCCTGTGTGGAGGCAACTCCAGGGGCACCGTCTCATGTCATTGTGGGTGTGACCTTTAGTCTGCCAGGGCCAGCAGTGGATATAGCTCAGGGACACAGGCCACACACTGGAGGGGCAGCCCCGTGTTGCGGCCAGCTCTTCTCTCCGTGTGTTGTTCTGCTCAAGCTTGGTAAGCTGGCAGTGGGTGGGCACTCTGCCAGCTCTAAGCCCATGCCTGTCTCCTGCAGACTCCCAGACTGTACGGAGGAGGCACCAAGCTTTCTCCTGGAGTGTGACAGCTCTGTGCTGGGCGCCCTGCAGAAGCACCTCACCGTGTACAAGATCCGGCGGAAGGTCACTGTGGAGCCACATCCAGAGTCCCACGTGTGGGCTGTGCTACCTTGTACCCCCCAAACGTCTGAGGCTGCGCCTCTAGAAGACAGGGTAGAAGCCACCACCATGCTTCTCCGTGACCCCCGGACTGCACGTATGGGGTGGCGGCTTCTCACCCAGGATGACGGCCCAGCCCTGGTGCCCAGGGGACAGCTTGGGGACCTCCAAGATTATCACACGTACCGGTACCAGCAAGGTATGAGTAGGGCAGAGAGGGACAGCTGTGCCAGGCTGGTGTTGGGGAGGGGCAGGGAGACTCATGGAGGGGCAGAGGGCTTGGCAGAATTGGCCTACAGGGCTGAGCCTGTACTTCTCTCTGGACATGCTGTGCTCATTCTCCTGTTTTTTGAATTCTCAGGCATCCCCGAGGGAGTCTGTGATCTTCCCCCAGGGATGGCCCTACCCCTGGAGTCCAACCTGGTCTTCATGAATGGCGTGAGCTTCACTAAGGGCTGCTACATCGGGCAGGAGCTGACGGCCCGGACCCACCACACAGGTGTCATTCGCAAGCGTCTCTTCCCCGTGAAGCTCGAAGGCGCCCTGCCTGCCAGTGGCATCAGCCCTGGTACCTTAGTGACGGTGACTGCAACAGGCCAGGCAGCGGGCAAGTTCAGGGCTGGCCAGGGACATGTGGGACTGGCTTTGTTGCGGTCAGAGACAATCAAGGGTCCTCTCCACATCAAGACCTCTGAGAACCAAATGGTGGCTGTGACTGCCGTGGTGCCGGACTGGTGGCCCACAGCTGCCAAATAGCTGGGTGCTCTGGAGTGGAAGCCCCACTGGCCTCAGAGGTACCGGATGCCTTTGAGCCTCTGCCTGACATCTTCTGCTCTCTATGCTGTGCCCTGTTGGGTTGAGTTCCTCCTCCTGTGGTGGCCTTCTGGAACACACCCAGTAGGAAAGTGTGTGTTCCAGGCTCTACAGATTGGCTGAAGCCTCCTACAGAGGGCCTCCTCTGTGGACTGTCCTCTCATGAGAAGTCTGACTGAGAGCAGAGTGACACCTGATGCTGGCAGAGCGAAGGGTCTGAGCTCCCGTTTGACCAGAGATTCTAAAATGAGATTTGATACAGTCCGAATGCCAGGTCTGGAGGCCTATGTCGGGCGCCAAGTCCCTAACTTCGTTTTCCCTTGGAGGAAGGGACTCTGTGCCTGCAGAGGAGCTGGCCCAGGCTTTGTGTTCTTTTGAAACTCTTCTCAGGGCAGATGTTGTATAGGTTGTGTGCAGGGTTGGGAGGTGGGATCCCTTGGATTGGGAGGTGTGTTCTGTGAGTGACAGGGACTATACGTCTACTGTCCCCAGAGTTCCTTTCGCTCCTCAGAGTGAGCTTCTGTCTTTTCATATTCCCCTGGAAGCTCTAGGAGAGGTGAAGCCCAGGGCTCAGGTCCATCTTGGAGGGGCTTCCGCTCGGCTAACCCTTTTGCTGGTTTGGGATATCACTATGCTTTTAGTAGGGAGTGACTTGCTGGCCATTGTTGGGGTGCATACCTCCCTCTGAACCACTGTTTTCTAACCTCTGTAATGTGAACTGGGGGTCTCCCCACAAAGCCCAAGGACTAGTAAAGTGCGGTCTGCAAACAGCCCTTTTGGAACTCTTGTTTCATTCTGGGCAGGTCTGGTAGAACAAGACCCTGGGACAGCTGTCCTTGGGGACCAGCTGCCAGATGGAAGCAACCCACTATCATAGCCCGGGTTGGTCTTGAACTTGAAATTCTCCTGCCTCAGGTTTATGAGTGCTAGACTGACAGGCATGCACCAGTGTGTTCACAAGACACAACCATGTCTTTCTCTTTCAAAAGATGTATTTTGTTTTTATGCTTGTGTGCAGCAGCTTAGAAGGAGGCACGGGGTTGGGAGTGGCCTCCCTCTTAGGCGAGATGTGCTGGGGCCCCCTGAATGACCTCACTCTCTATGGTTCCGAATGAGTGGTCAGTGCTGGGGACAGGGACCTGGCAGAGCCAACTTGACGGATGGATTACCCTAGCTGGAGATTTCAAGGGATTGTAGTTCATAGAGGAGTTCATGGCAGTGGGGGTGTGGCTGAGTCACTCACATGGTAAGGCGCCAGGACACAGAGAAAGGGCATCCACAGGCAGGTGCGTCCTTCAAACCTGAGCCCCTGGAGGACAGTTTACATCCAAAGCACAGTACCTGAAGCTCATATGTAGGCTGTGCAGGCCCTAGCCTGGCAGGTAGACCCTGCCTGTCCTGCTCGGATGAGTTGCCTAGCCTGGCCTGGCCTATGACAGACAGCCTTGTCCCTGTAGCTGTTTTGCCTCTGACTGCCTGTCCACTCAGGAGCAATACTATAGTTGTGTAGGATGTTGGGGTTCCAACTGTGCTCTGGAAGCCTGTGACTGATGGGCTCCTGCTGACCCCACCTGGCCCCTAAGGACTCCAGGCAGCTTCCTTTTGGGTTGCAGTCATGTGACTGGCTTTTGCCCTCTCAAACCTGATGGGGAAGTGCCCACACAGAGGTTGGTGCTTCTGGGGCTGCTTTGAGTACATTCTAGCCTTCAGAAGGAGGCCAGAAATGTTCTAAGAGTCGGGATGCTGCTTTGGCCCGAGGCCCCGCCTTGTGAGTCACCCATCTCCCCGCCCCCTGCCCCCTACCCCTCCACCCCTGTTTGGGCTCTTCCATAGTCGACATTGATGCATCTCCGCAGTTTGGAAAAGCAGCACTGCACCGCACAGTAAAATTGCTGATGAGTGGAGGCAGCCGGCACTGGGCTGATCTACAGGACCTCAGGGCCATTCTTAGTGATGCAGAATACTTTGGTATTCACCTTCTCCTGGGGATCTGCATAGACCCCAGTGTAGACCCCAGTGTAGACACTTGAAAACCCCTAACTGCTTTTGTACAAAGCACAAATCTGTGAAAAATAAACCAATTAAGGGGAAAAAGGGTGTGGCTCTTATTCTGGAGTGTTTTTTGTTTGTTTGTTTTGTTTTTGTTTTTAAAACTACCTCTAACCCAGGTTTTAGGGACTGCATTTCTAGGATACAGGGACTCAAAACCTTTGACACCATGACGGGAAAGGCCCCTAGAACCTGTGAGGCCAGAAGGCAGGAAGGAGCAGGGGTAAATTTACCTCTGTCAGGGTCATGCACTGTAAAGAGCACAGGTAATTTAAGGGATGTTGGCAGGCTCAAGCTGTAGGGGTGATTGCCTGATCACTGGGCACCTGGTTCTTCAGGGAAAGAGTGAGGCCTGCTTGTCAAAGGGGTAGGAGCAGGCTCGGAGCCAAAGCCAGCAACACTAGGAGCTGACTAGCCTGGGGAGAGCAGGCTCTTCCCCTTCAGGGAGGTTTCATAGGCCAGAACCTCATAGTATACTGGAAACTTTGCACACATGCTCAATAGAAACCTACAAGAAAGGGCCGGCAGAAAGACAGGTCTGCAATTTTTAAGACAGAATAACCAGGCACATCCTATAAGATAACTATGTGAAATATATTAGGTAAAGGGTTTACAGTTGAGTACAGGGAGAGGGTCTAGTGATTAGCAGGGCCCGAGGCCGGAGGGAGGAGAGAGATGGGTTAACAGGCACAAGGTCACAGTGAGACAAACACATTCTCTTCTGGTACGTGGAAGGGTGAACAGACAATGATGCTGGTCACATCATTCAAAATAGCTGGAAGAGCATGCCGAACGTCTCACCACAAAGGAATGACAAGCGTGTGACCCGACCACCTCGAGCTGATCATCACACAGTGTCTACATGCTCCAGCCATCACACTGGGCCCCAAGACCCAGACTGACTGGCTGCTGGGTTAAAGTAAGGTGTGAGAGGGTGGGGGGAGGCTGCTGAACGGATCAAGCACGATTGTAGAAAGACAAGTTCTAAGTGGGACATGCCAAGAGCGTGCCTGTGACTCTGGCACGTGGGACAGGCAAGGCGGATGAGGATTCAAGGCCAGCAAGGGCTATGCAGAACCCTGACTGGAAAAAAATGCTCCCCCAGAAGGAAATCTGTAGGATGTATTTTCTGGAGCCTTGGGAGCTGGGAACCACTGAGCCTCAAGAGTGACTGTCCTAGAGTGCGGAGAAGACAGGAGAGTGCGAGCTAGGGTAAGAGACAGGAACTCAGTGTAATACAGACAGCATCCAGTGAGTGACTTTAGGGTAATTCCGGAAGGACTGGAGGGAGAGCACGGGAAGGGTGTAGCGTAAATTATATTGATAAATTGTCACGTACTAGTGGAGTTTGTTGAAAGTGGGTTCTGGGAGTCAGGAGTGTCCCCTTATCATAGACTTGAGTATTTTTTTATCCCCTATTCCCAACCCTTTGTCCTGGGTCGGGTTGTACAGTCTCCGTAAACGGAAAGTAAAACAGAAAACAGCTAAGGGTATTAAAGACATGGTACTTGCAGAAAAGCGAGAAGGTCAGCCCTTTTCAACAGATTTGATACTGTTTATGCTCTGAGATGTGGGAAGTCTTCGCACCCCTCCCCAGGATTCCCCGCTGTTACCCCAGCTCCTATTCACAAAGAACTATGGGATAAGCAGCCTCCCCATGGGTTCTTTGCCAGACTCTTGTATGGGGAAATGGCCTTGGGAGTGGAGCAGTGGGAGAGCCAATCAGGCAGTATCACATGGGCACAGCTCTAGAGCTGTCCCTTGGGTCTGGATACAGTATTCAGGCTCAGTCCCTTGCGCCTCAATGGCCTGGTTTATGGTTTACATCAGGGCTAGGACATCTGTGTGGGAACAAAGGTGGTGAGGACTCTGTCCTGTCAGCTGCTTTGTCACATGTGACAGGGACAGGCCATATTCCTCACTGACAAGGAGGAAGCAAGTGGAGCATGTAGGTCACTGAGAAATAGGAAGCCAAAGGAGCAACTGTGCCGTAGGTGATGACCTTCCAGAAGGGGCTCTGTTCCTTTCTTTCTTTTCTTAATTTCTTACCTTAAAAAGCAAGCAAGCAAGCAGCAAGCAAGCAAGCAAGCAAGCAAGCAAGCAAGTAGCAAGCAAGCAAGCAAGCACGCACAACAAACCAGGGACTTATGTGTTCTCATACTGGCCTTGAAGTCAATATATAGGTGAAGATAACCTTGAACGTCTGAAACTCCAGAATCCACTCCTAAGTGCTGGGTGACAGGTGTGCCCCTCTGCACCTGGTTTTTGAGGTGCTTTCTGCATGCTAGACAAACACTCATGGGCTTCCCATGTGACCCTGCCAACAGCCAACTTGACCATAGACAGGCAGCCCCGCACACAGAACAGGACAGCCAGCCATGGCCGCAGGGTGGGTGTAGCTCCCAGTGAACTCCGAGCTTAGACTCCTCCGTCTCCAAGCAGTGTGTGATGAGCTGTTTGTCTGGGTATCTGTGGCTGTGGCTGGAAGTCTCCCCACAGCTAGTCCTGAGCCAGGTGGTTTGTGGGCTTGGCCTGCTCAGACCATCACTTCAAGATGTCATTAGGGCGGTGACAGTCTAGCCCTCGAGCATGGAGCTGGTGTTCTTCAAGGCCATGCTGAGGAAAGTCAAAGGGTCCCAAGTTGCATATTTTTGAAATTGCAGAGAATATCTGTGTCTAAGACAGTGCCGTGACACATACGTGGATGTCAGAGGATGACTTTTAGGAATTGATTCTTTCCTTTTAATGTGAGTCCCGGGGTTCAAACTCAGGTTGTCAGCCTTGGCAGCAATTGCCTTTACCAGTGAGCCACCTCCTCAGCCGATTTCCTGTGATGAATAATTTTGCCGTGAATGTGCAGGAACTGAGTTTTGCATGGGCATCGCTAGTGTTTGCTGTTGATCTTATATCAAGCAATTGAATCGATGGGTCATATCTCAGAACTGTGGCATAATTTTTTTTTAAAGATTTATTTTTATTTCCTGTGTATAGATGTTTTGGCTGCATGTTTGTCTGTGTACTGCATCATGCATTGCCCATGAAGGCCAGAAGAGGGCATCAGATTCCCTGGAACAGGAGCTACAGATGGGCGTGAGCTGCTTTGTGGGTGGTGGGAATTGAACCTGTGTCCTTTGTAAGAATAGTAAGTACTATTAGCTGATGAGCCATCTCTCCAGCTCCTCAGTTCTGCTTAATCAGCCTGAGTTTTGTTTACAATTTTAAATTAGTGTCTCATGACTTTTAAATGATCATGGCGCTGGAGAGATGGCTCAGCGGTTAAGAGCACAGATTGCTCTTCCAGAGGTCCTGAGTTCAATTCCCGCCAACCACAGGGTGGCTCAAAACCATCTGTAATGGGGTCTGATGCCCTCTTCTGGTGTGTTTGAAGAGAGCAATGGTGTACTCATATACATAAAATAAAAAAATGATCACAAATCAGGTGAAGGTTCCTCTCAGAGACTGCAAGGTGTGGGCAGGGCCTGTGCCCCCTGAGAGGCCCCAGCTCTCTCGGTTCCTGGTGGCACCTGGTGTCTCTTCATTGCTGCTGTGTCACTCCAGCCTCCTTCCTTGTACTTAGACATCTTCTCCTGAACGAGTTCTCTCACATGGCCTCTGCATGTGTCTGCAACTATCTCTGTGTCTGTATTTCCACTTCTCATGGGAACACCATTTACTGGACCAGACCACCCTACTATCCTTATCATGACTGGATTGCTGCTGCTAAAACACTCTTTCTAGGCCGGGCGTGGTGGTGCACACCTGTAATCCCAGCACTTGGGAGGCAGAGCAGGTGGATTTCTGAGTTCGAGGCCAGCCTGGTTTACAGAGTGAATTCCAGGACAGCCAGGGCTACACAGAGAAACCCTGACTCATAAAACCAAAAAACCAAACCAAAAACAAAAAAAAAAACCACTCTTTATAAATAAGCTTCTGCCCCAGGACCTGGAGAGAGACTTTGGCATAGCCTTTTGAGGGGATGCCCTCCATCCCATAATATGTTGGAAGCAGCAGCCTGTCTGGCACTTTTCTGAGAGAACTGGCTGCCTAAAGCAGCCTTCCCACTCTGCCACAGGGATGCTTAGGTCTGAACACACGAGGGGCAGTGTCCAAGTTCGACACAGCCATCCGTCTGTCTGTCTGCCCACCCAACACCAGAATAAACAGTGCGAGAGCCATCAGAGTCAGCAGAGTGGCTTTTCTCTGTCCCAGCCACGTAATACATAAAGCCAGGAGGCTGTGAAGCAGGTGTTTCTGACAAGGGCTATCTCAGATGTCTCTGCCAGGGTCACAGCCTGCTTGCAGGTCACTAAGAACCTGACAGTTCTGGAGAGATGCCTTCCACAATAATGGCTCAACCTCAGTGGACGCTCCCCTCCCCCCAGTTCCTGATCCTCACCACCAAGGGTCCTTGAGCAGAATGACTTGATCCTCCTCAATTCCCCTTTCAGATCAACCCCTCCCCTCTGCCCCCTGGACCTGCCCTTTCACCATGGCATTCGAACTCCCACACGGTGCTCTCCACTCCCCAACAAGCTTACCAAACAGGTGCATGTGCACTTGTGTGCACCAATACACATGCACACACACACACACACACACACACACACACACACACACACTAGCACGTATAGGCAGCTTTCCTTCCATTCTCTGCTCTGTACTCTCCAGCTGTATAGATTTGGCCTTCGCTGCTGGAGAGTGACCTAGTATTGATTGCCCCATGAAAGTCCTACTTTCATCAAAGGCACCCATCAGCCCAGCTATGGGACAAGAAGACAAGCTGAGGATGCTAAACGGCCCGATGATGGCTAGAACCTGATGTCCAGAACACAAGTTTGGTGCTTGAAGCTCTCCTGAGAGATCAAAGACTCAGGCTCTTCTGAGTCACTTTGTAGGATGTGGGAGAAAGAAGCACTGCTCTAATTATGATGGGATTGAAGGGTTGCCAAATTAAGTCACTCAGTTAATTGCGGCTGTCAATCTCTCTCTTAGGAATCTGTCCAGCCCTAATCTTAGCATTTCCAAGGAGAGGAGGCAGCTGTTGGGGTGGAAGGTGCCACTCTCTTCCATGACGGCTCCTGGTTCAATGACTAATTTTAAATTATGACCAAGGGAGCAATGGCTGGCGATGACACAGTACACTGGTACAAGACCTCCTGTGGTTTGTCTCCCTTGAATACATCAGAAAGGTTTCCCACAAACACTTTCAAAGCCTTGGCAAATCCTTTGTTCCAAAAGATTTTTTTTCTTGACATTTGTTTTAGCCGGCATAAGATGGATTATTAACATTCCGTGTTTACTTAAAATTGTTTACATTTGTAGACAAGTTTTTCCTCATGGAACACTTTACCAAATTGGGTGGCCATTGTCAGGTTTTTGCACTGAGTCTTCACAACAGAATTCCCTGTGGACATAATGAGAAAACAGAGATCCAGAAGAAAATTTCCCAGAATCCACAACAGGAGAACCTTGGAATCCCACCAGCAGGATGTTTAGAGTGACTCCCAGGATCGTCATTTTGTGCATGTTGTATTTAGTAAAAGTGCTTGATTTAGCATTTTTCAATGGTTCAGCTGTTTGGTTCTGTTGTGTGGGCATTTCCATTTAATTGGAAGATTTTCTTTTGGAAGGAGGGCGGTAGATCTCCAAGTAAGGAAGTTAGACAACTTAGAAGGCTCTCAAGTCCTGCACTGCCCAGTGAGAATTCTGGAATTTTGGTTTCTTAAAAAAAAACAAAACAAACAAACAAACAAAAAAAAAACCCGCCGGGCGGTGGTGGCGCACACTTGTAATCCCAGCACTTGGGAGGTAGAGGCAGGCAGATTTCTGAGTTTGAGGCCAGCCTGGTCTACAGAGTGAGTTCCAAGACAGCTAGGGCTATACAGAGAAACCCTGTCTCGAAAAATCCAAATCCAAAAAACCAAAAAACCAAAAAAAAAAAAAAAAAACCAACCCAGAAATATTGAAAGAATATGTTTTTTTTGTTTTAATCTCAGGTGTGGGGATATGGGTTGGACAATCTGCCTCAGATTGTCCACAGAAGCTGATGTGATTTGCCTCATGCTCTAGCAGCAGTGTGATTTTTCTATCTGCAGATAGTTTCCTGAGATTATGTGTCATTTGGAATTCTGGGGACTTTTCAAGAGGGTACCTAAAGTGCCAGGGCCCTGAGAGGTGAAGGGTTGTTTCTGGGTTGTTGGTTGTTGAGTGTTGGTTTGTTAAGTAGTTGTTCACAAAGAAGAAACAACAAGAAGAAATTAGATGTCCAGACAGCAAGGATCAGACTTACCCAGTGAACTCAACATGCCTGATCAGCAGGAAGTAGTCTAAGGATAACATTGCCACCTTACGGACCCCTAACTCTATTCAGGGATCTCTTTCCTTTCCTTTCTGCCCCACCCCCATCTAGTGTTAGGAAGTTGAAAGGGTGGAAGAAAAAGGGTAAAGGATGGAAGACAGAAGAACCCACAAACTAGCCAACCCAGCGACACCTCCCCAAGGTTGGATACACGGTACAAAGTTACATGTACTGTTTCGGGGTTAGGGAACTTCAGGGTTGCAGCTTTGAGACCAGTCACCCATTCTGCAATGGGCGTTTCAGTGATGCAGCCTCCTGGAGCCATTCATGCTCCTGTAAATAACCCCAATAAACTCATTGTTTCACTGAGATGCAATTGGATGAATGAATGGTTCTTTGATCTGCCATGGGTGCCCTGGATGGGTGAATAGATGTTTGTTCATGTCTCCCCAGGAAAAGTTACACAGCAGGTTGCTGTTTATATGGAGAGAATGATTTATCCTTTCCCCATAGAACCCACAACGCACTATCCATGCCCAGTTTAGATTACAATAGGTTGGGCAATTATATCTGCAGAAGCAAAGGGACACTAGAAAATCTATCATATTCAATTTAGTTAGGGTTAAAAAAAAGCTTAAGAACTAAAAACAAAAATAAACTCTCCTCTGTGTGTGCACGCATGTGTGTGTGTGTGTGTGTGTGTGTATGTGTGTGTGTGTATGTGCTCACACTCGCATGCATGAGCATGTGTATAACATGTGGAGGTCAGAAGACAATGTTCTAGAGTTCATGTTCTTTCTATGGTGTGGGGTCTGGGAATCAATCAAACTTGTTTTTTTTTTTTTTTTTTTTACTTCAAAAGCTATTTACCAGCCCAAGAAAAAAATGTACTCGTTTGCTCTAAATTTAATTATTCTTTTAATAACACAAATGTATGTGGTAGTTTGACTCATGAAGACCATGTGCAGTGAGCAGACTGGGTCAGTACCATTTCCATGTTTCGCTCATCTGCCTTCTGACTGCTAATCCCGTGAGGCTTTCCTCATATGTGCGACTTGTTTCATCACACGTGTGCGCATGTGCTCGGAGGTGTCTTAGATGGTGCCAAGGCCCAGCCTACTTTCTTTGTTCATTATATGCTTTATTTCTTTAGGGTGCATACTTTCAGTCTATCCACAATTTCACTGACTCTTTTATTACATAAAGTCTCCCACTGAAAATGTAAATGTCAGGGCTGGAGAGATGGCTCAGAGGTTAAGAGCACTGGCTGCTCTTCCAGAGGACCCTGGCTCAATTCTCAGCAACCGTATGGTGGCTCACAACTGTCTGTAACTCCAGTTCTGGGAGATCTGCTACCCTCAAACCAATGCACAAAATAAAATAAAATGTGAATGTGTCATTTTTGGACATTTCACCTCCACAGAATTACATTACCTCCTGTTCTCTCTCTCTCTCTGTCTCTCTGTCTCTCTGTCTCTCTCTCTCTGTCTCTGTCTCTCTCTGTCTCTCTCTGTCTCTCTGTCTGTCTCTCTGTCTCTCTCTGTCTCTCTCTGTCTCTCTCTGTCTCTCTGTCTCTCTCTCTCTCTCTCTCTCTCTCTCTCTCTCTCTCTCTCTCTCTCTCTCTCTCTCCTTTCTAGATAGGGCTTCTCTGTGTAGCCCTGGCTGTAGACCAGGTTGACTTTGAACTCAGAGATGTTCCTGTTTAAATATGTGTAACATCATGCCCAGTGTGTTATTTATTTTTTTTAAGACAGGGTCTCACCATGTAGTCTTGGATGGTCTGGAACTTGAGATGTCGACCAAGCTGGCTTCAAATGTACAGAGAGCTGTCTTCCTTTGTCTCCCAAGTGCTGGGGTTAAGGCCTGTGCCACGCCTTCTGACTTGCTTTTATTGTTTTTAATTATATCTGTCTGTGTGGGCTAGTGCATAAGATAGCTCCTTACGATTCTGATCACATTTCCATGAGATGATGAGTGATGTTGAACACGCTTCCTGGGTACCTACAGCCAGCCAGGTCCTTGTCCATTTAAAAACCATATATGTTTGCAAGGTGGTGGTAGCCCATGCCTTTAACCCAGCACTCAGGAGGCAGAGACAGGTGAATCTCTGTGAGTTCAAGGCCAACCTGGTCTACAGAGTGAGTGCCAGGACAGCCAAGGCTACATAGAGAGATTCTGCTTTGAAAAACCAATCAGTCAACCAACCAACTAACCAATCAGTCATGTAAAAAAATCTTATATGTTTAAGGTGTGTACCAATGTGGAAGATATTTTGAGTTAATTACTGGCCAAGGACAGCCATACCTCACAATTACTTTTTTAAAGTACTCCATGTTTTATTCTCCTCCCAGCCCCCTCCCCCGACTCTTCCACATCCCATCCCTCCTCCCTACCCCTGTCTCCACATGGATGTCTCCACTCCTCCACTCTGCCTGACCTCTAACCTCCCTGGGGCTTCCAGTCCCTTAAGGGTTAGGCACATCATCTCTGAATAAACACAGATCCGGCAGTCCTCTGCTGTATGTGTGTTGGGGGCCTCATGTCAGCTGGTGTATGCTGCCTGTCCAGTGTTTGAGAGATCCTGGGGGTTCACATTAATTGAGACTGCTGGTCCTCCTCCAGGGTTGCCCTCCTCCTCAGCTTCTTTCAGCTTTTCCCTAATTCAACAACAGGGGTCAGCTGCTTCTGTCCATTGGTTGGGTGCAAATATCTACATCTGACTCTTTCAGCTGCTTGTTGGATCTTCCGGAGTGTGGTTATGCTAGGTCCCTTTTTGTGAGTGCTCCATAGCCTCAGTAATAGTGTCAGGCTTTGGGATCTCTCCTTGAGCTGGAGTCTACTTTGGGCCTGTCACTGGACCTTCTTTTCCTCAGGCTTCTCTCCATTTCCATCCCTGTAATTCTTTCAGAGAGGAACAATTATGGGTTAGAGTTGTGATTGTGGGATGGTCCCCTCAGTCTCACTTGATGGCCATCCAGCAGGATGACAGGGCTTCACTATTACTTTTGTGTGTGTGGGGAGGACATGAAAGACCCAATTGCTTAGGCAAACAGCAGTGCTAGAAAAGGCCTTTCCTTATTGCTGCTGAGTGGGAGTCCTTACCCACGGAGCACATTAGCTCCTTAGGAGATGCATGATGTATAAAATATTTGCTGTTGTCTGTCTGCACTGCTGTTTCTGCGGCGGCACACGTGGCTTTAGTTAGGTGTGTGGATAAGTACCTGTGATCTTGTAGCACAGTGTGACTGTGATGTGTTTTTCCTCAAAGTTGGGTAAGAGTCCAGATTCAAAATGTTCCCACCCACTTGCACAGAGACAGTTCTGTGAAGGGCAGATGAGGTCGTTTGCTTGACTCTGGTCATTATTTTCAAAACAACACTTTACTCCTCAGTTGGGTATATAGATTGGTGGTAAAGCTGCTTGTCTAGAACATATATATATATGTTCTAATTATATATATATATATTCTAATTATACAATTATACATCAATAAAGCCAGTGAGGAAAGACCCAGCAGTACAATAAAGACCTCTCCTACCAAATTTTGTCTGGTGAGTTGTCCTTGAATATTTTGCTTTTGTGTTCCACCCCCCAGAGAAATCTTAATTACTTTATTTTTTTCTTTAAAAAACCTTTAGGATTTATTTGTGTTTTATATATTTCCCCACTGATATGGTTTTCACCCAGGAGTGACAAGACATTGAGTGCATGTAGTATTAATTTTTAAATCAATCCCAGCATGGGGTTGCTTCCCAGCTCAGTGGTTTATGTTCCCGAATGAAAGGCACACACAGCCATTATATTGTAATAAGCCTTAAGCAGCGCAGTAGCTGGGCAGCTGCCTAGCCTCCATGTTGTTAGAGTCTGCCTTCCACCGATGACTCTGAGTCATTACTTACTATATTCCTTCTTGGCTGCTCTTGACCACACTGTTGACCTCTGGGCCGTGTTCTCTTGGCCCCTTCGCATGGCTGCTCTGCTTCTTTCTCCTGCCTATTCCTCAGGTATGGTGCCTCTTCTCCTCCTTCCTCCCTGGCCCCAAGCCCAGGAACCCTAACCCTGCCTGTCTTTCCTCCCCAGTTATTCACTGCTGGCATTTTTTATTTCCAATCAGAATTAACCGGGGCAGGTTCCCAGAAGCCACATGCAGACCATCTTTTGCAGTTTGGAGCCTCAGTTAGCATTACGATACAAGCAGCTACAAGTACATATCTCCTTTGGCCCCAGGACTGGTCTTCAGTTTTCTCAGGAGACAGTGGTTTAACCTTGACCAGCTATATACAGCTGGGAATACTGTTCCGTGGGAATATATACTAAGAGTCTAGTCTGAAAGGGCATTGGTAGGTAAATGTGTGATTGTGGGAATTTGCTTCTTGTGGTGGCCAGGTGCCTGACATCCACGCGACAGCCAAGCACTGGGCAGCTCCCCAAATAAAGCATCCAGAATGGAATTCAACATGAGCCTCTCCAGAGTGTGCAACTTCTGCTTCACAGACGTCAGCCTTGTCCATATGTTTATATAAGACTTATGTATAGAGCCATGTGTGGTGGCCCACTCATTTCATTCCAGCACTTAGGAGGCAGAGGCAGGAGGATCTCTGTGAGTTTGAGGCTTGTGAGTTTGATGGACAAATCAAGTGCCAGGACAGCCAAGGCTGTGATACAGATAAACCCTTTCTCAAAAAACCAGACCAGACCAGACCAAACCAGACTAGACCAGACCAAACCAGACCAGACCAGATCAGACCAAACCAGACCAGACCAGACCAAACCAGACCAGACCAGACCAAACCAGACCAGACCAGACCAAACCAGACCAGACCAGATCAGACCAAACCAAGCCAAACCAAACCAAACTAGACCAAACCAAACCAGACCAAACCAGACCAAACCAGACCAAACCAAACCAGACCAGACCAGACCAGACCAGACCAGACCAAACCAAACCAAACCAGACCAAGAGAAAAGACATGTACTAAAAGTGTTCCAGAACCTTGGTTTGTTTCTTCTAAATTTCTCTTTCCTTTTTTTTTTTTAAATGGGAAGCAGTTCCTTTTTTTCAAAGATTTACTTATTTTATTTAAATGAGTACATTGTAGCTGTCTTTAGACACACCAGATGCTGTCATTGGATTCCATTACAGATGGTTATGAGTGATGGTTGCTGGGAATTGAACTAAGGACCTTTAGGAAGAGCAGTCAGTGCTCTTAACCGCTGAGCCATCTCTCCACCCACCCTAAATTTATTTTTTTACCCCACTTTTACTTTGCCAAGGTGTAGCTCATAAAGATCACATGCCTTTCAGGGATGGCATGGGATGAGTTGGTGTGTATACACACTAGGGAAGAATTCCTGGTGAGGCTAGTGAGCACACCCGCCACCTTCCCCACTCTGTGTGATACCACTTCAGGGGTGCTTTCTGCGAGCTGAAGCAGACATGAGGCACAGTTTCACTAACGTGGACACTGGCCTATAGAGCGGAGTCACAGAATTTACTCATCCTTTTATCTTTTGCATCCTTTGGTCTGTATCTCCTCATTTTCTTAAAATGTTAGAAATAGATCCATTGATATTCCAGCCATGGCTTCACTGGGGACATAGCCCAAAAAATAGAGATTAGTCTGAGATGCTTCTGCACTCCTGTGTGAGCTGCAGCACTAATCATAATCACGAAGGAACAGAAACAACCCAAGTGCTCACCAACTGACCAGTGGGTATAAACTGTAGGGTGTACTGTTGTCATATGATATCCTCAGAGAATTTGCTCCAGGATGCCCTGCCCTCACCCTGCTGATGCCAAAATCTACAAATGTTCAAGTCCTGGATTCAAAATGGCATAGGGATTGCATAGAACGTCCGTATGACCTCACATTCACAGTGCTCCGGCTTCAGCCTCCCAGTGCTGGGAATATAGTTTTGAGACACTATAGCCAGTTTCTCTAATATTTTAATTCATCTCTAGCTGGCTGGTAATAACTAATAAAATGTACAAGCTGTTTAAATAGCTGTCTGCTCTCCCCCCCCCCAGGAATTAATGACAAGAACAGTTCATACATGTTCAAGAGAGACAATCCTTCTTTAAATTTGTTTTTGAGACAGAGTCTCACTGTGTAGCCTTGGCAGACCTGGAACTTGCTATGTAGAGTAGGCTGACCACAAAAACATAGAAATCCAACTTCTTTTGCCTTATGTATGCTGGGATTAAAAGTGTGTGTCACCACGTCTAGCTTTTTTGAATATTTTAAATCTGAGTGTATCCAATTGAGTCTGAGAATGAGGAGTCCAAATATTAAATTGATATTAAACATTCATAGAGTGGAATTCTACTCTATCTAAGACAAAATCCCTGTTATCAAGTGCATGGAGACTACAGAAGGGCGGATGCTGATTTATCACTCAAATGTGAAATAAATACATCGCAAAGAGGCAGTGTAGGTGCTAGGGACTGGCAAAGGGGAAAGGTGAGAGCTGGTGAGAACTGGGGTGGATTTGGGTTTTGCATGAGTGTCAGATTCAGTGTGTGTGACTGTGTCCCTGCTGGGGTAGAGAAGTGGCCTGAGGAGACAGACAGAAATATAGATATACACAGCAAGAGAGGTGACCCACATCCTGAGGACACAGGAGAGGTACAAGGAACTCCAAGTGCTAGCTTCCAGGCAGGAAAAGGGAGGGCAGTTCCTCTTTCATCCCGCTCAGAGGAGAGAACGTGGGAGAGGGGGCCAGGGCTGCAGAGAGGGAAGGGTTACAGAGAAAGGGAGGAAGAACTGTATAGAACAGGAGGAGTCCAGGCCTTGTAGAGACCTGTGGTTGGTTACTGTGACAGCATGGTCCTGGTCCTGTGTGTCTCCAGCCTCTCTGCTTTTGGCCCATAGGATGTGTGCCCCATAGCCCTGGTTTGTCACCACTCCTTCCAGTCCACATGCTGACTACCTCTCGGTTTGAGTGTGCCCACCAAGGGGAGGGCTTTTTACTCTTATGGCCTTTCCTGCGCCCGCTGTCTGGGTTATTCAAACAGGTGCTTTGGCTGTATTCCCTTCAGTTCATATTCCCGGTGGCCATATTTCCTTCAGTTCCATCAATGAGCCTCTCTCCTTAGAAACATCCTCGCTGTGAGACTCCCTGGAAGCATGTGGGAATTGGTGTCTGTGGCTTTGGAGTCTGAATCTGCTTTTCTATTGCAGTCTATGACAAAAAGAGATTCAGGGAACGGCCCTTTTGTCAAAAGACTCAAGCAAGGAGTGGAGACAGATCCTGGGCTAAGCACTGAGTCCCCTGGCCTTGGGTGTATGGACAATACACAAGGCTGCATGGGCCACTGCAATCTTAGGAAGCTTAGACTCAGCCCAGGTGAGGGGACAGAAAACCCGGCCATGGTGGTACTTCATGGGTGAGCCAGGGCGATGATGGTGAGGACCACCAAGAGACCAGGGCTGTGCTGCACTTAAAGAGGACCTGGGCCTGATGTGTTCTTGAAATTCCAGCCCTCAAGAGGCTGAGGCAGGAGGATCACGAGCTTAAGGCCATCCCAGACTACAAAACAAGACCCTAAACAAAAGAGGGTCCTAGTTTTCCCAAGAGGCCCTGGACAAAGCCAGGGAACCTGAATGTGTTCCCTCCCTTGCCATGTGTGCCCTGGGAGGGCGTGAGTCACACATGCCTCCACATAATCTGAGGTCTCCATACACAAGTGCACACATGTGGACTAACACCTGTGCAGACACTGATGCTCACATACCACACACCTATACCCATTAGGGCCCTTATTTGTACAACAACCATCAGGATCTTGCTCCTGGGACTGGTACCTTCCATTTCTTTCTTTCCTTATTGAGATCAGGTAATATCTCCTTTAAAATACACATGCTAAAGCCCCTGCCCCCCATAATACTGATGTTAGGGTGTGGGACTTTTGGGGAGATGATGAGTCCATAAGAAATGTAGAATGGATGTACTTAACCGGGGACTCCAAGAGTGCTCCTGCCCCCTCTGCCAGGCAGGCACTGGGGAAACCAGTTAGAAGAGGGTCCTTACCACAGGACACGGAACCCTGGCCTTGCCTCCAGAATAGGGGGAAGACAGGCGGTAAGAAGCCGACTTCGTCCAGCAGACTCTTCCTCTGGATCCCACGGCACTGGCAGCTAGTTAGAGGGTGTGTGAGCCTCAGGAGACAAGCTTTGGCATTCCCCGCCCCCCCACCCCCCCATTCCCAATGTCTTTAGATGGGGCCTGCAGGGAGAACTGTATACCTCCCTCACTTCTGGCTCGTCACGGGTCTCACCATCCCCACCGCAGGCTTCCCTGCTGCCACTCGTCTCCTCTCTAGGCGGGAGATGCGTCTACATGATGTTCGCATCTGCTCCCGGGTTTGAGGGACTCGGCAGTCCTGCTTCAGACATGAAACAGCAGGCATTGCCAAAGTCCACAATGGAAGGATGGATAGGACAGCCCGAGGCACGAAGCAGCAGGCAGTGCCATGCCCAGCTCTACCCCAGCGTCTGACCCCTTGACCCTAGTTTGGCTGGTTCTTATTAGGGTTCCACTCTTATTTAAAGACACCGCAGACCCTGAGCATGGCACAAGGACCCAGGTTGCCTGGGTCATATGTGTGGACAGGGCAGAGTAGGTGTGAGTCAGGGATTGGTGTACATTGCTCCTGGCTGTCCCCTTACACTGCTGGGACCCGGGAGGGCCAGGTGGGGAGCAGAGCAGGTTACCTTAGTTCCTTGGAGTAAACTTGATCCTCAATCCTTCTTAGGGCAGACTTGGGTTCATCCTAGCCTTTCTATACATCCAGGTTTTCTTAGGTTCCTTTAAAGTGCTCCCGAGTCTTTGGATTGGCTGTGTTAGGCTGATTCTAGACCCCCATGTGGTCCTGTGACCCCTTAGATGTAGTCCTGGTTCTAAGTGGTTGTCTTAGGTCCCCAAGTAGGTGTCCTGGGTCAGTGCCAAGTCTTTAAGACTGGCGACTGGATCCTCCTGGCACCATCCCGGGACCCCAGGATCTCACCCCACCGGCACTCCAGGATGCTGCTCTGAGCAAAGCTGGACCAGCTACCCCTCTCCCCACCACCCTCCTCACAGTGGGAAGACATGGGCGTCTTCCTGCTCCTGACCACCTGCCCTTTGCCTCCTTGGGACTGAGGGTGAAACTGAATCCTGGACAGTGACACCAGGGCTATTTTGGAGCTAGGCTGGGCTGGGCTGACCAGGACGGGGGTGGGACAGGGGCGGGCCCAGCCTTCTTCAGCTGACAGCGTTTGCCTGTCCTTTCGTCCCTGTCCAGTCTGAGGACCGGCTGGAGTGTGGGCTGCTGGGTGGGAACCACGTCGTCCTGGGCCCCAGGAAGGAGGCAGACCCAGCAGCCCCCAACTCACCATCTGTGCCCCTTGCCTGGGTGCTGCCCCAACCCCTGGTAGATACAGGTGAGGAAGCAGAGCTGCCCTGAGGGCCATCTTTCGTTCCTGGAGGTCAGATGCGCTGAAGGTCATGGTGTTCTGTGGAACTTGGGGACTTCAGGGGTTCAGTTATCCTGGGCCCCTCCCTGAGAAGAGAGTGGGCTAGATGCCAGATCTGGGCCCTTATGTGACTCTGAGTTGGGATCTCAGAATGGGAAGGGGCATTTTCCCCTGAGGGGTCTGGGAGGGCTGCGACAGGCACTGTGCAACCACTGCCTGACTGGGTTACCCCTTAGTCTCCCTACAGCCTGGGGGTCTGGTGTCCCTGCCCCCAGCTCTTCCGAGATGGATGCCCGCTGACAGCTGGGGCTATTTTGGGCCTGTTGGCTCAGTGGAGGGGACAGCCAGAGGGGCACTGACACTTGACTCCAGGAAAGAATTTCCCGGGGAGCGGGGGAAGTCACAGGCCCGGGGTCTAAGGTGAGGCTGAGCTCAGGGGTTGCCCTTGGAAATTCATTCTAGAAGGGCATGGGGGCCACAGGCCTGTGCTCTTGGAGTGGTGTGGAGGAGAGGGAGGGCCAACAAGATGGAGGAGAGGGAGGGGGTAGTCTGTAAAGGATTGAATAGTGACAAGGCCATCAGGCCCCAGGTTAGCTAGGCCCAGTCTGGGTGTCACCTCCCACTTGGTTCATCCAGAAATCTGGTCCACCCTGCAAGAAGCAGAGAAGCAAGAAGCAAGAGAGCCGTGCTCTCTTAATGTGGTGGAGGGTGTGTGTGTGACAGTGTGGCCAGTTGCACGAACCACCTTAGGCAGTAGAGGAATCCAAGTCACCTGCTGGGGTGAGGAAGGGGTGAGGAAGGGGTGAAGAGGAGCTGACTTCTAGGAGAAGCTCCTCTGTGAGGCTAGGCATGACTACCTGGACCCCTCTGCTTGGGAGATGCAACCTCCAGGCCAAACCAGGCAAGAGGAGGGGCCTCCCTGGGGATAGATTTCCTGGAAGAATCTGTCACACTCTGGTTTCCTCATCTGTAGGAAAGAGAACAGATTCCCCAGCGCTGGGAGTCCTTCTCTGGCCTCAGACCTGCTTGGCAGGGTGACCCGAGGGGCTCTGAGGCTGCCATTCTGAACCCATTAACAGTGACCAGTGATTTGGTGTGCAACTGACTGGTAGCGTAGTTGTAGAGGGGACAGAGGCTTTGAACAGACAGTGAGACCCAGGGGCAGCATCTGTGAAGGCCTAGGAAGACTCTGGAATCTCCACTCCAGGGCCTGTGGACCTGCTGAGGCTGGGCCCAGCTCCCTTTAAATATGTGTGTGCCAGGCTGTTTGCACACTCTTGTTCATGTTCTCTGGCTGGGCCACTGCAGGCTATGCATAGGGTGGAGGGTGGAGCCATAAGGTGCCCTCCCCGCCTTGCTTCTGGGGGACCTACAGACTGAGCAGGGAGCTCTCGCTCAAGGGCCCCGAAAGCTGATGTCAAGGCAGACCTGCTATGGAACAGATGCTGAAAGGCAGTCCCAGAGGCTGGGCTTGGGCCCCAGTTGGCATTGCCCGACAGCCCTATCCTAACCCTAAGAGATGGGGCCTGTTTGTGGGTGGGGGACAGAGGTGCTGACTGGACGGTGAGTCAGCAAACCGGCCAGTGCTGCCCAGCCCTGGTCCAGGATCAGTCTCCTGGAAAAGGATTAGGGGATTAGCTACCTGAATCACAGGGCGGGGAGCTGGAGGAGGGTCAGGGAGAACAAACCCATCCACTGGCTGGTCCCATGTCAGGCAGCCCAGGCTGAGAGGCTGGAGGCTGTGTCAAGGCAGAGCAGATGCAGAGGTTGAGGTCTCTGCACTGGGGTAGCCATGACTGCCTGAGGTGGAGGAAGTTAGCTTGTTGAGTCAGCTGCAGTGCCCATTGTTCCTATATGAGAGCTGGTGCTGGAAGGTAATTTCACCCACTCACTGGATCCGTGGCTGGGGCTGACGAGAAGTCTTGATTGGGCAGAGGCCCAGCCTTATTTGGGTGCTGATGAGTTCTAGGAGGACTGGGGCATGCAATCGCGTTCTTGCAGGGGGGAAGGAGGGGTCGTCCAAGTTGACAAGACCATGCTAAGGACTGAATAGTGACAAGGCCACCAGGCCCCAGGCTAGCTCGGCCCAGCTGGTCCCCACCTCTTATAGAGAGAATCTGGCTGTACTGGTCCCAGACTATAGGGACCTTCCTGCCGCTCACTGGCTACAGTGCTCCGACACCCTGCTCCTACCTGGGGCCAGGTTTTCCCGGAGGATTGGCAGTGTGAGGGCAGGCAGGTGCTCGTGGGTTATCTGCCGCCCAGTGAGTGAGGACCCCTTTGTTAGCACGAGCCCCACTTCAGGTGAGGTTGACTGCTCCTCCCCTTTCCTTCTGACTGAAGAACATGTCCTCTTGGGAGTCAAGAGGACTTCCTGGTTTGGAATTTAAGGGACATAACTTTGGGTCATGACACTAGAGATGGGCATAGAGTGGAGGCACATCAAAGTAACTGAAGACCCTAGACTTTCAAGTCACAGAAAGGGGCCAATCTGAACTGCTGGGCTTTGGAGTCACTGGAGTGGGCTGGGAGTGGAGGAGAAAAGGAGATGTGCTGAGAAGGCAGCCCATGTGGAAGTGTCCATTTGGTTAAATTGGCCTCTCCTGGTAACACTGGACGAGGAGGAAGAGGGTGGAATGTGGTACAGGCGACCGGCTCATCTCAACACCACCATGACCTTCGTCTCTGCCTTTTGTAGTCCCCCAACCCTGCTGCATCATGGACCACTCCTTCAGCGGAGCACCCCGCTTCCTGACACGGCCAAAAGCCTTTGTGGTATCTGTTGGCAAGGATGCCACGCTGAGCTGCCAGATCGTGGGCAACCCCACGCCACACGTGAGCTGGGAGAAGGACCGGCAGCCAGTGGAGGCAGGAGCACGCTTCCGACTGGCCCAGGACGGGGATGTGTACCGCCTCACCATCCTCGATCTGGCGCTAGGTGACAGCGGACAGTATGTGTGTCGCGCGAGGAACGCCATAGGGGAGGCCTTCGCCGCCGTAGGCCTGCGAGTGGACTCGGAGGGCACGTGTGCCGAGCAGGCGCCCCACTTTCTGCTGCGGCCCACGTCCATTCGCGTGCGGGAGGGCGCAGACGCCACCTTCCGGTGTCGCGTTGGCGGCTCACCACAACCTGCTGTGAGCTGGTCCAAAGATGGGAGGCGCCTGGGCGCACCCGATGCCCCCCATGTGCGCGTGGAAGAGCACGGCGAGGCGAGCGCGCTTCGCATTCGCTCCGCAAGGCCTCGCGATGGTGGCACCTACGAAGTCCGGGCAGAGAACCCGCTGGGCTCCGCCAGCGCTGCCGCCGCTCTCGTGGTGGATTCGGACGCCGAGGTTGCGGGACCACCCGGAACCTCCACCGCCACGCTCCTGGCGCATCTGCAGCAGCGGCGCGAGGCCATGCGCGCAGAGGGCGTTCCCCCTTCTCCACCCGGCGCTGGCACGCGCACCTGCACGGTGACCGAAGGCAAACACGCGCGCCTCAGCTGCTTTGTGACCGGGGAGCCCAAGCCTGAGACAGTGTGGAAGAAGGACGGGCAGCTGGTGACCGAGGGCCGGCGACACGTAGTGTATGAGGACGAGCAAGAGAACTTCGTCCTTAAGATTCTTTTCTGCAAGCAGTCCGACCGCGGCCTCTACACCTGCACAGCGTCCAACGTCGTGGGCCAGACCTACAGCTCGGTGCTGGTGGTCGTGAGAGGTGAGCAAACTTGCAGCCCCGCACATGCGCACTGCTCAAGCCCTTTCCGGACAAACTCCTCTCCCCGCACCTCGTCCTTTCACTTGAGCACCAGTTGCGCTTCCAGGAGATAACCTGGTGCAAAGATCTGCTAAGGTCGGGTGGCTACATCCTGAGGTGGAGGTCTGAGTAGCTCTCCTTCTTCAAAACACACGGCCGATGATGGCCTCTGGCCTGAACCACCTTAGTAGTCCCAGTCGCTACCCCTACATCCCTCCCTGCACACCCCTGCCTCTCCCAGCGCCTGCTATTGTTTCTTCCGTGTTCTTCTTTCTCCTCTTACTCTTCACTCTGTCAGCTCACCTATTCGACCATATCCCTCCTTCATTTTTGGACCCTTGGTCCGTTGAGGACATCTCTTCTCCCCTCCCCCCCCACCCTTGCCCGCCAACTTCGAGGGTCCACGCCCATGTCCCGGACGCCTCCCTTGCCTCTTTCTCCCTGTTAGTGTCAGGTTCCCTGCTCTCATTCCTCGCCACCTGCTCTGCTCGCTGGCCTTGTCCCCGGCCCTGATCCCGTCGGAGCCCCGCCATTGGCTCCTCTCTCTCACCGCCCCCTCCCGCAGAGCCGGCAGTGCCCTTCAAGAAGCGGCTGCAGGACCTGGAGGTGCGAGAGAAAGAGTCTGCCACATTCCAGTGCGAGGTGGCTCAGCCAGCCACCGAGGCGGCGTGGTTCAAGGAAGAGACGCGGCTCTGGGCCAGCGCCAAGTACGACATCGAGGAGGAGGGCACCGAGCGCCGGCTGACGGTGCGCAACGTCTCCGCAGACGACGACGCGGTGTACATCTGCGAGACCACAGAGGGCAGCCGCACGGTGGCAGAGCTCTCGGTTCAAGGCAGGCGGGGCGGGGCGGGGCGGGGCGAGGGAAGATGGGGCGGGGCGAGGAGTGCAAACAAGTCTGGGTGCAGAGGCAGCAAGCCTCTCACCCAAGGGGTACTGATGAGTGTGGGCAAGAAGGTAGGTGAAAGGGGCTGAATTGAGAGGGACAGGGCAGACAGGCCAGGATAAAGGGCAGACAGGGGGCAGGGCAGGTGGTATCTGCGATGTGGAGTGGGGGTGGAGTTGAGTAGAGTATGATGGGTCAGGTTGACAAGAGGGTGCCCTCCGGAATTGGGGGAAAGATCTGGTGGGGCAGATAAGGAAGGGGGCAGAGCGCACAAGTGGTGGTGAGTCAGTAGGTGGGGAGGTTCTAGGGCCTGGGGGTGTGTAGTGGTGTGGGCCTGGGGAGAGTTAAGCCTGGCAGTGCTTAGAGGGAGGCTAGGGTTAGGGTTAAGCCTGGTTCTGGGGGCTGGAGAGATGGCTTGGTGGTTAAGAGCACCGACTGCTCTTCTGAAGGTCCTGAGTTCAAATCTCAGCAACCACATGATGGCTCACAACCATCCGTGGTGAGATCTGATGCCCTCTTCTGGGGTGCTGAAGACAGCTACAGTGTGCTAACATATAATAAATAAATCTTAAAAAAATAAAAGGGTCTGGTTCTGGACAGGCAAGGGACCAGAAGGTTGGGCAGGTGCATATGAGTGTGTGTGTGTGTGTGTATGTGTGTGTGTGTGTGTGTGTGTGTGTGTGTGTATAAGAGTGAAGCAGGCAGGAGGATGGGGTTGGATACATAGGTGGAGTTGGAGACCACAAGAGTAGGGGGCTCACAAAAGGAGTATGGGGTACACATGGGGCTTGTCTTACCATCTTGGCAATCTTCCCACTCTAGGAAACTTGACCAGAAAGCTGCCTCGGAAGACAGCAGTGCGCACTGGAGACACAGCCATCTTTTGGGTGGAGCTGGCTGTCCCTGAAGGCCCTGTCCAGTGGCTACGGAACCAGGAGGAGATGGTGGCAGGGGGCCGGGTTGCCATCACTGCCGAAGGCACGTGCCACACACTGACCATCTTCCAGTGCACCTTGGAGGACATGGGTGAGGTGGCCTTTGTGTCTGGTAGCTGCCGGACGACCACCCAGTTCTGTGTATCAGGTAAGGCCTGGAAGGATGGCCTTTGGGTGGCCTTCCCTGCACACAACTGCTCTCCTGTCCCCCCAACACCCATGCTGTAGGCTTTCCTTACCAGTGGTGGTCCAAGGGTGGCAGAAAATTATGGTTGTATGTCTTCCATTCCAAGTTCCTCTCTTGAGGAAGGGACTTCCCACCCCAACTGGGTGGCAGCAGGTCTGGAGAAAGGCTTCTGAGCTCACTGATGGTGGGTGGTGTCATCCCATCCACCAGAGCAGTGCCCAGGTTCCATCAGTCATTCACTTTCTGTGACCCCAGGCTGGGGGAGGGGACTCTCAGTTGGTGAGCTCAACGTGTTTTCCACACAGCGCCCAGAAGGCCACCCTTGTACCCTCCTGCTGACCCTGTCGTAAAGACCAAGACTGAGAGTTCTGTGACCCTCAGCTGGTCCCCACCGCCCCATGGGGACCGCCCTGTCACTATTGATGGTTATGTGGTGGAGAAGAGGAAGCTGGGTGCCTATGCCTGGAGCAGGTGTCACGAAGCTGAATGGCTGGCCACGACGGAGTTTACTGTCACCGGTGTGGCTGAGGAAGGGGACTTCCAGTTCCGGGTGTCAGCTATCAATCACTTTGGCCAGAGTCCTTACCTTGAGTTTCCAGGGACCATGCACTTGGGTGAGTGAGATCATTTAGTAACATCACCAGGGTCTGCCACCTGCCCTTGAATTATCTGACCCCAAAGCAAGATTCTGCCTCCAGGGGAGCCAGGATAATCTTAAGTGGACTCTCTGTGTGGGTTGGGAGATGTTGGAGCCTCGTAAGATGTTGGACATCCTAAGACAGAACCCAGGTGCTACTGACCCTGACTCTGTTTGACAGTCTCAGGGAGCTAGGGTTCAGCTGCGTCATCTGTGTGGGGACAGGGAAGAGGAGGGGAAGATAAAGACTGTGCTCTCATCTGTCCCCAACTCTCCCCTTGATGCTGCTCCCCCTGCAGTCCCCATGCTGGCTGTAAAGACACCTCTGAAGGCAGTGGAGGCGGTGGAGGGCGGTGAGGTCACCTTCTCCGTGGACCTCACAGTGGCCTCTTCAGGCGAGTGGTTCTTGGATGGGGAGGCCTTGAAAGCGAGCAGTATATACGTGATCCGTCGTGACCGCACCCGGCATATGCTCACCATCAGAGAGGTGCCCGCTGGATTGCATGGGGCTCAGCTGAAGTTTGTGGCTAATGGCATTGAAACCAGCATCCAAATGGTGGTCCGAGGTAGGCCTGAGTCCCAGAATCCCATTTTTATTTATATTTTCTGCAGTGTGGTGATGGGCAGGAGGGATAGTCTCTAGAGAAGGCTTGTCTGGAGGCCATGTGATAAAGGGGGCGAGGCAGCTGGGGGCTTGGGGCTGTTTATCCCAGGCTGGCAATTGAGGCTGGGCTCATGTGTGTGTGGATGTGTGTGAGTGTGTGTGTCTGTGTGTGTCTGTGACTGTGTCTGTGTCTATGTGTGTCTGTGTGTGTCTGTGTCTGTGTGTGTCTGTGTCTGTGTCTGTGTGTGTCTGTGTCTGTGCGTGTCTGTGTCTGTGTCTGTGTGTGTCTGTGTCTGTGTGTGTCTGTGTCTGTGTCTGTGTGTGTGTGTGTCTGTGTCTGTGTCTGTGTCTGTGTGTGTTTGTGTCTGTGTGTGTCTATGTCTGTGTCTGTGTGTGTCTGTGTCTGTGTCTGTGTGTGTCTGTGTCTGTGTGTGTCTGTGTCTGTGTGTGTCTATGTCTGTGTCTGTGTGTGTCTGTGTCTGTGTGTGTCTGTGTAAGATGCCTTGTGGTTGGACCACATCTCTGACTGCCTCTCTTCTCATTCTCTCTTCTATCTCTCTATCTCCTCTCTGTCTGTTTCTTTCTCACCCCCATATTTCTCCCCCACTCTGACTCTCTCCATGCTTTCTGTCTTTTTACCGTTGTGCTCACCTGTCACTTCTTGTCCTCGTTCCTCTTATGTCCCCCCCTTCTCTTGCCTCCCACTGATTTACTTTCCATGGCTGCTTCTTTGCTTCCAATCCACCCATTTTCCTGGGTCTCTTCCCTTTCTCCTCTCGTCCTCTACCCTCATCTCCCCTCTCCTCTCTTTCACTGCCTATGACTCCTTTCTTTCGTCTACCTTCTCGTGGTCTCTTTCTCCCTATTAAACCATCTCTGACCTGTAGCGGCTCTGGGGCTGCCCAGCAGCAAGCTTCCTGCCGTGGCTGCCCGGGAGGTGCTGGCCCACTTGCACGAGGAGGCACAGCTGCTGGCTGAGCTGTCGGACCAGGCTGCCACTGTGACTTGGCTGAAGGATGGTCATGAGCTGTCCCTAGGGCCCAAGTATGAGATGCAGGTGTCAGCTGGGAGGCGAGCGCTGCTGGTGCGGGATGTGTCACAGGATGACGCTGGCCTCTATGAGTGTGTCAGTCGTGGGAGCCGCATTGCCTACCAGTTATTGGTACAAGGTGAGTGCAGGTGGGCAGTGGGGCTGGCATCATGTCCTTGTGCTGTGCTGTGGTTCCGAATGTGTATTCTCTGTCCCGTAGCTCCTGGCATGCTCTGAGGGGTTCTGGGCAGTGCGGTAGCTGTTTTCTGATGTGTGTGTTTGTACATACGAACGTATGTGTACACATGTGTGTGCCTCTGTGTATGTGTACATATTTGTATACTTGTGTGTGCCTCTGTGTGTGTTTGGGTGTTTGTGTGTGTTTTAGTGGTGGTGGGTAGCTCAGTTCTATAGGAAGAAGGAATTCCTAGCTGTGGTTGAAACCTCTGGTCTGGGCGAGCATCAGCATCCCGTGTGCTCTAAACCTGGGCATTATACCATGTATGCTTCACAGCCTTTTCTAATAGACATAACAGATGGCTCTATGGATGCTGTGCCTGGGGCCCAGCTGGACCTCAGGACACATGTGCAAGTGTGCTGGGGCAAAGACTGCAAGATGCTTGGGCTCCTCTTGCTACTGCTTCTCGCAATATGACATGTGGGTGTGGCATTGGTTGGAGGCAGCTTTGGACAGCAGGCAGGGAAAGGGTACCTCCTGCTGCTCCCTGCGTGAAGATGCTGTAGACTCCCAGCTCTGGCAGAGATGCATACCACCCTTCAGAGGACTGCGGTTCCTCACACTGGGTCCTTGGGTGGGTGGGGTCCACATATTATCTCCACAGATGAAAACTCTGCTGCCTTTCGGAGGCACATGCTGCCATTTCTCACACAGTCTCTAAAACCCTACAAATGCAAACATTCTGTGCATCAGGATACTTATTAAGGTGCATGGCTGTATCCAAAGGCAAAAATCATGCATGGTCAGTGTCCAATTGGTAGAGAAAACTGGGGATGTGTTCATGAAGGGGACCTTCCTGCTCTGGGGGAAGAGTTTCTGAAGGAGGGCAGATTAGGGAACGAGAGAACATTGTCTCTGCCTATAAGGGATGGCCTGGTGGTTTCTTGTGGTCCTTCCCTGTCATTCTGCTCTGGCCAGTTAAGGGCTGGACATCACATTCTCAGATCTAAGAAGAGCCACAGCCAAGAAACAGGCCATGGAGGATCTTTGTGGCAGGAACTGGAGTTACCCAGAGCTCAGAGTTTGTTAATCAGAATCCAGAACTGAGGAGCTTGGCAGGATCCTTTCAATAAGCGTCCCTGTCTAACTGTCTCCAGAGCCCAAGGCGGTGTTTGCCAAGAAGCAGCCAGCTTACAGCGAGGTGAAGGCAGAGGCGGGGGCCAGTGCCACACTGAGCTGCGAGGTGGCCCAGGCCCAGACCGAGGTGACATGGTTCAAGGACGGGAAGAAGCTGAGCTCCAGCTCGAAGGTGCGCGTGGAGGCCTCGGGCTGCTCCAGGAGGCTGGTGGTGCAACAGGCGGGCCAGGCGGATGCTGGGGAGTACAGCTGCGAGGCCGGGGGGCAGAAGCTCTCCTTCCGCCTGGACGTCACAGGTGGGTGCTGGGGTTGAGCTCAATGGGATTATTTCAGGACATGTCTGGGTATCTTGGGCTGGTATTCTTCCTGCCCTTAGACCTCAGTGATGGTAAGTCTTCAGCTCTGTCCAGTATCTTTCACCATGGGTAAGATCAAAGCAAAAAGATGGCTGAGCCAATCCTGGGGCATTTCCCTGCTGACAGTGACCTGTGGTGATGAGCTGGCATACAGGTGCGGTGGCTCTAGTCTGGTGGCTACGAAGGGAGTCCCCTGGCTGTAGATCAAGTTCTCCAGATGGCAGGAGTTCCTTCTTTCTGTCAGTTCCTATTTACTGGGCCCCAGGGCTCTGGGAGCCCTTACTTGGCTCTGTCACAGTTCCCATGTGACCATGAATGTGTGTCTAACCCTCTCCACGCTGTCCTTGACTTTGTAGCCCCTTTGTCTTACTTGACCCGACTGCATTGCACTCTCTTGTTCTTCCTTTCAGCCGTGGTCCAGAAAGGTTGGGTTGCTGGCTTGGGGGTTGAGGTGGTCATCCCTTCCAACTGTGCAGCCTCCTGCTGTCTATGCTCTCTGCATGTAGGAGGGTTGGGAAGCCATGGATGGCCTGGAGTTTCTGGGGGAACCCAAGGCTGGGAAGATTTTAAAGGCAAGCTGGCTGTGATGGCCTTAAAACCTATATAGCTCACCTGTCAGCAAACATCAGAGCAGGTCTGGAGGTTCTTAGGACAGCCGTGAAGCTTCACAGCACAGAACCTTGTTTATGATCACACAATGTTATGTCAGTTATGGGCAGTGCTGCCCTGGTAATCGCCGGGCTCTGATGAACCCCGGGCCCTGGCGAAGGGTTATGTTTAGTCTGGAGTCTCCGACTCACTGTGTTTCTATCTGTCCTTAGAGCCCAAGCTGGTGTTCGCCAAGGGGCAGCAGGCACGCAGCGAGGTGAAGGCAGAGGCGGGGGCCAGTGCCACACTGAGCTGCGAGGTGGCCCAGGCCCAGACTGAGGTGACATGGTTCAAGGACGGGAAGAAGCTGAGCTCCAGCTCGAAGGTGCGCGTGGAGGCCTCGGGCTGCTCCAGGAGGCTGGTGGTGCAGCAGGCGGGCCAGGCAGATGCTGGGGAGTACAGCTGCGAGGCCGGGGGGCAGAAGCTCTCCTTCCATCTGGACGTGGCAGGTCAGTCCTTTGGGACAATCCATGTATGCATTTGTACTTTTTATATCTTCTTGAGTTTAGTTATTTTTTTCTTTTGAGTCAGGGTCTTACTATGTAACTTTTGGCTGGCCTTGCCTGGAACTTGTTATGTAGATCAGACTAGTCTCAAACTTAAGAGATCTGCCTTTTTATTTTTCTCCTCTCAAATGTTAAGATTAAAGCCATGTACTACCATTCCTGGCTTATGAATTTTCTTTCTTTCTTTTTAAAAGTTTTTTAAGATTTATTTTATTATGTATACAGCATTCTGCCTGCATGTATATATATGTATATGTATATGCATATGCATATGCATATGCATATGTATATGCATATGTATATGTATATACCTGTACATGTAATGGCATCAGATCCCATTACAGATGGTTGTGAGTCACCATGTGGTTGCTGGGAATTGAACTCAGGACCTCTGGAAAAACAGTCAGTGCTCTTAACCACTGAGCCATCTCTCCAGCCCTCTTCCTTCCTTCCTTCCTTCCTTCCTTCCTTCCTTCCTTCCTTCCTTCCTTCCTTCCTTCCTCCCTCCCTCCCTTCCTTCCTTCCCTCTTCCTCCTCCTTTTTTCTTTCTCTTATTCCTCCTCCTTCTCTTCCTCTTCTTCTTCCTCCTTTGTGTTTTTGAGACTGGGTTTCTCTGTAGCCTTGGCTTTCTTGGAACTCATGTTGTGGACCAGACTGTCCTTGAACTCACAGAGATCTTCCTGCCTCTACCTCCCGAGTGCTGGGATTAAAGTTATGTTCCACTATGCCCAGCTGCTTATAAATTTCTCTCTTTTTTTAAACTTAAAAAAAGATCTATTTATTTATTATATGCGAATACACTGTAGCTGTCTTCAGACACTCCAGAAGAGGGTGTCGGATTGATCTGATTACGTATGGATGGTAGTGAGCCACCATGTGGAGTTGAACTCAGGACCTCTGGAAGAGTAGTCAGTACTCTTAACTACTAAGCTGTCTCTCCAGTCCTAAAAAATTCTTATTATGCCTAATTTACCAACTAACCTTTATCAGGTGCACTTTGGAAAAATGATATATATGTAGTCTTTGGTGTTATCTGCATTTGAGGCACCTACTGCAGGCCTTGGAATGTTCTCTCAGTGGATAGGGAGAATGACTTTCCCTCTGCATAGACTCGGGCTTTTCCTGAGCTTAGCAATGAGCCTGGATGACACTGCCCTCCAACTGACCCAGCCAGGCTCTTTCCGGTTTTGATTTTGCTGATCTAGACAGTGCCTCTGACTTTTTGTGTTCATATTTGTCTCCAGAGCCCAAGATGGTGTTTGCCAAGGAGCAGCAGGCACGCAGCGAGGTGAAGGCAGAGGCGGGGGCCAGTGCCACACTGAGCTGCGAGGTGGCCCAGGCCCAGACTGAGGTGACATGGTTCAAGGACGGGAAGAAGCTGAGCTCCAGCTCGAAGGTGCGCGTGGAGGCCTCGGGCTGCTCCAGGAGGCTGGTGGTGCAGCAGGCGGGCCAGGCGGATGCTGGGGAGTACAGCTGCGAGGCCGGGGGGCAGAAGCTCTCCTTCCGCCTGGACGTGGCAGGTCAGTTGGTTAGACATTTGACTATGTATGGGACAAGCCTAGGGAAAAGTGTGGGCCGGGTGCTGGGTGTGTTGCACAGGCTTCTCAAGGGCATGTATTGGCTAGTTCTCCACAAGTAACAAGTAACCCCAAACGTAGAGGCACAAAGGATGCGTATGCTTTTGTCTCCCCAGTCCATGGGACAAGAGGTACCATGGTCCATGCTGACGGTTCAGCTACCCAGTGTGGTGTCACCAGGGCTGGGAATGCAAGTTGGACTTGTGTTTGAATCTGACATCTTCACTGGGCTATCCCTGATGGAAGCGGCCGTCCGGCATGAGAAGACTCTTTTATAGCAATGGGGCTGACCTGTTTGGAGACTTTGGTCTCCCTTTGTGCTCTTTTTTGCTTCACAAAAGCTTGTAGTTAGGGTGATGGTCTGCATGAGAGATACCTGGGCTCCTTGTCGAGGTAACCAGGTCTTCCTCAGGATGCAGGAATGCTTGACGTTCCACTCTGCATGACCAGAGTGTTACCTCTGCTTGTGGTTTATTCAGAGCTGAGCAAAACACCCAGTTGGTCCGAAGAGCAAAGAGAAACAAAGCCTGCTTTGGATAGCATGGTGGTGTGTCCCGTCATGGAGGGGTCTGAACACAGGGAGACCGGACCCCGGTGGAACCTTTTTGACCTTTTATCACAAAATCAAGACTTTCTTTCATTCTTTGTCATCTTCTTATCTCTACTTGATGGTCACACAAGGGTTTGGTGCCACCAGCCATAACCTTCAAAAAGAGGAAGGATTGGGAATTACAGCTCTGTCTGTGTCTCTGATTCTCTTCTCTGTCTCGGTCTCTCTGCTTCTCTCTTTCACTCTCTCTCTGTCTGTGTGTGTGTGTGTGTGTGTGTGTGCGCGCATGTGCACACGTGCGAGTGCATGCACTCAAGAAAGCATGTGCACACATACGCTAAACTTAGTCATTTTCTTTTGTTTCTTTGTTTTTGTGGTCTTTTATCAATACACTGACTAAAACATTATCCACACTTCCTTCTAGTTGCCGTATGGCTTCTGATTTTTTTCCTTAGGTCTTTGACACATTTTGAGTTTGTTTGAACAGGGAGAGAGTTAGGGCTCTGTTTAATTGATCACTGTCAATTTTTTCTTTTCTTTTCTCTTCTTCTTTTTAAAAAAATTTTTGGAAGAGTACAGGGTCTCACTATGTAGTCTTGGCTGGCCCGGGACTTGTTGTGTAGGGCCGGCTGGCCTCAAACTTATAGAAATAGGTCCAGCTCTGTCTCTGAAGTGATAGGATTTAAGGCATGTGCTACCATATTTGACAGATCACTGTAATTAAACAAGTGTCCTGCATGTATGCATGCCTACCTTGTATGTGCAGTGCCCAAGGAAGGAGACAGAAAGGGCAGTCGGCCCCTGGAGTTGAAGGTATAACAAGTTGTGAGCTGTCACATGGGTGCCAGGATCCAATCTCCAGTCCTCTGCAAGAGCAGCCCACTCTCTTAACTGCTGAGCCATGTCTCCAGCCCAGGATGACTGCATTTTTATAGTTAGTTTTATAATTGGGAAGTGGAAAGTGGAACACTTCCAGTTTTGTTCCCTTTTCTTTTAAAATTGATTCATCTATTTTCTTAAAAAAATATTATTTTATATGTATGGGTGTTGTGCCTGAATATATGTCTGGGCAGCACATGTGTACCTGGTGCCCATGAATACCAGAAGAGTGTAGATCCCCCAGGATGGGAGTTAAGGATACCTATGAGCTTTGATGGGCCTGCTGAGAACAGAACTCAGGTCCTCTGGAAGAGCAGCCTGTGTTCTAAGCCACTGAGCCATCTCTTTCTTTTTTAAAAAGACAGCATTGGTCATCCAAGGTACCCTGACTTTCCCTGTTAACTTGAATGTCACTTCTCAAAACAAAGTAAGGATGTATGGCTTATATAACTGCACAAGTCAGTTTTGGGAATATTGCCATTTCAAGATGAAGGCTTCAGATCTGCGACTGTAGTATGCCTTTTTATCTGTTTATTTATCTGAATATGTTCAGCAAACAGGACTTACACTTATTCATGAACTAATTACTAAATTTTTTTTTTTTTAGTGTTACCACAGTGATGGAATTCTCCCTTATTCTTTTGAAAACTTTATACCTGTATATATCTTGGTCACATCCACCCCATCCCTTCCTCCAGCTCCTCCTGACCCTCACCCAACAGATCTCCCACTTCCTTTTTTCTTTCCTTTCTCCCACTAAGTTCAGTCAGTGCTGCCCATGTGGGCATGTGTGCCCACGATCATCTGCTGGGGCATGGGTGACTTACTAATGGTGACACTCTCAAAGACGATGACTCCTGAGCTCTCAATAGCCATCAGATAACATCGGCCCCTCTGCTGATGCACAGGAAGAGGCCTGATTTCTCTGTGTTCATCTTGTACTTGCAACCAGGCTGAACCTTCTCGTTAGTGCTAAATTCTCTTGTGAATCCCTGAGAATTTCTAGGTAATAGGCTGTTGTTTCTGAAGGTAGAAGGGCTTGTGCATCTCATTTCTGGTCTGGATGCTTCTGTGTTTAGGTAACTGATTCAGCCCTACTGACTGCAGGGCTCTCCAGAATTTCTGTCTTCTCTTTTTCCTCTTGAATCAGTTTCTGTGGAGTTATCCAGGAATTTGTTTGTTTGTTTTATCTAAGATATCTTACGTGTGTGTGTGTGTGTGTGTGTGTGTGTGAGTGTGTGTGTGTGTGTGTATGTATGTATGTGTCTGTCTATCAGTTTTGGTTTTCAAGATGATGAGGTTTGTGGAGAGACAGTGACTGTGAGCATGGAGAGGAGGCAGGGGCTTGAGAGCTGTTGCAGAGGGGAGTAGAACAAAACCAGGCCATGGAGAGTGAGGAAGAGGGAGCTGTAAGGCATGCTGGGCAACAAGAAACAGAAACAATGATGATGCAGCATCCAAAGTATCGCAGCGAACAACTGCCAAACTCAGATTCCATACCCAGCTAAACTGTCATTCAGAAGTGAAGGCAAAATAACAGTTTTAAAAGGTACCTTCAAATAGTTTAGCATTCACAGAAACATTCACAGAGAGAGTTGTCAATGGATATACTGCTCAGAGTAAAAACCTTAATCAAAAGTAACAGAATGGGGGTCTTAGAGTCACCAGATTTTGGGATCTAAGGTGGGCCCTAATTTAATTATAGTAACTGTATGTCTTGTTTATTTGTAGAGCCCAAGGAGGTGTTTGCCAAGGGACAGCAGGCTCACAGTGAGGTGAAGGCAGAGGCGGGGGCCAGTGCCACACTGAGCTGCGAGGTGGCCCAGGCCCAGACTGAGGTGACATGGTTCAAGGACGGGAGGAAGCTGAGCTCTAGCTCGAAGGTGCGCGTGGAGGCCTCGGGCTGCTCCAGGAGGCTGGTGGTGCAGCAGGCGGGCCAGGCGGATGCTGGGGAGTACAGCTGCAAAGCTGGAGGGCAGAAGCTCTCCTTCCGCCTGGACGTGGCAGGTACCTATTTGTCCTCATGAGACAGTGGAGCAGGCCTGACTTATTCCTTTGACTTATATTAGCCTCCATTTCTCACACTCCCATCCCTCCTCCTCTCCTGTAGCTAGGCTAGGGATGGATATGTAAGGTGGAGGAGGGGCCCATTTTGCAAGCCCTGAGTGGGCTTGCTCTGTGGTAATCTGTAGTTATACATTCCCAGAACCATCCTGCTATTGTATAGGATCTGAGGCTCTGGCTCAGCCTTGTGTATGGTCTGACATGGAGATCTGACAAGGAGTGTGGGAAGAATGCGGGAACCAAAGAGCCAACTACTATGGTGTCACAGGGAAAATTCACAGCGCAGTATGACAGAGTCAACTGAGCAGAGGCAGGAAGCCTTAGGGTCATAGTCTTCCATTAAGGTTGAGAAAGTACTGTCCTCTGTTGCTCAAGCTAACCCTTTTCCCTGTGGCCTTCCTGACCTAGACAATGTCTCTAACCCTGTATATCACTATTTGTCCCCAGAACCCAAGCTGGTGTTTGCCAAGGGGCAGCAGGCACGCAGCGAGGTGAAGGCAGAGGCGGGGTCCAGTGCCACACTGAGCTGCGAGGTGGCCCAGGCCCAGACTGAGGTGACATGGTTCAAGGACGGGAAGAAGCTGAGCTCCAGCTCGAAGGTGCGCGTGGAGGCCTCGGGCTGCTCCAGGAGGCTGGTGGTGCAGCAGGCGGGCCAGGCAGATGCTGGGGAGTACAGCTGCGAGGCCGGGGGGCAGAAGCTCTCCTTCCACCTGGACATCACAGGTGGGTGTTGAGACACTAAATTAGTGTACAAATGTTATGAGTCTGGTAATGGCCAGGCAGGCTCGGCGTTTTGTCCACTGAGTATTATCTTTATCTATCTCATATCCCCTGCCAGTCTCATCCCTGTGTCTGGTCCTGGTATATTTGGTGGTTATGTGTTCCTCTTGGCCAGGTCCTCTTGTGTGCCCCCTGAAGTGTCTTTAGGCTGTAATGTCCCATTTTATGTTCCCAGTCCCTGCTCAACTCTACTATGGTTCCTTGTTGCCCTGGGCTCTGGTCCTACCTGTGTGGAAGGCTGAGGTGACTAATGTCTCTCTGCCCTAGTCTCTCTCACAGCTCTCTGTGGTCTCATCCAGTCCCACATGAGACGTCTATAAAAGAGAAATTTTAGTTCATGTTCAGCCAGCGTAAGAAGGAATTTTAGTCACATGATCATATCTGAAACTGTATCAGCTCTGAACTTGAGGCTATGAGGGTTCAGAGGTGTTCTGGAATGCTCTCCCCCTTGCCCTGGGTCTAATGCAGGGTTGAGAACAACAAGGCCTTTCTCAGTCCAGTTATGCTTGTCCGAGGACTTAAGGCATGGGAAATTCAACGACCACCACCAAAAGTCAACCGGAGACAATGGCCCTTGGTTTGCTGATTCATGCCAATGAAAATAAGGCATTCAGACACTTGTGGGAGAAATCAAAGTGGAGGCAGGCTTCCTTAAGAGACAATAGGCAAAAGTGAAAGAAATCCCCCAGATTGGAAGGGGTTCCCAGAGGGGAAAAGGCATTGAACTTTTTTGTTTGGAAGTTTTTTATAAGACTTATGGCAGAAACTGGGCAAAGACTGAGGCAACTACACTTTAGTTAACCAGTTAGAGCCCCATATACTGTTCCTGACCTCCTGGTCCAACCAAAGAGATTGCCTGCAGTTCCTGCCCACTTCAGGTGGGTGAAATGCTTCCTCTGCCATCTCTGGCTCTTACTGACCCTGATGGCCTGCCACCCGTAGGTCACACAGTTGGTGATGTTGTCCTCTGACCCTGCAGGAGTCTCAAGTGATGCTATTCATACTAAACTATGGCTACCAAGAAGTAACTGTAGTTGTTCTTAATTAATTTCCAGTCTATGGGCTGGGCTGGTCAGGAGTGACTAGTGATTTAACTATTCACCATGGGCCCTTCTCCCTTAGCACCCACATAAGTTAGCTCCTGCATTACTTCAAGTAGGCTGCCCTATTCTATGACATCATCTAAACCAGCACACGATGATCTGTGGAGTGCTGTGTGTGTGACGGGGGGAGGGAATGAGGGATGGATGGATGGATGGATGGAGGGAGGGAGAGAGAGAAAGAGAGAGAGAGAGAGAGAGAGAGAGAGAGAGAGAGAGAATGCTTGCACATTCTGCTGGTGCATGCTGGGTAAGTGCTTTACCACTGTGCTTCACTGTCATCCAAGTTGAAGTCTTCTGTATGAGAATTTCCCCTTTGAATCTGATTTATGGTTGCAGATGAAAAGGACTGAGCAGCACAGGGGGCTGCGGCTCACTTGGCAACAGTGAGTTTCCATTATCAAGTAGTATTCAGTCATAGTCTCCCACCAATGATTCTGCTCTTCCTGAACTGCCCCGAGGCAGTGGTGGGATGTGTGGATGAACTATGATTTTATGCTAGAGGTCCAGAGCCATTTTGGGGTTCAGTGAGCAGAGAGCCTGGAGGGTGTACGTCACCCACAGCAGCCTCATCCAGGTCTCTCTCTGTGTGACTTTCATGACTCAAATGATTTCTGATTCTGTGTCACTATCTGTTCTCAGAGCCCAAGATGGTGTTTGCCAAGGGACAGCAGGCACGCAGGGAGGTGAAGGCAGAGGCGGGGTCCAGTGCCACACTGAGCTGCGAGGTGGCCCAGGCCCAGACTGAGGTGACATGGTTCAAGGATGGGAAGAAGCTGAGCTCCAGCTCGAAGGTGCGCGTGGAGGCCTCGGGCTGCTCCAGGAGGCTGGTGGTGCAGCAGGCGGGCCAGGCGGATGCTGGGGAGTACAGCTGCGAGGCCGGGGGGCAGAAGCTCTCCTTCCATCTGGACGTGGCAGGTGGGTGTTGAGATAGCAGTTTGTCTTGTGTTGAGGGGATGAGTGGATCAGACACATGGCTGACCACTGGGTCTTTCTGTTACACTTTGTCTATTACCATTTTGTGTCCTGCCATCTTATATCTGTGGGCCCAGTGAGGCAGAACAGGCAGGGTGGGCCCTTCTTACATACCCTGAGTGGTGTCCACACAGTGGTACTTAACTGTATGTTCTGAGAGCCTGCTCAGAACCCTTTGGTTGGTTCTGTTTGAATCAGTTGGTTCTTGGTTGTAAGGTGACCATGCAGCTGTCACCAGCGAGAGCAATCTTCCTTGGATTGGAGGCACTGGAAACTTGCAGGTTCTCTTCCAGAGCCACATGCTGTTCTCCATGGCCTGAGCTGTTTGCATCCCACTGACTCTGGGTGAGGAGAAGCCACAGACCAGACATTTGTCACACCTGTTACTGTCTCAGGACTATCTTATTCTCAGCTTTTGCTTCCTTATGATCGCTTTTCCTCCTTTACTGGGGAGTTGGAAGATGCTCTTCTACACACTGCCTGTAGGACAATGCCTGTGGGTGGATGAGCAGGCACACAGCTATGGTGACGCGTACACACAGCTATGGTGATGTGTACACACAGCTATGGTGATGCGTACATACAGCTATGGTGATGTATACACACAGCAATTGTGACGCGTACACACAGCTATGGTGATGTGTACACACAACTATGGTGATGCGTAAACACAGCTATGGTGATGTGTACACACAGCAATGGTGACACGTACACACAGCAATTGTGACACGTACACACAGCTATGGTGACAGGAACAGCGTAGAGATTGATCTCATGCTTTTACATCCACTTGTCACATGGATGAGTCTGTCAACCTTGCCCTGTGCCCCCGCTATTTTATTTTATTTTACTTTTTACCAGAGCATTCCCATTATTAACCCTTGGAAGCTGATGTACAAGCTAGCATGGGGGATCCATTCCTGTGGTGTGCTGCCATTTTGGCTTGGCATCGGCCAGCAATTGAAGTGCTGTACAAAATCTCAGTATGTCCCTGGTGACTGGGTGTCACCAGTCCTCTGGCTGGTGCATAGGGATGGCTGAAGAGCACATGCATTTCCTTTTACTAAGAGACTTAATACTAAGTCACTAGAGGCTGCACTCTCGCTTTTGGCCTATAGGTTTGTGTTGCTTCCTCGGTGCCCTCGAGAGTTAGTTCTAGGATGCTGCTGTAGATGTGAAATCCTCTTGTGCACCAGTCCTGTATCTAAAATGATGCTACATTTACACGAAAACAGGACTCATGCTCTCTATAATTTCTTCTTTTAAGATCTATTTTCTTTTTTAATATTATCTTTATTATTAATTTTTAATTATGTGTGGAGGTATGTGAGTATAGTCACTGGTGGGAATCTAAGTCTTCAGATGCCCCAGAACTGGACTTAACAACTATGGTAGTCATACAGTGTGGACCCTGGGAACTGAACTCAGGTCCCCAGGAAGAGCAGGAAGGGACTTCTAACCACTGAGCTATTTCTTCAGTCCCCTATTTTATTTTTTAAAGATTGTGTGTGTGTGTGTGTGTGTGTGTGTGTGTGTGTGTGTGTGTTTGTGTTTGTGAAGCTCAGATATGGCACACATATACACCCCACACATGTAATAAAAAAATTAAAAGAAAATCAGTTACCATCCTGAAAAATATCCAATAAAATTTATCACAAATTATTTCAGAAACCAATAAGTCTCTCTTACTGTGAAAAACAGAACGACAGGAAACATCAGCTGACATCGTACTTCAGGAGAGAGATTCATTGTTGAAATGTCAACAAGACAAGTACAGGAGAGCAGGAGCAGGTGTTACAGTCATCAGTTAAGAAAGTCCCCAAGGTAAAGGGAGCAGTGCGAGCCTTGGGGAGGATGGCCTTGCACAGAGACCCAGCTCGGGGGGACACTGCTCCCTCTGCACACGGCATGGATGCTTGGAAAATGAAAATTCTGTAGTATTTATAGACGTTTCAGAAGCATCTGTTTTCTAACTTGATGCCCAAAAATAATATTTGAAGCCCAGTGAAGAAATGGTGAAATGTTTTTGAAGGATTGTGACAAAGGTCCGAAGAAACTACTAGAAATCACAAAAGACTTCATTCTAGTCAGAACCCATATCTGTATCTGTATCTGTATCTGCATCTGTATCTGTATCTGTATCTGTATCTGCATCTGTATCTGTATCTGTATCTATCTGTATCTATCTGTATCTGTATCTATCTGTATCTGTATCTATCTGTATCTGTTTCTGTATCTGTATCTATATTTGTATCTGTATCTATCTGTATCTGTATCTATCTGTATCTGTTTCTGTATCTGTATCTATATTTGTATCTGTATCTGTATCTGTTTTTGTATCTGTTTCTGTATCTGTATCTTTATCTGTATATGTTTGAGTGTGATGTGGATTGACAAGCTGATTGCAAAGTCATGTGTCCTCTTAGATGAAAACCAAGAGCATTTGCTCCAAGAGGTCAACCCTCATCATAAACCAATGCTAATCAGACTGTGGGCCCAAATGTGTTAACAGAGAAGCAGAAGGGTGGTCTCTGACCCTGCTCTTGGCTGACCACCATCACACTTCCTGTCCCTCCTTTTCTGTGGCACATGTCTAAGGTGTAGAGACAGGACCATCTTCCCCAAGTGGTACTAAGGACATTTCAACTGGCAAAGTGTGTTAGCCCTGGAAGTCTCCCCGAAAGCATAGGCTGCAGTCAGCAGTGTGTGGAGTGGCAACCTCAGAGAAAGGTAACCTGATCCATGGCTGAGTGTGCCAGGCGTTACCACACGAATGATGTCATAGTCAGTGCGTGAATACGTGGCCTATGAAGAGCTAGTCGATGTGTTGCTTGGTGAAAATAATTGATTCAACCAGAAAACACACACAAAAGTGAGAAGTTGAGGAACACAGACAGGGAGAAAATTTACAATACACATAGCTGGTAGGACTCCAGTACGCAAATACATACCGAGCTCCAAAAATTCTGGAGACAGATACTGTAGGTATAAACCAGGTCAGTCTGTGACACCAATACCATTGAAGGACAAAAGCAGGGACTGAAAATGTCAGGTCTCCACCACAGAGCCACTGAATATAACTTTTGAAGAGTTGGTCACCAGAAGAGCTCCCACAGCAGAGGCAGGATGTGTGGATCTGGTTCTGTGTGGAGGGAGGGGCACTGGTACCTGTACCATCAGGATACCATCAGGATTTGGTCTTCCTGGCCTACACAGTGTCTCTGACACTGTGTATCCTTGTCTGTCCCCAGAACCCAAGCTGGTGTTTGCCAAGGAGCAGCAGGCACGCAGCGAGGTGAAGGCAGAGGCGGGGGCCAGTGCCACACTGAGCTGCGAGGTGGCCCAGGCCCAGACTGAGGTGACATGGTTCAAGGACGGGAAGAAGCTGAGCTCCAGCTCGAAGGTGCGCGTGGAGGCCTCGGGCTGCGCCAGGAGGCTGGTGGTGCAGCAGGCGGGCCAGGCGGATGCTGGGGAGTACAGCTGCGAGGCCGGGGGGCAGAAGCTCTCCTTCCGCCTGGACGTGCCAGGTACCTATTTGTCCTCATGAGACAGCGGAGCAGGCCTGACTTATTCCTTTGACTTATATTAGCCTTCATTTCTCACACTCCCATCCCTCCTCCTCTCCTGTAGCTAGGCTAGGGATGGATATGTAAGGTGGAGGAGGGGCCCATTTTGCAAGCCTTGAGTGGGCTTGCTCTGGGGTAATCTGTAGTTATACATTCCCAGAACCATCCTGGATTGTGTAGGATTTGAAGCTCTGGCTCAGCCTTGTATATGGTCTGATAAGGAGTGTGGGAAGAATGTGGGAACCAAAGAGCCAACTACTATGGTGTCACAGGGAAAATCCACATTGAAGTATGACAGAGTCAACTGAGCAGAGGCAGGAAGCCTTAGGGTCATAGTCTTCCATTAAGGTTGAGAAAGTACTGTCCTCTGTTGCTCAAGCCAACCCTTTTCCCTGTGGCCTTCCTGACCTAGACAATGTCTCTAACCCTGTATATCACTATTTGTCCCCAGAACCCAAGCTGGTGTTCGCCAAGGAGCAGCAGGCACGCAGCGAGGTGAAGGCAGAGGCGGGGGCCAGTGCCACACTGAGCTGCGAGGTGGCCCAGGCCCAGACTGAGGTGACATGGTTCAAGGACGGGAAGAAGCTGAGCTCCAGCTCGAAGGTGCGCGTGGAGGCCTCGGGCTGCTCCAGGAGGCTGGTGGTGCAGCAGGCGGGTCAGGCGGATGCTGGGGAGTACAGCTGCGAGGCCGGGGGGCAGAAGCTCTCCTTCTGCTTGGATGTCACAGGTGGGTGTTACATAACTAAGTTAGCCTGTGTGGAGGCTGGCTATGGCTTAGACAGATCCTGGTGTATTCCCTTTAAAGGTTGACTTTATTATTACTTTTTAACCATGTGTATATGTGTGTGGGTGTGTGCACATGAGTGCATGTACTCAGTGAGTCCAGAAGAGGGCGTCAGATCCCCTGGAGCCAGAGTTATAGGCAGCCAGGAGTAGTAACCCAATTTTGGTGCTGGGAACCAAACTCGGGTCCTGTGCCCGAGTATTATGTACTCTGTATTGACAAGCACCCTCCCAGCCCTTGCTCTCCTCTCTTCCCACTGCACTCCCACCCCCTCTTGCTTCTCCTTCCCTCACTTAAGCCTGAGCTCAGGGGATCTAGCAGATGGGCAGGGTCTTCTGCAGCTTAGTACTGTCTCCATAACTGCATTAGGAAATGCACTTCTTGCTGTGGGCGGTGCAGCCTGAACAATCCTCCTCAGGTCCCTGGGGGCAGGGGGCTCTGCAGAGATGCAACAAGGTCCTTGATGGAATTAGCCAGTCTACTGATGAAGCCAAGAGGCACTTGAGGGTCCCGTGCAGGTGCCAGTGGAGGAACTTGTTACCTGTTGCCGTGTCTGTGATTTGGGACCCTTGGATTTACTTAATCTGCATCTGAGTTTTAATATTAGCCAAAGTGCACGCTCATGTATTCCCCCCTTTTATTGAACCAACAAAAGTTTGTTCTTGATGCAGGAGGATGTCCTAAGTGGACTGTGCAAACTTGTAGGGACTACAAGTTAGGGACTGCTGGTCACATGGAGGTAGACATGAACAATTCATTGTCTGTTTTCAGGATCTTGTTTACTATGTTTCATATATATATATATATATATATATATATATATATGGACCCTGGTGTCTCATAATATATATGCAAATGGACAGTTATGTCAGAATTCCTGGTTGTCAGCCAGGGAGGCATGTCTCTCAGAGCTAGTTGACTGAGGGCCTTAACAATCTCTGTTTCTTTGCTTCCACATAGCCGTGCTTAGCCATTCATTTCAGAACACCTGCCCAGGGCTTCTGACTCAGTGTGGTGCTCAAGACTCTGTCTGCATCGCATCTGGCCTGTGGCCTGTGGTGGTCTAGATGTTTCTTCAGGCTTAGCCAGATTCCCTGAATTTTATGATCTTTTCAAGAGCTCTGTGGGGGATAGTTACACATTAAAGCATTTTAATTAGTGTTATTACTATTGCCTGTGTGGACATGCATGCCATGCTGCGTGTCAGAGGTCAACTCCGTGGCTGTCTGTCCTCTCCCTTAAGCTTCCTGCAGGTTCTAGGGATTCATCTGTCTGGTTTGTAGAGCAAGCGCTTGACTTGCCATCTCGCCAGCCTAGCATCCCAGACTCTTAAGGAAAGCGTGAGGTATTTCTCTAGTCTTGTGAGGCTTTCCTACACAACAGAGTGACTAGATGATCCTGGGTTCTCGCTGGAGAGATAGAAATGGAAGAGAACGGAGCGTTGATCTCTGAAACACACTCGTGCGTAAAGCCAATCCTTTCCCCCTGGGTTGTAGACCCAGTGAGAACGGGAGCAAGACTTTTCTTTTTTTCTTTTTTTAAAAATTTATTTATTTATTTATTTATTTATTTATTTATTTATTTATTATATGTGAGTACACTGTACCTGTCTTCAGGCATACCAGAAGAGGGCATCAGATTTCATTATGGATGGTTACGAGCCACCATGTGGTTGCTGGGATTTGAACTCAGGACCTTAAGAAGAACAGTCAGTGCTCTTAACCGCTAAGCCATCTCTCCAGCCCTGAGAAAAGATTGTTCACGGGAGCTTTTGGGATGTTAAAATACATGGAAAGAAATTGTCGTCTGCTATTTCACATCACAGAGGTCAATTCCAGGTGACTTAGAGACACCAGGGTCCCGCAGAACCATAGTCATGTGATTTATGATGGCTGTTGGTTAAAGCCCTCAGGAGAAGGAAAGAGTTTTCAGGAAAGAAGCGCAGGAGCCACACTGGGGGAGAATGATACGCTCGGCCACATTACACAGGACACGAGGCCCATTAGACGTTGTAGCTGCTGTGTGCAGCTATCACAATATAGTCCTGCTGGGGTAACTAGCTCCACAGCATGGCAGAGAAGGACAGGAGAGCCTTGTTAGGAACAGAAAGGGTCAAACACACAGGCGTGGAGGACACTCAGCCCTTATGAGAGGGCTCCATTCCTGGAAGACTCGTCCAGTTTCTCCAGACGAGAGAGTAGAGTCTGCGTGGTCCAGAAGTCCACTAATTTTCTGCCTTGTAAAAATCTTTTCACCTCAACACCAGCATGTAAGGATCCAGCCTGCGACATGTAAACTTTTGGGGGTACAAGCCCCATCTAACCATCTGTAATGGATCAGACCCACAGGTCATAACATACAGTGAGGCAAGATACGTGCTGTAATATATAAATAGATTCCTGAAATAAATATGAAGAACAAACAGTACTACTGAGAGTAGGGTCTCCTTGCATACTAGCTATGCAGAGGAACACAGACACTGAAGGCTGGAGACATCAGCAAGACAGACAGCAGAGGATCACAGATGGCCCAAGAGCTCATTTTAGTGGGTGCCATGGCTGAAAATTATTTAGAGTAGGAAAAGGTATGGAGAGTCAGGATTCTCAGCTCAGTGAGGCATGTCCTACCAAGTACTGGGGAAACTTTTCATTGCCACTGTGGGGCCAGTACATGTGTAACAGACTGTAATAACTATGTCTCCCCTTGAACTGTCCCAGCAGTGGTGACAGGCTATGTGGATAAACTGGGGTTTTGTGTTGAGAGGCCCCAGGGGCTTTTCCTGGACATACTGTGTAGAGCCTAGGTGATATTTTGTCTTCAAGTTACTCCATCCAATCTTTCAGAAGGTGGCCTTTCTGATCTAGATGGTGTCTCTGACTCTGAGTGTGACCATTTGTCCCCAGAGCCCAAGCTGGTGTTCGCCAAGGAGCAGCAGGCACGCAGCGAGGTGAAGGCAGAGGCGGGGGCCAGTGCCACACTGAGCTGCGAGGTGGCCCAGGCCCAGACCGAGGTGACATGGTTCAAGGACGGGAAGAAGCTGAGCTCCAGCTCGAAGGTGCGCGTGGAGGCCTCGGGCTGCTCCAGGAGGCTGGTGGTGCAGCAGGCGGGCCAGGCGGATGCTGGGGAGTACAGCTGCGAGGCCGGGGGGCAGAAGCTCTCCTTCCGCCTGGACGTGGCAGGTCAGTCCTTTGGGACAATCCATGTATGCATTTGTACTTTTTATATCTTCTTGAGTTTAGTTATTTTTTTCTTTTGAGACAGGGTCTCACTATGTAAGTTTTGGCTGGCCTTGCCTGGAATTTGTTATGTAGATCAGGCTAGTCTCAAACTTAGAGATTTGCTTTTTTTTCTTTTTTTCTTTTGCCTCCCAAATGTTAAGATTAAAGCCATGTACCACCGTTCCTGGCTTATGAATTTTTAAAGTATATTTTTTAAAGATTTATTGTATTATGTGTATAGCATTCTGCCAGCATGTACACCTGAAGGCCAGAAGAGGGCATCAGATCCCATTACAGCTGGTTGTGAGCCACCATGTGGTTGCTGGGATTTGAACCCAGGCCCTCTGGAAAAGCAGTCAGTGCTCTTAACCACTGAGCCATTTCCCCAGTTCTCTTCCTTCCTTCTTTTCTTCCTAACTTCCTTCCTTCCCTCCCCCCTTTTTCTTCTTTCTCTTCTTCTTCCTCTTTCTCTTCCTCCTCCTCTTCCTTTGTGTTTTTGAGACTGGGTTTCTCTGTAGTCCTGGCTATCTTGGAACTCACGTTGTGGACCAGACTGTCCTTGAACTCACAGAAATCTGCCTGCCTCTACCTCCTGAGTGCTGGGATTAAAGTCATGTTCCACCACGCCCAGCTGCTTATCAATTTCTCTCTTTTTTTTAAAACTTTAAAAAAATCTATTTATTATATATATATCTATTATTATATGTGAGTACACTGTAGCTGTCTTCAGACACTCCAGAAGAGGGTGTCAGATTGATCTTATTACGTATGGATGGTTGTGAGCCATCATGTGGGACTGAACTCAGGACCTCTGGAAGAGCATTCAGTGCTCTTAACTACTAAGCAGTCTCTCCAGCCCTATAAATTTCTTACTATGCCTAATTTATCAACTAACCTTTATCAGGGGCACTTCAGTAAAAACATACATAGTCTTTGGAGTTATCTGCATTTGAGGCACCTACTGCAGGCCTTGGAATGTTCTCTGGGTGTACAGGGAGAATGACTTTCTCTGTGCTTAGAGGATTTAGGGCTTTTCCTGAGCACAGTAATGAGCCTGGATGACATCTCCCCCCAGAGGACCCATCCAGGGTCTTTCTGGTTACAGCTTTGCTGATCTAGGCAGTGCCTCTAACTCTGAGTGTCCCCATTTGTCCCCAGAGCCCAAGCTGGTGTTTGCCAAGGGGCAGCAGGCACGCATCGAGGTGAAGGCAGAGGCGGGGGCCAGTGCCACACTGAGCTGCGAGGTGGCCCAGGCCCAGACTGAGGTGACCTGGTTCAAGGACGGGAAGAAGCTGAGCTCCAGCTCGAAGGTGCGCGTGGAGGCCTCGGGCTGCTCCAGGAGGCTGGTGGTGCAGCAGGCGGGCCAGGCGGATGCTGGGGAGTACAGCTGCGAGGCCGGGGGGCAGAAGCTCTCCTTCCGTCTGGATGTGGCAGGTCAGTCCTTTGTGGGCAATCGATGTATATATTCATAATTACTACATCTTTTTGATGTAATGAATTGCTTCCCTCATTAATGCATAATGAATTTCTTTGTATTTTCTGACTAATTTTGCCTTGAACTCTGCTCAGTGAGATCTGAGTCCAGCAGCCCCTGCTGGCTTCAGGCTTCCGTGTTTTTAATCCATCCACTCTCAAGTCTGCATTTACCAGTGAAGTGTGTGTGTGTGTGTGTGTGTGTGTGTTTTACACTACAAAGAGTTCAGCGTTAAAACAATTAGTAACCTATTTTTTTCTAGTCCCTGGATCTTATTTTTTAATCCAATAGGCTACTCTGTCAGGGAGTAAAGACCATTTACACTTAGGATTATTATTGAGAGGTGTTTTCTGATTACTGCAATTTTATTGATTGTTTTCCTGATTGGCTGTTTTAGTTGAATCCTTCTTTAAAAAAAGATTTACTTTAATTTTATGTGTAAGAGTATTTGCATGCATGTATATACATGGCACATATGCAATGCTCACAGAGGCCAGAAGAGGGCATCAGATCCCCTGGAACTGGAGTGACAGATGTTTCTGAGCTGCCACATGGGCACTGGAAATTGAACCCCGGTCTTCTGCAAAAGCAGCCTTAACCTCTGAGCCATCTTGCCAGATTCTTTTCTTTTTCCCCCTTCCTTGTTTTTGTTAACAAGGTTTACTCATTTACAGGATTGGTCACAACTGAATCCCTTCTAAGTAAGTCTCCTTTGTTCATTTACTGTTCTCATGAAATGTATTAATTCACATGCTATTTTGATTAAGACTTTTCCTCCTCAGAGTTTAGAATTCCTTTTAGAGTGTTAAGTAAGTGCTGACTTGGATGTCACGAGTTACTTTAGTTAGTTTCTCTTGAAATGTCTTTATTTCTGTTGATTTTAAGAGATAGCTTTGTTGGAATCATCCTTGTAGCTGCGTTTCCCTCCAATGCATGGAATATACCATCCCCTGTTTTCCTAGGGTTGGGGGCTTCTACTGAGATGTCTGAGGTTACTATAATGGTTTTGCTCTTTCAAAAGTTATTACATTTTTATATTGTGTGTGCGAGTGCGTGGTACATACATGCCGAGATCAGAGTTATTTCACCCCCATCAGTTTTTTCCTCCAGGCAGGTTCTGGGACTTGAACTCATGCTGCCGAGCTTGGCAGCGAGCGCTTTATTTGCTGATCCATCTCACTGCTCCTCTTCCGGCACAGAACATTGTTTCTTTGCTGAGCTTTAGCATGCTCCTTATTATACATCACAGGGAAGACTCTCTGGTCACGTATATTTGGGGGCTGTAAGTGCCCCATGTGTTCTGAAACCCATATCTTTGTAGCTGGGGAATTTTCTTTTACTATAATTTCATTGAATTTATTTTTTACACCTTTAGTTTGTATCTCATCTTTTTCTACCCTGTAGATTCATAGGCTTGGCCCCTTGACTGTATCCCAGAGTTTCTGGATGTTGTGGGCATGCTCAGGCTTCTTTTCTTTCCCGCTGTCTGGCTGCAGTCTTTCCTGGTGCCCTCCACCTGAGATAGACTTTCGTATGCTTGATTAGCCTGCTCGTGGTGCTTCCCAGTGCATTTTAAATGTTATTAATTGACATTTTCATTTCTATCATATATACATATATGTATATATGTGTGTATGTATGTATGTATGTGTGTATGTCAAGATCTCGATGCCCTTGCTCTGTTTTTCATGCATGTCACTGGCCATCTCTTCTGCATTACAGACTTATTTACATCCTGAACTGATTTCCTTGCCTTATCCATATGCTGGCCTGTTTCCTCCTTGAACCCATTGGCCACATTTACGGGTAGATTAAATTATTAGTCCAGCGCTTCAGCCATTTTGGTGTCTGTGAACTCAGTAATTGAGGAGGTACAGCCTTTTGGAGGCGTTGTTTTGCATCGCCCTCTTAGGCCAAAATCATTGCTTAGAATGAGACTTGAGAATGATCCTGAGACCACAGGCGGTGCAGAGGCAACTCAGCCATGTCTGCATGGGAGGTGACAATTTTAGATTTACACGCATGTCAAAAGCATTACCTTGCCATTCCCGAATCCTACAAGGCATGCTGACACGCTTTGTGAAAATTATTAAACATTCTGAAGGGACAGTGAAGAAGATAGACTGAGTGCCACACAGTTGGGAAGATCTGCAGGTCATTACTCTGGGTTCAAACGTAGCAAGGAACGCTTCTGTCAAAGTGGGAAAATATTGAGCAAAAGCACAGTTAAGGATCCACGTGGGGGCACTTGCTACGCCAGATGCCGAGATGCTTCACAATCTAAGATGAGACCCAAAGCAATAATGAGATCTAAATAATTAGTGGGTGAGCTCAGAACAGAGAGCGTATACAAAGATCTGCCCTCTACCTCTCTGCCAACTCCAGTGACATGTGAGGCGCACAGAACACGAGACAATAAAATAAGTTGGATGTCCTCTTTGCCACTGAAGAGCCAAGTGCAGGTGCTTACAGGTGCCAAAGTGAGGATAAAATATGGTTGTAGTGAGGGTTACAGGTTTTCTTATGGTTTCAGGGTCAGGCAGCTTCCCGAGCAGATTCTAAGTACGTTAACCGTAACGGGCAGTGCAGCTAGCATGCTAGAGCTGTCCCTGAATCTGTGGCAGGACATGTGGATGAACTGTTTTTTTTCCCAAGAAACGATGGGGCTTCTGCTGGGCACAGCCAGTGCAGAGCATGGGCGATATTTTTCCATCCATCCATCCACCCATCCAGACCCTTTCTCTGTGTGGTCTTCCTGACACTGTATGTCCTTGTCTGTCCCAGAGCCCAAGCTGGTGTTCGCCAAGGAGCAGCAGGCACGCAGCGAGGTGAAGGCAGAAGCGGGAGCCAGTGCCACACTGAGCTGCGAGGTGGCCCAGGCCCAGACTGAGGTGACATGGTTCAAGGACGGGAAGAAGCTGAGCTCCAGCTCGAAGGTGCGCGTGGAGGCCTCGGGCTGCTCCAGGAGGCTGGTGGTGCAGCAGGCGGGCCAGGCAGATGCTGGGGAGTACAGCTGCGAGGCCGGGGGGCAGAAGCTCTCCTTCCGTCTGGACGTGGCAGGTCAGTCCTTTGTTGTTCATTTGTATGAAATGCTAAGACTGACTAATCACCTGAAGGACCCTGACACTACTGCAGGGGACTTACCCTCTGCGAGTCTTAAATCTTTCATAATCTGTTTTCACTTCCATGGCTTGGCTGTGTCAGCAGAAGGTAAAGCAACTAAGTCAGGAGAGCTGAGTCCCTATTCTTCTTTCTTTCTTTCTTTCTTTCTTTCTTTCTTTCTTTCTTTCTTTCTTTCTTTCTTTCTTTCTTTCTTTCTTTCCTTCCTTCCTTCCTTCCTTCCTTCCTTCCTTCCTTCCTTCCTTCCTTCCTTCCTTCCTCCTTTCTTTCTTTCTTTCTTTCTTTCTTTCTTTCTTTCTTTCTTTCTTTCTTTCTTTCTTTCTTTCTTTCTTTCTTTCTTAGAGATTTATTTATTTCTTTATTTTATGTATATGAGTACACTGTAGCTGTACAAATGGTTGTGAACCATCATGTGGTTTCTGGGAATTGAACTCAAGACCTCTGCTCACTCCAGCCCCACCCATTCAGGCCCAAAGATTTATTTATTATTATATATAAATGCACTGTAGCTGTCTTTACCAAACACACCAGAAGAGGGCATCAGATCTCATTAAAGATGGTTGTGAGCTACCATGTGGTTGCTGGGATTTGAACTCAGGACCTTCGGAAGAGCAGTCAGTGTTCTTAACCACTCTCCAGCCCTGAGTCCTTGCTCTTATGTGGTAGCATTTATCATCCCAAAGCATCCCAGACATTCTCTCTGTTGCTGTCTGGGGCCTGGGTATGTCCCTGGCACCTCCTGGTGTTTAGGACTTGGGTAAGTGAGATATGTCTCTCTGGACTCTGTGAATGTCCAGGTGTCTGCAGGTCCTGCATGCAAGAATCCAGCATGGATGTTCTTGTTCACAAGAAGTATTTCCACTCAATTTAAATACAACTAGGGAAATTTTGATCCCCTAATCATAACTGGATTTTCTTGCAACAAAAGCTGGCTTCTGTAGTTTCCTGTGCCGGTACCTGATTACTCTTTCCTGATCTCTGAGATGTAATGGTCTCTCTGTGTACTGAAGTGTACTCACATCGTATTGCGGTGTTTGTGTGTGGTAAGGAAAGAGCCGAGGGCTTGTGGATGTGCTGCTGTGACAGCAGAGTGCTCTCCGTGGGCAGAGTCTCATTTTCTAAATTCTGGTTAGAAAACAGGTCCTTAGTAGCGTTCTTGGAGTATCATTTGGGAAGAGAGAAAGGCAGAGCTTATGCGTTTTTTCCACCTTTGAGAACCAAGGTGAGTTCCTCTTGTGGGGTTCTCTGTGCACAGCGTTCTTAAGAACTCATCTGTTGGCACCTTCCCCACTCATCAGAAATCTGAGATGTGCATTTGTCTTGCTTCACTAAGGAGTCTTCTCTTACTGTGACCTCCGGGTGTTACTAGATAAAATTTCAAGTATTCCACCAATAGGAAATTGTTTTTGAATAAACATGCTAACAAAACAAAATAAAACAAGGCAAAAAAGAAAAAGGAAAAAACGCTTTGTATCTTTACTAAGTAATATTTCAAAGAATATGAAAAAAATTAAAAAACTATTCAGCTATTTTCTATAAGTTGTATAAAAAGGACACAAAAAAGAAGTAGAAATTTTGGAAGGTCATAGTGTCTTTTTGAAACATAATTATAGAAATGGGTTTATCAGGGCTCGAGAGATGGCTCAGTGGTTAAGAGCACTGACTGCTCATCCAGAGGTCCTGAGTTCAAATCACATGGTGGCTCACAACCATCTGTAGTAAGATCTGGTGCCCTCTTCTGGCATGCAGACATACATGCACATAATAAATCTAAAAACAAACAAAAAACCAAATTTATCATAGAAAAGGGCATTATTTCAAGGGCTATGGATAAATCTTATCAAACATTCTAGAAGGTGATGATTAGTTCTGGTGCTTTATTGCACAATAAAATGATTTTACTTGACAATAATGTGCAATAAATTTTTAAACAGCTAAGAGGATTTAAAATGTTCTCACCACCAGACATAATAAATAGTTGGTTCAGTAGATATATTAATTACCATGTTTTGGTTACAATGTAGACAGGTTATTGAAACATTACATTGTGCCCTATAATTTATTATTTGTTGATTTAAAAATGGGGGAGGGGGAGGAACCAGTGAGATGAACCAGAGGCAGTGGTTCTCACCACCAAGCCTGGTGGTGAGAATTAGATCCTCAGGATCCAATGATCCAGGCTCACCTCTTGGAGGCCCTTGGAGCTCAGTATCTACACACCAAGGACCAAACTTCCATCACACGAGCCTCAGGAAACACACCACACCCCAACACAGCACAGAAGAGATGAGTCACGGGACTATAGTAATAATAATGTACCGTGTGCTTGAAAAATAGCTGAAAGAGTACATTTTAGATGTTTACACACACACACACACACACACACACACACACACACACAAATGATGTGTGTGTGGAAATATATGTTGGTTACTTTTTATTGTCAACTTGATATAACCAAGAGTCTCTTGGGAAGAGGGATTACCCAGAACAGACTGGCCTGTGGCCATGTCTGAGGAATTGTTTTGGTTGGTGATTAAGGTGGGAGGACCCAGCCCACTGTGGGTAGGTGACCTAGGCAAGTGTCCTGGGCTGTGTCAAAAAGCAAGAGAAGGAGCCAGTAAGCAGCATTCTTCATGGTTTCTGCTCCACTTCCTGTTTGAGCTCCTATCCTGATTTGCCCCAGTGGTAAGTTGTGACCTATAAGTATGAGCTGAGTGACCCATTTTCTCCCCATGTTGCTTTTGGCCGTGGTGTTTATCGCAACAAGAGAAAGCAAACCAGAATGTGATGGACATTTTATCCAGCTTGACTTAATTGTTCCTTGCTGTAACATTTATTAAGATGTCACATTGTGCTCCATAAACATGTACGGAAGGTGTCAGATACAATAGAGGACACTGAGACAGAAGTTGTTCCTCCAAGCATTAGGATTTATTTAACTGTATGGACGGACAGACAAACAGAAAACATCGTGGTAGGTGCTCGAAGAGAGTTCAGGCTGTACTACCAGAGGTGGTGTGGCGGGTGCTCTGAGGAGGAATCAGGGTCCACATGGCAGATGGGTGTCTCCATGTCCAGCTCTTTGAGGATGTGAGGTTTTAGAGCAGGAGTCTGCAGTTTGAGTCAGGAAAGGAGCTGGGGGCAGAGGGCATGGCTGCCAACAGCCTCTGGAAACTCAGTTTCCTAGGCAGGAGAAGCCTGCACGTGGAGTCTCTTAGCTAGAGGCTGTGGACAGTGCCTCTGAGAGGGGAAAGGCTGCTGCTCTGTGGTCAATGGCCTGAGTGGCAGCTGAATTCTAACAGCGCATTAATATAATATACAGCTCCGATTCCTACTTAAAGCATTGATAAGAAACCAGAAATCAACATGTAGAAAGCATTTTTAACAACATAGGTGGAAGGTGAAAATTTAAAGATGTATAACAACACAAAAAGCCTCTTTCCCATTCCAAATCTAAAAAGAATGTTGAAGGCACCCACAAGGAAGAGTTGTCACGCATTTTCGGGAGAGGATAAAAGTGCATAGCAATCCACAGAAGACCCAAGTATATTCATGTCTGATAAAAATTCAAGGGGATGCCTTACTTCGGGGAGATGAAAGTTAAGATTTGAAATACCACCGACAGCCACTGGGGAGGAGCCAAGAGTGAACCCAAAAAGTGGGAGGGCACACAGGTAATTTGAGGACAACTCTCCCACCCAAGGGGCAGAGCAGGAACTGTGACCAGTCTTGTGAACGAAATAATTGCCTTTTCTCTTAAGCGCAGGGGAGATGGCTCACTGGGTAAGTCACTTGCCGCCAAGCTCGGCATACTAAGTTCCATCTATAGTAGCCACATGGCTGGGAGGACTGCACGCTGTTCTCTGGCCTGCCCCAACCCCACTGTGGAGTGCACATGCATGCACACAGACATACACAATAAGGAAATGTAAAAAAAATTATGCTTGGGCTGGAGAGATGGCTCAGAGGTTAAGAGCACTGACTGCTCTTCCAGAGGTCCTGAGTTCAATTCCCAGTATCCATATGGTGGCTCACAATCATCTGTAATGGGATCTGATGCTCTCTTCTGGTGTGTCTGAAGATGGCTACAGTGTACTCACATACATTAAAAAAATAATCACTTAAAAATTTAAGCAAGGGAGGCATAGTCATAAGTGATAGTTTAATAATTTCTATATTTAAAAAAAAAATGGGCCAGGAATTCACAAATCACGTGTCAGGTGGGTCAGTCACAGCCTAAGAGCCCAGATCACAAGACCCTTGGATGATAGCTGTAGTGGCCTTCAAGCATTCTGAGGGTTTCTTATTCCATGTTTATAGCTATCCCTTTAGAGACAGAAAAGGGGGCAAACCTTCAGTTCTGTGTATGTAGGTAGTATAGCACACTAAAATCTGGCCAGCATGCAAGAACTCATATTATAGGTCAACCTGTTATGAGTATCAAGGACAGTTTGTGAAACACAGTACTGGTGAGCTGACCTCAGGGCCATACCCACAAGCTCACCCCGTGAGGAAGTTCACAGCCCAGGACCAGCAATCCCGCATACTATAAAGTGACTGTTTGGCCTGACCTTATCTGAAATCTGTGAAGTTATCTAAGAAAAATGTAAAAGGACAAAACTCAGCAATGTAAATTAAAAAGAAGAATTTGACAAAATTTATCACCAGTCATGTCATAAAATCTGTAACAAATGTCATTAAATAAATTCTTTCTTGGCTTGGGAAGTGGCATGACATGCAAGTTGAGGGCTGGATTACTTCGCCCCAAGATCAGGAACAGCATAAAGAGCCTGGCTGTCACTACATCCTTCAGCATAACTAGGAAGGATACCCAACAAAAGGCACAAAGGTTAGGGGGGAAACCACCCCAACAGACTCATGGATGGTAAGATTTCTTCAAAAGACACACGGGTGGAGAACCCCGCACATGAAGACCAAAGCAAAGACCATTCTTCACTATACACCAGCAGTGAGCATCTGGAAAAGTGAGTTCAAAAGTTTTAAAGTATCTTCAAAAGTATCATGCTTAAAATGCCAAGTCTGGCACCAGGCGTGGAGAGTCTCGCTGTAGTAGATTTCTAAACATTCTTGGGAGACGTCAAGCTCTACAGGGAGGATAGAAATAAAATCGGATTTGCAGGTGCCCAGTTGCCATCACCATGGGGCCATTGCTGTGGGGTGAGTTGAAAATGACATTGGTTATAGCCAGCACTGTCGGGAGGAGAGCTGGTGGTAAACAGTTGCCGTTAGGTACAAGACCACCACAGAGGTGTTGCATAAGACAGAATAGCAAGGGTTGGAGAGATGGTTGGGAGCACTGACTGCTCTTCCAAGGACCCATGTTCAATTCCTAGCATCCATATGGTAGCTCATAATTACCTGTAACTCCAGTCTGGGAGTGGCATATGGTGCCCTCTTCTGGCCTTTGTGTGTACTGCATGCATGTGGTGCTCAGACATTTATGCAGACAAAACACCTATACGCATAAAAAAAAGGGGGGGGGCGGGATCACAGCCAATCTAGTTATGTGATTTATCTGTGATTCTAGAATTTAGTCCAGGGATGTCTCTGCCCCAGAACGTGGGCAGGTTATGTTTACAGCCAGAGAAGAGGCAGTGGCCTGTAGAAAGGGAAGCCAGGTAGAGGTAGCCTGCCTGTTTGTTTTCAGCTGGTGTCTTTCTTGTCTGAGCATATCTCGGGACTTGGGGACTTGTCACGAGAGTAACTTATAGTCTGATCAAGATAACTTAGAGTTGGACCAAAAAAAAAAAAAAAAAACCACTCTGGACCGAATCTAATCCAGTTAAATACAATAAGACAACAGAGTCTCAATGCAAGAATGGTTAGCAGGTAGTAAGCGAACATAGGTGGGCTGGAGAGATGGCTCAGTGGTTAAGAGCACTGACTGCTCTTCCGAAGGTCCTGAGTTCAAATCCCAGCAACCACACTGTGGCTCACAACCATCTGTAATGAGATCTGATGCCCTCTTTTGGGGTGTCTGAACACAGCTACAGTGTACTGACATATAATAAATAAATAAATTAAAAAAATATACATAGGCATTCAGAAGGAGCATGTCTTAGTTACTGTTCTATTGCTGCGAAGAGACACCATGACCAAGGCAACTGGTAAAAGAAAGCGTTTAACTTGGGGGCTCGCAATCCCAGAGGACTAGTCTGTGGTCGCCGTGGAGGGAGCACGGCAGCAGATAGACGGGCACGTTGCTGGAGCAGTAGCTGAGAGCTCACATCTGGCCATGAGCACCGGGCAGGGGACTGACTGGAAATGGTGGGAGTTTGGAAACCTCGCGGATCTATTGTGGTTTTGTGCTGAGAGGGACTGTGGCCTCTCCTGGGATCAGCCAGTGAAAACCTAGACAATGTCCTACCCTTCCACCGCACCATCTAGTACTCACACTGGTGTGGCCTTCCTGATTAAAGATATATGTGACCTTATGCATCTGTTTGTCCCCAGAGCCCAAGCTGGTGTTCGCCAAGGGGCAGCAGGCACGCAGTGAGGTGAAGGCAGAGGCGGGGGCCAGTGCCACACTGAGCTGCGAGGTGGCCCAGGCCCAGACTGAGGTGACATGGTTCAAGGACGGGAAGAAGCTGAGCTCCAGCTCGAAGGTGCGCGTGGAGGCCTCGGGCTGCTCCAGGAGGCTGGTGGTGCAGCAGGCGGGCCAGGCGGATGCTGGGGAGTACAGCTGCGAGGCCGGGGGGCAGAAGCTCTCCTTCCACCTGGACGTGGCAGGTGGGTGTTGAGGCACTAGGTTGGCCTAGTGGGGCTTCAGTGACTGGCTCATGCCCAGGGCCGACTTTGCACGGCTCTGTCGCATGTTACCTCTTCAGGCCTCTCATTTTTCTATCTCCATGTTTAGTCCCGTGCGTCCTGGAGAGATGTTCCCGGGTTGGGGAATTTCGCCTTTGTCCTGTTTTTGTCTCTGTCTAGAGTCTCCCTAATGCTCCCTGGGTCCATCGACCTGATGAGGCCAGGTATCCCTAGTTGTTATCTGTATTCAGGCTGCTTTGGGCTGTGCTGGGCTCCCACGTGCCCTGCGAGCTTGCTTCAGAGCGATTTCAGTGTCTCTGCCTGTGATGAGGGCAAGTTTGACTTCCTAATCCTACTCAGTCATCTGCAGCTTGGGCTACAGGTCACCCAGGGTTTGGTGTCTGGGCACTCCCTTGACCTTTGTCATGGAGTCCTCTGTGTATCCCAGTGTGGCAGTGCCAGCATCCGTGTCTCATGGCAGTGCCTGTGTAGAGGACAAACAGCAAGGTCCCTGTGATACATACTTCTGTACTCTGGCTCGCTCTGCGCAGCTAATCTTGTTTTTCTTTTGCCCCAGCCAGGACATTGTTCATGGATTATAGCTCTTAGAAATTTGTTTTGTACATTTAGAAATTTTCAAGGTTCTGTAGCTCATTCTACAAATTCCAGCTCCTATCAGGAAACTAACCTTGTTCCACAATATTCTACAATATTGCCCAAATTGTCTGCAGGTTCAGGTACCTGTCTCTTTCCCTGCTGGGGCTACGGAGAGATCTGTGAGCTGACATTACTTTTCTTCATGAGAAGCAGTCAGCCCTGAGAGCTAGTGAGGGCTCAGCAGGTTAAGGACCTTGCCACCAAGTTCTTTGTAGTTCAATTCCCTCAATCCATCTAGTAGAAGGCAAGAGGGGGTTCCCACAATCTGTCCTCTCTCTCTCTCTCTCTCTCTCTCTCTCTCTCTCTCTCTCTCTCTCTCTCTCTCTCTCTCTCACACACACACACACACACACACACACACACACACACCGTAGCATGTCCCATATAAAATTAAAAAAAATGTAATGAAAGAAAAGTTTATCTTGAAGATGGCGGCTTAAAGTTCCTCTGAGGTGCATGCACAGGGCAGCTTGGGATTGCTTCCCATGATTGTTGGTGGAGGACCAAACAAACGGTCCCGGCTGACAAATGGTGTCAGGGAGTATGACACGATTTTATGCAGGCAAATTTTGAAGAATTTCATTAAATCAGTCAATTCTTTAGAAGTTATCAGAATGGATACAAGAAAAAACAGGGAATCAGAATAGCCATAGAGCCCTTTATATCAATAAACATGAGTTTTAAAAATGTCACTGGGCAGTGGTGGTACACACCTTTAATCCCAGCACTTGGGTGGCAGAGGCAGGCGGATTTCTGAGTTTGAGGCCAGCCTAGTCTACAGAGTGAGTTCCAGGACAGCCAGGACTACACAGAGAAACCCTGTCTCAAAAATGTTATAGGAGAGGGGCTAGGGAGATTGCTCAGCTGTTAGGAGCACACACTACTCTTGTGGTGGACCTGAGTTCAATTCCCAACACCCACATCAGGTCACACTGTCTGAAACTCTAGCTCTAGAAGGTCTGACTTCTCTGACTCTGAGTACCTACAGTCAGTCAGACAGACTGACACACATACACACACATGCATACATACTCACACATGCACACACATTCATACATATTTACACACTCATGCATACACACACTCATACACATCACATACACACACGTACATACACACACCCACACAACACATTCATACATACATACCCACCCACACTCGTGCACACACATGCATACATACTCACACACGTACACACTCATACATATACATAATTACACACTCATGCATATACACACTTACACACACTCATACACATCACATACACATACCCACACAACACATTTCATACATATATACCCACCCACACACATGCACACACAAATACACCCATGTATACATTCACATATGCACACACACAAATACACTCATTCACAAGTATACACAGTCACACACATACACACACATATATATGCACACATACTCGAATTTAAAAAAATTGTAGAAGAGTTAAGTTTAGTATCCTGTAGATAAATTGCTAGAACTACATTTGAAAGAAATAATTTTGTATAATAGTCTTTCCTCTACAATTCAAAGGGGCATATATACTTTCTCACTCACTTTATGTAGATAGTACAATATTGATACCAAAATGAGATGCATTATTAAAAACTGAAAGCACAAGACAATCTCTCGTGGATGCTGAAATAATCTAAACAAAATTTTGACAAACTGGGGCAATATGCTAAGAGTTGAGCATACTGGGATAATGTTAATTCAAGAATGCAAGGGTTGGTTTAATATTAGAATGTAAAAGCCAATAAAATCTATGATGTTATGAGAATTAGGGCTGGAGGGATAGCTCTGTGGTTAAGAGTATGACCTGCTCTTGCAGAGGACCAAGTTCAATTACCAGCACCCACATCCTCCTGCAACTCCAGCTTTAAGTAGTCTCCATAGCACTGGCACTCAGGGGCACAGACACGGGCACAGACAGACATAGACACACAATCAAAAATAAAATAAATATAGTTTTAAAATGTTAAAAAGCTGTTAGAGGTGGGGACACATATATTAATCCTTGCACTTGGGACAGGGAGCAGAGTTAGAGGGACCTCTGTGAGTCTGAAATTAGACTGATCTAAAAAATCAAGTTCTAGGGCAGGCAGGGCTACATAGTGAAACCTGGTCTCTTATTTTTCTTTTACATTGTATCTAGAAGATACAAAAGCTGACATCTACTTACATTAAAAACAAATGTTTGTGTTGGGGATGTGGCTCCATGATACAGCCCTTTACACAGCATCCCTAAAACCCCAACACTAGAAAAAAAAATCTCTTGAACTAGTACTAAAAAAGGCTTCCTAAATTTCACATGGAGTGCTGTTGAGGGCAGCAGGTGTCACACTAAACACAAAGCCATGATTTCTTTCTCTTTCAATGAAGAGCGCAGAGCGATGTGTGCACACAAAGGTCGATGTCACACATTGTGTGATTACCACTTCTGTACTGATAAACTAGGGGAAATGGTTGAAGAATATATCCTAAAAGAATTATGATAACTGAAGAGGGTGTGGTAGCACACTCCCTTAATCCCAGCACTTGGGAGGCAGAGGCAAGTAAATCTCTGTGAGTTCAAAACTGGCCTGGTCTACCAAGTGAGTTCCAGAACAGCCAGCTGTCTTAAAAAACAAAACAAACAAACAAAAAAAAGCAAAGCAAAGCAAAGCAAAACAAAACAAAACAACACACCCCAAACCCAACCCCCTAAACAAAACAAAAGAACAAAAGAAGAATTGCCCTACTATCCCAGTGTGAAGCTTTTAATTCAAAACCTAAGGAAGCACCTTTAGACTTCTGAGGGGGAACCTCCTTCAGGAAGATGAGGAGAGCAATGGCGTGGGTGGATGGTGGTGGGCGAGGCAGGCACGGAAACTCCAGAGGTCTGTGCCGGTAACGATCTAAGAGATGATCTTTTGACTGCATGAGCCAAAACCTTCCAAAGAAGGAATGTAAGAACATTTCATCTACCAGATGTTATGCTTATTGATGGCCCGGGCCGCGTCTAAGGAAGCCTTGTATAGCCCAGGGGATCCTCCATTGTCACGTAGGACCAGGGTAAAGAATTCTGACCTACAGCCCCCTTTTACAGGAGCCTTGTACAGACTCTTGTCTGCATCCCTCTGCCACAGTGATGGGTGTGAGCTGTGCTTTTATGCTGAGAGGTGCTCAGGCTTTGGGCACAGTGAGGGAGGGCAGTGTCTGGACGGTGCTTTGCTCTCCAGTTGCCCCATCTCTCCCCATGTTATGTTCCTGAGCTAGGCAGTGTCTCTAACCCTTTATATCACTGTTTGTCCCCAGAGCCTAAGCTGGTGTTCGCCAAGGAGCAGCAGGCACGCAGCGAGGTGAAGGCAGAGGCGGGGGCCAGTGCCACACTGAGCTGCGAGGTGGCCCAGGCCCAGACTGAGGTGACCTGGTTCAAGGACGGGAAGAAGCTGAGCTCCAGCTCGAAGGTGTGCGTGGAGGCCTCGGGCTGCTCCAGGAGGCTGGTGGTGCAGCAGGCGGGCCAGGCGGATGCTGGGGAGTACAGCTGCGAGGCCGGGGGGCAGAAGATCTCCTTCCGTCTGGACGTGGCAGGTGGGTGTTGAGGCACTATGTTGGCCTTGAGGGAGTTCAGTGACTGGCTCATGCGTATGACTGACCTTGTGCCCTTTCTTCTTGGCTTTGTCTGTTATATATTGTCTCTTCATGTTTCTCCTCTTATCTCCTGTGATGAGTCTGTAGTGACTGGGAGGTGTTACCCTGTGTGGAACTGTCTACATGTGTATTTTGTGGCAGTGTCTGTGTAGAGGAACCAAGAACATAAGGCTAATGGATACGGTTCAGCAACACAGTCTGTGAGCTCTGGAGGTCTCTCTTTGAAGCAAATGCTTTTTATTTTCTTTAGCTAGAGCATTCTTTTTAATACTTCTTAAGATTTTAATGAGTACATTTAGATTTGAGAATAACTGTGAGGCTCCTGCCACATCTACAGACTGGGCATGACGCGCTCCAGAACAGCACTGTTGGGACAGCAAACTCCATCCACAGTATCTTTGTGTCAGTTCAGTAACACACCCTTCCCTGCCCCGGCTGCTGTGTGCTCTGTGAGCTGACACTGCTCTCCTGTTCAGAGTTTAGAGACTTTAAGTATTGCAGGCTGGGGTGTGGGTCACCGTCCTCTGAGGTATAAATTGTATATAATTGTATAAAAGGGCCAAATGAAAGACGCACTGAGAATCTTTTTGACAAATGATTTGAAAGGACTATGACATCAGTGTACTTAGGTAAGTTTCAAGAGTTCCACTAAATTGGCCAATTCCTGAAAAATGACTATAAATCTTATAGAAAAAATTCCTATGAATTCAACCAGTCCTGTGACCTCTTATTTTATATTTATTATGATTTTAGTATGTTATATGTTGTGTTGTCTGTATATATGGCATATGTATGTGTACATGGTCATGTGTGAGTGTGGGTGTGCATGTGTGGAGGTCAGACGACTACCTCAGGTTTAGATCTTCTTTGAGGCAGATTTTTTGTAGTTCACTACCATGTAGGCAAGGCTAGCTGACCCACAGGCTTCCTGGGGTTGTCCTGTCTCTATCTCCCATCTTAATGCAGAAACACTGGGGGTAATCCACAGAGTCGTCTAACCCAGTGCACTCCTATAACCTTTAAAAAGTTATTATTTAACATTTTATGTACGAGTACATTGTAGCTGTCTCCAGGCACACCAGAAGAGGGCATCAGATCCCATTACAGATGGTTGTGCGCCACCTTGTGGTTGCTGGGAATTGAACTCAGGACTTCTGGAGGAGCAGTCAGTGCTCTTAGCCACTGAGCCACCTCTCCAGCCCACTTGTATAACTTTTTTGAGAAATGAAACCTTAAAAAACGGCATAGGAAGTAGTCAAGTTCAGTGAACTATGAGTAAATTATACAAAATATTCTAGAAGGATATCATTGTGTGGTCACAGTGATTCTTTTAGAGAACACGAAGGCAATGGATAATGTCACCTTACTTTATGTTGATAATATAGTGTTAATACTAAAATATTATTTTTTTTTAAATTTTCACCAATTTTTATTTTTTAACATGAAACAAACACTCATTCACACAAAAACACAGAGGCATAAACATACATGTGGACAAAAGGTCGGTGCACCGGGACAAACAAAGATACACAGAAAGAGAAGCAAGCTTGTTAAGCATCCAATTACATCCATTTTCCTTCTCTCTTACTCTCTCATTTTTCAAACTTTCTTAAAGCAGCTCTTGGAGGCTGCGGACATATGCCTATTTTTAAACCCTTTTCTTTTTTGCCTGAATCAGCTCTTAAAAGCTGTGGACAAATGCCTAAAAAGTCCTAACCCATTTTCCACTGTCTGCCCCCTAAGCAAGGAGTTCAGCACTGGGCCCATACTGCCTCACTTAGTCTGTATCCTCTAGCTCACCATGCAGGATACCATCTTTTTCTGTTTTCTGCGAAGCTTCACCAAGACAGGGTCACCTCAGGAAACCTTCATGTATCCAGCCCTATTCGTGCACCAATCTGTTGTATTCTGTAGCTGCCTGCAGCTACTACGATCTGGGTTGCTGGAACAGAAGCTGAGGGATAGATGGGGAAGGGGCGAAAAGAACAAGGCCAGGATGAGTTTACTGATCGAGGCCCCAACTTTAATGGCAGTCAGACTTTTTTTTTCTTTGCATTCAAGCTTTTTTTTTTATTCGATATATTTTTTATTTACATTTCAAATGATTTCCCCTTTTCTAGCCCCCCACTCCCCGAAAGTCCCGTAAGCCCCCTTCTCTTCCCCTGTCCTCCCACCCACCCCTTCCCACTTCCCCATTCTGGTTTTGCCGAATACTGCTTCACTGAGTCTTTCCAGAACCAGGGGCCACTCCTCCTTTCTTCTTGTACCTCATTTGATGTGTGGATTATGTTTTGGGTATTCCAGTTTTCTAGGTTAATAACCACTTATTAGTGAGTGCATACCATGATTCACCTTTTGAGTCTGGGTTACCTCACTTAGTATGATGTTCTCTAGCTCCATTCATTTGCCTAAGAATTTCATGAATTCATTGTTTCTAATGGCTGAATAGTACTCCATTGTGTAGATATACCACATTTTTTGCATCCACTCTTCTGTGGAGGGATACCTGGGTTCTTTCCAGCATCTGGCAATTATAAATAGGGCTGCTATGAACATAGTAGAGCATGTATCCTTATTACATGGTGGGGAATCCTCTGGGTATATGCCCAGGAGTGGTATAGCAGGATCTTCTGGAAGTGAGGTGCCCAGTTTTCGGAGGAACCGCCAGACTGATTTCCAGAGTGGTTGTACCAATTTGCAACCCCACCAGCAGTGAAGGAGTGTTCCTCTTTCTCCACATCCTCTCCAACACCTGCTGTCTCCTGAATTTTTAATCTTAGCCATAAAATGACATTATTAAAAATTGAGACCAACATTCTCTCACATACACTGAAGACAGCACACAGACACGGTTTTGGCAAAGCCACCAGAGCTTTATGCTAGGAGCTTACTATGCAAGGATGAGGGGTCTAATCCAGGAAAGCAAGGTTTGCTTTGACACTAGAATGTGAAAATTAATATGAAGGTTTTTTTTTTTTGAAAAAAAGAAAAAAGTCTTGTGCACTTAAAAAGTGCAAAACAGAATGTTCGGTAAAATTTTACATCGTATATCAAGGTCAAACTTTAGTGTGCATTCATGTAAAACATTCTTTTGATGGGTGTGGCTATGTGACAGAGGCTGACCTCACAGTCCTCAGACTTTCGCTGCTCAAAAACAAAGCAAAACAAAACAAAAACCCCGTTAAAGTAAGAATAAAAGAGACTCCCAAATCCCCTGAAGGGTGCTACTCAGAATAGCAGACATCATGAGAGTTGCAGTCATGTAAGGTTTCTCTCCAGTGAAGATTTCTCAGGGCCTTATTATAACAGTGCATATCCAACATGAAGCACCAAAGAGGAGCACAAATTAGGAAATACATTTATGTTATAGGAATGTCACAGGTGACACAGTGGCAAAGGACAGCTCAGAACTTCAGGAACACTGTGCACCATGGTTCTGGTTCTGTGTCTACTGAGGTGTGTTTAGCCCTTGGAGGGGAACTTCTTTTAGGGAGAAATAGGAACAGAGCAGTGGTCTGGTGACCTAGTTACATTTATTCTTTTCTTTTTTAAAAGATTTATTTTTATTTTATGTGCATGGGCGTTTTGCCTCATTGGGTGTCTTGTGTACGACACGTGTTCAGTGCCCGGTGAAGCCAGAAGAGGGCATTGTGTTCTCTGGAACCGGAGCTACAGATAGGTGTTAGCTGCCATGTGGGTGCTGGGAATCGAGCCTGGATCCTCTGGAAGAGCAGCCAGTGCTCCTAACGCCGGAGCCAGCTCTCCAGACCAAGAGAGGTATCTGTTCTTGATGACTGTCAAAGTGAAGATTGTTTTGGTGGTGTGAAAATTCATAAGTTGATTTCAAGGCCTAAGTGGAGTCAAAGGAGTCATGAAGAAAGAATATTTCATCTACTAGACGTCAAGGGTCATTCTGATGCTGCCATACTGGAGACGGCTGACTGTCAATGCAGGTGTGGGTAACGGCTCCAGGAGTGGGCAGGGAGCCTGGCAACAGACCTGAGGAGAGCCGGGCTCCCTTCCTTCCTTTTTGTGTGCTTTGAGCATGGCTCTGACCCTGGGCATGTGCTGTTAGGCAATAGCGACGAGATCACACAGCCATTAAGTGCAGGAAGTACACTTATAATAGATGTGTTCCTCCTGCACAAAGACGCCGGAACCCTGCTGCAACAGACTCCAGTGTGAAGGGGAACAAGCTCTGAGGAGAACCATGATAGAATTACAGGGTATAAATGTGCCCGCCATGAAGGACAAAAGCACTTTAATTTCTGCTGAAGCATTGTGTCTGTGAGGTCTCTGAGATGCCTTTCTGTCATCAAAAGATACCACTGAAATGGAAAACAAAGGCTCCTGGCTGACAGGAAGAGATTTGTTCTCTTCTCAGTAATCAGATCCTTAATGTGAAAACCTGTGGTAAGCATGAAAGGATGGTGAAAATGGCTGACAATGGCACTGGTCACTATGTAACTGTCACACTAAGAGGACCAAAGGCCAACCCCGCCCCTTCCTGGTGAGGTATCAGGACAAGGTCTAACTGTAGACAGCCCAGCCCCTTCCTGACACAACAGCTTACAGTGCTCAGAGCAGGCAAGGGAGTGGAGCTTCAGGGACCCTCAGCCTTGGTGACGATGTTCCCAGAGGTCAGCGTTCTGTTGTCATGGGGGTGGGAGGCAGAGGCACATAAGCTATGACCCTGTGGTTCCTCCCTCAAGAAGCCTAGGAACAGACACTGTCACATGCCCTTCCGCAGTGTAAGTGTCCTGTGCCGATGATCTGGTTTGTACTGAGAGGCCTTGGGGCTTCTCCTGGGCACAGCCAGTGCAGAGCCTATAGGAAGCTCTGTCCTCCAGCCGACCCATTCAGATTGGTTCCCCATGTGGCCTTCTTGACCCAGACAGTGTCTCTGACTCTGCATCTCTTTGTCCCCAGAGCCCAAGCTGGTGTTCGCCAAGGAGCAGCAGGCACGCAACGAGGTGAAGGCAGAGGCGGGAGCCAGTGCCACACTGAGCTGCGAGGTGGCCCAGGCCCAGACTGAGGTGACCTGGTTCAAGGACGGGAAGAAGCTGAGCTCCAGCTCGAAGGTGCGCGTGGAGGCCTCGGGCTGCTCCAGGAGGCTGGTGGTGCAGCAGGCGGGCCAGGCGGATGCTGGGGAGTACAGCTGCGAGGCCGGGGGGCAGAAGCTCTCCTTCCATCTGGACGTGGCAGGTGGGTATCAAGGTTACTAAGCCTTGTGTGGGAATAATGACTGGTTCACGTCCATGGCTGACTCTGCATCTCTGTTGAGTTTGGTGTCTTTACTCCTCTGTACTTTAGGCCCATGTGAGCCGTGGCTGACCCTGGCTGACCATGGCTGACCCTATGGTCTTTCCATTACACTTTATCTCTTCACATCGTTTCCCTCCCTGTCCCTATGTTTGGTTTAGTGTTGAGCTGGACGTTGAATGGGATGGGTGTCCCCGGAAGGTCCTTTCCTTCCTGCATGTCTGGAGAGATGCTCTCATTTTGGGGAGATTCATCATTGTTATGCTTTTGTTTCTGACCAAACCTTCCTAATGTTCCTGTCTCCATCTTAGTGGTACTTGCCAGAGAACAGCAGTCTCATCTCCTGGCTGCATCTGGCTTTACTGTGAGGGAAAACTAGCTCTGAGCAGACACCATGGATTATTTAAGATCTCAGAATAAACCGGGTGGTGGTGCTGCATGCCTTTCATCCCAGCACTTAGGAGGCAGAGGCAGGTGGATCTCTGAGTCCAAGGCCAGCCTGGTCTACAGATCTAGTTCTAGGACATCTAGGGCTACAAAGAGAAGCTCTCTCTCAAAAAACAAAACAAAAAAGTAAGAGAGAAAACCTCACAATAAGATTAAATAAGATATAAATCCACTCAACACAAATGGAAGTCAACATTTTCATCACATATGAAACTTTACATTAGTGTGTCTTCCATGTGACACACGGCAGATGAAGAAGACACTTTGAACACTGCAGGCACAGCCTTAGTGTGTGAGTATATAACGAGCACCTAAAACAATGAATGGGGCAGAGGAACACTATTAGTCATAGAGTAAATGTTACTTCTCGGAAGATGGAGCACTAGTGGCCAGAGCCGGCAATGGTCTGCCACTTGGTGAGGCAGGAACACAAGGTAGAACCACTGAGAGTCGAGGCTACAACCTTTACACTGTAGCTCATAATTCTGAGAGCAGGCAAGGGCATGGCGCATCAGGAACTCTCTGCACTGGTGAGGATGTACCTTGCACAGTCCTGGGGACACACAGCCTTGTTACTGTAGGGCAGATGTGTCCTTTGCCTTTCACAGAAACTGTAACAGAACCCTCCTGTAGTGGGATGTGTGGATGGACTGTGGCTTTGTGCTGAGGACTTCCTAAGCACATCAAGTGCAGAGCCTAGAGGATGCTCTGTCCTATGACCACCACATCCAATCCTTTTCCTGTGTGGCCTTTCTGACTTAGACAGTTCTCTGATCCCTGTGTGTCTCCACCTGTCTCTAGACACCAAACTGGTATTTGCCAAGGAGCAGCAGGCACTCAGCGAGGTGAATGCAGAGGCAGGGGCCAGTGCCACACTGAGCTGCGAGGTGGCCCAGGCCCAGACTGAGGTGACATGGTTCAAGGACGGGAAGAAGTTGAGCTCCAGCTCGAAGGTGCGCGTGGAGGCCTCGGGCTGCTCCAGGAGGCTGGTGGTGCAGCAGGCGGGCCAGGCGGATGCTGGGGAGTACAGCTGCGAGGCCGGGGGGCAGAAGATCTCCTTCCGTCTGGATGTGGCAGGTGGGTGTCATTGTGTTCAGGGCAGAGATGTAGCTGAAGACTCAGAGGCACAAGAGTTCCTTGTCTGGTTCTTACAGTCCAGTTTCTGTCCCTTTCATTCCTCTAGTTAGCCCTGAACTCTGAGGACAGAGCCTCTTTTTCACATACCCCTGATGTCTCCCAACAGATCCTTTCCCTGTCTACTTCCACGGTTTTTCTCACCACCGTTCTATTGGGCTGGCTTCTTCAGTGGCAAAAGCTGTTATCCCTCAAGTTTTGGGGAAACGACAGTTCTTTGCCCCTGTGGGCTGTGAGCGTCCTAGCCTGAGGCTCAGAGCCTGTTGCAGTTCCAAGGGCCCTATTGTAGCCCCAGAGTAGTTCAGTGATAGGTTGGTCCTGTGGCATGGTCCCAGTTTAGAAGCCTGTTTTGGCCTGCTGCCGGGCCCAGGATGACCTGCCTCTGCCTTGTCCCCTTCCTCCTGCTCTCTCAGCCCCTCCCCCATCCTCTTAGCACATCCACTTCCATCCCCTCTACACTCCTTCCTGTTGAATGTGGTACCTGGATTGTTACTGTTTTCTGGTAACTGCGATCATTTACCTGACAGACACTTGAAGAAAGGGTTCCTCTTGGCTTGTTCTTTGAGGGCATCCAGTCCATTCTGGGAGGGAGAGCTATGGTGTTGGAAGCATAAGTCAGCTCGTCATGTCCCATCCACAGTCAGGAAGCAGACAAAGATGGATGAGGCTGGTGTTCTGCTCTCCCCCCTTTCTGTTTACATTCAGTTAAGGGTCCCAATCCACATGCAGGGTAAGCCTTCTTTCAGCTAAACCTCTCAGGGAGCACTCTCTCTCCCTCCCTCCCTTCCCTCCTATACACCCCCCTCATACCACACCACATATAAGTACATACACACTACACACACACACCACATATACGTACATATACACTATACATACATACACACATACACATGCACCACACACACCACACCACACACACACACACCATACCATACACACACATTTACATATATACATATATACTGCACACATATACCACACACCCCACAGAAATACACAACACACACATACACACACACACACACACACACACACACACACACGTGCACATTTCATGGGACAGGAGAGATGACATAATGGTTAAGAAATTTTGCTGCACTTGCAGAGGACCTGGATTTTATTCCCAGCACCTGTAGGGCTCACCTGTAACTCCAGTTCCCTGAGTTCTGATAGTTTTGGTCTCTATGGACACTGCACACACATACATATATTCTCAATAACACATAACACACAACATAAAATTAATCTTTTCAAAAAGGAATGCTTTACAATGCTCTAGATGTTTCTTAATCCAACCAAGCAGATATAAGAAATTAGCCATCTCAGGATCTATCACCTCACATGTTCCCACTTCCAGGAAGGTTCCCAGGGATGTTTTTGCAGGCGGACACTACCTTGTAAGACTGACAGGGACAGACACAGCTTGTTGCCATGGTGATGGCCGGGAACTGGCTGCCACCATGGCCTCTGGCCGCCTAGCTCTCCTTACCTCTCCCTGCAGTCCTTGACACACCCCTACAGCTGAAGTATGGGGTCTTTTTAAGGACTGACTTCTGCCAATAGCGTTTTGCCCCAGGCTATCTTTTTAGGCTGCCTCTGTATACTTCAGCCTTGTTCCGTGGCCTGTCTGACATGCCCTAGAGTGTTAGCTGCTCTTCTTCTACGCCATGCTGGCCTGTGGGTTGAAGTCCCTGGAGGACAGGATTGCTGGGTTTTTGGTTAGGATGGTGCTGGTGATGATGATCCTTAGGAGAGATATGTCCTTGCTGCCTCAACAGAGTGGTGGCAACTAGCACTCACTGTTGTTAGAGAGTGGCATATCTGGGACCATTCTTTCATACCCACTACTTACTTCTCTTCAGAACCAGAGCCTGAGTCCCAGATTCCAGAGAGACCCAGCCGCAGAGAGCCTCTGGTTGTCAAGGAACACGAGACCTTTGTCCTGACTGCCACGATGGCTGCACCCTCTGTGGCTGCTGTGACCTGGCTCAAAGATGGTGTGGAGATCCGCCGCAGTAAGCGGCACGAGGCCACCAGTCTGGGTGATACTCATACCCTGACCGTGAGAGGCGCACAGGTCCTGGACAGTGCCATCTACAGCTGCCGTGTCGGCAAGGAAGGTCAGGACTTCCCGGTGCAGGTAGAAGGTAAGCAGAGGCTGGGGGGCCAGGCATCTGGGTATCCTCCAGGGTCCTTGTGTCTGCTCCAAAGACTAGCAGGCAGTGCTCCACAGCAGGCCTAGGGTGGGGCTCAGGACACGTGGCTGTCTGCAGAGGGCACAGACTGATACCTTCTTCTCCCCTCAGAGGTGGCCGCCAAGTTCTCCAAACCCCTGGAGCCCATCGAAGGAGAACTGGGTGGCACCGTGACGCTGGTCTGTGAGCTGAACCCGGAGCAGGCCGAGGTTGTGTGGCGCTGTGGGAACACACAGCTGCGTGCAGGCAAGCGCTTCCAGATGACCTCTGAGGGGCCTAGGCGCACACTGACCGTGTCTGGCCTACGAGAGGATGATGAGGAGGAGTATGTGTGTGAGAGCCGGGATGACCGCACTCGTGCTCGGATCACTGTCAAAGGTACCCGTGGGTGAGCTAAGGGGGCTTCCTGGGGGAGACATCCCTCCATGTGTCTGTCTGGTGGGGGTCTCTGTGGAACCTCTCCTGTGGCCTCTCATGCATGCTTTTCCTCTGTAGTTCCCCGAGTGGTGAAGTTTACATCTGGATTGAGTGCCGTGGTCGCAGAGGAGGGCCAAGGGGCCACCTTTCAATGTGTTGTGTCCCCCGGCGATGCAGCCGTCGTGTGGTACAAGGACGGCACGCAGCTTCAGCCTAGCGAGAAGTTTGTTATGGTACAGAGTGGGGCCAGCCGAAGTCTGACTATTTTGGGCCTGACCCTGGAGGACACTGGCCATGTCACAGTGGAGGCTGAGGGGGCCTCATCTTCTGCTGCCCTCCGGGTCCGAGGTGAGCTGGGAACCGTGCAGGCTTTCAGAATGCCCAGTGGCTCCTTGCCTCAGGTGCCCTTCCCTCCTCATGGGCTGATGAGGGAACCCCATATTGTGTCGGGCTTATCTGGGGTACCTCAGGGGGATATGAAATCTCTCAGCTGGCAACAGAGGTGATTTGGTGGGAGGACTAGATATTGTCTCTTTATGTGTACTTGGCAGGGGCGGGGCTAAGGTTGGGACAATCCAGAGAGACCTCCTTCTGGAGGAAGTGGTCTCGGGATGAGTCTGCAGTGGCAGAGCTGGGAGGGTGTCAGAGCTGGCAGCCAGTGCCCTCGAAAGCGGGAGATGCGGATGTGCTTAAGGGCCAGGACTTCATTTGTGGCTACAGCAGGTGTGGCTGACTCTTGAGTGAGGGAGTGATGAGGCTGGGTGTACTTCCCTGGGGATGGGGAAGGATGGGACAGCTAGGCCCAGACTGCAGCCTTTGCCCTCCCTATATATTCTAACATGAGCCAGTGTCCTTGGGCCTTGTTAAAGGTCAGACAATGGGACAGTGTCTGGGGGGTTGTGAAGTGGCCCTACCCAGATGCTGAAGGCTGGCTGTTGATGGTTTCTGGCCACAGTTGGGACTTCAGCACAGATGACCAGAGCAGGGCAGCAGGGCTTGGGAGAGGACCGAAGAGGAAATAGACTTAGCTTCTTCCCCTCATAAAAATGAGCCTATATAAGGTGTACTGTTGGGGCTCTGCTTGAATGGAGATTGCTTGTGTGGTGGACTCTCGGGGCCTAGATTCAGGCTGGATTCAGGGGTGGGGCTAGGGCAGGCCCAGGGTGGTTAGCATGACTTCTGCTCTTCTGTGTCTCAGAGGCACCGGTCCTCTTCAAAAAGAAGCTTGAGCCGCGGACGGTGGAGGAGAGGACCTCTTTGACGCTGGAGGTGGAGTTGACCCGCCCCTGGCCTGAGGTGAAGTGGACACGGAATGCTGCCGTCCTGGCACCCAGCGAGAACGTGGAGATCCGTGCCGAGGGCACTCGGCACTGTCTGGTGCTGCGCAGTGTGGGCTTTGCGGACCGCGGCTTCTTTGGCTGTGAGACTCCAGATGACAAGACGCAGGCCAAGGTCAACGTAGAAAGTAAGGGTGCGGTTGAGACTTAAGAGTCGGGGAGGGCTCCCTCAGAAGTGGGAGTCGTGGCCTTGTGTTGGCTGTGAGGTGGAGCGGGGTTTCCTTTTGTAGAAGCAGGCAGTCACCCTGGTTCTGGCAGGTGGATCCAAGGAAGGAAAAGATGGAGGAGGATGAGAAGGGTCAGGCCCTGGGGGTCAGCTGGGGTTGAAGTTGGGCCGGGTGAAGGTGCTCACTGGGGGCTACTGCTCCTCAAGGACAATGGGCTAAACTCACACCTGCATCTGAGTCCTATCTGGCTGGAGGGTCTCACTTCACTAGCTCACTGGAGTCCCTCTGACAGTGCGGCAGGTCCGGCTGGTTCGAGGCTTGAAGGAGGTGGAGGCTAAGGAACAGGGCACGGCCTCGATGGATGTGGAGTTGTCCCACTCTGAGGTGGAGGGCAGCTGGACTCGAGATGGCCTGCGACTTCAGCCTGGGCCCAAATGCCACCTGGCCGTACAAGGCCCTGTCCACATTCTCACACTCTCGGCGTTGCAGCCACAGGACAGCGGGCTGGTGGCCTTCAGGGCTGAGGGCGTGCACACATCCGCGCGGCTCATAGTCACTGGTGAGTAGGTGAGGGCTGGCAGCCCCGCTCCAGGGCACACCTATTTCACTTCCCTAAGTGGTTCAGGGAGGCAGATGGGACCAGAAGGGATGTGGAATCCCTTTGGGCCAGCAGGGGGGCCAGTCCAGCGTCCTACCCAGGGCTAATCTAGAATCCACTGGGTACAAATGACCATCGGTGCTTGAATTCCTTGCACCAACTCTTCCTGAGGAGACCATGCTCCCTCCCTTCTTTGTGAGTCATTGCTGCCTGCCCTGTCTGGGAGGGGTCCCAGGGCAGCCAAGGCCTGATAATCCACTTCCACTGGGATTATCACCAGCCTTCCTCCTCACTTCCTATGTTCCTTCCCTACTTCCGGTCTCAGAGTTGCCTGTGAGCTTCACCAGACTACTTCAGGATGTGGTGGCCACTCAGAAGGAGAAGGTGACCCTGGAGTGTGAGTTGTCACGGCCTGTGGATGTACGCTGGCTGAAGGTATTTCTTCCTCCTCCCTGCTTTTCCCTGTGGGCATCCAGGAGGCGAACCTCTTCTCCTGAGCCTCTCCAGTCCTGACCAGTCCTCTCTGCCCTACAGGACGGTGTGGAGCTGCGGGCAGGCAAGGCCATAGGCATAGTGGCTCAGGGAACCTGCAGGAGTCTGGTTATCTACCGCTGTGAGACTGGGGACCAGGGTGTCTATGTATGTGACGCTCTTGATGCTCAGACCTCTGCCTCTCTGAGGGTACAAGGTGAGTTCTGGACAGCGTGGGGAGGGTGGGCAGGGACACCTGGCAGGCAGGAGTGAGTGCTTTCTTAGGCCTCTGCTTCCACAAGTCTGGCTGCAAGCTGGTAATGTGCTGGGAGTCCCCTGTGCTTCTGGGCATGCCAGCTGTCTTAGTTAGTTTCTCTTGCTGTGAAGAGACACCACTACCACAGCAACTCTTATAAAGGAAAGCATTTCGTTGGGGCTGGCTTACAGTCCATTATCATCACGGCAGGAAACATGGCAGTGTCCGGGGAGACATGGTGCTGGAGGAGCTTGAGGGTTCTATATCAGGATCCACATGCAGCAGGAAGAGGAGAGAGAGAGAGAGAGAGAAAGAGAGAGAGAGAGAGAGAGAGAGAGAGAGAGAGAGAGAGAGAGAGAGAGAGAGAGAGACTGGGCCAGGCATGAGCTTTTGAAATCACAAGGCACACCTTGAGTATATACTTCCTCCAACAAGGCCACACCTCCTAATGCCACTTCCTAAGCATTCAAACATGTAAGCCTATGGGGGTCCTTTTTATTCAAACCACCGCAATGGCCCTCTCTCCCCTCCCCTAGGTCGCAGTGTTCAGATTACAAAGCCACTGGAGGATGTGGAGGTGATGGAGAAGGAGGGGGCCACATTCTCCTGTGAGGTGTCCCATGATGAGGTTCCCGGCCTATGGTTCCGAGAATCCAGTAAGCTCCGACCCAGTGACAACGTGCGCATCCGGCAGGAAGGTAACAGGACTGAGGGCTGCAGAGCAGAGTGGGTGGGGTCCCCAGGCCGCCTCCCTCTCTTTCGGCAGTACTGAGTGTCGTTCGTCTCCAGGGAGGACATACACTCTTATCTTCCGGAGGGTCCTGGCAGAAGATGCAGGGGAGATCAAGTTTGTAGCTGAGAATGCAGAATCAAGAGCTCGCCTCCGAGTGAAAGGTGGGGAAGGCTGGGTGACGGGCGGATAGGGAGTGGACATGGTGAGCCGCCTTACAGACAGTGGACAGCGGCTCGCCACAGGTCTTGGCTGCCCCGGGACCCCTCCCAGACAGGGCAGCAACGACTCACAAAGAAGGGAGGGAGCATGGTCTCCTCAGGAAGAGTTGGTGTAAGGAATTCAAGCTCCACTTTGCTGGTGGTCATTTGTACCCAGCAGATTCTAGATTAGCCCTGGGTAGGGCGCTGGACTGGGCTCCCTGCTGGCCCAGGTGGAAGGAAGGCACGGTCTGTTGGTCTGGAGTAGAGATCAGTCTCCTGGCTCCTGGGAGCTGGCCAAGGCAAACCTTCTGGGTCACCATCCTGACACCACCCGACTGTGTCCACAGAACTGCCTGTGACCCTCCTGCGCCCACTGCGGGACAAGATCGCCATGGAAAAACACCGTGGTGTGCTTGAGTGCCAGGTGTCCCGGGCTAGCGCCCAGGTGCGGTGGTTCAAGGGCAGAGTGGAGCTGCAGCCTGGGCCCAAGTACGAGGTGGTCAGCGACGGCCTTTACCGCAAACTGGTCATCAATGACGTGCAGCCGGAGGATGAAGACACCTACACCTGTGATGCTGGCGATGTCAAGACCAGTGCCCAGTTCTTTGTGGAAGGTATGGGATAAAGGCGTGGACAGTCCTCCTGGGTTTATGAGGGGGAAGGGGTGGGATTTGTGGTTTCTGTGGCTTGCTCCGGAGGTTCTGGAGGCTGCCACCTCTGAAGGGAGTCTGACTGGGGACACCCAGGCAACTGCAGGGAGGGTGCTAATTACATGGTGGGAAGGGATAAGAAGGAATATACAGTGTGTAGGAGGGGAGACTGATCCCTCTTGTAAGGTTCTACTGGGAACCAGCCAGCCCTCCATCCACAGAGCAGTCCATCACGATTGTGCGGGGACTGAAGGACGTGACCGTTATGGAGCCCGCCCCTGCCTGGTTTGAATGCGAGACCTCCATCCCCTCTGTGAGGCCACCTAAGTGGCTCCTTGGTAAGACTGTGCTACAGGCAGGGGCGAACGTGGGGCTGGAGCAAGACGGCACTGTGCACCGGCTGACGCTACACAAGACCTGCTCCACCATGACGGGCCCCGTGCACTTCACCATCGGCAAGTCCCGCTCCACAGCGCAGCTTGTTGTCTCAGGTCAGGAGACAGTGTGGGGCAAAACCGAGGGTGGATGCAGCTCAGGGATGTGGGTGGCCGTAGTTTAGGGCCGTGGGTGCCAATGGCTTGGAGTTGTGGTTTGCTGTGTGTCAGCGGCTTGTACGTTCGAAGCGAACAGGGCATTCCACAGCAGGACATCGGAAGAGTGACCAGGCATAGGTGACCCAATACTTGGGCTCAAGGCTGTGGGTGGGCAACACTCAGTGGCTTTACAGAACACGGGCACAGGGTGGCACATGGATGGGCTTACTGAGCGGTGGCATGGGGGCCGGGGCTGTGGCCTGACGGGTAGGATCTGGGCTTTCAGGCACGCCGGGGCTATGGGCCAGGGAAACATGGGATAGTATATGCTGGGACAGAGCTGTGTACTGGCAGTGGGGGGCATGAGGAGTGCATCCCTGAATGAGGGGGCCGGGCACATCGTATGGGCTATGGATGCAAATGGCTTAGAACCTAGGATGGGCAGGGTGGTCTGGACTCTTGTGGCTCCCCAGCCTCGCCCTTCTATTGTTCTCTGCAGACATTCCTGTGGTACTGACACGGCCTCTGGAGCCCAAAGCAGGGCGTGAGCTGCAGTCGGTAGTCCTGTCCTGTGACTTCAGGCCAGCCCCCAAGGCTGTGCAGTGGTACAAGGAAGACACACCCCTGTCCCCGTCAGAAAAGTTCAAGATGACGCTGGAAGGCCAGATGGCAGAGCTGCGCATACTCCGGCTCACTGCAGCCGATGCCGGGGTCTACCGGTGCCAGGCGGGTAGTGCCCAGAGCAGTGCCGAGGTTACTGTGGAAGGTAGAGAGCTGGGAAGGAGGGCAATGGACTCCCCACTGTGGGGCAGGGGGTGTCTGGTAACACAGTGCTGAGGTGCTGCTGTGTGCCGTGTAGCTCGGGAGGTGACGGTGATTCAGCCACTGCAGGATGCCGAAGCCATGGAGGAAGGCCGGGTCTGCTTCTCCTGTGAGCTGTCCCATAAGGACGAGGACATCGAATGGTCACTCAATGGTATACCCCTGTACAACGACAGCTTCCACGAGATCAGTCATGAGGGCTGTCTCCACACCCTGGTGCTGAAGAGTGTCCGGCAGGCTGACGCGGGCACGGTGTGCGCCACCTCTCCCAAGGTGTCCGTTTCTGCCCGCCTGGTGGTTAAAGGTGAGAAGACCTGTGGAATCCATGGGGTGCCCTCCCCCTGGGTGGGCATAGGCTCCCCTCACCGGCCCATGCTATTCTTCCAGCAAAGCCAGTGGTGTTCCTGAAAGCACTAGATGACGTATCTGCAGAAGAGCGTGGCACGCTGATCCTGCAATGCGAGGTCTCCGACCCTGAGGCACGCGTGGTTTGGCGCAAAGATGGCGTGGAGCTGGGTCCTAGCGACAAGTATGACTTCTTACACAAGGCAGGTGCTCGAAGCCTTACGGTCCATGACCTGAGCCACGAGGATGCTGGACTGTACACCTGCCAGGTGGGCAGTAAGGAGACCCAGTCCAGGGTCAGTGTGCACGGTGAGTGGTCAGGGCTTTCGGTCAGGATAGGTCTTTTTCCATCCAGAGGCTCTAGGCTTCACTTTAAGACTGAAAAGCTGTCCTGTGTTTCAAGCAGGCACCACAGAAGTTGTTTGTAGCACATAGGGCTTAATGCAGCCCTTTGAAGTCTTGGGAACAGGAGGACGGATCAAGGGGCAATTGTCTACAGATCCTCACAGTGTGGGGCTGGTATGGATTTATTCAGTGCCCTGACATTTATTCTGTACCCTGTGATGGGGTTGAAAGGAAATCATCCAGGCATGTGTGTGGGCACTGAAAGGCGTGACCAGGAGACAGCCTTAAGAGGGTTCCCAGGCCAAGGACAGGTATCCTCTCCTGCAGGTGAACAGGCCACAGGCCATCTATGTTCCCATTCTTTACAGGATGTCCCTCGGTTCACAGTTGCTGGCCCACACAGCACTGTTATTTAAAAGAGACTAAGTCCCTTTGAGCATTTGCCTTTCAGCTTGGGAAGCCACTCACTGTCGTGACTCAGGTCTGGTACCCTAGCTTGCAGGAGATAGGATAGCAGCCTGTTCATTCATGATGCCTCAGAGGCTCTGTGACAGCCTTAGAGGAAGGGAGCACAGTGAACTTCTCTCATAGGACTGGGCTTGCTCTCTGTGGAAGAGGTTACTTACGGGGCTCCTGTCCCTCCCCTCCTGGTGTTATAAGATGGCTAGAAATGTGTAGGATCTTCCTTCATCCAACCACCTTGATTGAAGAGCTGTCAATCATGCAAACACCAGGGCGTGGGCAGCTTGAAGGGAGGATTTTTGTGTCAATTCGGTGATGGTATACATTGTCATCAGGCAGGGAGCTAGGGACAGTTGGAAACTTGTTCCTACAATGATATGGCCCATCCCACTGCCTGGCATGGGACACTACTGTTTTCTCAGGTTGGCATCTGTAGACCGACGGGTGACCTGTTTCTTATGATCCCCTAGATCTTCACGTGGGCATCACCAAGAGGTTAAAGACGGTAGAGGTGCTGGAGGGAGAGAGCTGCAGCTTCGAGTGTGTCCTTTCCCACGAGAGTCCCAGTGACCCAGCAGTGTGGACGGTCGGCGGGAAGACAGTGGGCAGTTCTGGCCATTTTCACGCTGTCCGGCAGGGCCGCAAATACACCCTGACAGTCAAAGATGCTGTGCTCAGTGATGCAGGAGAGGTGGTCTTCTCAGTGCTGGGCCTCACATCCAAGGCCTCGCTCATCATCAGAGGTGGGTGCTGTGGGCTGAGGTCAGGAGCCTGAAACTGGGGTACGATTGAGCTGGGGTGCTTCTAGGGACCATCTCCCTATCATGGCGGGGACTCAAAATATCTCTTGGGAGTGCTATGGTGGGGGAATTTTGGTTATTGAAGGCAGTGAAAGTCCCACCTGAGCATCTTTGGGTTTTTAGAGCAAGCCCAGAATTCTGGTCTCTCATTCGTGGTCTGACCTCTCTCAGTGCATGCAACTCACTTAGCCAGTCTGACACTTAAGCAGAGGCCGGGAGGCTGGAAAGTAGCCTCTGATGTCTTGAAACTTGTGCTTCCGACACACACTTGGTGCTCACAGGTGGGTCTGCACAGGGACCAGCCAAGCTGCGGCCACACCCTGGTATGAGCCTTGCTCTAGGACATGCTCTAGGTCTCACTGTGACAGTGAGGCTTGCCGCAGAAGCTGAGCCTCTAGGGGTCTACGGAGTCAAGGGCTGGTGACTGTGTGGTGTTGATCTCTAGAGAGCGCATGCTCCCCAACGCCTGTCTCTCTCCTCATCCTGGCCATGACTGAAGCTGTTTCTTTCTTCTTCTTTTTCTCATTTTTATTTATTCTTTTCTCATGCGATACATCCTGACCACAGCCTCTCTTCCTTCTACTCTTCGCAGTCCCCTGCCTCCCCTCAAGCTCCTCTTTCCTACAGACCCACTGCTTTTCTGTGTCCCTTCAGAAAAGAGCAGGTCTTCCAGGGATATCACCCAAATATAGCCTAACAAGATGCAATAAGACTGGGCACAAAGCCTTATGTAATGGTTGGACGAGGCAGCCCTGTAGGGAGAAAAGGGTCCCAAGAGCAGGAAAAAGAGTCAGAGACAGCCCCATTCCCAACCTTAGGAGTCCCACAGAAACCCCAGGCTAAACAACCACAGCTTGTATGCAGGTAGCCTAGCACAGACCCAAGCAAGCTCAGCGACTGTCATTTCAATGCTGAGGGGCGTCTCTCTCTCTCTCTCTCTCTCTCTCTCTCTCTCTCTCTCTCTCTCTCTCTCTCTCTCTCTTTCTTTCTTCTCTCTCTCTCTCTCTCTCTCTCTCTCTCTCTCTCTCTCTCTCTCTCTCTCTCTCTCTCTCTCTTTGGATTTGGTTTTTTTGAGACAGGGTTTCTCTGTATAGCCCTGGCTGTCCTGGAACTCACTCTGTAGACCAGGCTGTCCTCAAACTCAGAAATCCGCCTGCCTCTGCCTCCCAGAGTGCTGGGATTACAGGTGTGCGCCACCACCGCCCAGCTGAGGGCCATTTCTAAAGGATGTTGCACAGTGACTATGTGGTTAATGGCTGGTTCTGCGGTCAAGGGTGTGCCTCATGGAGACCATCTCTGCTTATTCCAGAGAGGCCAGTGGACATCACGAAGCCCCTGGAGGACCAGCGGACTACGCTCGGGGAAGATGTGATGCTAAGCTGTGAGCTGTCTAGGGCAGGCACCTCCGTACGCTGGCTGAAAGATGGGAAGGCCATCCGGAAGAGTCAGAAGTACGACCTGCTCAGCGAAGGCACACGGGCTGTGTTGGTTGTCCGCAAGGCCTCGCTCAAGGATTCTGGAGAATACACCTGTGAGACAGAAGCTTCCAAAAGCACCGCCAGGCTCTGTGTGGAAGGTGAGCACACTGCACACTGCCCCGCCACAGTCTCTCCTGCAGCATGCCAGGGGCTGCCCCAAAGCCCCAGTGGAAGTGGACAAAACCTGCAAGGTCATAGGAGATGCACACCCCTGTCCCTACCTGTCTCACCCTTTACCCAGAAAAGGCAAACCGGTTCACGGAGGAGCTGGCTGACCTGCAGGTGGAAGAGAAGGGCAGAGCCGTGTTCACATGCAAGACAGAGCACCCAGCATCTGTCGTGACCTGGCGCAAAGGCCTCCTGGAGCTGCGTGCCTCGGGGAAGCATGTCCCCAGTCAGGAGGGCTTGACCCTGAAGCTCACCATCAATGCCCTGGAGAGGACAGACAGTGACACTTACACCTGTGACATTGGCCAAGCCCGGACCCAGGCCAGGCTCCTTGTCCAAGGTGAGGCGACCCTGACTTAAATGCTGCTTTTGGCTCTTTAATGGGTGCGCCGTTCAGCGTTGTCTGAAGTAGACCAGGAAGCTCAGAAGTGCTCAGTCATCAGGCTCTGCTTGCCTTAGCCCAGCCCAGCCTCAGGTTCTCTAGGTCTAAGGGTAGAGCAGGTTACCTGGGCATCTCAGGCTTTCCTAGTGTGACCTTCTGTGAGGCAGCCAAGGGCTTGCCTTCATTTATACCGTGGGTAATTGCCTTGTATTCTGAAGCATCGAGGCCTGTGCTGAGTCCCAGGGCGTGTGTTCTACATTTGGACATACGGTGTGTAAGTTATTACGGAGGGACAACTTTACCGGGCTTGTTGGCATCTAAGGAGGTTTATGTGTTTCCAGTGGAGAACTGGCTGTCTGTCAGTGTGGCCAGTATTGATAGTGTCATTTAGAAAGTGTTGGTAAAGAACAGTCATTCCAGGAATGCATGGCATTGAAATAGAAAGCCAGGGTGCATCCCAGACCAGGGAGGTGCAGAGGAAGACAGGCACGGGCCTCGTGGGTACAGAGCTCAGCATTCTGCAGACATGGGGTGGAGGCTGGTGTCTGTGGTTGCTGGGGGTGTCCTTGCTGGGAAGGTGTCTGTGCACAGCCTCTGTTCTGAATTGCTACAGAGTTCAAGAAGGTCAAAGGTAAACTTTGGTGTGATCTGTGCCTACAGACAAGGCATGTGGAGGGTGAAGCCTGTGGTACAGGAGGGGATTCCTCTAGGGCCTCAAGATAGTGTTTGTGTGTACCAGGCAGAGCTCTGTCAGGTTTGATAAGAATGATCTTAGCAAAATTTACAGCTTGTTGTTGATATTTTATTTGCTCATTTTTGCTGTCTCTGTTTGTTCTCACTTGTGAAATGCTATTCGCCACCAATATGCAGGGTGAGAGCCATTGTCTTCTCTGGTTTGTAGAGAAGGAAAATGGTGGTCAGGCTAGGTAATAGGGATGTGTCTTGGTATCAGAACAGAGATGACCATCTCTCTCCTGACCACAGCCTTCACATAGCTCTGCAGTACTGGGTTAGAGTCCGGCAGGGGGTTTACTGGAAACCTCTCCTGAGATCTGTCTTCAGGGAATAACATTACTCATGTTTGTGAGAAGCCTCAGCATTGATAATTATAAGTAGCAAGAGCTTATACTCCATATTTGCAGGTTCTGCATGTTCAGATCTAGCCCCTTGCTAATTAGAAACATGTGGAAAAAGAAACTGTGGGGCTGGGGAGATGTCCCAGTTGTCAGAGCCCACATCAATGCAGGTGTTTGGGACCCATGTGTAATTCCTGCTTGGAAAAGTGGAAATGGTTGATTTCAGAGCAATCTAGCTATCAAGACTGGCTGCATGATTGAACTCTGGGCTTGATTGAGAGATCCTGCCTGGTTGAATTATATGGAAGAGCTATTAGGAAGATTCCTGACATCAACCTGAAGCCTCTACATGTGTGTGCACATGCACATATGTGCTTTCACAGTGCAAATATGCATGCATGCACACCCAGGCACATTGCACACAAAAGGGAAAAAAGATTTTATGACTGTGATGAATACAGACTTATTTTCCTCGTTACTACTCCTGTATATTCGTTAGTGTAACACTACATCTCCATTGGATTGACTATTTAATGCATTCTGGCAGACGTATGCCATACTTCACTATTTTTAATATGGAACTTGAGTGCCCTTGGGTTTTGGTATCTGGAAGGTTCTAGACTGACTCTCCATCGAGACCAGGGAAGGTAGAAGTGGGAGGAGCAGAAGATCAAGATCATATCGAGGTCAGGTTTAGTGTGGAATGCAAGAGACTCTGTCTCAAAAAAGAAAACCAGTTAAGAGTAGACCTTAAGTGTGGACTGACTGGTCTGTGGGTGGAGTAGAGTCATTCTTTGTGTGACAGCCTACTGATCAGAGCCCTTTCTGTCTGCCCCACCTAGTATTGGGGTCTTTCAAGTGGAGCCCTTCCTTCAGCACATTTATGGGTGCAATTGTGTGTCTGTGGGATCCATGTCAATCTACTGTTCTTAATTAAACAATAACAAAATATTTCTAGGGATTTATGAGCATGCATGGGTGATTGTGTGTATGTGTGTGTGTGTGTGTGTGTATGTGTCTTTCTGTGTGTCTGTGTGTGAGTATGTTCACATGAGTGTTGGTACCTGAGGAGGCTAGAGGCCTTGTATACTCTGTAGCTAGAGCCTCAGGTGGTTGTGAGCCAACTGATATAGGTGCTAGGAACTGAACTTGGGTCTTCTGGAAGAGCAGTACATGCTTTTACCACCAAGCCACCCCTCCAGCCCTCAATTTAAAATTTAATATAGGCATAGCTCTCTGCATTTATTTTAATCTATTCAATTTTTAAAAGATTTATTTATTAATTATATGTAAGTACATTGTAGCTGTCTTCAGACATTCCAGAAGAGGGCATCAGATCTCATTACAGATGGATGTGTGTATGTATGTGTGTGTGTGTGTGTGTGTGTGTGTCTTTCTGTGTGTCTGTGTGTGAGTATGTTCACATGAGTGTTGGTACCTGAGGAGGCTAGAGGCCTTGTATACTCTGTAGCTAGAGCCTCAGGTGGTTGTGAGCCAACTGATATAGGTGCTAGGAACTGAACTTGGGTCTTCTGGAAGAGCAGTACATGCTTTTACCACCAAGCCACCCCTCCAGCCCTCAATTTAAAATTTAATATAGGCATAGCTCTCTGCATTTATTTTAATCTATTCAATTTTTTAAAAGATTTATTTATTAATTATATGTAAGTACATTGTAGCTGTCTTCAGACATTCCAGAAGAGGGCATCAGATCTCATTACAGATGGTTGTGAGCCACCATGTGGTTGCTGGGAATTGAACTCAGGACCTCTGGAAGAGCAGTCAGTGCTCTTAACCAACGAGCCATCTCTCCAGCCCCTATTCAATTAATATGTAATATTTGGATCTACCTGTGATACAGTATGATAACTGTGTATGTGTGGACAGCATGCAGTGATCCAATCAGAGTACCAGGCATTTCCATACGTGAGCAGTCAACATGTATGTGGTGAGGCTTTAAGCTTTCCCTTGGGTCTTTGAAATGCAAGTGAGCTAAGCCAGGGACGCAGATGCAGATGCCACAAATTCTTCACATTTGTGGATGCTGAAAAGTCTATCTCACAGAACCAGAGAGGAGAACAGAAGGGGCCAGATGGATCAGGAATATGAAGGCCAGAGCCAGTTGAGTCTTTGCAGCACAGTAGGGAACTGGTGGCCTCTTTGCATCCATCTATGATCTATCAATGTGAGGTAGACAGCAGTATGAATTATACTGTACTATGGTGAGTGCAGTTGGTGTAAGTGATTTTGGGAGCAGGCAGCCTATTTTTTAGCAAGCCCAGCTTAGTACAAAGGGCAGGAGAGAGTACATGAGCTTCAGGAGGCTGTGGGCCTTCCACAAGCTTGGCAAAAGTACCTCAGAGAGGAAAGGGGCTCAGAGGATGACTACAAAGGACTACGTGTCTCACATCTGCTTTCAAGTTTCACTGACAAGGAGTGAAGTAGACTACCTGCTTATGACCCCACTAAGGGTCTTGGGCAAAATCATGTCTCTGTGCCTGGCCCTAGGCTATTAAGAGCTCTGACTTCTCCATTTGCCCAACAGGCCAGAAAGTGCGCGTTATTGAGGACCTAGAGGACGCTGATGTCCAGGAGGGCTCCTCTGCCAGGTTTTGCTGCCGCATCTCCCCTGCTGACTATGGCCCTGTGCACTGGTTCCTGGACAAGACCCCCTTGCACAGCAATGAGCTGAACGAGATCAGTGTCCAGCCTGGAGGCTACCACGTGCTCACCCTGCAGCAGCTGGCGCTCAAGGATTCAGGCACTGTCTACCTCGAGGCGGGTGACCAGCGGACCTCAGCTGCCCTGCGGGTGACTGGTGGGTTTTGTGTCTAAGGGCCATCCATGATGGGGACACTACATGGCCTAGAGGATCCTTGAAGAGGGGCAGGTGACAGATCCTTTGTGAGTTCTGTCTAGTGCACAGTGTGGTCCTGGGATTAGCTGTCAAGGGCAAGAGGGTCTCTCATCCCAGGGAAGTAACTAATGGCACGTGGGTCTCCTACCTCAGGGAGTTGATTCAGAAGACTCAGTTGAGTTCCTTCAGAATCAATTTCCGAATTCAGCAATTGTGGGGGGTGTTATTGTGCCCAGAATGGAAACTGCACAGAGCCTGCCTTGTGCCCTCAGCATCTCTGTCTGGCTCCAGCTTGAGATCGAGGCCTCGCATGACCCATCATGTTAGTCCTTTCATAGAGGTACCACAGTCCCAATGACCTTTGGCTTTTCTCTATCTATCCTCCAGAGAAGCCGAGCATCTTCTCTCGGCCACTCACAGATGTCACAGTCACAGAGGGTGAGGACCTGACTCTTGTCTGTGAAACTACCACCGTGGATAGCTCTGCGCGCTGGACCAAAGATGGGAAGACACTGAGGCCATCTGCACGATGCCAGCTAAGCCATGAAGGCTGCCAGGCCCAGCTGGTCATCACTGGCACCACCCTACAGGATGGTGGGCGGTACAAATGTGAGGTTGGCGGAGCCTCCAGCAGCTCCATTGTCAGGGTCCATGGTAAGTGCCATGGTGACCATGTTTGGGGAAAGAATCAAAATATGACCACATGCAGCAGGAGACAAGGGGACCCCAGAGCAGCTTCTGGCTCCTTTCCTCCCATCTCCTTCTGCTGTGTAGGGCACTTGGGGAGTCTCTACTTGTGTCTCAGAGTCTCTACTGCCCCAATAGTCTTCTACCTTCTCTTAATCTCCGGATCCTTGCTTGTGGCCCATTCCTGCACTGGCTTTGGTGGACCCTCCGGAGCCCCTCTTCCTGCCTGTGGCTTGCCTCCATCTGGACCACCCTAAGCTGGCAGCACAGACAGTCAGCTTGCACATTGGGAGTCTCTTGTCCCCATGGCTGTGTAGAATGAAAGTAGGAGATTAAGCTCCTTGACTGGGGGTCTGTCTTCTTGGCTTTCAGATGCCATCTTCTCTGGGACTCCAGATGGTTGTTCCTCTTTGCTGGTATCGTAGTTAAGGATGCCAGAGCAGTGAGGCAAAGGCTCATTCCAACAACCATATTGTATCTTATCTTTTTAAAGTCTACAATGCCAAATAATCACATTCTGAGACGTCCAAGTTAGGGCTGTCCTGCACTTTTGGAGGACACAGTTCCCACTGTAATAGTCTGCCTTTATGTTCTTCTGTCAATGTCCAGCTTTTCCATTTATATACCATCAGACCTATCTTTCCCAGAGGTCATTGGGTCCTCGTCACTCATTGGTATCCAGTGTTTGAGTTGTCTCACACCCTGTCATACCCTGTCCGTTGCTGCTCCTTCTGGACCCCAGGTGGGATCTTCCTCCACGAGACTGAACTGGGTGTGTCTGTTCACAGCTCGGCCAGTGCGGTTCAGGGAGTCCCTGAAGGACATGGAGGTGCCAGAGGGCAAGGCTGCCACACTACGCTGTGTGCTGTCATCTGTGGCTGCACCTGTGGAGTGGCGTCATGGCGATGATGTCTTGAAATCCAGCAACAAGTATAGCCTGCGCCAAGAGGGCGCTGTGCTGGAACTGGTCATCCGAGACCTGCAGCCCCAGGACAGCGGGCAGTACTCATGTTCCTTTGGGGACCAGACAACCTCAGCCACACTCACAGTGAAAAGTACGTGTGCCTGTGCATACTGTGCCCAGGGCCCAGTGGGAACCTCGGCCCGTGCAGGAGAATAGCAGTGTTCTCTGTGTTTGTGCCTGTTGCAGCCTCATCTGCCCAGTTCATAGGAAAACTGAGAAACAAGGAGGCCACGGAAGGGACCATGGCCACACTCCGGTGTGAGCTGACCAAAGAGGCGCCCGTGGAATGGAAGAAGGGAACAGAGACCCTGAGAGATGGGGACAAATACAGCCTGAGGCAGGATGGAGCTGTGTGTGAGCTGCAGATCTGTAGCCTGCTTGTGGCAGATGCAGGGGAGTACCTGTGTGTGTGTGGACAGGAGAAGACTTCAGCCACGCTGACTGTCAAGGGTAAAGAGCACACACCCCATGCCCCATGCTGGTGCACCTACTGTGCATCCCACCTTCTTTTTTTTTTTCAAGATTTATTTATTTATTTTATGTATATGAGTACACTGTAGCTGTACTGATGGTTGTGAGCCATCATGGGAATTTAATTCAGGACCTCTGCTCGCTCTGGCCCTGCTCGCTCCAGCCCAAAGATTTATTTATTGATATATAATTAATAAATAAATCTTTATTATTTATTATAAATACAGTGTAGAGTGAATACACTGTAGCCATCTTCAGACACACCAGAAGCAGGTGTCAGATCTCATTACGGATGGTTGTGAGCCACCATGTGGTTGCTGGGATTTGAACTCAGGACCTTTGGAGGAGCAGTCAGTGCTCTTAGCTGCTGAGCCATCTCTCCAGCCTGCCCCACCTTACTTCTTGAGTCATTGTATATATGAACCAGAAAATACCAGCATCTGCAGCTGGCTTCCCACTCTTGGGTGCTGGTGGGTTCTTTCCTGTTGCTGTGTTCTGTCTGGTTCCCACTCCCATCCCATGTCCTGTTCTGTCTTCCCACACGCTGCAGCAGATCTGATGCTCCAATCTTTGTCTTACCCTCCTAGCTCTGCCGGTCCACTTTATCAGAAGGCTCAGGAGCAAGGAGACCACAGAAGGGGACGCGATCACACTGCAGTGTGAACTGAGCAAGGCTGTCCCTGTGGAGTGGAGGAGGGGCTCAGAGAGCCTGAGAGATGGGGGCAGATACAGCCTGAGGCAGGACGGGGCCGTGTGTGAGCTGCAGATCCGTGGCCTGGCTGTGGAAGATGCTGGGGAGTACTCGTGCGTGTGTGGGGAAGAGAGGACCACAGCCACACTGAGTGTCAAGGGTAAAAACCATGTGTGTTCCTGTGTGCGAGTGCCCCTGTGTACAGGTGGCTCTGTGCCTGAACATCTCCCACCCGCCGTTCCTGATATTCTATGTCTCATCTTGTCCCGTTGGCTGATGTTTCTCATACTTGAATGGGATCCACTTTAGATTCCAGAAAACATTGGAGAATTGGGTGTTTCTTAACCTCAGGAGTGTCCTGGCTGGAATGAATGCTTGTGTGTGTGTGTGTGTGTGTGTGTGTATGTGTGTTTGTGTGTGTGTGTTGCACACGCGCAACCAAAGATGTAATTATAAGTCCTGGGGACATACCAGGAAAAGAGGGAGGCAGGAAATGGAGGAATGGCACACAGAACAGGGACACAGGAAGGACAGCCTTGTCATGTGCCTGACTGTGAAGGTGAGGATTCACCATGTAAGTATCAGGTAAGGTTGAAGGCCTACTCCTTAGGAGTCAGGTAAGGGTGGGGCACCACCCTGTGGGAGTCAGGGTGGAGGTGAGGGCTTGTCTTATAGTGGTGAGGAGATGTGGAGACAGGTCTGTGGGGGTGAGCCTGGCGCTGTCCTCTCTGGGCTTTCCCTGGTCAGTTCTAGATCTTCCCGCTGGAGAAGGGTTTGCTGATCCTGCCTCTGACCACTCTACATGTCCTGTGTCGTACATGTAGTGTCTGTGGCCTGCTTTTGTCTATGGCTACAGAGTTTAATGGTCTCTGTGCCTGTGTATCCCTCCCAGTTGTGGACAGTACTTCACAGATGATTAGAGGCCTGGGGAGGGCATTGCGGGGAGTAGGGTCACATTGCGAAGTAGGGTCACATTGTGAACACAGGAAGGCACCTCCCTGGAGAGTGAACACAGCACGATGCCTCCCTGGAGTGAAGAGAAAGGCTTTGGAGCTCAGGAATGGAGGCACTCATAGATTGAAGCAGATATCATATATGGAGTCCTGTAGCCTGGCTGCAATGGATCTTGGGAATTCTCATGGAGGCCCTGGCAGCAACAGACCTTCCAAGAGTAGCCTACTGGAATATGCTCCTGAGTCACAGTGTGTCCAGGGAACTGGAATACCTATCTTGGTGTGACTGGTGACCTGGTGTTGAGTTGGCCCTCTGGAGTGCTTAGAGGGCTGGAGCACCTCAGCACAGGGACACAAATGGACTGTACAGACACTGTTGGAGAGCTTTGGGCACCCTGGATTCTGAGGATGGAATGAATCTGCTACAAGTGCAAGAAGCCCTTGTCCTGGTGGGCTCTGCTCTCACATGAAGAACCAGCTACTGAGGGCACTGGAGAGGAAGGTATGATAAGGCCTGGACATCTCTTTGTCCAGGCCTTGGCACGTGACTCCTATCCCCTGCACAAACACTGGAGACACTTAAACCAGCTGCTACGTGGAGAGGCCTGGTGTCAAAATGCAGAGGCTCTTCAGACATTCCAAAGGATGGCAGAAGGGTGCATGAAGGCTTGTCCCATGGATACAGAATTAGAAAGAGGTCACAGGAAGACACACTTCACATTTCCAAGCCCAGGACATGCTGTTGATGGCTGAGGTCCTGGCATATGGATACCTTGCCTGGGCCTTTCAAGGCTGCTGCATTTTTAGAAGCTACGCTGAACCATAAAGTCCTGAGGATACTCTGAGCCAGTTCCCTTAAAGACCTTTAAGTTCATAGAGGATGGGCATTGAAGAGTTCTCAGTCTTGGCCTGGTAGCCAGGGGAAGTCTCCAGCTTTGGCAAACAAGAACCAGTTTGTCCCTCCTCTTCTCTGTGACTGCTTCACACATAGAAGCTAAGGACAGGTGTTAGGTCCCTTTGTTCAGTCATGGGTCTCTGCCTGTACTCACACAGCAGAGTGTGCCTGCGCTGTGAAGATGGGGCTAGACCCCGCAGCCACATACTCCCGGCTGACAGTTCCAGGAAGAGGCTGTGACTTCTTCCTACCCAGCCAAGCTGTCCCTTCGTCCCTGTCTGTTCTGTTCTGAGAAGTGTGGTTTGCTTATGACTATATGAGGGGCTCTCTCATCACGATCAAAATGATGGCATAAGAACCACCGAAGGCATTCACAACCAAACCATACTGTGACGTAGTAGTCAGGCCAAGCCATTGAGCCTGGAGTTTGTGTGAGGGGCTGGTGGGCACAGGAGACCTGGGACCAGGGATACCATTATAAATGCTTCTGCTGTCCTGGTCCTGGGCTCTCTCTCTCCAGACCTCCTGGTCTTGAGGTCTTCTGTCTTTGCTGCGTCACCAGGGTCAGACTGACCAGTCTATGTGCTGCAATCTCACAGCTTCTGCTCTGTCATGCTGTTTCACACTCGTTTCCTTCCGATCTCCAGAGTATATTTCACTGTTGAGTGTCATGTCCTATCTCCAGCATGCCCCAAGCTCCTGATGATCTTGGTGCTGTTCTCAGCTCCACAAGCCAAGCTCATGTACAGTCTGGGGCCCATGGAAACCATGGAATGGACTATGGCCATGAGACACATTGTCTAGAACTAAGGGAAGCCCCTCCCTCGCTGTGCTTAGCATGCCCAGTGTGTGGTCTGTGTGCAGCAGGGCTTCCTGTCTTCCCTGTCCCAGTCTCATCCAGGGTCTTCCATGTTCTCAGGGAGTGTGATTGTACCTGTGTCTTTCTGACCTCCCCAGCCCTTCCAGCTAAGTTCATAGATGGTCTGAAGAATGAAGAGGCCACAGAAGGAACCACGGCTACACTGACCTGTGAACTGAGCAAGACAGCTCCTGTGACATGGAAGAAAGGACCGAAGACCTTGCGAGATGGAGATAAATATGGCCTGAGGCAGGACGGAGCTGCGTGTGAGCTGCAGATCCGTGGCCTGACCATGGCCGATGCCGGGGAGTACTCATGTGTGTGTGGGCAAGAGAAGACGTCAGCCACGCTTACTGTCAGCGGTAAAGATGGATGGCTTGTCTTTATGTTGCGCCTATCATTTCCTCTTGCCTCCATGTGTGGCACAGCATCTGTGGTACCCCGTGGCCGTGTGTCCATTTACTCAAGCAGATCCTCCTGCTGCTGTCTCTCCGCAGTTACCTGCTTCCCTCCCCGTCTGTATGTGGTCCAGTTACTCACGCTGTGGCTCTTGGTCAGTGTGTGGCCTGGCTGTGGTGGATCCTGGGGAGTACGCCTGTGGGCCTGGGCAGGAGAGGACCTCAGCCACACTGAATATTAATGGTGAAGATGTGTGGCCAGTTGGGTTTGCATCTTGGCATCTATGGGCAGGCTGCTTATCTTGCTCAGGCCATATTCTGCCCCTTTGTCTGTGTGTCACATCCTTTCCTGACTGGATAGAGTCCCAATTTTGGGAAGCCATGGGAGATAGGCAAAAATATATGCAGAGCTGCCTTTCCTCCACCTTGTGCCACCATGAGTTAAGCACTTTTCCTGGTAGGTTCCATGCCCTGTTGTCATTCAGATTGAATCATCCTGCTAAACTTGTACAGAGAATGTGGTACCCGGGTGTGTTTCTGGACCCATCTCTGATAATCATACCAGATCTATTGAAAGGACCAGGATTCTGATATTAAGAGAACATAAAATTCACAGCCTGTTCTCAGCAGGGCAGTACTTGACCCACCCTCAGTGGGGTTTGTGTCTTCTCTGTGCTGTTCATGTCTAAGTGTGCATCATAGCCTATCTGCTCAACTTGCTCGGAACATGATAATTCCTGTGCCTTTCTGACCTCCTTAGCCCTGCCTACCAAGTTCACAGAAGGTCTCAAGGATGAAGAGGCCACGGAAGGCACCATGGCCACTCTGAGGTGCCAGATGAACAAGGCTGCCCCTGTGGAGTGGAGGAGGGGCTCAGAGAGCCTGAGAGATGGGGGCAGATACAGCCTGAGGCAGGACGGGGCCGTGTGTGAGCTGCAGATTCATGGCCTGGCTGTGGAAGATGCCGGGGAGTACTCGTGCGTGTGTGGGCAGGAGAGGACCTCAGCCACACTGAGTGTCAAGGGTAAAGATCACATGTGGTCATCTGAACCTGAGGCTTTGTGTCTCCATGTTGTCTCATTGCTATGTCTGTTCTCTACATGTGACATCTCTCCTGTAGTGACCCAGTGGTCATCTGTCTTGAAACTAGGGTCATTTGAAGAGCTCCATCACTACTTCCAATTTTCCAGAATGTTCTCATGTTTATGTCCACCCTAACCCCTGGGGTCTTGAATCCTTTGTATCTGTTCCCTAGTTCACTGTTACTGCCTCAAATCCTTTGTCAGAATGTGTATCTCCTTGTACATTTCTTGTGCAGCGTGTCCTTCAAAGAGTCCATGTTCTCAGTATCTGCTTGGCCCTTTCAGCCCTGCCCCCCAGATTCACAGAGGGTCTGAAGAAGGAAGAGGCCACGGAAGGCACCATGGTGACTCTGAGGTGCCAGATGAACAAGGCTGCCCCTGTGGAGTGGAGGAGGGGCTCAGAGAGCCTGAGAGATGGGGGCAGATACAGCCTGAGGCAGGATGGGGCCGTGTGTGAGCTGCAGATCCGTGGCCTGGCTGTGGAAGATGCCGGGGAGTACTCGTGCATGTGTGGGCAGGAGAGGACCTCAGCCACACTGAGTGTCAAGGGTAAAGATCACGTGTGGTCATCTGACCCTGAGGCTTTGTGTCACCATGTTGTCTCATCGATACATCTGTCTCCGCGTGTGGTTTTCTATAGGGACCTTGTGGCCTTCTGTTCTACAACTACAGTCATCTGGGCATCTCCATCTGTGCTTTCTGTATGCCCAGGAGATGTTCTGTGTTCACATCCGTGCCACTGCACTCTCTGTTCCTCATGAGTTTGCCTCTGTCACCTTCTGCACCTTCCTTCACATATTCACATTGTGGTCTTTTATAGTGTGTCATTCTTTGTGAGCTATGTGTCTTGTGTGTGGTGTTCTTCGATTTCATGTTCTCAGTGTCTGCTTGGCCCTTTCAGCCCTACTCCCCAGGTTCACAGAAGACTTGAGAAGCCAAGAGGCCATGGAAGGCACCATGGTGACTCTAAGGTGCCAGATGAACAAGGCTGCCCCTGTGGAGTGGAAGAGGGGGTCAGAGAGCCTGAGAGATGGGGGCAGATACAGCCTGAGGCAGGACGGGGCCGTGTGTGAGCTTCAGATCCGTGGCCTGGCTGTGGAAGATGCCGGGGAGTACTCATGCGTGTGTGGGCAGGAGAGGACCTCAGCCACACTGAGTGTCAAGGGTAAAGATCACGTGTGGCCACCTGATTGATCTGCTTTTTCCTATGTGTCTTGTCTAAGCTGTACCATTCCTATACCTCTCAGTGCTAGCATGTCATGTACAGTCACATGTGTATGTGTGACCTTTCCCCCCAAAGCATACCATGCTAGCCTTGCTACCATCTAGTCTTGCTAGCATGATACCATGCTAGTCTTGTCTAACATGTTCTAAGATATGAACCCCACGAAGAATTGTGCTCAGTTTTAGGGAAGGTAGGTACCAGTGGATTGTATCTGTGTCTAATAAGAGATCTGCTGGAGTCACTAGCATCTTCCTAAGGTCTGTGGAGATTTTGGGCCCTGTAGCTCCAGGCAGAGTCAACCGATCAATGCCTGTTCCTTGACAGACATGCACAGCAATGTGTAGTTCTGGTTGGAGGTGGCCGTGCAGACACCGCTGAACTCAGCAAGAGCATTTTACTGCTCTTTTGAGATAATGCCTGACTCTGAAGGACTCCTGTCTTAGTCTCTTCATATGTCTGGAGGCTGGGACTCCTCCACTGAGGCACCGGAAGTGTGGTTTTTCTCTTCTCCTAGCCTTCACGTGGTCATTCCTTATATCTGTGTCCTAATCTTTTTTATATGTATATTACCTATTTTGGATTTGAGCCTAGCCTGACCTCATTTTGACATAATTTTTTTTTACTTAAGTACTCTTCTTGGAAATAGAGTGACTTCCTGAGGTCTTGGAAAAGCTGGAACTTCAGTGAATGAGTCAGGAGTAGTTTGTGAATTAGCTACTTTTCTGTGGCTCTGAGACAAATCCATGACCAAGGCAACTTAAAGAGCTTATTTAGGCTTTTGGTCCCAGAGGGCTAAGCGTCCGCTATGGGAGGGAGACATGACAAGCAGCAGCAGGCAGGGGCCGGAACGGGAAGCCAGGGACTAAATTCTTGAAGCAAGCATGAAGAAGAAGGTGAGGAAGAATCTCCCGAGTCTTTAAAGTCTCTCAGTGACAAACTCCAGAAAGGCCACACCTCTTTATCCTACTCAAACATTGCCACCAACTAGGAACTAAGTATTCAAATGTCAGAGAGTTTGGGGACCATGACTTTCAAGCCATCAGAGTCTATAACACTAGCTTCTGGTCTCCTCAAATCTATGTTCTTTTCACCTGTAAAACCCATTCCACTGACTGTCTCTTCTATGTGCAGAGTTTTAGATTTCATTCACTCTGAGTCACATTTACCTCCTACCTATAAAGCATCAGGACCAGGGAGGACTATGCTTTTAGAACAGTGGTTCTCAATCTGGGGGGTGGAATTTAAACAATCCTACGGGAGTGCATATAAGATATCATGCACATCAGATATTTATATTCTGATCCATAATCATAACAAAGTTATAGTTATGAAGTAGCAATGAATATAATGTAATGGTTGGGATTAATGTGAGGAACTGTATTAAAGGGTTGCGGCATTAGGAAGGGCAAGAACCACTGTTCTCATGGTGGTGGGACAGGCTTTGGTTAGATGTTCTTAACCGAATAAGGAGGAAATTGGAATAAAAGATGGGATAATGAGTCTCAAGAATCTGGAATGGCAGGGCAAGTCTATTGAATTTTAAGGCAGAAGAATTTTCTATGGTTCAATCTTCTGTCCTCTAGACTGACTCTCAAAGGTCTGAGTGGAGAGGTGGCCTTGTGTTGAGGAGGAGAGCACCTCCCCCCAAGCCTATGGCTTTTGGGGCCCCTGGTGGCTGTGGCATCTCTCTTGACCTTGGATCCATCTCTCAGTCACTCTATTTTAAAAACTTGTTTGCTCTTTTGAGACAGGGCCTTCTATGCAGCCCTGGCTAGCCTGAAACTCTTAGTGTATAACAGTCAGGCCTGGAACCCGTAGGACATCTCCAACCTTAGCATCTGAAGTGCAGAGATGACAGGTACGAGCTACCACCCTAGCATGGCCACCTACTTGAAAGGTCACACACATAGCAGCTGGATGGCTGTATGGTTCAGTTCATCTTATAGGTCTCAGAAATTTTACAACTTTCTCCATTTCTCTGATCTCTGCCCTTTCTAGTCTAAGCAATATTTCACTAGGTAAAATATTCTCAAACTCCTCATTTTCTTCAACTTCCTCCCATAAGCCTTTCCTTTTTTAGCTGTGGCTTCTGCTGAGATGATACAACTAACTACATCCTGAAGTTCTCTTCAGAATACTCTCCCCCTCCCTCCGTCCCTCCCTCCCTTCCTCCCTGCCTCCCTCCCTCCCTCTCACTCTTTCAATTCTCTCCAGCATGGATAGGCTGTAAATTTTCTACATCTTCAATTCCTTTTTTATTTTATTTAGTAATTCAATTTATTTACCTATTTTCTTTCTGTTACTTTAAGCAGAAAGAAGTAACCATATTATACCGCCAACATATTGCCTATAAACTCCCTCTGGGGCCCCAGTTTTACTGTTTCCAAATGCTCCATTCTATGAGGCACTAGAACGGAATATGGCCAAGTTCGCTGCCACTGTCACAAGGGGCACCTTCTTTCTTTCTAGTTTCACTTCCCATTTCTGTCTGAGGCCTGACCAGATACAGCATTAACACCCATATTTCCACAGACTGTTCCCAGCCATCTTGGTTTCTCTACTATATACTTCAAAAGTCATCCAGTGTTGACCCTTTACTTGTTACCAGACAGTCCTAGATTCATAGGTATTTGTTACAATAGCATTCTCAAATTTGTGTTGTTTGGGTCACTGTTGCAAAGAACAGTAGATAAGGACTCTTAAAACAGAAATTAATTTCCTTCCTATCCTGAAGCTTTGTACTAATCAGATTGCTGGCAGCGTTAGCTCTGTCCAAGGCCTCTCACTGGGTCCCAGGCTGTTGGAATCCCCACGTCTTTACACAATCATCTTGTTTGTGTCCAGATGTCTTATAGGGACATTATTCTTAATAATTCACCTGTGTGACTTCATCCTATATTTCCACCTCTTCAAAGGCCAATTGCCAAGTAGAGTTATTATCTGACATTGTATTGATTTAATATACATTTAGAGATATACAGCCAATTTCAAATATAACCAGTGTGAGCTTTGATCAGTCAGTGGGAAGGACCGCAGGACAGATCCAAGGCTCAGAGGCATGCCTAGGAGGGCCCCAGCTGTAGTCTATTGGGGACCAGGTGACATGAGCCATGGAGGTGGCAGCAATGGGTGGGGTGTGACTCTAACAGTGTCAGGACAAGAGTGTGGAATGGCAGAAATGGCTTAGATGAGCAGTAGAAGTGGGTCCACACATGGGCAGTGCAGGGTTGGAGGCCCTGTGTGAAAGGGCATCTCATCTGTGAGGCTGGAGGACATCACTATTGCAAGATGCCTGCCATGGAAGTCATGTCTTTGCCTGTATGGCTTATCTCAAATGCCTGGCATGTAGCCTAGTGGTGGGAGAGCGTAGAAAGAACAAGGTGCCATTGAGAAGATGAGCCTGGATTGGCACCCACCTGCCGCCCAGCCTGCACCTGCCGCCCAGCCTGCACCTGCCACCCAGCCTGCACCTGCCACCCAGCCTGCACCTGCCGCCCAGCCTGCACCTGCCGTCCAGCCTGCACCTGCTGCTCAGCCTGCACCTGCCGCCCAGCCTGCATCTCGGTAGCACAGCACAGGAACCTCACTTCACACACTTGAATCTGCCTCGTCCCATGGTCCTCAGACCTTCTGCTTCCGTTTCCTTCCTGGATACTCCGATCATGCCTGACAAAACGTTCATGGAGTTTCGTAGCTTCTGTCCATCTGATCCGTCCTAGTCCTGCCCATGCGACTCACGGAAGAGCTGGGGCCAAGGGGTTCATGGAAGGGTGCATGACCACTCTGCAAGGTCAGCTCAGCTGAAAGGCCTCTGTGGCGTGGAAGACGGGAACAGAGACTCTTCGAACACAGACAGATATAAGCTGCAGCAAAACAGGGCCATGTCTGAGCTGCATGTCCATGGCCTGACCATGTTAGATGCTGGAGAGTACGCATGCGTGTGTGTTGAAGAAAGGATGACTATTGGGGTAAAGACCACACCTGGCTAAGTAGATCCATGTGACAGTGCCCCGTATGAAGGTCATCTTGTCCATCACTTCGTGGGATCCAGTCCTGCTTCATGGGTTGTGTTACCCAGAAGACAACAGTATCTGCAGCAGCTCCCCCACGGCCTTGTGCTGCTGTGGAGTTTGTGTTGTTGGATCCTGTGTGTCTTAACTGTCATGTCCTGAACTCCAATAGGGTCATATGAAGTATGAAGCCCAAGGAGGCTGCAGAGTAGGCAGTGTGGAGACGTTCACAGGCCAGCCTGAGGAATACCACACCAAGTTCTCAGCAGATGTGCATGTGCCCTATGGTTGGGTTCTGTGTCTTCTCTGTGTGACCTGTGTTTTGTCTACCATCTGTTCTGATATAATGACCATGTCTGTGTCTTTCTAACCTCCCTAGCTCTGCCCCCCAAGTTCACAGAGGGTCTGAAGAAGGAAGAGGCCACGGAAGGCACCATGGTGACTCTGAGGTGCCAGATGAGCAAGGCTGCCCCTGTGGAGTGGAGGAGGGGCTCAGAGAGCCTGAGAGATGGGGGCAGATACAGCCTGAGGCAGGACGGGGCTGTGTGTGAGCTGCAGATCCGTGGCCTGGCTGTGGAAGATGCCGGGGAGTACTCGTGCGTGTGTGGGCAGGAGAGGACCTCAGCCACACTGAGTGTCAAGGGTAAAGATCACGTGTGGTCATCTGAATCTGAGGCTTTGTGTCTTCATGTTGTCTCATTGCTATGTCTGTTCTCTACATGTGACATCGCTCCTGTAGTGACCTAGTGGTCATCTGTCCTGAAACTAGGGTCATTTGGAGAGCTCCATCACTACTTCCAATTATCCAGAATGTTCTCATGTTTATGTCCACCCTAACCCCTGGGGTCTTGAATCCTTTGTATCTGTTCCCTAGTTCACTGTTCCTGCCTCAAATCCTTTGTCAGAATGTGTGTCTCCTTGTACATTTCTTGTGCAGTGTGTCCTTCAAAGAGTCCATGTTCTCAGTTTCTGCTTGGCCCTTTCAGCCCTGCCCCCCAGATTCACAGAGGGTCTGAAGAAGGAAGAGGCCACGGAAGGCACCATGGCCACTCTGAGGTGCCAGATGAGCAAGGCTGCCCCTGTGGAGTGGAGGAGGGGGTCAGAGAGCCTGAGAGATGGGGGCAGATACAGCCTGAGACAGGACGGGGCCATGTGTGAGCTTCAGATCCGTGGCCTGGCTGTGGAAGATGCCGGGGAGTACTCGTGCGTGTGTGGGCAGGAGAGGACCTCAGCCACACTGAGTGTCAAGGGTAAAGATCACGTGTGGCCACCTGACCCTGAGGCTTCGTGTCACCATGTTGTCTCATCGATACATCTGTCTCCGCGTGTGGTTTTCTCTAGGGACCTTGTGGCCTTCTGTTCTACAACTACAGTCAGTCATCTGGGCATCTCCATCTGTGCTTTCTGTATGCCCAGGAGATGTTCTGTGTTCACATCCGTGCCACTGCACTCTCTATTCCTCATGAGTTTGCCTCTGTCACCTTCTGTACCTTCCTTCACATGTTCATATTGTGGTCTTTTATAGTGTGTCATTCTTTGTGAGTTGTGTGTCATGTGCTGTGATCTCTGATTTCATGTTCTCAGTGTCTGCTTGGCCCTTTCAGCCCTGCCCCCCAGATTCACAGAAGACTTGAGAAGCCAAGAGGCCACAGAAGGCACCATGGTGACTCTGAGGTGCCAGATGAACAAGGCTGCCCCTGTGGAGTGGAGGAGGGGCTCAGAGAGCCTGAGAGATGGGGGCAGATACAGCCTGAGGCAGGACGGGGCCGTGTGTGAGCTGCAGATCCGTGGCCTGGCTGTGGAAGATGCCGGGGAGTACTCGTGCGTGTGTGGGCAGGAGAGGACCTCAGCCACACTGAGTGTCAAGGGTAAAGATCACGTGTGGTCATCTGACCCTGAGGTTTCGTGTCTCCACATTGTCTCATTGTTATGCTTGATTTCATATGTGACATAGATCCTGTGGTGACCCAGTGGCCATCTGACTTGTATCTGGAATCATTCTGCTTGCTGAAGACATATTCTCATGTTCAAATCCATCCCATTGCCTTTCTGTTCCTCCTGCAGTGTTTCCTCCCATCCACCCTCTATACCTTTGTTTACCTATTTTCTGTGGTGTTTCTAGTTCTTTGTGGCTGTGTGTCCTGTGTACAAGATCCTTCAGTGTCGCATTCTCAGTGTCTCCTTGGTCCTTCCCAGCCCTGCCAGCCAGATTCATAGAAGACTTGAGAAGCCAAGAGGTCCCGGAAAGTTCAACAGTCACAATGCGGTGTGAGCTAAGCAAGAAGGCCCCTGTGGTGTGGCGGAAAGGGTCAGAGACCTTGAGAAATGGGGCCAGATACAGCTTGAGGCAGGACGGGGCTGTGTGTGAGCTGCAGATCCGTGACCTGACTGCAGAAGATGCTGGAGAGTACTCGTGCACATGTGGGCAGGAGAGGACCACAGCCACACTGAGCATTATGGGTAAATGGCTCCTGTGGCCACAGGATGGTCTTGAACTTCTGCTCTTGCTCTATATCTGCCTTCTTCCACTTGAGCTCCCCCCAGGATTGCCTCGTTCAGGACTGGTCTCAGCCACAGCACGCTCCAGGGTCTTGGCGTCTGTACCTCAACCCTTATGCCCTCACACCACTAGTCACCATGCTGGGGCAGAATCCTCCCTTCCCCCACCATGTTCTCAGATGTTTTACCCTTTGCCATCCATATTCCAGTTTCTGTGTGTCATGTTTAGCCAAATAAATCTCTTTGGCTGGGGATAAGTTGGATATCCAGAGAGGGCAGGTGGGTCTGGGCGGGTGGGTTTCCCAGTGTCTCCCATACTCTGTCCTTGTGTCACCAGTGGCTGCTTTAGAACGTGGAGGACAGAACCCTACCTGATCTCACAAGATCTGGCTATTTCCTGGGGTCTATGGAACACTCAGCCCTACTAGCAGAGGGACAAGACCATGTCAGCAGCCTGGGAAGGGCAAGGCTGAGCTCCAAGGTCTGGTCTGAGACTGTGATCTTGGAGAACAAAGCCCTCTTCTGGGTTCTGGTCTGTAGGAACATGACTAGTTGATTCTATTCTGAGTAGTGTGATGTGAGTGTCTTCCTGGGTTCTTTGTATATAGCCCTGCAGGGGACTGGATTGACCAAGAAGGAGGCAAGAAGCCAGGGTCAGATCTTGAGTACTTTCTAGCCTCCTCACCAGCAGCTCCCTTACCTTGAAACCCACCTAGACCCATGTCCGTATCCTTCATCAACCCAAGGGCTGCCTTGGGAATGTGGAAGAGCTGGGCTTCACCCTGTCTGGTACCTTAGGTTACTCAGAGGCAAGGCTGAGGAGAGTCTGCTAGCCTCTCTCATCTTCTCGCAGCCCCACAGGTGGTGTTCCAGAAGCCACTGCAGAATTTGCAAGCAGAAGAAGGCTCCATGGCCAGTCTGCAGTGTGAGCTGTCAGTCCCCAACACTGCTGTGGTCTGGAGCAAGGGTGGCCTGGAGCTGCAGGCTGACACACGCCGAGAGGCACGGCAGCAGGGGCGTGTGGCAGAGCTGCTGCTTCGGGATGTGCGCCGTGAGGATGCGGGCGAGTACAGTTGCACCTGCGGCTCTCAGACCACAAGCGCCACGCTCATGGTCACAGGTGGGTGCCTGAGGCTGGTTGATGCCAGGCTTGGGGCTGGCTGTGTGGGTACAGGTTTCATGCCGACCTTCACGGTCTCAGCCCTGTTTCACAGATCCTAGCCAGAACTCCCTCAAAGTGGTGGCCCTGAGGTCCGCCTCCCTCACCAGTTGCTGGACCTCTGAGGGTCTCCTGAGCAAATCCTTCATCCTGTCATTGTTTAGGGACATTGTTCATGCTGTCCCTTCTGTGGTAGCTTCTCCATTGTCTTGCTAGGTGACCCAAGTCTTCTGTGTGTCCTCTGTCATTCTCCATATCTGCCCCATAGTCCTTTCTGTCACATATTATATTATATTATATTATATTATATTATATTATATTATATTATATTATATTATGTTATGTTATATTCTCAATTCAGGTTCCCCATGCCCTCAGCTGCTCCCATTCTCTGTAGCTCCTCAGGGACATCCCTTCATGTGTTCTCACCTCCCTGCTAGCTTCACAGGCAGGTGCAGAAACCCCTTTCACTGCCATATACAGCTCCCCAGTTCCTCCCTACCGAGATGTCTCGTGAATCCTGATCATGCATGGATCTGCTATGGGTTGTTTCCTGACTGTAACAGCCTTATCAATTCAGGGACCTGCTCTCATGCTACTCCTCAACCTTGCAGCTGCTCCTGTGCGGTTCCTCCGGGAGCTGCAGGCCCAGGACGTTGATGAAGGGACCACCGCACACCTGCGCTGTGAGCTGAGCCGGGAGGCAGTGAGCGTGGAGTGGCGCAAGGGCTCCTTGCAGCTTTTTCCGTGTGCTAAGTATCAGATGACGCAGGAGGGTACAACTGCGGAGCTGCTGGTCCGTGGGGTGGAGCAGGAGGATGCAGGCGAATACACCTGTGATGCAGGCCACACGCAGAGCATCGCCAGGCTCTCCATCCGAGGTGAGCCGCCCTTGGTCGGTATACATCCCCTCCCCCAGCCATCCTTGAAGAGCAGGGGACCTTATTCAGGCAGTCAGAGAGTTGGAACCCATGGCTCTAAGTATTCTTTGATGGTCCACAGCCCCCAAGCCCAAGTTCAAGACTGGCCTGCAGAGCACGGAGCAGGAGGCAGGTGGCACTGCACGGCTGTGTTGTCAACTGAGTGAGGCCGTGCCAGGGACTCCAGTGCAGTGGCTCAAGGAGGGGGTGGAGCTGCGTGTCGGCACCAAGTATGAGATGCGATGCCAAGGGGCTATGTGTGAGCTGCTGATTCACGGGCTGGAGGCCAAGGACACCGGTGAATATGCCTGTGTGGTGGGTGGCCAGAAGACCTTGGCCTCCCTCAGAGTCAAAGGTGAGTAGCTAGACTCCAGGAGGAAAGTTTGAGTCCTTCCCACCATGCCCACTCCCTAGGGATCGCCTGGGTGCAGCTTACACTGGGACCAGGACTCTACACCATAGCCCTCTCCACCTCGTTCTTACACTATGTCCCGTTCTGATTCTCTGAAGAGTCCTAGCAGCCAGGACAGACCTCAAAACCCCAAAGGTGGCCCTGCCTCCTCTTCTCAGCCAGCAGGAAATTCACCATTGCTTTGGGGGCATTCTCTGAGCCTTTGCTTATTCCTATAGGTCTGTCTATAGATAGGAATAAGTGCTTCATGGTGGCCTAGCCAAGATAGGGCTGGCTGCAGTATCAGGGCCAACCACAGCACTCACCCCTGTGTAACCAGTTTTCCTCTTGGCCTATGGGAAGCAAGTGCCCCAGCTCAGCTTCCGTGCTGTAAGGCCAGCAGGTGACCTGCTGTGTCAGGTAGCAGAGGAGCTCTGGATGTCAAGGAAGGCTTTCAGGAGAAGAGGCCATGGGAATTTGGCTCAGACTGATAAAAGACCCTCTCTCTTCTGTGCCCCTCCCCCAGAGCCTGAGGTGACCATTGTGCAGGGACTCGTGGACATGGAGGTGCAGGCTGATGAGGATGTGGAGTTCACTTGCAAGGTGTCACAGGCAGGAGCCACAGATGTGCAGTGGCACCTCCAAGGTCTGCCACTGCAGAGCAACGAAGTGACAGAGGTGGCTGTTCTTGGAGACGGCTGTACCCACGTGCTCCAGTTGAAGGGTGTGACCCTGGAGGATGCTGGCACTGTCTCCTTCCACGTGGGCAGCCATTCGTCTTCTGCTCAGCTCACAGTCCGAGGTATCTGGCTCTGGTGGGTCAGGGCTTCCCTCTCCTCGGAGGAGAATGTTCAGGCTTAGGCAAATTTGGGAACACAGATAGACATTCTTTGGAGGCTGAGGTTCTGGTTGTGAGGGGGACCCGAGTGGTAATTTCCCAGGTGGATCTGGTGGGTAGGCAGGTGCAGTGGGCTTCCCAGAAGCTTATATGATGTAGTTGCTTAGGACCTACCTACTATCCCTCAGAGATTCTGCAGACTGTACTATCCAAGTCCTAGGTTAACTCTAGATTCTCTGTGGGCCTGAGCCTGGGGTGTGTTCTCTCTATAAATCTAGAGAGGGGGTCGGTAGCATGTTCCTATGGGATTATTCTCAGGGACTGGGTTGAGGTGGCATGTGACTTCAGGGATATGGGAGCTCTACCATTTGAGAGAACATTCCAGATGCAAAGGCTGATGCCCATGCTTCTGTGTCTAGTCCCAGAGGTGACCGTTCTGGAGCCCCTGAAGGATGTGCAGCTCAGCGAGGGCCAGGATGCCCACTTCCGGTGCCGGCTGTCCAGGGCCTCGGGCCAGGAGGCTCGCTGGGCTTTGGGAGGGGTTCCCTTGCAGTGCAACGAGATGAATGACATCACTGTGGAGCAGGGTACACTCTACCTGCTCACTCTGCACAAGGTGGGGTTCTGCTTCAGCCTGGACATAGAAGGTTCTGAGATCATTAGGGAAGATCTTTCTCCAGGGCATTGGGTTGGGGAGGTGACAAGTCCCTATCACTGGGGCCTGGGAAGATCGACCCCTTTCAGTCAGGGTGGGGTGCAAGTCAAGCATCTTCCTCATGCCTCTTCAGGTGACCCTCGAGGATGCTGGAACAATCACTCTCCAAGTGGGCTCATGCTCCTCAGAGGCCCAGCTGAAGGTCACAGGTGGGCACGCATCCTTATCCTACCTCAGCCTCTCCCAGTGGATGTCCTTTGTCTCCTAGCACTGCAGCTGCTGCAGAGGGACTGGCAATTTTCCAGCATGTGGCATCTTGGGCCAGAATTGCCACTGCCTCCTAGAAAAGCTAGAGAATCTGGCTAACCTAGGCTTGGCCCTTACATGGAGACAAGGGCCAACTGTGTGGTTTAGGTCCTTGTACGTGCATATATGTCCATGCTGGTGTGCATTTACTTACTCAAAAGGCTTAGAGATGTGGGCACAACCACACACCTTTGACACATGTATGGATGTGGCCATAGTGAATGTAGCCTGTGCCTGGCAGGAACCTTCAGTGTAGAGTACGCCTTGTCCCCAGAATATGTCCATCCTGTAGAGCCTAGCTTTGAGCAACCTTCCTGTACAACCCTAGCCCTGTACTCAATGTGATTCCACTGACGCCTCCATCATCTTCCTACTTACTGATTTATCCTCCACATGTCTCCCATGCATGCATCTATCCATTTACAGCCTACCATTTGTCTCCCACCTAAGCCCACATTTCATCGTCCATTCATCTATCATCCATCTTCCACATCACCTGTCTATTTATCTAGCTACTCATATTTGTCCATCTACCATCAATTTATCATCCACCCATATAACCATTCACCCATCTACCATCTATACATCCATTAATTTACTTATCATCCAACCATTCATCCATCCACCTACCCACCATCCATCCATTCATCTACCCATCTATTCAAACCCTTTTTTGCCATCCAACTACCTATTCACCATTGGATGACACCTCTGATCGTCTACCTTCATCTCTAGGATTTCAGAATGGGTTAATGTAGCTTCACTATGATGGAACCCCCAGTCTGTTGAGGGGAGCTAGACGTGGAGGGCAGAGCTTATTCCGGATCCCATTTTCCTCTGGAACTTTAGAGATCGCCCAACATGGTCAACTCTATGGCCTGTGGGGCTGTGAAAGGCTGCCAAATGCCCATGCCTTTTAGTTGATAGGTGAAGAATTTCATGGCTGTCTTGAGTAAGGGAAGGGCAGAAAGGGCCTGTGTTACTCGGGGACAACATGGAACTGCAGGATGTGCTTCAGCCCTGCTCTAGGCTGGATGTTCCCTTTCTGAGAGAGCTGGCTCATCTGAACCTTTGTGGGATCTAAGGGGAAATGAGTGTCCAGGTAGCTTCATAATGGCCAGGCTTGGGAACTGGTGCTAGAGAATTGTGTGCAAAGACTTCTAAAGAAGTCTTTCTGGGGCCGGATGGTGGTGGTGCACGCCTGTAATCCTAGCACTCTGGGAAGCAGAGGCAGGCAGATTTCTGAGTTCAAGGCCAGGCTGGTCTACAGAGTGAGTTCCAGGACAGTCAGGGCTATACAGAGAAACCCTATCTCAAAAAAAAAAAATCCAAAAAACAAACAAACAAACAAACAAACAAACAAAACAGAAGTCTTTCTGGGGTGATCCTGGGGCTGTCCTGTCTTCCTGGGTACTGATGTCCTTCCAAATTCCTTGCTGACTCTTCTCAGCCTCATCCTATGCTATAGATGCAAATGAAACAGAGCGTCTGGTAAATGTTCAGAGAGAAACACAGGGTGGTGGTGGTATCCTTCCTGCCTGGCTCTAGGTAGCAAGTGTTGAAGATACTGTTGTTTTTTTCCTGTCTGGTCTGGGCCATGGGAAAGTCAGCTATGAAATCATTAGTGCCCTGGAGTGCTTTGGCCATCCATCTGCTGTGATTACCCCAAATACCCAATCAAGAGGTTGACAAGATGCAGGAGAACCAGGTGAAGGGCATTTACACCACTGAGGCTCCTGAGCTTGGAGGGGGGAGTGTGGTGGGGGTGCAGTGTACCCAGCAACTAAGGCCCCTGAGTCCTAAGGGACATCTAGATAGAGTCTACACTCCCCAGAAATGGAGAGACACTTCCAGGGCCTGAGCCCCATGCTCAAGGACCAACAGGTTCTGGGTGCCTCCTTCTTCCCATGCTAGGTTAGAGGAGACACCTGTTGTCAGAAAGCGCCCCAAATGTACAGTTTATGTCTTTGTTTTTCTCCCAGCCAGCTGGTTCGGATGGATTTCTGAACCTCTGGTCCAAGCTGCTCTGGTCTGGGTGGTACCTGATCCCAGAAGATTCCAGGTGGCCCCTATCAGTCAATCTCAAGATTGTTTTAATAAAGCCACTTGGGACCCCAGTGCTGGGAACAACAGTCTTACTGAAGTTTCTCCCTACATTCTGTATAACACAGGACACCTGACTAGAACAGTGGGCCCCCAACAGATACCAACTGGACGCACTTTAACTTGGTTCAATTCTGACACTACCCAAAGTGAGCACAGCCTCACCGGTTACAGACTCAGTCCCACGAGACGCCTCCACCAGCAAAGTCAGTTGCAAATCTAAGCTTGCTGACTAAGTGGATGTGAGTGAGGCTCACACTGTCTACCTGGGTTTGACCAGACTCCTAGGACAACTGAGAGTAATGAAATAGTTACTGTTACTCGTTTGTCACACAGGACACCGCCTAGCAACAGTCAGAGACTAGCTAGTGTGTGTTGGGGTGATGGTCGACAGGTACCCCTTCCATTGACCACTGATCATGCTCCATGCCCTTGGTACCCCCAAATCTTGAAATTTGCTTATATTTACCTCCAGCCTTGCTGCTCTCCCTGAGCCTTGTGGGTAGGGATAGACATTTGAACCCTCTTGTCACTTGGTCTTCCTGGTGACCGGCCCCTTCCTGAAGCTCACACCTCATTAGCATAGCCTCTAATGTGATCAATAGATTGGCTATGTATAAGAACACTTGTGACATTCAGGAAGTTCTGTGTTAGGAACTGGGACAGAGAATAACCTGGTAGTTTGATCACAGTCCCACTCCAGTGTCCCTGAGGGTGTCCCCAACCCTACAGACCCCAGGGAGCCCCAGCCCAGACTTCCTTCTCACCTTCTTAAACAGAGGCAGCACTATGCCTGGTACGAGGCTTGCAGAATGTGGATGTCTTCGCGGGGGAGGTGGCCACGTTCTCCTGTGAGGTATCTCGTGCAGGTGGGCCAGAGGCCCGCTGGTGGCTGGATGGCACCCTGCTTCAAAACAGCCCTGAGAGTGCCATCACTGTACAAGAGGGCACTGTTCACTCCCTCACGCTCTCGGGCCTGGGGGTGGCAGACTCAGGCACCATCACCTTCCGCACAGGGCCCCTGATCTCCACAGCCAAGTTATTGGTCAAAGGTATTGGCTAGTGGGGACCTCCCCATGCTGGTGCTTCTGCTCTTGCTGTCCCTGCATGCCTCCTGCAGAGTTCTGGGGAATTGAGGAGTGTCAGGTACTGACCCCAAGGGCCATAGACTAGGCATTGCCCTGGGTCTGTCATGTACCCAGGACAGCTCCATGTGGGCAGAAGGTGACCTTCCATTCACTTCCTACATGGGAAGTTCAGTCTCCAGGAATTGTTTAGTTGGAAACTGGCCTGCACATTTGCTGGGTGGGACCTACACTCACTGACCTTGTTTACTACCCTACTGGCTAGACAGACATCCCAGCCAGAAAGGGCGGTGTAGGAGGTGGTGCTTCCTGGGCTCCTGATGGAGAGACCACTGCTTCCCGTTCTGGTTTGCCCCTGTGTACACCTGCTTCTCTTCCTGTGAAAACCCTTCTGGGGGAAGAGTTGGCTGGGCAGGGAGGGAAGGAGGCTACCAAGGACTCCAGATAACTCATCCCAATCTTTCATCCAGTGCCTTTGCCTAAGATCTCCTGTAAGCCCTCATAAAACCAGACCCAGGAGTAGCCATTGGTTGAGTAGGATTTCACCAGGTGGGGATGGAATGGGACCCAAGGGTATCAGCTTCTTTACACTCTTGGAGAGGGGCAAGATGGGCTGCAGCTTCATACCGCCAGGATCTGGGGTCCAGGTGTGTTTAAGATGGGACCTGTGTGTTCACCTTGGGCTAGAGGGACCCAGCTTGGACAGACAGCCTGACATTGTCATCTGCCATGGGCAGAATGAGGCACGTGTGGTGTATAGGGCTCTCGAGCAGCTATGATGAGTCCTCTTCCTGGCTGCTTGCCAGGCACCTATTGCTAAGTCATTGCCCACCAAAGCTCTACGCTTGCAGCTGCTGAAGCCACTAACAGAGACAGCAGAAGGCGGGTGGGCCCTGGTGCTGCTGTCCCAGGGACTGATGCATGTCTGGCATGTCGGCCGACAGATCCCACAGTGGAGGTGGTGAGTGCCATGCAGGACCTGGTGGTGGAGGAGGGTGGCTCAGCTGAGCTCCTCTGCCAGTACTCGCGGCCCGTGCAGGCCACGTGGAAGATGAGCGAGCGGGAGGTGTGCGCGGATGGGCACCGTGTCATCATAGAGCAGGACTGGACCGTAGCCAGGCTGACCCTCAGGCCAGCCCTGCCCTGTGACAGCGGCATCTATTCTTGTGAGGCCGCGGGCACTCGAGTTGTGGCACTCCTCCAAGTGCAAGGTGAGGCCACCTGGCAGGCAGGCTTGATATCATCATGGTAGAAAGGCAGGCAGTGGCCACCAGCCTTGCATGCAGGTGACCTATACACTGAGAACAGCTATATGGGTGGTGACACAGAGCTATAGCTAGGTTAGGGCACAGTCTCGTGAGCTTGTGGCTTCTATAAGAAAGTGGCTAACAGAACTGGCAAGAGGGGAGGGGTATGAACGTGGTAGGTCTCCAGTCGATACAGATTCGAGGAAAGCATCCCAGGCCTCAGGACAGGTCTAGCGGTGCTTGTTAGAGACTTTTAAAAAAAAGGATGTGGCCCACATCTTGAGGCTGCAGGTCCCACTGTGGGAAAGGACACAGCTCCGCATCTCCAGACGGCTAGAGTCTGGGTTTGTGAGGTTCTGGTTTGTGAACACCTATGTGGTTTCCCATCTGTGAGGCACAGGATGCCCCTGAGCTATGTGGAGCCCAATGCTGATGTGGCAAGAGGGCAATGGGCTGGGTGGACTGGGTAAGCACATCTCCTCCAGTGGACCCTGAATGCCACCCTCCATGGTGGCTGCTGGGGTCCTGTTCTGTTTGGCTCTTTATAGTTTAGGGGATTCTTGCAAGAGTCAGTCGTGAAGAGTTGCTGGAGGTACAACATCCTGAGCCCCACTTTCTCCACAGCCAAGAACACAGTGGTGCGTGGCCTGGAGAACGTGGATGCGCTGGAGGGGGGCGAAGCTCTGTTCGAGTGCCAGCTGTCCCAGCCTGAAGTGGCTGCCCACACCTGGCTGCTGGACGACGAACCCGTGCACACGTCGGAGAACGTGGAGGTCGTCTACTTCGAGGATGGGCTGCGCCACCTGCTTTTGCTCAAAAACCTGAAGCCACAGGACAGCTGCCGCGTGACGTTCCTGGCAGGGGATGTGGTCACGTCTGCCTTCCTCACTGTGAGAGGTGCCGAGCTGAGGGAGGGTGCGGCTGGGTAGATGGGATGAGGCTCTTCTGCCGGAGGTGGAGCAGTGAACAGAGGTGGTACTGAAAGGTAGAGAAGCTGTCCTCTGAGATCCCTCATCAAAGGCTGTGCAGGAAGGGAAGAATGCTGGATTTGAGTTCTTCCCACCTCCCAAACGGTGCTGTCAGCGCAGCGGAATTTATAGGATGGAAGAACTGGTGTCTGGGTTGAGAACCACATGTGAAAGGGTCATTTCCAGAGTGATACTCAATTGACACTGAGAACTGCCACTCTTCAGGGGTGGGGACCCCAGTGAGAAGAGTGATATCTCTAGGATCTCTTCCAACAAAGGCTCTGCCTGTCTGGGAGAGATGGTGGGTGTCTCCAGACTCTTCCCATAGGTGGCTGGACTTTGGATTATAGGGATTTAGAGACAGTGGGAGTGGGGCAGGAGATGGGGAGGCCAAAGAAGTCTCTAAGACCTCCCTGAAATCACTCAGGATGTTCCCCTTAGAGGCCCTGGCAGCCACCAGAGCAGTGACAGTGGGACCTGCGGGTGAGGTTTGTTGACTTTCCAACATGAGGCCTACCTGGACCAGGAGAAATAGGTGAACTGTCAGCGTGGGACACCTCCGACTTGAGGCTGGGTTGAAGGAGGCTTTGTGAGGGCCAGGGACCTTGACTCCTTTTCTGGAGCACCCCACCCTCTGCAAATGCTCATCCATCCTGCTCCCCACAGGCTGGCGCTTGGAGGTCCTAGAGCCCCCACAAGATGCATCTGTGAAAGCTGGTACGCAGGTGGGCTTTACTTGCGTGCTAAGTGAAGCAGTGTCTGTGGGCGAGGCTACTTGGTACATCAACGGGGCTGCCATCCAACCTGATGATGCTGACTGGACAGTCACCTCAGATGGCAGCCACCATGCCCTGACGCTGAGCAGTGCCCAGCCCCAACATGCAGGAGAGGTCACGTTTGCAGCACGTGATGCCGTGGCCTCTGCACGCCTCTCTGTGCTGGGTGAGTGGTTGGCAGAGACCCCTGCCCTATAGTTTGGGTCTGAGGCACACCCAACCCCCAACTCCTTAACCCCCAACCTCAGATGAGTGACCATCAAGAGCTGGATTCTGTGCTGTTCCATCCGACCCTCAGAGCCTGAGGATAGTGTCTCCTGCAGGTCCAGTAGGGTGACTGACTAGAGAGGCTTATCCTCTTCCTTGAGTAATCCCCGAAGCCAGAGTCCCTTGAGATCTTACTCTGTCCCTTCTTTTTTGTCTAGTGCAGATCTAAGCCCAGCTCTTGGGGGGAAGGGTCAAGAGGAAGGAGGTCCTCCAGTCCCCATGGCTGCCCTTAGTGGCGGATGCATAAGATGCACAAACACCAACCCTTGGTGGCCTCAGGAACATCCCTTGCTTCCCCCAAACAGTCTGCGCCACTGGGTTCAGCGTCCTACAGAACTCATAAAGGGGTGTACCCCAAAGTGTATGAAATGGCTAGTACTGGGCCCCAGCATCTGCTGGAAAGGACTGCAGGCCCCCTTGTGTGTGCTAATCTGCCCTCTTCCTCACAGCTGTCCCCGATCCCCCTGAAGACGCTGAAGTGGTGGGTCGTAGTGACCACTCAGTGACCCTCTCCTGGGTGGCTCCCATGAGTGATGGTGGTGGTGGTCTATGTGGCTATCGTGTGGAGATGAAGGAGGCATCCACAGGCCAGTGGCAGTTGTGCCATGAGTTGGTACCCGGCCCAGAGTGTGTGGTGGACGGCCTGGTCCCTGGGAAGACCTACCGCTTCCGAGTGGCAGCTGTGGGTCCAGCAGGTGCTGGGGAGCCTGTACATCTGCCCCAGATGGTCAAGATAGGTAAGTGACTGCTTTCTGTTCAAAGGGGCCCAGCTGTGCAAGGTGAAGGGAGGGAGCCTTATAGGGTGGGGCAGTGACCCTGGCTGATGTGGCCTATCCTCTGTGGACAATGTTCTTCAGCAGAGCCAATGGAAGCTAAACCAGCCCCAGCCCCAGCCCCAGCCCCGGCCCCGGCCCCGGCCCCAGCCCCGGCCCCGGCCCCGGCCCCGGCCCCAGCCCCGGCCCCGGCCCCGGCCCCGGCCCCAGGCCCAGCAACACGGCAGGCAGTGGTTGGTGAAGATGTGTGTCTGGAGTTGGAAGTGGCAGCTGATGCTGGCGAGGTCGTCTGGCACAAGGGAACAGAGCGCATCCAGCCCAGCGGGCACTTTGAGGTCGTCTCTCAGGGTCAGCGGCAGATGCTGGTGATCAAGGGCTTTAGGACCGAAGACCAAGGGGAGTACCGCTGTGGTCCCATCCGGGGTCTGGCCTCCTCAGGAGCTGCCACGTTCAATGGTGTGTCTGGGCTCTGGAGCCAGATGCTCTGGGAGGGGGAGGGGTTGATTGGGCCTTCCTATTTGATGTGTTCTGGAGACAAAGCTGAGAGTCCTTTCCATGACTCCATGTGACATGCAGAGAAACCAAGGCTTGGCCAGATGAGGCAGGCCTCATGTGACTGAATTATTCTGTAGGGCAGCCTCCTGACCCTAAGTAGGATTGGCGGTGGACTTCATAAGTTCTGGGACCCCCTGCCCACAAGAGTTTGGAGGCCTTTTCTGAAGCTACTTCTACTTGGAGCATGGCCCCCTCTCAGTGTACCGTGCATTCCAAGGCGCTCCCATGCACTACCCACCATCAGCACTGTGACCCACCCCTCTCTGAGCATTGCCCTGGGGAGCTCCCTCTGCATTCCAGCATGTCCCCACTATACCCTTCCCTTACTCCTAATCCCCCCCTCCCCCCCATGCCTGAGGTCCTACCTGCACTAAGAGTCTCTCGCTCCTCAGCCCATGCTCTCCCAACTGTCCATCCCTTAACTCAGCCCTCCTGATGGAAGCCCTCTGTGTTCTGGGCACCTCCTTTATCCACATGCTGTGTGAGGGTCTCCTCCCTTGCCTTCTGAGCCTGCCCCAGTGTAAGCACATCCTCTCTATGTAGTGCTAATGTTCCTGTGAACCTGGGCTCCTATACCAGAGGCAGGGCTGAAGAGGTGGAAAGAGGTCCAGTTTTATTTTTGCTGAGATATATTCTGTTCTGATCGAGATACTATAGGCCCCTTGCAGGAGGTAGACTGAAGCAGATAAAAAATGGGGGTAAGGATCTGAGGCTTGGAGCATCTCAGAATAGATAAAGATACCTGGTGTATGATGGAGAACAGAGGTCCAGATGACCACAGCCAGGTTAGACCCCATCCCGCGGCACAGGCAGGCTTGGGCTTGTGGCTCTGTCTGACCTCACCCAGTGACTATTCTGTTGCTCTCCTCAGTGGTCATGACCTCGGGCTCTGGAGATGAGGTCCCGGCACAGCCTAGCCTGCCTCCTGAGGCAGCCCAGGAGGGTGACCTGCATCTGCTTTGGGAGGCCCTTGCCCGGAAGCGCCGCATGAGTCGGGAGCCTACGCTGGACTCCATCAGCGAGTTGCCCGAGGAAGACAGCCGTGTACATCATCTGAGGCAGGAGGCGGAAGAGACAGCGCCTGACCTCTCTGAGGGCTACTCTACAGCTGATGAGCTAGCACGCACAGGAGAGGCTGACCTCTCACACACCAGCTCTGACGATGAGTCTCGGGCTGGCACCCCCTCCCTAGTTACCTACCTCAAGAAGGCCGGGGGTCCTGGGATCTCACCCTTGGCCAGCAAGGTGAGCCTTCTAGTTGTCCTGCAAGAAGAGGGCTGGGAGGTCTCAGATCTTTGCCATCTCCTTCTGTGCACATCTCTAATCTCATAACTCACCGGTTCATCCATCTCAATGCTATAATCTCTCCATCTCAGCATCCACCCATTCACCTACCATCCACTCCTCCACCTATGTCTGCATCCATCCGTCTGTCCATCTACTCATCTGCTCACCATCATTCCTTTCATCTGTATAGCAGTCTGACCCTCATCCAAGCGTCCTTCTACACCCCTGTCCATCCCTATGTCTATTTGTCCATTATTTGCAATTCATCCTCTCATAGGTTCACCATCCATCCGTCCGTCCGTCACTCCCGCACATGTTAAACTGTTGGGTCGCTTATCTATCAACCTAGCCCCACCCACCTGTCCACTAATCTATGAACTGTACCTCCTATACTTATATTCCAGTTTATCCATTTATCGTGCCGTCTGTTTGCCCGGTCATCCATTTATCTATTATCTGCCCGTCTATCATCTGGTTGTTCCTCCCCTCGCTCAGACATTTGCGCACTGTCTCCATTCACCTGCTAGTTAGTCTTTTATTTTCTCACCTGTTCGTTTTTCTGCTGACTCGTGTGCCCACCGATCTACCCAACTGTCCATCCATCCATCCACCCTCAGCCACTCTGACCCATCCAGCCACACAACCACCTGCCTACCCGTTTTTTCTTGAATTTTCCACACACCCACCCACACACCTACTAAACAGTTACAAGCGGAGAGCATGACCTTTGTGACATTCCCCACGATGTTGTTGGTCCCCTCTGGGTCACCGTATACTTTGATTTCTAGGAAGAGCATTTGCTGTGCAGAGTAGGAGTAGCAGGGCTCCAGCAAGCACCTGAGCAACCTCTAAACGGGAGGCAGATGGTTGCTGGAGTGGTCCTTGGCCTGGAGTGTTCTTGGTCTTCTCTTCCCTGTCTTGTTCTAACCTCACATCCTGTGTCCACAGCACGAGGCCCAGGTGACCATGTCTGTGAAGCCACAAAAGCAGCAGGAGCCAGTAGTGTCCACATGCCCACTGCCGGGAGACTTGAGCGCAGAAGATTTGAAGGATCCATCCCTAGACAAGGCGGCCGTGAAGATCCAGGCTGCCTTTAAGGGCTACAAAGTGCGGAAGGAGATGAAGCAACAGGAAGGGCCTGTGTTCTCACGAACATTTGGGGACACAGAGGCACAGGTTGGGGATGCCCTGCGGCTGGAGTGTGTGGTGGCCACCAAGGCTGAGATGCGGGCTTGCTGGTTGAAGGATGGCATCGAGTTAACAGATGGGCGACACTACCACATAGACCAACTCAAAGACGGTACCTGCTCTCTGCTGGTCACTGGCCTGGGCCCCACTGACTCTGGCCGTTACACCTGTCAGGTGAGCACCAAGTTTGGCCGTGTGAGCCACAGTGCCTGTGTGGTGGTCAGCGGGACAGAGAGTGAGGCTGAGAGCTCCTCCGGGGGCGAGCTGGACGATGCCTTCCGCCGGGCAGCAAGACGCCTGCACCGTCTCTTCCGCACCAAGAGCCCGGCTGAGCTCTCAGAGGAGGAGCTCTTCCTCAGCGCTGATGAAGGCCCCGGGGAGCCAGAGGAGCCTGCAGACTGGCAGACATACCGAGAGGATGAGAACTTTGTTTGCATCCGTTTTGAGTCACTTACAGAGGCCCGCCGGGCAGTCACCTGCTTCCGTGACATGTTTGCCACCATGGGCATCGGGGTGGAGATCAGCCTAGGGGAGCCGGGACCCCGGGGAGTGGAGATGCGCATTGGCAAGGTGGCCCCCACTGCCACCCCTGCGGTGCCGCTTGCAAAGACACCTGGCCTGCAGACTTCAGATGCTGGTGAGTAAGTCTGTGTGCTGAAGTGCACAGGTGGGGAGCTTGGCCTGAGGTAAGGTGGAGAAGAGGAGGGAGGCTGACTGAGCCAGAAGGGAGCTCTAGCTAGTTGTCTCCCAGCCTATGGGGATGGCAAAGCCCTGACTTTGAGGTTAAATAGCTGAATTTGAACCCCAGTTCTGTCTTCCATCAGTGGTCCATATTGAGGTCCGCTCCTTATGATAGATTCCATGTCAGTTACTGAGAGTAAGACAACTTCCATGTGCACTGTGTCTCTCCTGGCCACCAGGAGGCTATAATGAATGCCTCTCAGTGCTGTGTCTTGAGACTTCTCCCCATGCTGGGGCATCTGGGGTTTAAGACCCAGTAAAGTTCCAGCCTGCACATCCTCTTCTGTCTGCCTTTTCCAGTTAGCCCCTTCTCTGCCTCAGGGTAGCTGGGAACCAAGAACAAATTTTTAGAGACCAAGGAAGGGAGAGAAGCTCAGGGTGTCTAGCTGTGGAGTTTGGGAAATCCCTTACAGGAAAAGCTGCTGTTTCGCACCACCCTCTAATGGCAGCCTGCACGCACGTGGTGTCTGGGTATGATGGGCACCCCATGGCTGACTCTTGGCACCCTCTATCTGCCTGTGCCAGCCCCAGTGTTCCTGACTGAGCTGCAGAACCAAGATGTGCAGGATGGGTACCCCATAAGCTTCGACTGTGTGGTAACAGGCCAGCCTGTGCCCAGCGTTCGCTGGTTCAAGGATGGGAAGTTGCTAGAGGAGGATGACCACTACATGATCAATGAGGACCGACAGGGAGGTCACCAGCTCATCATCACGGCTGTGGTGCCCGCAGACATGGGAGTCTACCGCTGCCTGGCGGAGAACAGCATGGGGGTCTCCTCCACCAAGGCTGAGCTGCGTGTGGAATGTGAGTGCTGGACTGAGCTGGGTGTCTCCGGGGTGGCCTGGGCATGGTCTGACCACCTCCCAAAGACCCAACCCCTAATACCAATACCACACTGACTAATTGTTTTTATATGTTTTGTGTGTGTGTGTGTGTTCCATGACACTTGTGTGGTTGTCAGAGGACAATTTGTGAGAGTTGGTTCTCTCCTTCAACCAATTGGGTTCTGGGAATTTAACTCATGTCACTAGGTTTGATGACATGCACCAAGTGGTTTGCTGAACCACTTGGCAAGCTCAAGCTTAACGTCTTAAAATGTGTGTTTCTGGGTCATGAACATTCTGTATACAATAGCGCAACACTAGGGAAATCTAGTCCCTCTTACCATGTCCTGTACAGAAAGCCCCCAGGCAGTTGGTTTTGAGGCCTATATCCCTTTAACCCCTCATGGTATAGTAAGAGGAACTGGAAGGTTCTGCATGTGCCATTGTAATTGATGAAGACCACAGATTGTTTGACAGCTATAGATCGTTGGGCCAACGAGGCTTGCAGTTCATTATAGCCTGAAGTATGGGCCCAGTCATGGGCTGGGGCAGGGCAGGTGCATGAAGCTGTTGCCCTTTCCCATGCTGAGGAAAGGTAGCTTGTCTCAAGACAGCATGGTCCGAGCCTCACAGGGACAAGGTGGTTCTGGTGTTTTAGACCTTGACCCAGAGTCACCCTTCCTTCTCCAGTGACCAGCACAGACTATGACACTGCTGCTGATGCTACGGAGACCTCATCCTACTTCAGCGCCCAGGGATACCTGTCCAGGTGGGGTCCCTCAGAGATGGAACAGTTCAGTGGCTGATTCTCCCAGGGCCTCTGAAGAGGCAACCTTGCTGTCTGGGGTGTGGGGGTCAGGGCATTTGGATTGACAAACCAAATCTTGGCGACTTCCACCAGGCCATGGTGGCTCTTTTTCTCTGTCCCTCAGTTTGGGGAACATCAGTATCCCTCCATGTGTGACATCACCCTCCTGCCTTGAGCTTTCTTACTTATTGCTTTATGGGTGTCCCCTTGTTTGTCCTTTCTGCCAGCCGGGAGCAAGAGGGAACGGAGTCAGATGAGGGGCAGCTTCCCCAGGTGCTGGAGGAACTGAAAGACCTCCAAGTGGCCCCTGGCACACGCCTGGCCAAGTTCCAGCTCAAGGTGAAAGGTGAGGAGCTGGTGAGGAGTGGCACTGTCCCACAGAACAGAGGCCACGTCCTACCAGCCACAGATGGGAGGGGATCCCAGACAGCAGTGTTTGGGTGGTCATGTGTGTGTCCTGTCCGTTTGGTCTCTGAGGGGCCTCTGTTCTGGGTCTTCTATTATCACTGGGAGACGGCCTTGGGATGACCACCTGCCTTTGCTTACCTCAGGCTATCCAGCTCCCAAACTATACTGGTTCAAAGACGGCCGGCCCCTGACCACATCTGACCACATCCGCATGACTGACAAAAAGACCCTACACACACTGGAGATTGTCTCTGTCACCCGGGAGGACAGTGGCCAGTATGCAGCCTACATCAGCAATGCTGTGGGTGCTGCGTACTCGTCAGCCCGGCTGCTGGTCCGAGGTGGGTGCCCTGAAGGACTAAGCAGAGGTGAGCTGCAAGCCCAACCAGCCTTAGGGCCTGGGCTCTGCAGTCATTGCTCCAGTGAACAGAGACTCAGATGGCCAGAACTCAGCCTTGCAGGGAACAGGTGACCATGGTGGCCTTGAGGCCCTGTCTTCCTGATTGTGGAAAGTGAATTACAAACTTGCACCAAATTGATCTTGCTACGAGTGGCTCAGTACTTCCTGTGGTCTCTTTTGCCAGAGCTTGGGAGATGTGACTCCTAAGCTGCTGGGTTGTGTGCATGCCCATGCATTTGGGTGCAAATAGAGGCCACAGGTCTGGGGAGGTTGTGGGTAGCAAGGATGGGTAGCAGTACCTCATGCGTTAGGTCCACGTGGCCTGTGGCCATCCCCATGCTAAGTGGTGAGTTCCACAGCTTTCCAGATAAGGTTTCATGAAGTTTGGGCATCTGCCTTGGGAGTGGGGCTGCTAGGACCAATGCAGCACCATGCATGGGGCTTGGGGTCAGAGCACCCATGAGGGCTGATAGTCTGACTCTGTGTTTTCAGGTCCCAGTGAACCAGAAGAGAAGCCAGCATCAGGTGAGAGAGCCCCAGATGGGCACGAGAGGGTTATAGACCATAGACAGGAAGCCAGAGTGGCTAGACCTGGGGCTGCCTGCCACACAAGTGTGGGTAGCCAGTGGGCATAGGTTTCAGGAGATCCTCTGGGATTAGGACACCAGAGGTGCTTTTTTGTTTGTTTGTCTTTGTTTTTGTTTTTGTTGTTTTTGTTTTTGGTCAGGGGATCACTATGGATTGACTGTGTCATTCCAGATGTCCCCGAGAGGCTGGTGCCACCCCGAATCCTGGAGAAGTTCACCCCCAAGAAAGTAAAGAGAGGCTCCAGCATCACCTTTTCAGTGAAGGTGGAAGGTGAGGTAACTCACAGACAGGATGACAGCTACCCACGATGCTCTGTCCCTGGGGGAAGGGCCCAGCTCCTGGTGGGGTTCTGTCACTATCAAGGAGGAACTCACTGCCCTCTGACCTTCAGGACACCCGGCCCCCAGTGTGCTTTGGCTCAAGGAGGAGGCAGAGAAGGGAGTACTGTGGATTGGCCCTGACACCCCGGGCTACACCATGGCCAGCTCTTCGAAGCAGCATAGCCTGGTCCTGCTGGACGTAGGTCGACAGCACCAGGGCACCTACACATGCATTGCCACCAACGCTGCTGGCCAGGCACTGTGCTCTGCCAGTCTGCACATCTCCGGCTGTGAGTGAAGGGTCAGGGTGGCAGGCAGGATCGTGTCCATGGGAGGGGCTCCAGAGCTGGACAGTGTACAGACTAGGGCTTTGCGGGGGCATGTTGACCTTAAACATCTGAGGGAGCAGGCTTCTCTTCCACCGCTCATTCTCTCCTCAGGACACCCCCAGAGCATCTCAGGTCTCACAGTGCAGGAGAGTTTGGTGTGGGGTTCTGGAGTCTCTCAGGCCCAGCACTCATTCCTGCTCTGTAGGGGGGGGGGGGCGGTCTCCAGGGTGAGCTGAGCTCTCTGTTCCAGAGGCTTGCCTAGCCCTTTGTGGGCTGGCACTCTGAGAGTAGACCATGTTCTTGGTTACCATGGTCAGGACCATTTGAAAATGGTCCCTGCTTAGGGTTCAGAGAATACAGTCCAGATTCCTGGGGCAGCTCAAATATCCTGAGGATATCTAGACCTGGAATTAGATGCTTGAGGATCCAGGAATTCACACTGATGACTCTGCTCTCTTGACAGTGGCCAAAGAAGAAGGGCAGGAGAGTGTGAAGGAGGCCCTCATTTCCTCCTTCCTGCAAGGGTGAGTGAGGCTTTCTGAAGGCCAAGGTCACAGAACAGGCCTAGGAACTGGGAACAGTACAACTATGCCGCCGGTGGAGACCAGTCTGTCCCTCAGTGTAGACCAGTTGTGGCTTGCACAGGCTATGTCCCTGCGCTCAGCCCTTCCCTCTCATGCCTTAGTTTCTCCAGTTTATGAGGGTTTCTCAGGATCCCTCTGGTGTGGAGTTGATGACTGGTGTCCTAGACCATTGCCTCCGGACCCTTTTCCTGTCAGGAGCCTCTGCCCAGGGGGTGGAAGGTGGTAGCTCCTACCTCGGGTCTCTCACAATGCCCCTGTTTCCACAGGACAAGCCAAGCTGTCTCAGCCCAGATGTCAGAATCCACAGGTTTTGCTGATCTTGTCGGGCAAAGGAAAGGTACAGGCAGGGTGGGCACACCTGGAGCCCTTTCCCCCAAAGCCAGGGCAGGTGAAAAGGAGTCGCCTGGCAACAGGGCTGGGTTAGGAGTCCTCACATCCCTATCCTGAGCTTTGGTTGGAGTCGGAGGCACTTGTGACCTCAGAGGATCTGGGAACCTGTGAGATCCCAAGGGTAGCCTAGCCTAGACTCAGAGCTCATGCCCAGTGGGCTGTGGAGGCCAGTAAGCCTCGCATCAAGAGTGAGGTGGCACGCACCATATCCCAGGTCCTCCACAGCCTGACAACCATGGTCTGACCCCTATGCAGCTCTGTCCTCTTTCACCCTCTACCCCACAGCTATGATGGCCACCTGCTGTCAGTGTGTCCACTGTCCACATGCTACCTGCTGTTCAACTGTGCCGACTGTGCCCAAATCATAACCCAGATCCCGGCTGTGCCATCCACCGCCCCCTCCCCAGTTGGATCTGTCCCTTGACTGCCCAATGGATATCCTGTTGATCCTTAGCTACCGATACTGTCCCTCAGCTGCATCTACGGTGTCCCCTCTGTCCAGGCTTGTTTTTTCTTGCCCTTAGGCCCATTGGCTCTGGCCATGGCCAGCCTACTGTGGACTTCATATGGCCAGCCTCACTACCCCATGTCTAGAGGCTGCTCTCCTTGGCCAAGCCCAGCACCATCAGGAAGCCTGGTCTTCTGTGTGTTACATCCCTTAGGGACAAATGTGGGCCTGTGGTGTAGGGAATATTCAGCAGATACCTGGTGGGGGATGGTTGATTGAGGCTCACTTGTGTCACCCCAGGTGAGTCCCTGGTGGCTGAGGAGGCCCACAGTCACCTGTCCCTTGCTGAGGTGGGAACAGAAGAGTTCCTGCAGAAACTCACCTCGCAGATCACCGAGATGGTATCGGCCAAGATCTCGCAGGGTGAGGCGCTAATGTGTGTCTCAAGGGGGTGCTGGGGCCAAGTGCTCTTGAGCAGAGAGGCAGAGGCTCTCCTGCCTCCAAGATCTGGAAGGCAGGGGAGGGAGGACATCACAACCCTTGTGTCCATCCAGCCAAACTCCAGGTACCTGGAGGTGACAGCGATGAGGAGTCCAAGACGCCATCTGCTTCTCCTCGGCATGGCCGGTCACGTCCTTCCTCCAGTGTTCAAGAGTCCTCCTCAGAGTCAGAGGATGGGGACTCCCGTGGTGAGGTAGGTGGGCCGGGACCCTCAGGGAACATGATGGGGAGGGGCATCCTGGAAGACAATGTAGGGATGAGAGGTTCAGGGGGGGTCCCAGGGAGGTCTTGGAACGTGAGTGTGTTACTGGGCATCAGGAGATGAGCTCCTGGCTTGAGGGAAGCAGCGTCTGCTTTGTGTTCCGAAGACACATTTGGAAGCAGGAACTGGTGAGGAACCAGGTCCGTTCCTCTGGCCTTCCTACACGGTTGCTTTTTCTGAGTCTTCCTCCCTCCTCCTTCCACCCGCCCTCTTTCTTCCCTCCTCCCTTCCCCCATCTCCCTCCCTAAGCAGGTGTCCTCTTCGGTTCCAGGTGGCAGGTGGGCAGGTGATAAGATGCCAACGGGTGTTATAGGTATCTCCGACTAGAGACCCTGAGGGTGTAGTGCTTTCTTTTGGCAGAAGCCAAGGTAGAATACCCACATTCCTGACACCCTTTGGGAGCCAGAGCCTGCACTGAATGTCCCCAAGGCTTCTGTCCTGTGTTCTGGGACTTGACAGGCTTGGCTGATACTCAGGGCTCTGAGAGGCAGCCCTTCCCTGGTGGCTGCTGGGCCTGACAGGCCTGGCTGGTGGCTCTATCCTCCCCACCCCCACTCATTTCGTCTCTCTACTCAATCAGATCTTCGACATCTATGTGGTCACCGCTGACTATCTGCCCCTGGGAGCCGAGCAGGATGCCATCATTCTGAGAGAAGGCCAGTACGTCGAGGTCCTTGACTCAGCCCACCCCCTGCGCTGGCTTGTCCGCACCAAGCCCACCAAATCCAGCCCTTCCAGGCAGGGCTGGGTGTCACCTGCCTACCTGGACAAGAGGCTCAAGGTACTTGGCTGGGGATTGTTGTCCTCATTAGGAGGTCAGAAGCCTCCAGCCTCCGCAGGGGCAGAGCCAGAGCTCACAAACTACCTCTAACTGGCACCTGTTTCTCACCAGCTGTCTCCAGAGTGGGGGCCCACTGAGGCCCCTGAGTTCCCCGGCGAGGCTGTGTCTGAGGATGAGTATAGAACGAGGCTGAGGTGAGTTTGTGGTAGAGCTTCCCCTGGCCGGCACACTGCTCACAGGGACCTGTTGCCCGCCCTCTTTCAGGGTCCCGATGGAGTTCTGACCTGCTGCTTTTATGGAGGCTGTGAACGCCTACTCTGTATCAGGGATGGGTGGAGACAGAGAACAGAGTTGGCACCGGTTTGTCGCTGATCCCTGCAGCTGGGCTGCCCTCACATGGCCTGTGGCACCTCACTTCCCTGGTTGGGGTGGGGGTGTGCAGATATGCAGAGAGTGAGTGGTTCCTCAGGCACGCCTCAGCCTCGCTCTAAGTTGATAGTGCGTTTCAGGAGGCAAGAAGTACCAAATGTGGCAGCTGAGGGGATGGGCTATGGGGGAGTAAGCCGTCCTGCACTTTCTCCTTCTGCCAGCTCTGTCATCCAGGAGTTGCTGAGTTCAGAGCAGGCTTTTGTGGGTGAGCTGCAGTTCTTGGAGAGCCACCATATGAAGCACCTGGACCGATCTCCCCGGGTACCCGCAGCTGTGGCCAGCCAGAAGACAGTCATCTTTCGTAACGTGCAGGACATCAGCCATTTCCACAGCAGGTGGGGGGGGGGGGCTGCGTGCACACACATGTGGGTGGGGCTGCGTGCACGCACACATGACTACGAGCATGCAGCTCCTACTTGCAGGCCAGGCTTCAGGGAGGGTGGGCAGGAACTGAGGAGGGGGACAGCCTGTGCTAACATGTCACAGGCAGAACTTTCCTTGCTGGATATCTTGATTATGCAGGGTAAATCCTGCAGTATGCCTGCCTCCAAGTGGTGTGTTCACAGCCCTGCATGTAGAGTCTTATGTGTAGGCATACACATGCATGTGCACACATGTGTAGATGCATAGCTGCCACACTGTACATGCCATGTTCTTGACACGTATGTGAATACTTGTACACACACACACACACACACACACACTCATACTTACATGCCTGCTCATGGATATGCAGAGTGTTTTATATCCTGTACTTGACATACCTCACAACATATGTGCCAACATGTCCACATATTTGCAGGTTTTTATACATGTGCACTGTCATCCAGGCATACAAGTACATACGAGCATACACATGCACACACCTGTACCTAGATGCATCCACACCACAAATGTCCACACTACACTGAACATACACAAAATCTGCACATACATGTGTCCACATCTGTGCCTATTGATGCGTATATGCATGAATGCCATTAGAAAACCTGCATGAGTATGCACACACACATGAATGCTTTTGTACATGTGCACTCATAATATATGTGCATACTCAGGCATGGGCAGATGGGCACACACCCACATCCTTCCTGCACACATGACTCAACATACTCTCCTTCCTGGGGCTCAGTTCTGATTAGGGCCCTGGTCTTCTTCTTGAGGGGAGGGCCTGGAGCTGGTCGATGGCGGGAGGTGCTGACACTGTCCCCCTTTGTGGTAGCTTCTTGAAGGAGCTGCAGGGCTGTGGCACTGACGATGATGTGGCCATGTGCTTCATCAAGAACCAGGAGGCCTTTGAGAAGTACCTCGAGTTCCTAGTGGGCCGTGTGCAAGCTGAATCAGTGGTCGTCAGCACCCCAGTCCAGGAGTTCTACAAGGTACTTCCTGTCTGTCTCAAGCCCACCCGCCCTGCTTGCTCCCAGGCCCCAGAGTGATGAATGCTTTCTAAGGTGTAGGTCCACTGGTCTATGTGGCCAGCCCAAGTTCATCTTCCTCAGCCCACATCACTGCATAGCCACCCCCTTCCTGCGCCCTGGCTTAGTGGGAAATGCATCAGGAGTTCCCACAGTTCAGGATTCCTCAGCTGTTATTTAAACTGCCCAGGCCTTATGCCACCACCAGGGACATGGTGACCTAGTATTACTCGGTGCAGGACTGTGCATCAGTACCCTTGGCATCATACTTTAGCTCTCAGGGGACATAGTGATGCTTGGGGGCAGGCTCAGAGCTGTGCCTGTGACACCTCTGGAGCTTAGCCTGCAGATCAAGACTCTAGCCATCAAGGGACCATACATTCATGCACAAATCCAAATTTTTGGTTCCTACAGAAATATGCAGAAGAGACACTGTCAGCCAAGGACCCCACACAGCCACCCCCACCTCCTCTTCAGCACTACCTGGAGCAGCCAGTGGAACGGGTGCAGAAATACCAGGCCTTGCTGAAGGTGACATGCTCCAGCCTCATCTGTGCAGGCTGCACCTGTTGGGGGAGGGGGGCGGGGTCCCGGGTTCATAGTGTTCTGGATTCATGACTCTCGCACCTTACCTCAGGAGCTAATTCGCAACAAGGCCCGCAACCGGCAGAACTGCGCGCTGCTGGAACAGGCCTATGCTGTGGTGTCCGCCCTGCCCCAGCGGGCTGAGAACAAGCTACACGTTTCCCTCATGGAGAACTACCCGGGAACGCTGGAGGCCCTGGGAGAACCTATCCGCCAGGTGGGGCCGTTGGTTTCTGGGGTGGAGGCGGCGCTGTATGAGGCCTTTAGAGGTGTAGCAGTCGGTGGTGTAGCATGGCTGTCAGTGGAGCATGAAGGGCGTGGCTAATCAGAGTCCCATTCACACTTCCAGGGCCACTTCATAGTGTGGGAGGGGGCTCCAGGGGCCCGGATGCCTTGGAAGGGCCACAACCGGCATGTCTTCCTCTTCCGAAACCACCTGGTGATCTGCAAGCCCAGGAGAGACTCTCGGACTGATACCTTCAGCTACGTGTTCCGGAACATGATGAAGGTCTGTATGTGCAGGGGCTGTCTGGGCCTGGGTAGGAGCAGAAGATGTGCAGTGGGTGGAGGCCATTTTGCTTCCCAAGCTTTAGGGTGGGCCCTGGTGGCCAGTCCCTCGGCCATGGTTGCAGGGTAGCCTACGTGGGTCCCGCCTGGATCCCACATCATCTGAGGGTGGTCACATTCTCCTCACAGCTGAGCAGCATCGACCTGAATGACCAGGTAGAGGGGGACGACCGTGCCTTTGAGGTGTGGCACGAACGGGAAGACTCTGTGCGCAAGTACCTGCTGCAGGCACGGACAGTCATCATCAAAAACTCGTGGGTGAAGGAGATCTGTGGCATCCAGCAGCGCCTTGCCCAGCCTGTGTGGCGTGAGTGTCCTTTTGTGGGCCATAGTGGTCATGACAGGATGGGGACATGACCTTTTTAACCCTAGTTCTCCGCCTGGGCCACACCCTGGCTGTTAGGACCCTGAGTCTCAGGTAGTTGGGTGGCACTATCTTAGCCTTTGCTACTGGGTATAAGAGGGGATTGTTTTGGGGGCATGGGGCAAAGGACTCCACTCTCTCCCCTGTTGACTCTCAGTGGGATCTAAGTGTCAGGTTACCCCTGACTAGGGAGGGGACACTTAGGGGCATGGTGGGAAGATCCTACATAGGGACCCGAAGTTCAGGGCATCCATCTGGATTCTGCAAGGTATCAGGGAATCTTGAACCCTGGACCAGCTCCCTCAGTCAGAACAGAATCATCCAAACCACATGGGGTTTTATTATGAATTAATTAATTTTTGGTGCTATATGCATATATGTGCACATGTGTGTTCACATGTGTGTTGTTATGTGGGCCTGTGCATATGTGCTGGATCCTGCTCAATCACTCACCCTTTGCCTATTTCTCTGAGTCAGGGTTTCTCACTGAACCCGGAGCTTACTCTTTTGAGGAGGCTGGCCCGCCAGTGAGCTCTGCCTCTATGGTGTGAGGGATACAGGCACACGAGGCTATAACTCCATGTGGGTGATAGGGATTCGAACTCAGGTCGTCAGGCTTGTACGGCAAATGCTTTTACCTACAGAGGAATCTCCCCAAAGCCCTCCAATTTCCATCATGGTTCCAAACTCGTCCTACTGTGTATCCAACTCACCCACTCTCCTCATTCTAAGTTCAGACCCCAGATGGTAGTAACAGCCACACTGTTGGACATGGGGTACTGGCATTGGTTGGAGGAACCTACCAGGGTATATGCAATCAAGACCGTAGGCCTGACCTGCTACACATATAACATTGGGGACCCCCTTGTGTCTCCTCAGGTCCCCCTGAGTTTGAAGAGGAGCTAGCTGACTGCACAGCCGAGCTGGGTGAAACGGTCAAGCTAGCATGCCGAGTGACGGGCACACCTAAGCCTATTGTCAGCTGGTACAAAGGTATATCCCAGGGATGAGGACGGCCAGCCTTACTGTGGAGCACTGGCTCAGCAACACGGATGAATCTCTGAAGGATGTGGGATCTAGCCAGTGGTACACGAGGGGCAGGAGACAGGAGGGTCTAATCAAGAGCATGATGATGTAGGGCAGAGGACAGGTGATGGACAAATAAACCAAAAGCTAGGCAGTGCTGTGGTCACCCAGAGAACTAGTGGTGTTGGGCAGTGACAAAAAGCAGGACAGCTGTCTAAGATAACAGACCTCAAAGTCTCTGCATGACTGAGAGGCAGACATGAGGGCCTGGGTAAGCCTTAGCCATGAGGCCGAGGAGCAGCCTGGTCAATGTGTCACATGGCATAACAAGCAGTCTCATGGGGAAGCTAGGAGGAGGGAGGTGGGCTTTGGACAGTGCAGGGATCGAGGGTCATGGTGCACATACTTCACACTCAGCTGTGGACCACCCCATCACAGATCTCACACACATTGCACATACTTGTATGTGCATGGCCCATATATGTAATATGAACATTATACTGGTGCATACTGAAACATGCCACATGCATGAATATAATACACAAGTATACACTAGACATACATACATGCATGCATGGATACACGCTAGCATGTGTATACACACACACAGATGCATACACATTTGCATATGTATACTACAGGCACCACGTGGCTCATGTTGGCCATTAGGACACATTCATTGATCAAAAGCAGTATGTTAAGAAGAATAGATGGTTTCCTGAGCCCATCTGCTATGGTAGGGGTGTGGACACCCCACATGATACAACCATCCTCTCTGTAGACTTGAGAGCATCTCTCGGTAGCTTTCTGTCGAGTGTGTAGCATAGCTTTGTGTCTGTTTAGTTGGGGGTGAGTCCCAGTGATGGTGTGTTGTGGTGGCTCCATGCAGTCCTGGTTGTCTGCTGAGGTGGTCTCAGTTTATCACATGTTTATCTTTATTTGATCCATGCTTTGTGACTCCTAAGAGGGACTCCTGTAATCTGCCACTCTAGTTGTTCACGCGGCAGAGCAAACAGCTGGACCAGTAAGAATATAATGTCACTAAGGCAGCAACAGGGGCAAAGCTCTAAGAATGGCCTTGAACTCTATCCACTGAACAGAGAGCCACATCTCTGCCCAGATGCAGAGTTTTGTGTGCTGCTGGCTTCCTGCTCATCTGAACAATGAGTGATTCATGGATCCAGACCCTCAGGGGACCAATGCAGTTTGACATTGGGGTAGGATGTCATTGGAGGCGGACAGAACACCCCACTCTGGGAGGATAGCCACCTGTCCAAGTTGGGAATCACAGTTGGGAAACCATCTCTTTCATTTGAAGAGGAAAGCTGGATACACACTGCTGGTCATGCTTGTCCTGGAGTCCAAACAGGCTCATCAATAGAAGAAACACTTAGGACGTCACTGGATTGAACATCTGGTTTCCACCGGATTCCCACACATGCCAAGAGTTGACTTTCAAGAGCGATGTCTCTAGTGGCCATGTTGGAAAGAGGTCAGATCCAGCCCCAAGCTGTGCCTCCCATGCCAGAAGACGTGGGCTGGCAGAAGGATGACTCTCAGAAACGAGAAGCTTGCCCAGGACCTTGCAAGAGCCTCATAACCCTAGAGCTCCCACTTGCTGCTGCTCTGTGCCAGCGTCCATAGTCCTTAGAAAGGAAAGAGATTTCTTTCGATATCAGGGTTTGGAGGCTGAAAGTCCTAAAAGCACGGTGTCACGCAGTGAGGCTCCTGTTGGCCAGCTGCAATATCATGGGGGGTTGGGGGTGTACATGGTGGATGGAGGGAGCAATTATGGGAATCAAGAGGGACTCGGGCTGGGCCTGCTCTCAGAATAACTCTTGAAAAATGGAGGTACTCCTAGAAGCCAGCGTCAACCCCTTCTCAAGGCACCTTCCTCAGTAGCCTAATTCACTTCAGCTGGAGCCCTCCATTAAGAGATTTTACCACCTCAATATCATCAACACTGGAGACCAAGCATCTACCACAGGAACCTTCAAGGGACCCACCCTGAAACCATAGCAGAACTCAAAGGAGCCCTCCTGTGGGGAGTTCAGAAAACCCACTGCAAGCTGCAGGCCCTGGTAATCCCTTAGGGCAACTCCAAAGTGGCTGGGACCACAGGGAAGACATGGGTGGGACACGCACTGTCCTCAGGGTCCAGGAGTCCTCTAAGGTGTTGGTTCTCCTGTGGAGGTCAGAGAATCCAAAGGACGAAGTTTGTTATTGTGAATGCTGATGTAGTTCTGAGGCACTCTGTGCTGGGAACAGAATGCTGAATCTTAGGTCTCTCAGTCTGCACTGCTGGTGGAGCTCAGTTCAAGCCTGGCTATTTGAGATGGATACTTCTAACTTACCAACCCAAAGAGTGCTGATTCAGCAGAAATGTCAAAGAACCGTGAAATTCTGAGCGCTACGTCCAGACTTAGAGGTGCCTTGGATGTATGTTACATACCTGGTCCTGTGAACTCAAAGGGATGTTGGTCTTTATTATGCAAGACAAAAAAAGGAGCCACAACTGGTATCCCTAACATAGCCATCAGCAGCTACTAGTCTCACCAAGGATGTCCACATCAACTGGAACTACATGGACAGTGCCTGGTCTGACTGAGCTAACCCATCTCCTGTAGCCAGCTCCCTGATGTCATCATACAAGGGCACAGAATATGACTTGACCTCCATGAATCCTTGGACACTTTTTCCTCCTGGGTTCTGTGTTGTCTCTGTCAACCAATCTTGGAAGGGACAAGGAGACTGGGGTGGGTAACAGTGACCTCCTGTGCTTTCTATGTGCTGTGGTGTCTGTCCCACCCGAGTGCAGTGTGTCTGTCCATGGTGGAGAGGCACAAGCAGACTGAGCATCCAGAGGTAGAAGGCAAGGCCGTTGCCCTCAGGGGTCCTCTCAGTATCAGTCTGGTGGGACTGGAATGGGGCATCTGTGTCCAGCAGAGCTGGAAAGCTGACACTCTTTCTCAGGATCCCCACATGTGTCTATAATGCATTCCAGCCCCCCTGGCTCCAGAGAGAGACAGCCAGAATGATCTATCAGGATATGTGAATTTGTCTTGTTTTGCTTGCTTTGAATATTAATGGCTGTGGATTTCTCTATGGGAAAGTACCTGTCCCTCTCCACCACTCACCCAGGAAAGAAGCAGGCTAGCCTGACACGCTGAGGTGGGTGTCATATGGTGACTTCGTGGGAGATTTTAGCCTTTAAATCTCTTACCACAAGGCCATGCATTACCTTGAGTGACTGTTTCAGAATTTGTTTCCTGTCTACAGAGGAGATGACTTGCAAAATAGGTGTCTGGTGTGTTCAGGCACTGAAACGGATCGAGAGTGCCTACCTTTAGGATGAGCTGGGACAGCTTTGCTGGACGCACATGTTCCCTGAGAGAGAGAGAGAGAGAGAGAGAGAGAGAGAGAGAGAGAGAGAGAGAGAGAGAGTATGTGTGTGTGTGTGTGTATGTGTGTGTGTTTCTGGCTGCTCATGGCTGAGGAAACTGGAACTTTAACTGTAGGAGGAAAGGCACAAGGGTGTGGCCTCAGAGCGGGGGGGGGGGGGGGCCCTTTTGACCGGCCTGGTACTGAGGTCTGAGCGGTCTGCTGGGACTGGTCTCCACTCACTCAGAGGAAACCCTGGGTGCTTGTCTTGCCACAGGGCTGGCTGGCTGTAGGATGGGGTCGGATGTGGGAGGAGGAGGAGGAAGAGGAAAAGGAGAAGAGGAAGAAGAGGAAGAGGAGGAAGAGGCGTTAGGGAATTGCTCATGCAGACTCTAGATTTGGGGTCAGAGGAGATTGAAGGAAGAGGAGTTCACATCAAGTGTGCTGGACATTTGTCCCCGTGTAAGATCCCTGCGCTTATTGAGTGTCTTCTACAGTTCAGGCCCTCGCACCAGCCTCTGTTGCTAGAATGTTGAAGCTGGCCAGAGACAGATATCTGAGTCAGAGCCCTTGTGGAGAGACACTCAGAGATGGGGATGGGAGGAAAAGAGGGGAAGGGAAGAGGAAGCAGGAGGGCTGGGGGAAGAGATGTGGAGAGACAGATTGCAGCCAGCCTTTCACTCCTGGGCATCGGCCTTTGGGACCTTATTCCATGAAAGCTTGTCCCTGCTTTCCAGATGGGAAGCCAGTGGAGGTGGACCCACACCACATCCTCATTGAAGACCCTGATGGTTCCTGTACCCTCATCTTGGACAACCTCACTGGCATAGACTCTGGCCAGTACATGTGTTTTGCGGCCAGTGCTGCTGGCAACGCCAGCACCTTGGGGAAGATTCTAGTACAAGGTGAGCAGAGGGAGGTATCTAGTGTGACTGAAACAGTCCACAGTCAGTGGTATGGACCAGGGTGTGGTAGGACTGGTGCGTAGAGCCTGTGGGTGTGGAGCAGGTGGGGTGACTCAGGGCTTCCCCGAGACTCCCAGAGGATAGTCACTGCTGGAAGTGAGGACAGCGAGTTTCCACCCAAGGGCTCCATCAGCTCCGTCACAGACGTCTTTCTGTCCTTCCTGCCCTTGCCTGCTTCTGCCCACAGTGCCCCCACGATTTGTGAACAAGATCCGGGCCACACCCTTTGTGGAGGGTGAGGACGCACAGATCACCTGCACAGTGGAAGGAGCCCCATACCCTCAGATCAGGTGAGGCCTGGGCTGCAGCTCCTGCTGGTGAAGGGGGGAGGCTGAGCAGTGTGATCTCCTGAGCTGGGGAGGTTGAATGTGGCCACTGATCACCGAAAAGCGCGTATCATGGGGCTGTGACTCCTGCTGGACATAGAGCCTTCTGTGGCCAGGAAGACATGGCTCAATTGTAGCTTCCAATAGAGGAACTTGCTGAAGATACTGGATCTGGGGCAGCCTGTAGGGGTTCTAAGCCAAGGTAGCTTTATCTGGGGGCGACCATGGAGATGGCCCTGACAGAACACTGGATCACGGGGCTTTCTGGCTGGTTCCAGGTGGTACAAGGATGGTGCCCTGCTAACCCTGGGCAACAGGTACCGGATGTTGAATGAGCCCCGCAGTGGTGTACTGGTACTGGTGATCCAGGCGGCCAGCAAGGAGGACCTGGGACACTATGAATGTGAGGTGAGGCACTGCATAAAGGACAATAACCATCCTCCAGGGTCTGATAGGCCCAGGCTCCACTGTATAGGTGTGGATGCTCTAGGCTGGCCAGACAGCATCAGACTTCTGTCACCCACCATCCCCAGCCACCTGTCCTCTGTCTTGTAGCCTCTCCTTTCACATCAGGCTGGTCCCTGTTATCTTGTCCCCTTGCCACTGTCCCCACCATTTATTTCAAGATGATGCTTAGCATTTGCCAGTTGGAGGGGACCTAGTGCTGACCTCTGCTGTCAGTCCCTGATGTGAAAACGTAGTGCCTTTTACCCGGTGAGTCTGGTAGACACAGCTTCAGGACAGAGCTCAGCCTTGCCCATGCAAGCTGGCCTCCGTCTCTGTGTTCCTCGTCCTTGGATCAGAGGTGGAAAGAGTCTGAATCCTGTGTATATCCCTTGTGTGGCAGTCAGTCTCCTCTGTGTAGCTTTGGCTGTGGCCCAAGGGCCCGTGACGTCCCTGAGACTTCCTGGAAATGAAGGTGCTCAAATTAACTCTGGTTTAGATGGCACAGATGCCAGGGGCCATGTGGTGACTTAAATTAGTTATAGCTAACTCCATTTCCAATTTTCTACTGTTTCGGGTGCTCGCGATCTCCCTCTCTTCAGAGGACAGGACAGCCACAGCCTGGCCAGGGGAGGGAGAGAGCAATCTCCGTATTAAGAGTCTCTAGGGGAGCCCCTGATTGGGCCAGGACTCTTATACAAAACATACTCAGGGTAGTGACCCCGTGCTAGACCATCAGAGTGGTGTAGACTCCTCCGAGGGCCCAGATTCCTTGAGGAGCCTAACTTCTAGAGGGCTTCTGCTGTCCTTTTGACAGTTGGTGAACCGGTTGGGCTCAACGCGCGCTGGCGGAGAACTTTACATGCAGAGCCCTGCATTGCGAGCCCGGGACCAGCACTGCCGGGAACAGCTTGTGGCTGCTGTGGAAGGTAGGTTCTGTGTCTGTGCTGTCTCAGAGACTCGTGAGTTTTTAGCCTTTGGTTGGAACCTCCACTGGTCGGGAACAAGCCTGGTGGAAGTGAAACACTATCATCGCTGTTTCTAGGGAGGTGGCTAGTGTCTCAGGGTGGGGATTGATGGAGGCTGGAAGTTGGGAAGGCCGCATGTGAGGTCAGAGGAGGCAGCTGCGGGGTCATGGACGCAGTTGCAAGCGCCACCAGAAGGCCATGAACCCAGCACGAGAGCTGGAAATTGCCCTGGATGACGGGGATCCCACAGTCCTACTCAGTGATCGTGTCTGAAGAAAGGACACAGCAGGGCTTACATCAGCTTGACAGGAAGTGCTCAGTGCAAGTGGCAGGCAGCAGGAGTCGGTGAAGGGTCCACACTGATGCAGAAAACATGACTGGAGCAGAGGCAGGTGTCAGGACATCTCATGGGAAGGAATCAATACACAGTGAAGTCCTTGTCTTGGCCCAGGGCTATTCCTGGGCTACCAGTGTGGGGGTAGGAGTAAGCTATAAAATAAGCCTCATTAGGAGCTAGGGAGATAACTAAGTGTTTAAGAGTATATGTTGCTCTTGCAGAGGCCCCGAGTTCAGTTCCCAGGACCCATGTCAGGCAGCTCACAACTGCCTGTGAATCTAGGTCCAGGTCTCCAGCACTGTCTTATCTCAGTGAGCGGCAGTGCCTACATGGACAGGCACAAAATCAAAATAGATATTTAAAACAAAATAAATAAGCCTGCCTAGGGACAGACGTTGAGTTTTGTTACTTATTCTGAGACGTGAACAAATGTCGTTCATTTCAGTTAGGCCATCAGTGATAGAGAATAGGGCATCAGTAATAGAAGAATTCTACACACATCTTGGTAAAGTGATAAATTTGTTGGGATTAGACGCATAGGTGAGGGATTACTTACAGACATGGAGAACTCAAAGGCAGCTGTTTCACTCCACGGTTCAGCCCAGCATGGGTGACGAATCTTGAATCTACATCTCTGGAGCATGTCACCCATTCCACACACATGCAAGCAGCTCTGTGGAGGACTTAGTAATGACTATTACTTTCCGAGCCTTGTAAATTTTGTTCACTTCCCGTGTCTTCATGTGTTTCCCTTGTTAAAGGCATGCTTCAGTTTGGAAGACATAGCTATGTGGTATCCTACCCCCTCCCCTGGCTCTTACATCCTTTTTGATTCCTTTTTTGTGTGTTCCCTGGTCTTGGAAGGAATGGTATAGGCATCTGATTATTTTTTTCTTCCATCCATGGCTGAGCAGAGCAGAGAAACAGTAATTTGGTTTCAGGACCTAATAGAATCTGGGTCTCTATAGCACACCGCTCACTGGAAAAAAAATCATCTGGAAAAAAAAATAAGTTTTCCTCTTTGACTGACCAAAATTGGCAGCAGCAGAAAGTAATGCATGCAAATGCAAACATTTAGACAAGAACACCACAGCCAGAGAAGAAGATAAGAGTAGTTGCCTCCCCTGTCTTGTCTTTGCTCTACCATATGGGGATTCCCCTCCCCTGGAGACTTTAAACCTATAGGAAAGTAGATGGCTGTCCCCATACCAGTCACCCACGATTGTACTAGCAAGCACATCTTGTTTGGCTTATTAGTATTGTAGCCCACAGAGCCATTCAGAGCTGATGAGGACTGATCATGACCCTTCTCACCAGTGGTCCAAAAGGGACCTCTGGTACCAGCCGGCAAAGAGGGACAGCTTCAGCAACAGGAACTTTATTTAACCTTGATACACCATAGTGACTACAGCCTCTGTGGTTTGGAAAGTCTGGGTGACCTCCACAGATCCCAACTTGTAGAGAGGCAGCCCACCCCGGCCACTGCGATTTTTAGCCAACGATCATGCGCTTCTACTAGTGTCTCCCCGTGCACGCCGGTGCTTTCATCTGAACTCGGTCACTGCTCCTCCAGACACTTTGATAAATCTGTAAGACTCTCCTCAGGGCTCAGCATTATATGATAAGACCTTTTCTTTACAGAGAGTGGGTGGGTTCTCTGAAGGCCAATCATCCACTCCAAGTAAGTGCCAAGCGGTCTTAGTCAGCCGGGCGTGTACTAAAAGAGGAACACCATAAATGGCCAGTATAGTAGAAAAAGGTCACATTTCTCTCTGTTTCTTCATCAAGAGCAGTATCAGGTACAGGGGGGAGGGGCTACAATATCTAGTCTTCCGTAATTCACAGACATTTTCCATGAGCCATCTGATCCCGTCACGCTGAGGCATTGTTGCCACTGCAGGACCCCTGTGCATCACCCCACCTTTGATGGTCTTAGTGCAATGGAGCCCGAGTTGCATATGTTGGCATCCGTTGCAGGATCCATGCGACCCACCACTTAGTATCTTTGGTTCTCTTGGCCCCTGTGCAGGCACCACTAATGTTGTGTGGCTTTTAACTAGTGAGAGGAAACGTGTTTATCCCAGAAATGGCGCGGATGACAGATTAAAATGCAGTTCTACCCAAGTCTAGCTTAGTGAACCAGTGAGATTACTGGAGTTACTCTCCGGACACGATGCGGGTATCACTGGAAGCTCACTTCAGCAAGAGTGAGGAGTCAAAACGACATGTCCTGGGAACTCTCAGAAGAGCCTGGCGACAACTCTGCTGATCAAAGTCTCCCTGGGAGCAGAGCAGCGCCTTGTGAATTTTATTGATTTCTTGAGTCTTAATGAACCTCCCTCCAAGAAGGAGTGCTTTGATTTGGAGGAAATGATTACATAAGGAGAGTTATGACACTTGCGTGGACAGTCAGGATGGGAGGACCAGCTAGTGCTCTCCCATCTGGAAGGTGCTCCCAGATACTGGAGAGCCTCACAACTTGGGGGAGGGGGGGTATGCAAACAGAGACCAGACCAACATCGAGTGAGTCGAGACTTCCATACTAGAAGGAGCTCAGTATATGTCTTCAAGTGCTGAAAGCAGGATTGTGTGGTCCCTTGGCCACTGGAATCAGTTTCTGCCATTTTGTGGTCCTGTTTTTTTTTTTTTTTAAACCCCCTCAGAAGTGAGCCAGTCAGAGCTCAGTGGCTCAGCCTTGGGACCTGTGATGTCCTCCATTGTCCTCTCAGAGGGCCCCCCCTTCTATGATGAGCAAATGTCTTTGCTTCTCTTACCCACCTTGGACAGGCCCTTTTCGGTGATTTCCCACACAGTCTTTCTGACCACAACCTGGTAACCGTAGCGCCATGCGTACTTGTGTCTGCCGCCACTGGTCCCATGTACCTCCTGTCTTGTGCATATCCTATTGTGCACAAGAACAGTCTATATACTCATTTATTTGTGGCCATGATGAGTCTTTTTCTGGGACTCGTGAGTTGGATGTGTATCAGTGCCTTGGAGAGACAAGAAGACTGGTCCCCGAAGAGCCTGGAGCCAGAGTCCTGCCAACCTGCTTCCTAACTCCCGTCCTGCTTCCTGTTAACCCCGCGGCTCTGCAGCCAGAAAGGCCTGACAGAACTCTGTGGGTGTTGCTGCCCTCTTGCTTCATCCTGCATCAGGCTGGCAGCCCTGCTTTGCACAGTTGCAGCCTGCCTGTGACTGCCAGATACTCCCAGGCTCCAAGCTGGGCTGTGAGCGAAAGAACCAGAAATGGTCTGAGAGGTGTTGTGGCCACCACCCTTGAGAGTAGTGAAGTGGGATCCATTAGGGAAGGGAAGTGCTTGAGCTGGTGAGGAACACTGGTGGGGAGTTCTGTGCTGGATCCCAGACTCTCACTGTGGGATCCCTTCCCATTAGAAGAAACCTACATGCACACACACACACACACACACACACACACACACACACACAACTATACCTATACTCATGTGCATGCACATATATGTGACATGTGTGTATACATACACACAATGCATACATGCACATATGCACACATGTATGCATGTGTGTACATACATATACAAGCATATATATGTGCCTGTGTGCATATGCATGTATGTGCCTATATATAAGCACATAGTAAATGTATCTTCCATACACACAGACACTGATGGCACTTTAACTCATGTGCACCTCAGCTTTTCCATCACCCTTCTCTATGTGGCCTTGCAGCAAATCAGGAGTCATGAGTTAGTGTCCCAGGCTACAGTCATGGGCAGTTCCTTGCCCCCAAGAGTATAAAGAAGGCTACTCAGATGTGAGGGTGCAGGTGGCCTACAGGCTGCCTACTGGGGTGCATCTGAGACACCAACTGAAGAGCCCTCGTGCTGGACTGGGTGGGGACAGACGCAGCTTGTTTCTGGACCTAGAGCCCCACATAGTAGGTGAGAACTACAGGCCCCACTTCCTGGATATGGGGGTAGAGACATACTTGGGTTGTCTCTGTTGGGAGAGACAGGTCCCTTCCAATGCTGTGGCACTGTCTAGCGCTGTTCCTAGAAAGATATCAGTGGGGATCCCCCACCGGGAGTGCCATTTTTGGAGCTCCAGGATCAACCCCCCCTTCTTAGTCTTTGTGATTTTTTTTTCTGTAAAAGAGGACCAGCTGGCCTAGCCTGGCCTAGCCGAGCTGAGCCTTTGTGTGGCCGCTGGCTCGCTGTGCAGCTCCAAGCCCTCGCATTCCCTCTCTGGACTCAGATTCCGTGTCTGAGCAATGGAATCATATGTATGACACCTTCACAGGACTTTGTGGGCTGTGGACTAAGTCAAGAGTGAGGGTTTTGTGTAGAGGCAGACTTCACCCCACCCCCAGCCTCTACGGTACCCTAAGGACACTAGGTGCTTTCTTCACGTGACATGTGAGGTTGACACCACCATGTGAGGTTGACAGGTATTGCTCCCATTTCACAAATGAGGGAACTGGATTCCCCCAACAGCCAAGGTCTCCCCAGGAGCACACAGACAGGCTGAACCAGCCTGTGCTCCCACACAGCAGGTTGTTATGCTGCCAACACCACTCAGATAGCTCTGCCCCCCAGGCGCTGCTAGTCTGTAATGGTTGCTGTTCCGACTGTTTTCTTTGTAGTCACTGAGCAGGAGACAAAAGTCCCCAAGAAAACCGTCATCATGTAAGTGCAGGCGTGACTCTAATCTTCCTCTGACTGTCGTGCCAATGCATGCTACTAACCTCCTCACCTTGCCAGGCCGGTGCCCTTGCTGCCTGCCCGCCTGCCCACCCGCCTGCCCGCCTGCCTGCCTGCCTGCCCGCCTGCCTGTGCACACAACCCTCACGCCCCAACCCCCACGGTCACAGCACCTTGACTCTCAGCCACTTTTCACCATCTGTGGAACCTCCATACACCACAGCTCTATTCCAGGTTTCAGAGCACATTGCACAGGGTGGCAAGATAATACCCACCTCACGGTGATTTGCCAGGGTGGTGGCCTTCCCCAATGCCATTTCCCTGAATGGGCTCAAGACAGACTTCTGCCCTTTAGTGACTGAGAGTTTAGGGACTCTTGGTGACAGGGCTTTCTGCAGCAATGGGTCCCCATTCTATAACCTGCTCTGCCCGATGCAGTATTTAAATATGTTTACTGCAACAGAAAGCAAATCTTGAATGTGATCCAGTTTTTATTCATTGGATCTAAACTAAATGGTGCTACAGTGGTGGGTGTCGTAGCCCCGGGGCTCTGTGTCCCCAAGCCTCGCCCTTGCATTTGAAACATGGGAAAGCAGAAGCTTTGAGAAGCAAGGAGGCCATTTCATCCACCTCTGTCCTTCTAAGGTGGGCTGCTCCCACAGTGCCGCCCAGCCTACGCTCACCACCCTAGTCCTGGAAAGGCCCCATGCTGGAGTTTGGCATAGATGGTTCTCCATACCTGCCGAGTGGGGAGCAGTATTATTATAAGACACTTTGGGACATCAAGACCAGGGTCCCTGGTGCTCGATCGAGGAGACCCCAGATAGCCAGTATTTGTGACATAGCTCTGGAAAAATACTCAGTCTTTCCATTTTTCTATCCATACCTCTGCTGGGAGCAAGATGCAACTGAGCCCAGACTTAAATCTTACCGAGTTCTAGCCAATACCTGCCACTCATCCTGGTGCCTCAAGTTCTGCTTCCTCCTGTTGCTCTGACTCCCATTTTGGAAGGGTGGAACTCAGGCAGGAGACAGGGCATGGGAGAAGGTAGAAGCCGGTGGCAGCCCAGCAGAGTCCAGAGCTAAGGCAGTCCAGGTGTACTCCTTGGCCTGGTGAGGCCTTGCAATTCTCATCCTCTCAAACCCAGAAACCAGGATCTGGGCTGCAGGTCAGAGCCAGCTGCACCCTGAGCTTGGAATTGTGCATGTGACCGCCACATCAGCTAGCCATCAATCCCTATTAACTGAGGGGCTTCCAGCACTGAGGTTCGGCCTGGTACTATCCCTAAGAACTAAGCACAAAGCCTGCTCAGGGGGTGGAAAGAATGGGAACCAGCACAAGGAGCAGTACAAAGCACAACTCACTTTGTGTTGGGAAGCACCTGGAACTCTTGTTTAAGGTCATATGCCCGAGCCTGAGGTTGACCACTGGAACTTTGTGCTTTGTTTCTTTGGTTTCCTGTTTTCTCAGCTAGGGTAGTACAGGTTGGCCTCAAGCGCATGTGTAGGAGTTTGTGCTGTTTTATCCTCTGCTCACTGACACACGCACTAACTTGGGCTCTGACATATCCTGATGGCACTATGCTGGGTGAGGTTGTGGGGCTCTTGGCCATCTCTTCTTGGGCCCTCTCCCCCCTACCAGAGAGGAGACCATCACCACCGTAGTGAAGAGTCCTCGTGGCCGACGACAGTCCCCTGGAAAGTCTCCCTCTCGCTCACCCTCCCGCCGCTCTGCCAGTCCACGGAGGCCAGGGCTGTTGGCCCCCGAGATGCTGTACCCACCAGGGACCAGCCCATCCCGGAGGCTTGAAGCAGAACAAGGCAGGAAGGCCCCGGTGCCTGCACTGTATGTGACAGAAGCTGAGGCCCACCCTCCAGCCTCGAAGCCCCAGCCCAAGTGGTTAGAGGTGGAGGAAACCATTGAAGTCCGGGTGAAGAAGACAGGGTCACGGGGTGCATCTCCTGTCCGAGAGATGACCAGCTGTGGAGAGGGAATCCTCTTCACACTGCCTGGCGGGGTCCCTGGTAGAGACCCAAACTCCAACAACTCCAACAACAAGAGTGTGTACCAGGAAGCCCGGACCCGGGGTCCCGCTGTGGTCCATGTCGGTGAGCCTTTTGTCTTCCAAGTAGACTCGGTGGGCAATGTGGACTGGGTTGCTGCTAGCCCTGAGCCAGAAGCAGTCAGAGCCTCGCGGGAGGAAGAGAACGTTGAAAGGGAGGAAGGATGCAGTGATGGAGATGGGGATACCTTCCTGATGGAAGAACCGCAGGACACGGACAGCCTTCAGGGCCGTGACCCCAAAATCCTCACACGCAATGGCCGGGTGCTGACATTGGCTGACCTGGAAGATTATGTACCCCAGGAAGGAGAGACTTTTGGCTGTGGGGACCCCACCCCCAGCACCCCTGATGAACCTCCCTGTGAAGTCTCTGTGCTCCAGAGAGAGATCAGCGAGCCCACTGTGGGGCAACCTGTCCTGCTCAATGTGGGACGTCCTCCAGGCACCGGCGCCACCCCCAGCTTCTTCAGGCCAAGTTCCCGGGTCCACAGCCCTGAGAGCGTCTCCTTCCTTTTACGCGAGGCCTGGACAGGTCCAGGGGGTGCTGCCCCTTGGACAAGCTCCCTCCGTACCCATGTCCATAGTTCTGTTGACGGTGGCCACGGGAGCTTCAAGACAGAGGTCTCCACCCAGACAGTCAGCTTTGGGGCTGTAGGAGAGACAGTCACTCTGCATATTAACCCAGATGGTGGAGAGGCCCCAGGCCCCTCCCAGGGCTGATGGCACACATTGGGGACAAGGTAAGGGAAGTGTCCCAGAGCCTTGGACCCTGCTAGGTACCAGCATCAACCCTGGAACCCACAGCTTACCTCGGGGACCTCCCCCCCCCCCCCCCCGTTCTTCTCCAGCCTGGGATTGAGCCTTCCTTACTTTCCTGCCCGGTCCTGCCTACCTCACTGGACCTGTTCTCTGCCGGGAGGATGGAGGAAGTACCTGCACAGTTGGAGTACACTGATGTCACTTCAGAAGAGCCCTGGCCAGGAGCAGTCCTGAGACTCTGACTTTGGACTCCACCTCTCGGGCCCTGTGGGGCTCTAGAAACAAGATGTGGACTTCGGTGTTTGCCCCGAGAGACATATCACCACTGAGGGTCTTCTCCAGTGCTACACACCCAAGACACGTGTGGTCCTGTCACCAGCTCTGCAGCTCTTCAGGACCACCTCTGTGGTGGACATGGCTGTAGGGTGGGGGGAAATCCCTGGTCATTGCCCTGACGAGAACAATAAATCAAGTCCCAGACCCTCCTCTCTGCTCTTTCTTGCTTATTCACCCAGATGCTCAGGGTCCCCTCCTCTTGTAGCTACCTGCTAGACATACTCTCATTTCTTCAAGGTTACATCTCAGGTCACTTAGGCCTCTAGGTTGATTACCTGTGTGCCCTGATGAAGTGCATGCAGGTTCCAGCCTACCTTGAGGTTCATGGGTAGTGTCTTAAGGTTTTACTGCTGTGAACAGACACCATGACCAAGACAACTCTTAGAAGGACATTTCATTGGTTTCATTGGTTTACAGGTCAGAGGTTTAGTCCATTCTCATCAAGGAAGGAATATGGTGACATGCAGGCAGCCATAGTGCAGGAGGAGCTGAGAGTTCTACATCTTCCTCTGAAGGCTGCTAGCAGAATACTGGCTTCCAGGCAGCTAGGATTAGGGTCTTAAAGCCCACACTTACAGTGACACACCTACTCCAACAAGGCCACACCTTCTAATGGTGCCACTCCCTGTGTTGAGCATATCCAAACTGTCACAGGTAGATTAGGGACAGGACTGGAATTGGTCCTTGGCCAATAGAGCTGGTTCTTGGGACTCACAGTGTAACCAGGGCAGCCACCACAGTCACTTTTGGCTGCGTGGGGCTGAGCAGGCCTTCCTAATCCCTGGGTAGCTGAAGCCATTGTAGGACAAATGGGGAGTCAGGAGTGAGAATGGGTGACCGTTGTGTCCTAGGCTCTTGGTGTAAAGGGGTCAATCTCACCATCTGCAGAGTAGCTGACTTGAGATTCTAGCACTTGTGAGGGGATGGGGCCCCAGGAATCCTCTCACCCCGAGGCCTGTTCTAAGGGTGCTTCTGGCCTGTTGGGGTTGGGAACGCCTGTCCAGGTTGTGTCTGGGGATGTCAGAGATGCCTCATCCCCAAGTACTAAGGAAGATCTAGGCTGGGAAGGCTCTGGGCAGGGAGGGGAGGTTATTGGCAAAGAAGTGGTCAGTAGTCCTGGGGCGTGTATGTTGGGCCCCCCACGTAGGTATCTGGAAGGAGGCACGGGGGAAAGTACAGGAGCCACACCCAGGAGAGGTTTAGAGGCATGCCGGGGGTTGCTTACTAGGATTTGGGTAAGGGCACGGGCCTGGACTGGGTTTGGAGCATTTAGGTGTGGGGTAGAAAGCTGTCAGCCATATGAGGTGAGGCGTGAGCTGCCCTGGGGGGTGAGATAAGGCCATGGTTCCTGAACACGCAATCCTATGCCCCTGGCCCTAAATGTGCACCAGTCTGTCTAAGATTTGGGGTCTAGAGCCAGCCCTGAGGGGAGCCAGGGCTCGATGGAAGGTATGGGACTGGAGGTACACTGACGATGGTGGCTTTCTGAAGATGGACTGTCCCTCTAGCTTCGAGGAAGGTGACCCTAGGTGTACATGGATCTGGGGGAGGCAGCAGTGGCCCTGGGCTCAGAGCTCCTCAGTGTGCCATTCCTCTTGAACGGCCCCCTCCAAGTGACTTCCCAAGCAGGGAACAGTGGTAGCAGCAGGTGAGGTGAGAGGGTGAGGGTTGGGCACTCGGAGCCTGTGCCTGGGATTTCCGACTCCAGTCCACCCTTACCTTGTGTTCCCACCCTCCCTCCTGTCCACAGACTCCGCCATGGAGGGCTCTGCCCATCCCGCCCAGGACGGAGCTGACCAACAAGCTGCTTCTGTCCTGTGGAGGCTGCTGGGTTCAGAAGCCCTCAGCCCCGCCCCAGGGGACTTCCCCAACACCAGACAGAGTGAGCCACCTGCATTTGAAGAGGCCACATCCCAGATCGCAGGCACAACTTCAGGTACACCTGGTAAGGCCCAGTAGTGAGGTACTCCCAAGATTCCTCCTCTCCTTGCTAATCCCACCCCATCCTTGGTCATGTGATCCAAAGGACCACCCTGATTGGTTACAAACTTGCAGAGCTCTGGGGCACCTTGGTATCTTTATGGCTCTATGTGTCATCGTGTACTTTGCCTGGTCATGGCTCCTCCTTAACTTGACCTCAGTTTCCCTATCTGTGAATTGGGCCCACCCAGTTCACCTGTGCATGTACAAAGATCCAGAGGTGCTCACTTCTATCTGGAGTTTCAGTGTCCCCCGGATGTGTCATCTGTCCACTCAGTTAGTCCCACGCTGCCACCTATGTCCTGCTGTCATGTCACTGTAACTTTAGCCTGGCTGGATACAGGTTCTAGAGGGCAGAACTCCATCCCAATGCCAGCCTGGCTGGTCTGCTGGGATACTAGGCTTACCACCTTGTGGGGAACTAGAGAGATCTCATATCTGGCTTCAGCAAGACAGCCAGCAGACAGTACTAGATTGTGGAGGTCAGGATTGCCTGGTGATGAAAACTCTGGGTTTTCATCCTGACCCTGGAGCTGCTCTTGACTTTGAAGTCTACCCCACACTGGTCACACGGGGAAACCATGCTTGTTAAAGAATCTCCTCCCCAGCCCAGTCAGGATGTGGCTCACTAGCCTTCCTACTCTCTACCAGGTGAACTCCCAAAGGTCTCACAGCCTGGCACACACAAGGGCCTGGAGCAGGAGACAACAACTTCTGCGTCCCAGGGATGGACTGTACCCATTCGGTAACCTCCCGAGCCAGATGGGTCATGTGCAGAACTGCCCTCCAGAGGGACCCCCAGGGGTGGGCAGGGCAGAACCTACTTGCTTTGGCCTCATGGCCTTGAAGAGTGAACAGGGTGGACTTAAAGTTCTCCGACACACTTCTTACTGGCCCCAGCCCAAACTGGTGGGCAGGGGAGGGAAGAGGGACCTCCCTAGAGCACAAGGTCTCGGAGAGAAGATGGGGGGGGGGCTCTGTGCAAAAATCTAAGTACAAGTAGGGTCCTCATACTGTCCTAGGGCTCAGGTCCCTGAGAGGTACAAAGTCAGGGTTTAGTGAGCAGAGGCCACCCTGTCTTGACTCCAGGGTGGAGGGAACGGTCTGGCCAGGTGCGGGCACCGGGCAGCTGCTCGTGGATGTGCACAGCCAAGTCACCGTGGAGACCACACAGAGGACCTACGTGTGCCAAGCTCCCGACACAGGTGTCACAAGTATGGAAGTGGGCCGGCCCGGTGTGGGTACACCCGCCCTGGGTGCTCGGGGGTGTTTTATGAGCGCCTGATTAAATCACGTGGCAGGCTTTAGCCAGTGTTTCCCCATCTCTTCTTTCTGTGTCCCCTTGGAGGGTCTAGAACTCTCTGGGAAGAGGCAAACGGCAGCAGATGTGGTGCCCGCAGGCTCTAAACCTGAGAGCTGCTATTAGTGCTCTGCTTGCTGTGGCTTGATGAACTTGTGATTGCTTGGCCAGCTGGAGGGAGAACAGGGGCTGTACAGAGGAAGCACTTCACAACCACGAGGTTGGGTCCCCAGAGAAGGAGGTGGACTTTCTGGTCCAAGGGACGTAAATCAAGGCTTTACTGACCACAGGTGTATACACAGTGGGCTATGCGTCTAAGGCTGTGAGGCCTGAGGGTCCCTCCACACGGGTTCTCTTCCCTGCTCTCCCAGGGGCCCCATCCATGCAGGTCACTATTGAGGATGTGCAAGTACAAGCAGGGGATGTGGCACAGTTTGATGCTGTCATTGAAGGCAACCCGCCGCCCATAGTGACCTGGTTCAAGGTAGGAGGAGGCCCAGGCAGCTGTGGGGGGAGGGAGACAGGCTTTAGGAGCTGTAGGGCATGGGTGTGTGTATGCGTGAGACCATGTGGGAGTATCCAGGGGGCTCGTGAACCTCACCACACAATCTGTAACCCTGACTACATAGCCCCACCCTGCATCCCTATCCAGGACCTTCCCAGCCCACTTCTGGCTTGCACCTGGGGCTGGGCACACAGCAGGTATTAGAAGAACTGCTCCGGGAAGGGTGTGTGAGTCCAGGGGCCGGCCTATCCCGGGATAAACAGATGGTAACCCAGCCGGTCTCCTGTTTGTCCAGGACAACACCCAGCTGATGAACGGGGCCCGGCTGAGCCAGCGGCAAGATGGAACTACATATTCCTTGGTGTTGACTGACGTGGCTCCACAGGATGCCGGGGTCTACACATGTGTTGCCAATAATGCAGGTGGACAGGTGCTCTGCAAGGCAGAGCTGCTGGTCTGCGGGGGTGAGTTGGCTGGGTCTTCCAAGGCCCTCCCAGGGCAGGCTGTAGGGACCAGGGAGCATCCGTTGACATTGCATTGGGAGAGTAGTGGGGTCAATGCATGGCTGCCCATACTGTCCCTATCCTGTGCTTTGACTGTAGGGGACAAGCTAGATGCCGAAAAGCAAGTCTATCGGAGAAAACTGCATTCCTTCTATGAGGTTCAAGAAGAGATTGGGAGGTATCGCTTCCTTACCTGCTCCACAATCTCCAGGCCTTCCCAGGACGCCCTCAGCACGATACCTACCATGGGTTTCCTCTCTCCTTCTTCACCCCCAGGGGTGTGTTTGGTTTCGTGAAAAGGGTTCAGCATAAAGGAAACAAGATGTCCTGTGCTGCCAAGTTCATCCCCCTGAGGAGCAAAACTCGAGCCCAGGCATACCAGGAACGAGACATCTTGGCTACGCTCGGTCACCCGCTGGTCACTGGGCTCCTGGACCAGTTTGAGACCCGAAAGACTCTCATTCTCATCTTGGAACTGTATCCTGCACCTGAATCCTTGAGAGAGTTCAAAAAGGCATCAGGTCCCAGACTAGGGCTGGAGTTGCTGAGTGTGGGGGTCCCTAGACCTGGGTGCTATCATGACAAGTACTAGCCCCACATCAGAGGATCCTGATACTGTGACTGTCTGTGTGTGCCAGCAGCTCCTGAGCCTACAAATCCAAGTGGTGTGGTTGGGGGTTTGAACACGAGATCTTTCCTTTCTGTGGATAATGGGTGGGGGCTCCCACAGTCTTGATTCTTAGCAAGGATGGCCTGGGACCCCTCTCAGAGATGACCTCTTAGATATTGCAGAGGAGGCTCCTATTCCAGCTCCTCCTGGTCTCTGTCACACTCATGGGGGCATGTTTGGGGCTCTTATTTATTTCAAAGCCTGGCTGCCCTATCACTCCTGAAGCTGTGTCTTAGGATCCTGGGAAGGGGTTTTTGGAGTGGGCTCTCTGCGGAGATGAAAGGGCGCCTGGGTTCCATTATGCTGCTGTCCAACAGCCTTACTCACCAGAGGGTCTTTCTGAAGGCCCACTTCTCAGGCATGTGAGCCATCGGGGGCCCAGAGCCCCACTCTAATTCCACTCTCCTCCTTCTGGATACCAGCACCCCTAGATCCAGCTCACGGGAGCCTCAGGTCCTGGGTTCCTTTCTGTGAGCATGGGCCCAGGGGTCAGGTGGTTCCTATCAGGTGCAGCAGTTTTTCCTTGACTAAACCCAGGTGCTCATCTGAAGAGCTGCTGGATCGACTCTTCAAGAAGGGTGTAGTGACTGAAGCTGAGGTAATCTCTGCCTTCTCCTTGCCTGAGGGGGTCCCTAGAGTCAGAACCCACGCCCCAGTCCCCAGACATAGCCTCTTTAGACCTGAGTCCCTTATAGCTTCCAAGGTGGCCAGGCATAACCAGCCTCTCCTACCCCTCCTGGCCATACCTGCACAGCTGTATGAGTGATGTCTGCTCCTCCCTGATTTGAACAGACTGCTGCTTCCTGCCTGTTTAGGCCCAGCCCACCTTTAGGAAACCCCCAGATCTGGGGCTCACAGGTTCCTGACCTGTGGGGCCTGAATTAAGACACTTGATGTCAGGAGCAAGCTGGGATGGAATAGAGGAGGAGGCTGAGGTTGACCCCTCACCTGAGCCAGGCCTTCAGGAGGTACCTGAGGCTGGCCGCTTAGTTAGGCCAGGCCTTCAGGAGGTACCTGAGGCTGGCCCCTCTCCTGGGTCAGGCCTTCAGGAGGTACCTGAGGCTGGTCCCTCACCTGGGTCAGGCCTTCAGGAGGTACCTGAAGCTGGCCCCTCACCTGGGTCAGGCCTTCAGGAGGTACCTGAGGCTGGCTCCTCACCTGGGTCAGGTCTTCAGGAGGTACCTGAGGCTGGCTGCTTAGTTAGGCCAGGCCTTCAGGAGGTACCTGAGGCTGGCCCCTCACCTGGGCCAGACCTTCAGGAGGTACCTGAGGCTGGCCCCTCACCTTGGTCAGGTCTTCAGGAGGTGCCTGAGGCTAGGCCTTCAGGAGGTACCTGAGGCTGGCCCCTCACCTGGGCCAGACCTTCAGGAGGTACCTGAGGCTGGCCGCTTAGTTAGGCCAGGCCTTCAGGAGGTACCTGAGGCTGGCCCCTCACCTGGGCCAGACCTTCAGGAGGTACCTGAGGCTGGCCCCTCTCCTGGGTCAGGCCTTCAGGAGGTACCTGAGGCTGACCCCTCACCTGGGTCAGACCTTCAGGAGGTACCTGAGGCTGGCCCCTCTCCTGGGTCAGGCCTTCAGGAGGTACCTGAGGCTGACCCCTCACCTGGGTCAGGCCTTCAGGAGGTACCTGAGGCTGGCTCCTCACCTGGGTCAGGTCTTCAGGAGGTACCTGAGGCTGGCCCCTCACCTGGGCCAGGGCTTTAAGAGGTTACTGAGCCAGCTTCTTGGGGGTTGGTTCCAAACTGAACCCGGCCTTTACCACAGGTCAAGCTGTATATCCAGCAGCTGGTGGAAGGCCTACACTATTTGCACAGCCATGGTATCCTCCACCTGGACATAAAGGTATTGACCTCATGGTACCTCCAGAACTTAGGGTGGGGACAGGTGGGACAGCCTAGGCTTGGATTCTAAGGACAGGGAACTAACTGCTTCCCAATCCTCCAGTGGGGTTTGGCTCTGATGGAGCGGATGTAATGCCCACGCTGACCTGGGGACTCCCCACTGCCCTTTACCAGCCTCAAGGACTCTTCAGGGCTCTCCTAGGCCTGGAGGGTGGGAGTTAGCCTCTCTCATGAAGTGTAGCCTTCAGCAACTTCCCAACTCTGCTTGACAGCCCCCCAACATCCTGATGGTACACCCAGCTCGGGAAGACATTAAGATCTGTGACTTTGGCTTTGCCCAAAAGATCACCCCTTCAGAACCACAGTACAGCAAGTACGGCTCACCGGAATTTGTGTCCCCAGAGATCATCGAGCAGAATCCTGTGAGCGAGGGCTCGGACATATGGTGAGTGGCTGGCCCACCCAGAGGGCCGTTGATCTGGAGCCTCCCTGTCCTCCATGTCTGTGGGGCAGCTGAGGAGCCTCTGAGCCTCTGCCTCCTCTTCCAGCCCCAGGCTTCTCCAATTCCCACATGCACACAACCTTGCCTGTGGGACAGGCCTGGTATGACTCACAAATGTGGTGTTTCCATTCTTGCAGGGCCATGGGCGTCATCTCCTACCTCAGGTAAGCAGACCCTGCCCCATCACCTCTTCCAAACTCACCCCTCGTCGGCCAAGTGCACTGCTGGCCACTCCCCAGCTCAGCCCTGAGACACAGCAGGCAGCTATTTTGGAACCAGGCAGTAGGCCAACACTGATAAAAAAAAAAAAAAGGTGTTGCTTAATGTTTCTCACTAATGCCCCAAGGTCACGAGGCAGAGCTTAGCCACTTCTCTGCAGGGCCGGGAGCTTGACCATGGGGGACTCAGTGACCACCGATGCCCCCTGAAGGTGCTAGTGATATTTTAGCTCAAATTTAGATCTCCTCTGCAGGTTGAACCCCGATTTCTACCTCGGCAAATGCTCCTTCCTACCCTAAGCAGACCTTGAGAGTCTCCTCCCTTTCTGAACCTGAACCTGAGGCTCTGCCCAGCTTACCGCTAGGTGTCACCTCAAACTGACCTTGGATATCTTGCTCAAACCTGAACCTCAAATTAAGGCTATGTTCACATCGCAAGCTGAGCCTGTATCTCTGTCCTATTTTGGACATGAGTCTCCATGTCAGGACCAGGGCAAGCGATCCCCTCAGGATGAGCCTTTATTTTTACCCAAATCAGAGACAAGATACCCACCTCAGGCTCACCGCATATCCCCCGTTAAAGCTGAGCCTCCGTCTCTGCTACGGGCCAACTCCTAATCCTCCACCTTAGCCTGAACCTGGATTCTCATCCCAGTCCAAGCCCTAATAACTAAGCCTGGATCCCTGCTCCAAGCTAACCCTGGACTGCTCTGGTCCAGCCTGGAACATTTCCTAGAATCCTCAGGTCTAGATGAGCGTGGTGCACGCCCAGCCAGGGCATCTTCTCCGGGCGTCAGCTTCCACACTCTCTGCCTTCAGCCTCACCTGCTCATCCCCGTTTGCTGGAGAGAGTGACCGCGCCACCTTGCTCAATGTTTTGGAGGGGCGGGTCTCTTGGAGCAGTCCCATGGCTGCCCATCTGAGTGAGGACGCCAAGGACTTCATCAAAGCCACGCTGCAGAAGACCCCCAGGTGAGTGCTCGCCTGTCCTTCACCTGCCGAAGCTCGTCAGCCCTGTCACAGGACCCACCTGACTGACTAGCCTGCCTGCCTTTCTTCTTCCTCCAGGGCCCGGCCCAGTACTTCCCAGTGCCTTGCCCACCCCTGGTTCCTGGTAAGTAGGCCCAGCTTGGGCTCAGATCGCTGCTCTGCAGAGAGGGAAAAGCAGGCCAAGAGTTCTCCTCAGTATGGATTATTTTGGCCTGTTGCTCCCCAGTTCAGAGGACACTAGTGTCTTCCTATTGGCAGGGGGATTCTGAAGTCCTCCTCGAAGTATTGCTATGCAATTAGCAACAAGGGGTTCCTTCTGTCTTCCTGGGAATCTGGGAGAAGGATTTGCAGTGTCTGAGAGGAGACTGAAGTTTGCTGCTTCCATCCTGCTGGGCCTGCATCCCTGGAGAGCCCCCACCGGGGCGCCAGGGTCCGTTTCTTGTTACCACAGCCACTTCCCTCCCACTGCAGAAATCCATGCCTGCTGAGGAGGCCCACTTCATTAACACAAAACAGCTCAAGTTCCTGCTTGCTCGAAGTCGCTGGCAGGTGAGTCCCCTTTTCCCAGGAAAGAGGTTCTGAGGCCAGGGAAGGGAACCTGAATCTAGCTGTGTGCCCCACTTAGGCCGGGAGCACAGGACCAGGCTGGCCTGCTCCATGATTCTGGGTTCCCTTGAGTGCACAAGATGGGGGGTGGGGGGCAGTGCCAGAGCAGTAGAGCATCCGGTACAGAAGACCCAGATGTCCTGGGTTACCAATTCCTCTGGAGCAAAAAGGCAATGGGCACCCCACCTCCTGCCATGGGCAGTTATGCCCAATGGATGTCCCTCTGTCCCCATTTCCAGCGTTCCTTGATGAGCTATAAGTCTATCCTGGTGATGCGCTCCATCCCTGAGCTGCTCCAGGGTCCTCCAGACAGCCCGTCTCTAGGAGTGGCCCGCCACCTACGAGGGGAAGCCAGTGGCTCCTCTAGCTCATCGTCTTCCTCAGACAACGAGCTCGCCCCGTTTGCCAGGGCTAAGTCGCTGCCACCGTCCCCTGTGACTCACTCGCCACTGCTGCATCCTCGGGGCTTTCTGCGGCCTTCAGCCAGCCTCCCAGAGGAGACAGAGGCCAGCATGCCCTCTGCTGACACAACCGTGCCAGCATCCCCCCAGGGTGCTGGGCCTCCTCCGGCAAGCCCAGGTTGTGTGCCCCGACACAGCGTCATCAGCAGCTTGTTCTATCAGCAAGCGGGTGAGGGCGCAGAGCGCGGGAGCAAAACGTTAGGTGCCAAGAGGCACCCAGCTCGGAGGCGGCACCTGCTAAAGGGCGGGTACATTGCCAGGGCCTTGCCTGGCCTGCGGGAGCCACTGATGGAGTACAGCTTGTTGGAGGAAGAGGCTGCTAGGGAGGAGCAGGCCTCTCTGATGACCAAGACACCCTCCTTCGAGACTGCCCTGCGACTACCTAGTTCCAATGCCAGAGAGGTCCCAGGCCGAAGCCGGTCTCTGGACAACCCACCACTTGCTACTGGTCCCTCTCCTGAGGTGTGCAAAGAACAAGACCTGACCCCGCCCTCCTCGGGATTGACTCATGAAACCACTGCCAAGGACATGGGACATAAAGAAGGGTTCTTGCAGGAGTCTGTCCCCTTCCCACCTATGAGGGGTGACGCTGGGTCTGTTAAGCAAGAGGGATCATCCCAGGACAGTTGTAGAGGGAAACCAGCCCCTTCCTGCCACTCTGAACTAGGTTCTGGTCCCCAGGAGGGATGTGGCCCTCCATCATCACAGTTGCTTGGTTCCTTACCTCCACAGTCGCTGAAGAAGGAACTCTCAACATCCTGTGGCCCACTCTTTTTAGAGCAGCCTCATGCAGCCCCATTCCCAACCCAAGCAAGCCCCCTTCTGGGTTCTGAGAAGAAACCTCAGGATAGCTCTCTATCTGAAGGGCCAATCCCAGTTCCCTCCAGTTCCCCAGGGTCAGCCTCCCAAGTAGGTGCGCCCCCGGATACTGAAGGCTTGTCTGAAGCCGGGGACACATGTGACTTCACGCCTCCTCCACAGCGGCCTCAGGAGCAGGCCACCACTCGGAAGTTCTCTCTGGAGTCCCGAGGGGGCTATGCAGGGGTGGCAGGCTATGGCACCTTCGCCTTTGGCGGGGACGCGGGGGGGATGCTAGGACAGGGCCCTCTTTGGGCCAGGATGGCCTGGGCTGTGTCCCAGTCCTCAGAAGAGCAGGATGAAGGTGTACCTGAGAGCCCTCAACCTCTGGAGAGCTTGGGGCCCATTGCTGAGGCCAGCGGGGCTCCCCCAAGGACCTCTCCAAGCGTCACCCCATGGGAGGAAGTTGAGCAGGTTTCCCTGGTACAGATCCGGGACCTGTCTGGTGATGCAGAAGCAGCTGACACCATCTCCTTGGACATTTCTGAGGTAGATCCTGCCTACCTCAACCTCTCTGATCTATATGACATCAAATATCTCCCATTTGAGTTCATGATCTTCAGGAGGGTCCCCAAACCTGTAGAGCAGCCAGAGTCACCTGATTCAGAAACTGAAGGCGGGCAAGGGCCAGCAGCTTTCCTGGAGGAGGCCGTGTGGCCCTGGCCAGGCGAGCTGGGACTGCGTGCTGGTCTGGAGATTACAGAGGAGCCAGAGGAGCCAGGAGACCTGGAAGCACTGCTGGGCGAGGCTGCTGTGGGCAGGAAGCGCAAGTGGTCCCCCTCCCGTGGCCTCTTCCAATTCCCTGGGAGGTGCCTGTCAGGGGAGGAGCCTGTGGAGCTTGGGCTGCGACAGAGGGTGAAGGCGTCCATGGCTCACATATCCAGGATCCTGAAGGGCAAGCAGGAAGGTAACTTCCCCCATCATCTGGCATGTCCATGTCCCTTGTTCTGCATCCATGGGGCTACCAGGTTCTCTTGTGCCCTCTCTGGCCTCCTCTTCCTGTCTATATGACCCACACCTCCCAGCATGACCCCATAGGTCAAATCCTGATTTCCCCTCTGCTACCCTGACACCCCTCCTTACCGGGTATCTGAGACCATCTCTGATACATACTGGCCACAAAGGCTTAACAGAGGTGGCAGACCTTTGAAGAGAGAGAGGGACCAGACCCCAGATCTCTGGCCCAGGAGCCACCCTAAACCCAGATCCTCTGACCTAGCTCTCAGGACTCCAGAGGCCCTTCATCTTCAGAGTCTCCATAACCTCTGACTTTCCCTACCCCAGGGCCAGCCTCCCAGCCAGATTTTCCAGGTAGAGGAAGCTGGTGCCATCCTGTTTCTCCCCCTGAGCTCCTGGGCCTTTTTCTTCCACAGGTCCTGAGAAGGAAGGGCCTCCCAGAAAGAAGGCAGGCCTAGCTTCTTTCCGGCTGTCAGGCCTGAAGGGCAGAGACCAAGGTAAGCAGGGATCACAACTGCGGGGTCCGGTGTGGGGTTCTGGTACAGAGGGCTAAGCTTGGAAGGCTTCTGTTGGAGCAGAGCAGGGTCCAGGCTGGGCTGTCTGGTCAGGCAGTCTCTTCTCGAGGCTCATCTTTTACCCCCTCTCAGCACCATCCTTCTTAAGAGAACTCTCAGACGAGGCTGTGGTCCTGGGCCAGTCCGTGACACTGGCCTGCCAGGTGTTGGCACAGCCAGCTGCCCAGGCTACCTGGAGCAAAGGTAAGGAGCTGTCCTGGAGTTTGGGTGCTGGATTGGTGCGGACAAGCAAGGACACACAGGCCCAGCAGGATGCTGAGGCTGTCCTGGGGAAAGCCAAGGCTGGCTTTGTCTTGTCACAGATGGGGTCCTCCTGGAGAGCAGCGGCCACCTCCTCATCTCGTCCACCCTGAAGAACTTCCAGCTGTTGACCATCCTGGTGGTGAGGGAGGAGGACCTGGGCACATATACCTGCTGTGTGAGCAATCCTCTGGGGACAGCGGTCACCACAGGCATCCTCCGGAAAGCAGGTGTGTGGTCCACACTGGAAGTCTCCACCAGGCCACGAGGGCTGGGCTGGGAGCTCCAGGACGTCTCATTTTGCTTAGTGAGCAGGACAATTCTGGCTTCTTTTCTGAGGGTCCATGGAACTTGGGGCTTGTAGGGAACTTGAGAAAAGTCAAAGTAGGTAAAGCTGCTTCTACCACATCTAGTGCCAAGGAGTCTATTTGTGTGCTCCACTGCTGGACCGAAAGCCCTTACACATGCCTGAGGTAGGAACTTCCTCTCCTGACTACACCACCTCGCCTTCCTGTATTGCTTTCTGGTTCACATAGCATCAGAGGGCACTTCTCGGATGATGAAGACTGGAACTATTGGCCTAGCTGTGGGACCAGTCCATCGCTGATTGGCCTGTTAGCCTTGGGCTAGGGCACTCAGCAGGGATGAGGCACTAACCAGGGCCACTCTATAGGGTCTGCACTGTGACCCGGTGAGGTTGCCAGCTGAGAGGGATCTAGACAGAGACTGCCAGGCAGGTGGACCCACACTTAGGAGAGGTGCCAGCCTCTTCTATTCACTCTAGCTTGAAGCCCCTCTCCATTAAATGACCGAACAAGTAGAGGGCAGGCCTGGCAGCTGTTGAGAGTGAGATAGGTGTGGCCAGACATTGTTCCTTGAGAGTGTCCATGCTGACCACAGAATTGCCCTTGCAGAGCGCCCTTCATGTTCTCCACGGCCAGAGGTGGGGGAACTATACACGGATGCCGTGCTGCTGGTCTGGAAGCCTGTGGAATCCTGTGGCCCGGTGACCTACATTGTGCAGTGCTGTATAGAAGGTATAGGTTTCCTGAGGCTTGGGACTCTGTGAAGGGTTAGCATTGGAAAGGCACTGTGGGTGTGTCTGCTCTCTGTCTGTGGGTGGCCTCAGGAGAGGGGTTCCCTTGATTCTCCACAATGGCTTCTTACTCTCTCCCGTGTGGTCAGGAGGCAGCTGGACAACCCTGGCCTCTGACATCTCCGACTGCTGCTACCTCACTGGCAAGCTGCCCAGGGGTGGCATGTATACCTTCCGGACAGCATGTGTCAGCAAAGCAGGAATGGGCCCCTACAGCAGCCCCTCAGAACAGGTCCTCCTCGGAGGACCCAACCACCTGGGTAAGCTCTGGGGCCCATAAGGGTGGCCATCAGGTCAGGCAGAGACATCCTCTTGTCCATGAATGATCTCCATGCCTGCATTCAGCATTCACAGCCTGCACTCCCTGGGGATCCCATTGTCCTCTTGTCCCTCTTCACTCACTGACCCTCCTCACGTCACCCTGGCAGTTTATCATGGTTGATTTTGACTTTACTGGCTGTTGTGTTTGCATTTGATGGAAGAGTCCTGCTGTGGTTGATTAGAAGTGCATGGTGTAGACTCAAGAACGGTAGATGTCCTTTGATCGCTACCCCGTTCCATCTGGAATGTTCTCTGCCATTATCACGAATGCAATTTGTTAAGATAACAGATTCCATCATGACCCTGTCCTATCCAAGTTTCCCCTCCAACACACAAAGTTACTTTTTCGAGAAATGAGAGGTCAGAGCTTAAAGGGCTATTTTTGTTGTGCTTGGGAAGGTACTGAGAGATGGTGGGAGGGGCAGGGCTGCCTGGATGTTCCTCCCTAACTAGGTCCCCATCTCACTCCTCACAGCCTCTGAGGAGGAAAGCAGCCGGGGAAGGCCAGCCCAGCTTCTCCCCAGCACAAAGACCTTTGCCTTCCAGATGCAGATCCGGAGGTGCGGGGTGTTTGTAGAGGTGGGAGGGTGGAGACCGTCCCCCAACTCCTTCTGGGGGCTTTCCGTGACCCACATTGCACAGCAACTACCCAGCATGTCTGTCATTGGCCCCTTGCCTTCTCTGCTCCCTGAGCTTGGTCCTTGCTGCTCTAAGTGTGTGGGGACTACTCACTCCTCACCTGGTTCCTTCCTGCAGGGGCCGCTTCAGTGTGGTGCGGCAGTGCAGGGAGAGGGCAAGTGGGCGGGCCCTGGCAGCCAAGATCGTTCCCTACCAGCCCGAGGACAAGACAGCTGTACTAAGAGAATATGAGGCACTTAAGAGACTGCGCCACCCACATCTGGCACAACTCCATGCCGCCTACCTCAGTCCCCGGCACCTGGTGCTCATCCTGGAGTTGTGCTCTGGCCCTGAACTGCTACCCTCTTTGGCGGAGAGGTGAGGGGCAGCCTGGTCTGCCTGGGAGACAGTCAGCCACGCAAACAGGGATCTCTGGGAGGGACTGTGAGAACTGTCTGACCCCATGTAGCTGGGACTCGGCAGAACCTGATGCCCTTCTGGCCTGCCAGGGCAGTGTCCTCAGCTTTCCCATGTGTGCCAAGCCCTGCCAGGATACCCATTCTACCTGCCTTGGGCCTGTTCTGAGCCATCTGTGCCCCTAGGGACTCCTACTCAGAGTCTGACGTGAAGGACTACTTGTGGCAGATGCTGAGTGCCACCCAGTACTTGCATGCCCAACACATCCTGCACCTGGACCTGAGGTCAGAGAACATGATGGTCACCGAGTACAACCTGCTTAAGGTTATAGACCTGGGTAACGCCCAGAGTCTCAGCCAAGAGAAGGTCCCACCGCCTGAGAACTTCAAAGACTACCTGGAGACCATGGGTACGTATATGACTCCTGATCAGTCTCCTGATCTGTCAGGGCAGGGAGGAAGATCTTCCCTGCCTGTCCGCCCTCACTACCAGCTCTACTGACCAGCTCTCATTAGAGTCAGATGCCCATGCCTCTTCACTTGGGCCCAGATGCTCTCCATGCATGCAGTTGGCTCCTCCACTGACATTACCTCCTGCCCTACCCAGCTGTGCCCAACCTCATGTCCACCCATGCTTCTCTGCAGCTCCGGAACTTCTGGAAGGCCACGGGGCTGTTCCACAGACAGACATCTGGGCTATTGGTGTAACAGCCTTCATTATGTGAGTCCTTCTGGGGTGTCTGGGGAAGCTAGGTGGTTGGGTCAAGCTGCAAATGCAAAGCCGTGTGCACCCCCACAAATATATGCAGAAGTAAATTTGCTCCCTCTACTTCACCTCCGACGCCCAGTATCTCCTATCCATTTGAGGGTAACCCACTTCTGCGCCTCTCACCCACGCAGGCTAAGTGGCGATTACCCAGAGAGCAGCGAAGGGACTCGAGACCTGCAGAAAGGCTTGCGCAAGGGACTCATTCGGTTGAGTCGCTGCTACGCAGGATTATCAGGGGGCGCTGTAGCCTTCCTGCAGAGTTCATTGTGTGCCCAACCCTGGTAAGGAGCTCACCCAGTATTCTGCCACGCCCCACATCCTCCACTGCTCTGGCCAGTCTATCCCACGTCGCCAGCCCCACCCACCGTGCAGCCCTTCCCTCTTGGCTTTTCTTACCCCAGTCCAGCCTAATCCTCAGACCCCTGCTGATCCACTCTCTCTGCTTCAGGGGCCGCCCGTGCGCTTCTACCTGCTTGCAGTGCGGGTGGCTGACAGAGGAGGGCCCCACCGGCTCCCGTCCCACTCCGGTAACCTTCCCCACCGCGCGGTTGCGCGCCTTTGTGCGCGAGCGCGAGAAGCGGCGGGCGCTCCTCTACAAGAAGTATAACCTGGCCCAGGTGCACTGAGGTCCAGCTCTACAGAGCAGGAGGTGCCAGGCCACATGCGGACACCGGCCAATAAAAGGTGCAAAACAGTCGGAGTGTTCTGCTTTATTGAGTCACCTTCCTGGTGTTTGGGGTCTTCCTAGTGTTATGGAACTTAGGGATCACAGTTTGTGCCCCAAGCCGGGTCCAACCACCCATCCTCAATAAGCCAATTAAAATGTGGCTCCCTGGGGAAGAGTGGCACTGAAATACAGACCTTCAAATCGATCCTCTGCTAAATTTAAATAGAGGGCCAAGGATATGCACATCTAAGCAGTGCTGGCCAAGATGCAGTTTCACTCACCACAGTCATCTGGGTTTTAGTTTCATCGTGTAAATCGCTCTGACAGGCTGTTAGAACTGTTTGAAATCTGGGAGACAGAGTCCCCTCTGGATAGTGTCCTTTCCTGGGGGGCGGGGGAGAGGAACTTCTATTTCTTTGGGGTCAATTGATAAACTTGAGAGACATGGGTATCTCTTTAGAGCGCCACTGCGGCCAGACTGGTAACAAGGAAGTACCCTCATATCCCTCCCAGCTGTTCATGCATTTCTATTAACCTCTGAGGCCTACGCTATTCACAAGAACGTACTGGCCTCTCTCCTGGCCTCGTGTGTAGTGTGTTTGGAATCTCTTGGCTGCATCTGTTCTTAGATAAAAGGTGCAAAGGGGCCAATCAGGAAGTACTGCTGGCCATGAACCCCCTGGAGTCTTTATTCAGGTCTTGTCTTGGGATTGCTGACTCAAGGTCACGGTAAGAATCAGGTGACCCCCAGTCTTCCCATTGACCCCTTGTCAACTTGACACGCATATACATCACTATTAAGCTTCAAACCTTACTTTCTTATTCATCCCCAAGATCTAAATAACTTTAAAAGTCTCACAGTCTCTGCAAATGCTTAAAAATTCAATCCCTTTAAAATATCCAATCTCCTTTTAAAATTCAAAGTCTGTTTTACAATTAAAAGTCTCTTAACGGTAGACTCCACTAAAATACCTTCTTCAAGAGGGAAAAATTGGCACAGTGACAATCAAAATCAAACTCCAACCATCCAATGTCTGGGGTCCACTCACAATCTTCTGGGCTCGTCCAAGGGCGTGGGTTACTTCTCCAGCTCTGCCCTTTGTAGCACACAGCTTGTCTTCTAGGCTCCAGCTGCCTGTACTCCACTGCTGCTGCTGTTCTTGGTGGTCACTCATGGTATTGGCATCTCCAAAAAACTGCTGTCTTCCGCTGAAACTAGGCTTCACCAAGAGCCGCTCATAGGCTCTCTTCATGGTGCCAAGCCTCTGCTCCTCTGCAAGACTCTTTCAGTCCTGGGTCATCAACTGCAACTGAGGCTGCACCTTCACTAATGGCCTTCCATGGCCTCTCACAGTGCCGAGCCTCAGCTGCTCTTCATGACCCCTTCATGCCTTCAAAACCAGTACCACCTGGGTGGCTCTTACACATTACCAAGCCCAGACACAGCACAATGTACAACCTTGGCTGTCTCTGTAACACAGCCTCTGTGTTCTCAGAAAAGACTTCCCAGATTACACATCAATGATGCTGGTCTCAATCACCACTAATTTCTTAGCTCCAGCTAATCAGTATCAATAGTCCCAGTAATGCAAAGGTTTTGCCTTAGTAGTTCTGTTATCTTGTTAATCACAGCTGATTCTTCAGCCCCAGCCAAACAAAACCATAGAATCTTCACAATCAAAATAGTAACAGCCCTTATAAGAGTCTTTAATCTTCCCTCTGAAATTTCACAAGCCAGGCCTCCATCTTTTACACTGTTCTCAACATTATCCTCCAAGCTCTTACATAACATCTAGCAGAGCTCTTAACACCTAATGGATCTTCTAGCCCAAAGTTCCAAAGTCTTTCCACAGTCCTCCCCAAAACATGGTTAGGTTGTCACAGGAATACCCCACTATGCTGGTACCAATTTGTCTTAGGGTTTCTATTCCTGCACAAACATCATGACCAAAGAGCAAGTTGGGGAGGAAAGGGTTTATTCAGCTTACATTTCCACATTGCAGTTCATCACTAAAGGAAGTCAGGACTGGAACTCAAGCAGGTCAGGAAGCACGAGCTGATGCAGAGGCCATGGAGGGATGTTCCTTACTGGCTTGCTTAGCTTGCTTTCTTATAGAACCCGAGACTATCAGTCCAGAGATGGCCCCACCCACAAGGAGCCCTCCCGCCTTGAGCACTAATTGAGAAAATGTCTTACAGCTGGATCTCATGGAGGCATTTCCTGAAGGTCCTTTCTGTGATAACTCCAGCTTGTGTCAAGTTGACACAAACCCAGCCAGTACACTAATCAATAAAAATATTAAACAGACAACTGTCAAAAGAAGTACAAATAGCCAATAAACACATGAAAATATTCAATGTTCTTAGCTACTAGGGAAATGCAAACCAGAAGTACATTGAGGGGCTAGATGTGGTGGCTTTTGAGGCAGAGTCCTGTGTGGCTCTGAGTTCAAGGCCAACCTGGTCTACATTGTGAAACTTTGCCTCAAAATAGCAACTATACTGAAGTTCTATCTTGTGTCAGTCAGTAAGTCTAGCAAGGAAACAAATGAGTTGGGGAGGGGGCATAAGCTGTGGTTCTCCACCCGTGGGCTGCATATCAGACATCCTGCATAGTGGGCATCTCCGTTACTATGCATAACAGAAGCAAAATTAGTTATAAAGTAGCAACAAAATAATTTTATGAGGACATTAGGAAGGTTGAGAACCAATGCCTTAGAGGTTAGAAGCACTTGCTGTCCTTGCAGAAGACAAGAGTTTTACTTCACTTAGGTTCGTTAAAACTGTGTGGTTGGGAATCCGTGTGACAAGACTTTGACTTAGGTCTGAGGAATACAGGAGTGAGCACAACAGGGGAGCAGCTCTAGAGAACCTCAGCCTCCACCTGCTCTGAGGGCCTCACTGCTCTCCTGAGATCTTTCCTGACCAACATCTGGCCCTCCGGCAATGCCTCATTTCAGAGTTCCCCCACTGCTGGGATAGGACTCAGACCCTGCTCCAGCAGAGTCCACTCACTACATTAATCTGTCCTTCATCTCCTTTACTGCACGGAGACTGCTCCCATCAGGACATGGGAGTTCCTGGCTGTGCGTATATTCCCTGGACAAAGACCATTTCGGACTTAGAGAAGGCAGTATTTGGCCTTGGTCATGGACGTCATCCTTCCTCAGGACCTGTCTCCTGCTCTTCTCCAAAGCCTTGGCTAGGAGCACATGTTAGTTTCAACCCCACGACTGTCTCATCTGCTTGCCAGGGTCTCCTGCCCCAGAAATCACCAACGCAGCACACTGTTTACAAGTCACAGCCAGTGTGGATGCACACAGCCAGGTGCTGTACTCACCTGCTACAGTTCCCCTGCCTGGGACCAACACGTGGAAGTGTCGTAGGGTGTCCTCAAAATAAAGCTGGTAACAAGAAAAGGGCTAGTTGATGACATACAAGGTCCCCAACCCCAGGGAGCCACGTCCTTTTGGGGTGTCATACACATCCAACACACATGATAGAGAACATATGGGAACATCCCCCACTTTATCATGCCTGTGTGGGAAATAACTGCTGTGTCTCAGGTCTGGTGGCCAGTGACCCTCTTCTTCAGTGACCGCGTATCTGCCTGGCATGTCAGCTTTTTAAGTTTTCTTTTAAATACATTTTTTAGTAGTGTGTGTTTAAGAGAGGGGTTTATGCAGCATGTGATTGCAGATGCCCTCAGAAACCGGGTGTGCAATTCCCTTCAGTGGCAGTTACAAGCTTCCCAACATGGGAGTTGGAATCAGTCGGTTCAAACTTTGCAAAACTAGTGTGTGCTTTTGCCAGCCCAAGGTCTTGGCTATTTACCCACAGGATAAGCAGAGGACACTATTTCAGATCAGTTTATTTAAACGTTTCCCTTTCAATAAATAGAAGATAAAACTCCCAGAAGTGTAATACAAAAGCAGTCACTACTGGCTCCTGTGCACTTAGGACTGTGCAACAGTCTGCAAAGCAGGCAGCCAGGGGCAGTGTACCACAGCCAGCCAGTCAGCCAGCCAGCCAGCCAGCCACCTTTTGAGGGCAAAACCAGACAAGTCTCAGAACAGAAGTGTCATTTCTGAGTTCTACTTCTGGGCCCCTTACGTGCTGAATACAAATGTTGAATACTCCTTTAGGATTCAGCCCCCACTAGACTGTTTCATTTCTGGGGCCAGGCTGCTGTCCTCTCTTTGTAGCCACGCCCAGCAAGGTCAGGACTCTGAGCAGCCTTCCCATCTATTAGACCAAGTCCTGAGATGCTGGAGAGCTTGAAGCTGGCTCCCTACCTAACCTTACCCAGTGTCATTTCAGGGACTGCGTGGTGTGCTTGGCAGGCAGGCCAGACTGCTGCACAGCAGTGTGGACAAGCCTTGATTACTTCTGGAAAAGTCGATGACATTACAGGAGCCCAGATTCTGAGGTGCTGGTGACACATGGGACTTAGTGCTTTGGTGAGGGCTTTTGGCACTAAGTGGTATCGGGGGTGGGGAGGACCCCCAGCAGGAGGGCAGAGTCCAGCCCGCGTACTTTCACTCAGACCTTCTCTGAGATGGAGAACTCTGTTTCCCATGTGTGGGCAGAAAGGCACTGTGTGCTTCTCCTAATGCTCACAGAATGACAGCTGGCTCCTGGGTCTCTGCATGGCCAGGACAAATGACCAGGAGAGGTGAAGGGACTCTTCTAGGTCTGGGTCACTGTGGACCAAGGGTGTCCCCAGATACACCTATCAGCCTGCAGATGGTCATAGGGGTCGGGCTGCTCGACAGAGGTGAGAAGAGGGGCCGGAGTGTACCTGAGAAGGGGGTCTCAGGGAAGATAAAAAGCAGCGACCCATCTGTGGCACTGTAGAATGACAGATGGCCAGCTTCGTAGTCCAGAAAAATCCCCACACGCTTGGGAGGCTCCCGTAGTGGGGAGAAGGCCGGCTCATTGGAATTGTAGAAACTCCCCAGGAACACCAGGATCCAGAACCCATTGCCCGCAGACAGCTCCCCCTTCTCCTTCCTGTTGACCGTTTCTTTACACACGCCAAGCGCCCAGCTGGTTTGGTCCCCGACTTCTACCTCCCAGTAGTGGCGGCCAGAGGTAATGCGCTCCTGGCCCAGCACGCAGGGGCCGGGGTCAAACCGCTCTGGGCTGTCAGGCAGGGCCTGCCGCTGCTCGCCTCGCTGCACACTCCTCCGGTCCTCAGATAAGACCAGCTCCGGGTTGGCGGTGTCGGGGTCCAGGGTTATGTCCCCTGTGTAAAGGCTGAGGTCAACCAGGCTCCCACGTCAGCCCCCATTGCTCTAGGATCAGTCATATCTTCCCTGGCAGGCCACGGGGCTATTTGCTGGAGCCTGAGCCTTAAGTCTCTACCCTAGTGGAGACCTTCCCTTCCCTGGAGGAAACGCCTAGCTCTGTCTCAACTCTAGGAAGCAGTCCTACATGTGCTTCTGCTATTAGGCATTCTGACTGCATTTTCGTTTACCTTTTGAGAGGGTCTTGTGTAGCCCAGGATGGGGTTGCTGAGTCCAGGATCATCTTCTGCCCCCACCATGTCCTGACCACTTTCCACATTTGCTTTTTCTTTCAATCTCCAACAGAAGACTGGGTTTGGGTTGCAGCTGTCCCCTAGGCCCCACGGCATTCAGGTGGCCCCCAGGGTAACATAGAGCTGCTCAGGAGAAGGGCTGCTGTTTCCTCCCAGTCCCAGTCCCAGCTGATCCCAGCTGATTTCTCGTCTACCTACCTCTCGGTCTGACCCGGCCCACATACGGTCGTCCTTTGGCTAGAAGCGAGGGAGGGCAGCAGTCCCCGGACAGCCAAGACTTTACAGCGGCGTCCATCCCTGGCTCCACAGATGACTTGGCAGTCTGCTTTGCCAGCCCTAAGAGTCCCCTTACTTTACACTTGAACTTATGTTCCTAAGGTGGCTCAGGCGGGGTCTGCTGAGCACTTCAGGACGGTGCTGGCCACCACAAGCCAGCTGTGGGACAGAAGGAATTTCAGCCCCATTCATAGGCTCCAGGGAGAAGACAGGAGGCAGGGGTCAAGTGCTCACATGATCTGGCATACTATACCCACAGAACATACCCTACAAGCTCCTCAAAGGCTGGGTCCAAGGGGACAGTGAGCTGAAGGGACAGTCCTCAGAGAACAGGAGGGCGTGTGCAGTGAGCGCAGGAATGTGTCATGCCTCTCTGCAGCCTTACCTGCCATCACTTCCTTAACTGCAGATTCTTTAGCAAACTGTTAATACTAAGCAAAATGACTCCTGGATTTTGTGAGCCACCTGTTATCACCTAACACGAGAAAGGGGCTATGAGGACTCTGGAGTAAGAGCAGAGAGAAAGAGAGAGAGGTGCATTTCCTGGGTCTGGCACGTAGCATCTGAAGTGGGTCAGTCTGGTGGGACTGGGCCTGATGGGGAGTCGCTCGGATTGGGAAAATACCCACACATGCTATCGTGTCTAAAGCAGAGGGAAGTTTCTAGAACTGGTGTTCTAAGCTACTGAATCCATGTTAAGTCCTGGGGCTCCCAACAGCTCTGCTCCCACGACTGTACACCCACCTCGGAACCTCCGCAGGGTCTCCACCAGCCCTGGGACCCGGCACACGGTCCTCAGCTCCATGGGCACCACTGCTGGAGGCTGCAGCTTCACATCCTGCACCCTACAGGGGACAGCTCAGCTTCATGCTTGCGGCCAGCAGCTGGGCCCCACCCACATCCTGCCCAGATGCCCAGGCTCATACCTGCACAGGGCGTCCTTAATGTCCTGTAGGAGGAAGAAAGTACACACTCAGTACTAAGGCTTGTTACCTGCCTGGTTCTCCCCAGATTACTCTGGCCCCATGTGACAGAGACCCACACAGTGGGTTTGATAACAGCCCAGATACAGGAATGCTGTGGGTTGAGAGCCCTGTGTCGATAGCTCCTGAAGGGGGAGACCAGGTCTAGATCAAGTTCTGCTTCTTCCTCTCACAGCAAGCAATGGGTCACTGTCTACTCTGTCTGCAGAATCCCAAACTGACTCCCCGTCACTCTTAGGATAGGACTGCGTGCCTGCATCCCCTAGATGGGGTGTGCTGTAAGGTCAGGACCTTCACTAGCTAGGAGTCCAGCCTGTGACCCCATTGTGCCCTCCTGCTCCTTCCCCCACCCCTCCTGCAATGTCCCACAGGTGCCGCAACTTGGTCCCATGCCTTGGTATTCCTCCTTCTGTGTCTATTTACCTAATGCAAATGGTATTTCACAGTCAGTGACCAAGCTCTGTCCCTTCCCTCCCTCCCCCAAACCTTAGAACGGAACTGTATTTCAAGACAGAGCCAGGCTGTCAAAAAATGCTATTATATACATCCCTGTATAGAGAAGCCCCATACCCCCCCTGCCCCCCAGCATACCACTGCTCTTGGTTAACAGTCTTAGTTAGACGGTAAGGCCTACTGCTGGAGACTCAGCACACAGTGGTTGCAGGTCACAGCAAAACCAACTCGAATTGACCTGGAAATTCGATCCCTGATTGGCTAGCTTCCGTAGTACCAAAATCTTAAAGGGCCTCACTCAGAGGTTGACCATGGTGTAATGCCAAGGCAAGATGTGCCCACAGCTACAACAGTGGCCTGGAGGCTATGGCGTAATCAACTGCTTTCACTGCGTGTGAGGCCTGCTCCACAGGAGGAAGGAATTCATCCCTGGTATGGCTGGGGAGGCCGCAGGCCCTAGAGGGAACCTATTACTGTTGTTTTGTTAAACAGGCATCTGTCAGCTACCTCCAAAGACTCATGCTTCTATCCACAGACAATACTGCTCTCGCCTTGTCTAGAGAAGCTTGTCTCTCCAGTGCGCAGCAGTCAACGCAGAGCATCAGAACTAGTTAAAGTGCCAAGACGAATGGCAACATCCAGCCCTACGTGGGTCACTTGTGTCTGCATGCACATACGCACCAGGCTCCCCACCACAGCAAGCGGCGAGGGAGAGTGGGGTGGAGGGGAGAGCCATGAGATGCTGTTTTCTGGACATGGCCCTCAGGAACTCACAGAAGCTGCGGTCACCCGTACAAGACCAAGCCAGTCAGTGAGCCCGGCACGAGTGAGCCCGGCACGAGTGGGGAAGTTAAGGCACTGGCAGGTTGTCCAGCATATATGGGCAACACAGACTGGACTCGGTGGGTCAGCTAAATAAAGACAGTGAGGGACAGAGGACAAGACGGGGACAAAAGCATGTGCTGAGGGTTCTGGGGAGGGGAGCTGGAGCGGACATGCTCTAGATCTACTGCAGGGGTGTATGAAACTTAGAGAACCAATAAAACATTTAAAAAAATCACTGTTAGTGTCAATCACTTCAAGTCTTATTGTTAAGCACGTCTAACATTCATTTTCCTGAAGATTCACAACATTTACTCCCTAACTGGCAGCTGCTGGACTCCCTTGCTACCCTAGCTGCCCAAATGTCATCTCAGCACACCACACGTCCACAACTATGCAAAGACTGCAACACAATTAGCAACAACAGCCTAAGACTCGGCCTTCAGGAACTCGGGGTAGCACGCCCCCTGGTGGCCTAGTGGGCGGCTGCGACTGCTGTTAACTGATAGAAAATCCTGTCTCTACTTCAAATGGCTGTTCAGTTCCCGTGGTATGTGGTGGGTTCAGAGGCACCCTCCTGTCTGTTTCTCTAGGATTCCAACAGGTCAACAAAAGACTCCCTTCTAGTGGTCTCTTTTCACCTCATTTAGTGACACCGGCTGAGCTGGTGCTATCTGAAAAGAAGCAACAGAGACAGTGGATGTTGCCTGGTTAGCTGACTGAGAAGGAAGGGGGGCAATATGCAGTGGGATAGAAAGAGAGAGGACAATAAGATTTAGCTAAAACAAAAAACAAAAAAACAAATGGATTTAAGATACCAGAAACCTCAGGCCCTGGCCACCAGCAAGAGATCTGGGGAAATGTCAAAGCTCTACAGTCAAAGGTCTGAGTGAGATGTTGGGCCAAGAGCTCGGCACTGGCTGGTGTTGGGGGGGGGGGGGAGTTCAAGGAATTCTCACCCCGGGCTGGCCCAGAGCTACAGTACCGCCTGCAACAGGGTGGCAGAGCAGTCTCCACTCCCTAGGCCAACGGGACTGTGACACTTGCAGGTCCAAGGCCTACACGCAGGGACACCTGAGTACCACGTGCTGCTGCTCACCCCTGCCAAACACAAAGAGAAACAGAAGCTCCTGCCAACCCAGAGTCTGTCTCTCTGGAGCAGTCTCTATGACAGACGACTGTGATTGGTGACAACCCAGAGTCTGTCTCTCTGGGGCAATCTCTATGACAGACGACTATGATTGGTGACAACCCAGAGTCTGTCTCGCTGGGGCAGTCTCTATGACAGACGACTATGATTGGTGACAACCCAGAATCTGTCTCTCTGGGGCAGTCTCTATGACAGACGACTGTGATTGGTGACAACCCAGACTCTCTGTCTCTCTGGAGCAGTCTCTAAGACAGACAACTGTGATTGGTGACAACCCAGACTCTCTGTCTCTCTGGAGCAGTCTCTATGACAGACGACTGTGATTGGTGACAACCCAGAGTCTGTCTCTCTGGAGCAGTCTCTATGACAGACGACTGTGATTGGTGACAACCCGGAGTCTGTCTCTCTGGGGCAGTCTCTATGACAGACGACTGTGATTGATGACAACCCAGAGTCTGTCTCTCTGGGGCAGTCTCTATGACAGACGACTATGATTGGTGACAACCCAGAATCTGTCTCGCTGAGGCAGTCTCTATGACAGAAGACTGTGATTGGTGACTTGCACAGGACAGACATGCAGAGGAGTGACAAGCGAGAACATGGGAGAAGATGGAGGTCTCTGAACCAGGAGAGAGGCCTTGAGAGACACCAACCTCTATTATTTGTTTGTGGTGACTGTCCTCCTAGATATGGCATAGACATTTGGTCCCTGTGAAGCTGCTGAGAGGTGGCATGGCCTCTAAGAGGTGCAATCTAAAAGGAAGTGTGGGGGCCTACTCTTGGGAGGAAGTGCTAATACAGTTCACAAGGGGCCCGGATAGCCCTTATAAGAGCGCATCGGTCTTTTCTTCTCCAGCCTCCTGGCTCACCAAGCCATCGCCCTCGTTCAGGTCCTCACAGTATGACATCAGTGCAGTAATGACACACCCAACGTGCCACGCCCCAGCTGCCAGCCGTTTGGACTTTGGGCCCCTTGAGTGTCTCATGGCAACAAAATAAGTTAACACACTAACCCCATTGAGGCCCTGGCCCTCCGCTTCTGGCCCCTAGAATCATAAGGAAATAAAGTTCTGCAAGTAAGCCCTCAGCCTACGGTACCTCTCGTATCAGTGGGGCAGGGCAGCGCATGAGGCCAGCCAGCTGCCACAGGCCTTGGCCTTTTTGCCACAGACATGATAAATAACATGTCCCTGTCATGGGGAATGTTCCTGCAGATACGATCATACTTTCAAGTTGCTAAAAAGGAGGGCTGTGAAGGTGAGTTCCCTGGGAAACACGGGAGGGCGCACGTGCAAGGGCCTGGAGCTCAAGGGGCCTGGTGTGGGCAAAGCCGCACCAATCTGTCCCTTACCATCTGGAAGCAGGAATGCTGGGGTCCCAGTAATCGCATGGCCTGGGGCAAGGGTGGTACAGCAAGGCCTTCCTTGCTGGGATGATGGGAGAGCCTGGCCTCCAAGGTAGGGAAGGGGCCCTCAGACACATCTGTTGAGGATAAAATATTAACCTGTGCTATAGAGCACACAGACCATAGATGGGTTCCATGTCCCCAGCCCTCATCTCTGAGTGACAATTGCCCAGAAGGCCATAGGAGACCTCACCAGGCCTTAGAGATCTGGCAGAAGGACTGTGCAAATAAGAGCGTAACCCCCTCAGGCTCCTTCTTCACCACAGCCAATGACTAGCAGCAGCTCACAGGGACAGAATGAAGCAAGGCCTGCTCTCCTAACCCCAAGACGTGGGCATAACCCACCCAGCACGTGGCAAAGGCTCTCCCAGGGAAGCTTAGTAAGAGTGGGGACCAGGGGGAAGAGATGTGGGTGGGGAGCAGGTGAGAGACAAACAGGACAAGGATGGGGGACAGACACAGGTGATGTGAAATGAGTGGACGGCTGAAATGACCAGACACAGCGATGAATCCAAATTTGGTGCTCACACAAACCCCGGCACCCCCATTTCCAAGTCACCCCCTCTTCCGATGGTTTTCCAGCATTTTGTTTTCCTATAGCCCAGGAGGCTGACACTGGTTAACAGTCTATACCCTACCATATCTGATGCACCACAAGACAGTTTGGTGTTTCCTATTTACTGTCTGTACCAGTAAGTCTCCCTAGCTACAAACAAGAGTGTGGGCATCCCATCAGGGGTACATCACTCAAAACCCAACGTGGTCCTTTCCCTAGCAACACACAGCAATGTATATCCATCTTCAAGGAGGAGCAGGGCCTGTGAGGCCTTCTCCCACAACTAAGATTTAGATGGGCTCAGCACTCAAAAAAAGACAAAAAGATCAGGTGAGAGGCACACCAGTGACCCTGGTTTAATCAGTGCAGAGGCTTTAGCAAACGGAGAAACGTCACACTGTACCCCAGAAATAAAATGCCCATCCTCATTAGCTGTCAGTTAAACACACGAGACACACCCAGCACCCCCACCCCAGGCAGGGCTTCTCCTTGCTTCCTGCCTGCCAGGGACTCTGCCTCACTGACACAGGCCTCAGTCTTCATTCCTCTCTGCTCCCCTCATCCTGCCTCAGGGAGCTCACAGAGCTTTTTCTGTCTGTCAGGCTCTAACCATGACAGCTCAGGAAAGGCTGAGACTCCCATGCATCCCTTCCCAGTGAGGAAGTCCTGCTGTGTACCTAGCATCTGGGCTCCAGAGGGAACACACCAAGTCTGTCCTGCATGCAAGGCCGAGGGTCAGTCTCAGATCCCCGGATCTATATACCAGGTAGATGGCACTGGGGCATGGGGGAGGACCAAGCCCAGTGGAGTCCCTAAGGAAGGGGCCAGTGAACCCCACAGCCCCTATGTGACCTCCCAGCAGTCACCTCTGAATCTCATCAATGCCCACTGGACAAACAGGGAGACTGAGGCCCTGAGCCTGCTGAAGGGCCCTGGAGCTAAGAGCCATGCTTCATGGTCATATAGACCACCCTGGGACAATGTGGGGGACACGGAGAGAAGAGTGGGCTAGAGCTCACATCTTAGGAATAATTCTGAGGGAGGGAGGGAGAGAGGGAGGGAGAGAGGGAGAGAGAGTGTGAATGAGTGTGAGTGTGCGTGTGAGTGTGGGGAAGTGTTGAGGGCTAAGGGACCAGCTATAGTTTGAATGTCTCTCCATATGCACATCAAAATTTACTCCCTACCACGAGGGATTATAAGGAGCACCTTCCTGAGGTGATTTGTCCGGAGGGTTCTGAGAGCCCCTCTCAGAGGCTGTTGTTTGATCTCAGCTTCCCTGTCTCACACTGTTAGAACAGAAAAGGATGGAAACAGCACCCTACAAACACACTTGAGCTGAGCACGGAGGGTAGATCAGAAGCCGAAAGGGCGGAGTCAGAAGTCCTGGTGAGAGCTCTCAAGGCTCTGGGGACAAGGGTGAGTACTTAAAGATCCCTCGAGAAACAAGTCCTATCCTGCCCCTCCCACTAAAGCACACAGCAGCTCAGCCACGTGGACGTGGCTGTGCCTACTGAGGACAGCAGCTGTGGCCAGCCTGAGAAAACGGGAAGCTGTGGGGAGGAAGCAGCGGGGCTGGGGGCAGGGGTGCACACTCGATGTTCCCCTTGGGGACCCCCAGGCCATCCCATCCAGCCCACTCACCTGCAGTAACCCCAGCGCTGGCAGCTGGCAGCGGCTCTCAAGCTCAGAGATGAGGGCTGCCAGCTGAGTGCTCTGCTGGCCGAGCCTCGCGGCGCCTTCGCGCAGGCGCGGTAGCACCTCCAGCTCCTCTTCCTCCAGCTTCTGCAGCAGCTGCTGCTCCTCCTCTGCCAACAGGCGGCGCAGTCTCTCGAACTCGCCCAGCACATTCTGCCGCTGGCTCTCCACCATCTTCTGCAGGGCACAAGAGGGACAGCTGAGGGAGAAACCTCAGGCTAGACCAAGAACTGACCACTTGGAATGTTCACACCCCAAAGCCACCACTCTAGGCTGATCATAGAATATACTACCAGAAGCTGCCTAGACCCCAATATGTGACAGCACATCCAATCTGTCACCTGGAGCTGCCCAGATACCACATGGGGCCATTTACAATCCAAACCCACCACCCCTAGAGCTTTCAGATCTCCAACCTTCTGCCCTTGGCTACCTAGACTCAAGATTCATTCGTGCGGCCAGTTACACTCAGCATCTGTCACACAGGCTCCAAGCCCAACCCCAGGTGTCAGCCAAAGATGCCACCCCAGAGCTAGACAGACTAAATCTACCCCAATGCCAAATACCTTCCTGACTCCTAAATCTACTACTGAGACCTCCCTGTATCTGACGTCCATCCAAATCCACCCTTGGGAATCCTCATGTCTGCTCCCTCTGTAACCCTGAAGTCAAGCACACCAGGACCCCAGGACAGGTCCTGAATGCAGGACAGAATCCAACTTAGCTATCCTATATTACACGCACACGCATACAGTCCGGCTGGCGGGTCTTGGTGAAGCTAGTCTGGCCACCGGCTACTGACTCGACCCACTGACTCGACCTCCTTCACCCCAGACCCAGCACCTGCCTGCCACAAGGCACAGGTCTCCTCAGCCTGGGCTTGGAACAGCATCGCATCCTCCATTTGTTTCCGCAGGTGCTCCAGTGACTTCTCCAGCCTCCCCTGGTGGGACGGAGACCAGGCGGGGCCATGAGAATCCCAAGAGGCATCAGGCCCTCGAAGTGGGGCCCAGACACAGAAGTCTGCCGTTCCCTCCTGACCTCCTATCCTGACCTCTTCCCCACTGGACTGAATGCAATCTGTCCAGACAGCGGTAGGTTGGCAGGTATCTCCTGAATTAGCAGTATCCCCGCTAGTGCGCTTCCTCTTTCCCAAATTCACCGAATATGGCAGTTGAGGTTTCTCCTTATTTTTAGTTTTCAGCCCCACGACCCCGAGCTAGCCCTGCTCACCGCTGCTGCAGACGCTTGTTCTGCGCTCAGTGGGCGTGTCCAGGCTCTCTCAACAGGACACACCTACCAAGCTGGCACAGAAGACCCAGCTTTTCTCCCGTCAAGACATTGTCCCCTCTTCTTTTCATCTGTGGTCACAGGGCTCACAGCATGTCAGAAGCTAAGGCTTTGGTGTGTCCCCCCAAAATTTCACCACCAGGTGGTGGGCTAGACCTTTGGAAGGTGACTGGGACATGAGAGTAAGGCCCTCTGGATAGGATTAGAGTTCCTGCTCCTTCTGGAAATATGAGAACACACCCAGGAGGGGGCCACCTGTGAGCCAGGAAACAGCCCTTATTAGATATGCTTTGACCTTGGACAGCATCCAGGGCCCCCTAAGACAGAAGTGGGGAATGTACCTGGGGGTTTAAACTAGGCATGGCTTCCCACAGCACCCTCCCTCAGGCCCTCAGGGTCTAGCTATATTTTCCTAGGTCTGACCTGGTCCAGGTTCCCTTTCCACTCTCTTGCAGGTTAGTGTGTCACAGAACAGTAAGCATCCCTACGTGTACTTGTCTCCTCTAGGGTCTTTTTATCGATCCAATCCTCATCAACTCCAGGCCTGGACGAGGTGCTGGGGAGACCCCGAAGCCAGCTAAGGAAGGAGGGGTGAAACCTGCTGCCAGCTGGGCTCAGCCTGAAGTCACAGGCCTATCTCAGAGGCTGCCTTGCTGTTGGAGACACCCCACATTCAGCTCGAGATGCCCGGGACTCCTGATGACAAGGAAGAAAAACCTGCCAGGGATGCGGTGTTTCAGAGCACGAGGCAATGGCCTCTTGTGGGCCCAGGATGAGGCCTGCTTCTTTGGCTCAAGCAACTCGTGATGTCTACAATTACTCTTAGTACTTATTATTTTCTTTATCTATTTACTATTCTTTCTCCCTCTCCCTCTCTTTCTCTCTCGATTAAACTGATATTTAGTGACCTGGCCAGATCTAGTAGGAGCCTGCTTGATATCCAGAAATTAGATGTAACATATAATACTGAAGTGAAGGCTGCTCATGAATTCAAGAGCAGTGTGTGTTGCAGTCACTCTAGGTGGAAATGAAAGTAGCTCAGAGCCATTGGCAGAGAGGAGTAATTCTACTGCTTTTCCCCCAGTCTTAGTCTCAATTTCGTATAATAAAAATAGGACATTTCTGTTATGAAATTGAGGATGGAATAACATACGGGTATTTCCCAGAAATTTAGCAATGGGTTCCTTGGATTCAGGGATATGGTGGTGGTGGTCCCTAGGAATTCCCTATACAGGCTGGGTGGTAAGATTGATTTTGTAGACAGACAGATGGGGTCCAAAAATTATAAAAACTGCAGGGTCAGTAGGATCTCTTTTGCCCTTTATGATACTGTTTTGTCTCACATACATCTGAAAGATATTGATTTTGTAACTGCAATACTATTGCCCCCGACCTCACTGGAGACTGGTGGTCAGGACATATAAATATTGTGCTTGCTGTAAAATTTTTATGTCTGAGATTGTATAGTTCCCTTTTATTTGTTCTAAATTTGTATTGCTCTGTGTCACAAGAAAATGTTGGCACAGGAAAATAAAGAAGCATTTACCCACTCCCCTATGAATTTAGTAACCCAATTTCCTTGTAGGATTTCAATAAAAGACTGGGACTGAGTCTAGTCTAGGTGAGCATCCTGACTCCTGAGTTCAAGGGCTCAAAAAAAAAACAGCCTGTCAGTATTGTATCTCAATTGTGTGCTTTCTTATTCGCCTACCAAGTATCTCTAGTCCTTGACAACCCTAGACTCTTGTCGCGCGAGGCTGGACCCCTGCACCTTACTCTTGAAAATTCAGGCGTATCCCATCACTCCGCCCCCATCATTGCCTACACGTCCAGGCTACGTTCCAAGCTCGTAGTCTTGGAACTAGACTGAGTCTTCCCTGCGTTTTCTCCTGGAATCCAGGACCTCGTGCATGCTATGAAGTTCTAGCCCTCTTTTTTAGTTTGCAAAGGGTCTTACACTGGCTTTGAGTTTATAGTAGGCGCTGAACTTTGGTTTTCCTGCCTCAGCCTCTGTAGTAGCTGGGATAACAGATAGAAGCAACCACTCCCAGCCATTTCTCATTAAAAAAAAAAATCTTTATTATTTTGATCATGAATGTCAGCAAGTGGGATGTGCACTTAAGTGGCCAGGCCTGTAGAGGCCACAGGTCGGATCCCCTTAGAGCTGGAGTCACAGGCAGCTGAACTCCATCAGGAGCAGTATTTTTAAATAGCTGTGAAGCAGCAGCAGCATGTGTACGCTTCAGCGAAGGCCTCAAGCTCTGGCTGCATGCAACCTTACCGTTGGTTAGGTATCGATGCAGACTTTCTACCTTGGGTGTGGTGAGAATGCAGTCAAGTCCAGAAGGCTCTGGGACAGGCCTGCTCTCTCTCCTCAGCTCCCAGTTCCTGCCTATCTGAACCCTCCTCCCATCTCTCTGGCTGTACTGGAGAACTGGAGGTTCCCCTCTGGATACTACTCACTCATGGCCCCAGAGCCAGAGCCAAAGAGGGAACTTGTCACCAGAACCATGTAGGCCAACATTCCTAAGAACCTGCGTTCCAAGCTCTAGGGAGTGGAGGGATGGTTCACTGTAGACCCACTGGTCACAGGTAAAAGCTATCTATGATTTATCACCAGAAAGCAGGCTGTGTCCCCACACTCAAACCTGCTCCTGTGCTGTGAGGATGTGGAGGAGAGGCTTCTGAACAGCCACAGATACCTAAGTGCAGAAGACAGAGCACCAATTCTGCAAGACGGAGACACCCTCTCTGCCATTAGCCTCCTATTTCCTAGTCAGGTTCACAAGGTCTCTTTCTGGTAACGCCACACCTTTTGAGATAAAAGGCCCAGGGTAACTGCTTCTCTGAGTTTTTCTTGCTCTTGTGTGAAGCCCTATGCAAGAGAAATTTAAAGTTGTTACTTAAGCTGTAACTTTTCCTGATGATCTGTCCTGTAAGTTTGTTAAGTTCAGACAATGAACCTACCAGGGCAAAGGTTTTCTTCTTTGGCAATAGAGCATCTTTAGTATTGTCCCTTCAGGGCTTATCATGTCACTTGTGGAGAGACGTGGGTCCCTTTCAGCACCATCAAGGGACTTGTGGGGGCAGAAAGGTAAACTGATACACCAATCGGGTAAACCGGGTATGGTCCAAATAAAATGAAAATTACAAGGATGATCTCTGTTTATAAGCTCCAAACCTTTGTGCTAAAATCCAAAGCAAAAGAGACTTGGTGCCTGGTTTATTCTGGTTACCCGAGTTCATGCTGTGATGGTAACATACTGGCGGAGTATCAACTCTGACACAGGCCAAACTGTTGATGTGACAGTGGGACCCTTCACAAGTTCTCCCAGCTGACTCAGGACTGACTACCAACACCCGGTTTTTCTCAGAATGCACGTGCATCTCATCCTGAAATAAGACAGGCTACATCCCGACCCGCTCACAGGATCAAGTTAACTGTAACTCACATTCCCTCAACTCAGGGCAGGGCAGTAACGGGTCATCCCTTCGCACTGGGCATGGGCCGGATGCACCCAATGGAACGCACCTTGAGGTCGTCGGCCGCCTCCTGCAGCGGTCGCACCCGGTGAGTCCAGTGCTCCGAGCGCTCGCAGGTGGGGCACAGGAGGCTGAGGTCGTCGCCGCAGAAGGTGGTCAGCGGCTCGCGGTGCTCCGCACAGACGCCCTGCGGGACCGGCGAAGGCGGGTGCAGGCGCCGTGCCATTTCTGCCATTTTGGCGAGCGGGCGGTTGGGCCGTAGGTTTCTCTGCGTCGACAGCTCGCGGCACTCGGGGCACGCGTAGGGACCCTCGGGCTGGCCCCAGCACCGCCGGATGCACTCACGGCAGAAGTTGTGGCCGCAGTCGGTCATCACCGGGTCAGTGAAGTAATCAAGGCAGATGGCGCAGGTGGCCTCCTCCTGGAGGTTGGTGGACAAGTCTGGGGCGGCCATGGTTCTGGCGTCTGCTCCTGGATCAGGCTCTTCGTGGTGCAAGGGGAGCAGGCTACTCCGCGGAGAACGCAGCGGGCGCGAGCCGGGAGCAGGTAGCAGCACTCTCAGCCTCCTGGGTAGTGGGTACTTCCGGCACTTGGCTCGCACATTTCCGCCGGAAGAGGAACCGCGGCGGAAGCAGGAAATTGGTTTTTATTATATTTGAGAACCTGCTTTTGTCTTGGATTGGCCACAGTTCGGCTCCGGGGTGGGATCGAATTATAGTGCAAGAGATCGCATTTTCTTGGTGACATGTTTCCGCTGGTGGTGTCCCCGCTCCCCCAGCCCCGGGTGTTGCAAACTTTGGCTGTGGGTTCTGTAGACACTCTCTTGTGCACTGTGTAAAAACATTCGCCGGGTCAATAAAATGGCCAATGAGCTTAGGCTGGAAATCAGAAGGTGGGATATCTGGAAAAGAGAGGGGGCGGGGTGGATGCTGGGAATCGACACAGGCGGAACTTTGGCCTTAGAACGCTGATGGAGATAGCAGCAAAAACTGAGGACCAGGTAACCAGCTACAAGTGGCAGAACTAGAATAGAGTAGAGTAGAATAGAATAACGGGATGATTAACGTATGCACTAGTGAGAGAACTACTCAACGCTTATGATCGACTGCGGCCACAACTTCTGCCGCGAGTGCACCCGGTTGCTGGGGCCAGCATCTTTGAGAAGTTCTGGACAGCGGGAGCTAGACTAGAAAGCCAGGCACGGCTACTTTAAGATATCCCGTAGCGGCAGTCGGTAAGCAACTGTGGGTAGCGAGCCGGAACGCACCCCAGCCTGCATCGGCAGTGGCCCGGGCGGTCTTGCACTCCCGCGGCTGCTGAGAGTCAGGCAGCGGCATGCTACGAGCCTCTGGCGTGTCCCGCCGGTGAGCAGCTTCTCAGAGCTGCGCGAACTAAGCGCAGTTTGCGACCCAGAGCTGGGGCAAGTAGGCCTGCCTGGCTTCCAGCCGGTGGCTGCAGGTAAAGACCTAAAGCCCTTGATAAGATCGAGGCGGCCTGGCCAAGGGCCGGCAGAAGGTGGAACCAATGGGGCAGCCTCCTGAACTGAGCTGGGGGGGTGAAGTTAGCCTTCATCTACACTTACTGGTCTATGGAGCCTGTAGATTCACTATGCGGCAAAAGGAACATTTTCCCGCAGCTGATGTGGGACTAAAAAGCCCCAAACTTCTGAACTGGTAATGTATTCAGTTTGGAGGAAAAAAAAGAGGAAAGAGACTAAATATAAAACATTGTAGATAAATATCGTTTAAAATTGGTAAATCAAAGACCTTAAGGAGAGAGAGAGATTAAAGGAAAAAGTATTTTCTATGTTAAAAATGGAAAGAAACTCAGTGGCACAGGACATCTAGGTTCCATATAATTTTGCTATACATACCAGCATAGAAATTTTTTTTCAGTAGCAATTACAATTTTATATGTCCTTTTAAAGAGAGATAAAAAGAAAGCAGACTTACATAAGGAAAGGACTGGAAGATGGAATGGTAGGATACAGGCCTAAGAAGAAAAATTAGAAAAAATTATAAATAAAAATGAGGAAAATTCTAAAGTAGAAGAGATACAAGAAGAAATGAAAAATGGAGACAGGCATAAAAAGAAATTGGAAATATTTATAAATAAAAATGAAAACACTAAAATAGTAGAGCTACAAGAAGAAAAAAATGTAAAAAATGGAGATGGGCCTTAGAAGAAAAATTAGAAACAATTATAATTAGAATTGAGAACGGTAGTAAGATTAGACAGAAGAAAGACCAGAACATACAGTACCATCTTGTAATGAGGCTGAAAAAGGCAGTCTGTATCTGTTAAAGAACCTAAAATGGTTTTCTCAGACTTGATGAAGGGATTGGAGATGGAAGAAACCCACAGTTATCAAGAGTTTGAGTGGAAACTTACAGAAGCACGGGATTTGAGAAAGGTTAAGGAAGCAGTAATGAGCAATGGCTTACATTCACCATCTGTAATAACCGGGCCACACAAAATCATATAACTCCAAAGGACTCGAGATTTGATGCCAGCCGTTTTAGAGCCTGGACCTCAGTTACAATGGCTGGCGTGGTAGAAAGATGAGGCTTCGATCTTGGAGCAATGAAATGGGACCGGAGGCATCCCAGTGTCTGGGATCAGTTACTGGGTGAAGGCCTGTTATAGGACCGGAGGCATCCCAGTGTCTGGGATCAGTTACTGAGTGAAGGTCTGTTCTGAACTGAGAGTACTGATTACCCTGAGGATGCGGTCCTAGAACAATAATGCCTTACAATAGCCTGGACACAGGGTGGAGCTCAATTGTTTACAAAGATAACCCCAGGTTCCAAGGAATCTTTGAATGACTTTCCTCTAAGATTAACTGTAGCTCTAAATAGAGCAGTATCAGATCCAACTGCCTGAGAAGTTTTAATTGAATCTTTAGCTTTTAATTTTAATGCTAATGCTGAATGCAAAAAGGCTACTAGACATTTAAGGGCCAGATATGTACCTCTTTATAAATGGGTGCGGATATAGAGTTTAATACAATTCAGTGATGGTAGGAAAAACAGCACGAAAAGTCCGTGGCCAAGGCTGTGAAGGAGCACATCGGTCCCTAAAGGTCTGGAGACAAATACTTCCTACAGATCAATTCTTCTATAATCATTCAGGGAAGAAGTTTCCTGTGAAATGTAGATGTGGAAGGAATGGATGTAAGATTCATGAATGTAAGTCATTAAAGATAGTCAAGGCAATTCCTTAATGTCAGAAAACTAAGAGGCTTTGCTTCGGGCTCAACAAAATCCAACAGCATTCATTTCCTGCCCACCAAGCAAAAAGTATTCTGAAAAAACATGAGCCTGGCAGGACAAGCAACTGCTCAAAACTTAAGTAAACCATTTAATAGAGATGGAGCCGCTCTGGTGGGTAAAACAAGAGATTCTAAAGATACCAAAAATCAGATATTGTGACAAACCAGTATAAATGACAAGAGACTGAAGTTAAAATTACAATTGGATAGACTTGAGCTCAAAGGATTAATGGAAGCAAAAACAGATGTCACTTTAATAGAAAAAAAAAGTCTTAAAATGGTTTTAAGAAAATTCAAAATGTCAGGTGTTTTAATTATGGTTAAATATGGTCAAAAGGGATTGATTACAGGCAAAGTATTCCTAGGAACAATGTTTTTCTAGAGATAATCAAAAAAGAAGACCCAGCCTTCTGAAATACACAAAAATAAAAAATGTGGCAAAGGCTGACAGGATTGTAGATCAGCAGAGACAGACAGGGTGAGCCTGTGTTGGAGACACTCGGGACTTGTCATTCCATCCCTTCATATGGTACGGATGAAGGTCTGTTACAGCGTGGTCAGATAATCCCAACCAACGTGTAACACGTCTACTCAAAGAATCACTGATTTGTGTGCACTGCACATTATATACTTATGCTAATGTGGAAGTGTATAATACCTTTGAAAGTTTATGTTCACAGAGAAGAACCACCAGAAAAGCAGCCCTGACAAGATTCACCTTGAGGATGCTGAGATGCTGTGGTGGAGTGAGAGAACTGAGACAGGCTGACTCCACAACAGGCTTCAAACTGGCAGTTCAGGAGACTAGGCCTAGATCTCTATTTCCAGAACTGGGCAAGTCAGTTACCTGAACAACTCCAAGCCTCGGTCAGGCAGCCAATCAATACCCCACCATCAGTAGCTGCTCCACCACCTGGCCTGAGGCAAGGGAAGTGGTCGGGAACACTTTCCAGACTTCCCCAGCAGCAGTCAGCACCCCCCTCAACCCTCAGCAGTGGTTCTGGAATGTCCCTAGATATTAGAGCCCGTCAGTTAAAATAAGGAATTCCTCCCTGGAATTCCCCCTAATGTACTTTATATTGGGCTTGTGAGCTCACTTGGTTGTCTCCATCTTGGTAAATAGTAGACCCCAGCAGGCTGTACTTCTGCAGAATAAAACACTTTGCTTTTGCATTGATTTGAGTCTGGGGTATCATTCTTTGGTGAATCATGGACCCTTGCAGTATTGATTCCTGCATCTTGCCTGATCCTACCTCATACTGCCTCAATGATGTTTCCTCAGAATTCTGCTTCCAGGATAGCTTAACAGAAAGCTGCTTAGCCCCAGTTGGTCAGTATCACTGACTTATAGTCAGGACTTCAGTCAAGCCCTGAGCTTTCTCAGCACATAGAGACAGGACAGCAACTGCTATGGCTAGTTTTCTTAGGATCTGACCATTTTCCCAGTTTTCTTGGCCCCCCCCCCAAAAAAAAACTATGCCCCAAAAGATGGCAGTTTTAAGAGAGTGATGCCCCATTCCCAAAAGGGGTGGTGGGTGATTGTTCTGGTAGTCAGATGAGTTATGGATGTTTGTCATTTAAGGGATGTGGTTGCAAGTCGTAATGGTCTTGGATCTGGGAGGAAACAGTAATGGTTAGACTCAGATTTCTCTTTTTCTTTCTTCTTCCTTACCTATCTAGTGTTAAGAGGGAAAAGGGGGTGGGGGATACAGGAGTAATAGGAAAAAGGGTAGAGTATTAAATCTACTTTTAGACCAAAAAGTATTAACAAGCCAAAAATATTACATTGGTATATATCTTTGTATTTTGATGCAAAATTGAGGTTGTATTTTGCTAAAACGTACTGTTTTCAACTCTTATTTGCAGTTTTGTACCTGGGTGATTATTAAAAATGCAATATTAAGTTCCTGTTCTTCTAAAATCCGCTATTACAAACTGCTTGGGATAATCAATACAAGCTAATAGTCAATCAAGTGTATGGTCTTATAGGTACTAGTTTAGTTTTTTTCAAAATAAGTTTTGTTTAGTCTATGGTAGATACTTTCAAGGTTAATCAGAGAGTGAATAGCTAGAAACAGACAATTCAGTTAGAGATGGTTTTCAGAAACCTCAGAGCTCTACAGAATATGACATTTAAAGATGTTTTATTATTAAAAGGCTTTCTGGCAGTGAGATAGGTCTGTTCCTGACAGAACCTGTTTTTCTACTTCAAAGAAAGATGAGCATCAGAGAACCTCCCTGTGGAGTTTGCTTCAAATGTGGCAAACTGCCACTGGGCAAGAAACCGTCTGTGTGTCAACTGCTGACAGAATGCTGTCCAAAATGCACAAACTGGGACGCAGGGAACTCAACTGCCAAGCTTTGCAAGAACAAGGTAGCCAAGTCCTTCATAATTCCTGCTGCACAGAAAGGTCTGTCAGGGCTACTGGGCCAGAGGGCTGAGGACTGATGCTCCACCATCAGACAGGAATTTTGGGGGGACTGTCCTGGCAGCTAGCCTGTCATTTCTATAGTTCTGGAAGCTGCTTGCCTGCACTTCGTACACATTCAGGTGATATATATTCTTTCTCAGGTCTCTGGAGTCAAGGACTAGATAGTTATAGCCTCACAGTTAAGCCTAAATTGTCTAGGATTTTAAGTTGGTAATGCAAGTTATAATAGAAGTTGATTTAGGTACAGAACTCTGAACTCACCAACATAGGGTAGTTAACAGATTACTTTCTCCAAGGTTGCCAAAACATATGGACAGAACATTATAATTGTTATTGTTTACAGTTTATAGAAAAGAAGCCTTTTATTGGACTAAAAGGGGAAATGTAGAGAGACTCTCTTGTTCACTGTAAGAGCATTCATCTGTCAATAAAAGGCTGGTTGGCCAATGTGCTGAGGCAGGAAATTAGATGGGTCGTCTGTCAGAGCAGGAGGAGGGGGATGCTGGGATAGTGACAGGTGGGCAACTGACCCCTGAACACCGATGTGTGCAGCAAAACCTGAGGACCAGGACATGTGGCAGAACTTAGAATAACGGGAAGATTAACTTATCAGCTAATTAAGGAACAGCCAAGGTTTATGGCCTAGGTATCGGAAATATATTTGAGTCTCAGAGTTAACCTGAGAGCAGGGTCCGTGAGAAAAGACACAGCATGCTAAAAAGGGATGCAGAGTACTACTGCTGCACCTCAAGGACATGGAAACCGGAGAGTGGTGGCCAAGGGAGTCGGTGGTTTCCCTTTGCGCTTTTGCCCTGTGTCCGTAGCCTGCAGCACCCTGGGCTGCTGATGCCCAGAGCCTCCAGCACCACCCTCATGTCTGAGGCAGGCCGGCCCCAATGGGAAACAAGCTGGGTCACACCAAGGGCCCAGAAGGGTCACAGTGGAAACAATGCCATGCCAGTTCACAGCCTCACCTGAGTCCCGGGGTGCTAGTAACTTGTAACAGGAATGGGAACTGAGGGGTTCTTGGGGGAGGGTGTTAGGAAAGAATATGTGAAAGAAGGGGAGAGGAGCCCGCAATTATCTTAAGAGGGCTGGAGTGGACCAGTGGCCAGAGAAGGGCGCTACGAAGCAAGATATTAACAAGCCTGGGGGAGGGGGGAGGCTAGCCAAACAGAAGACCAGCTTGCCTGGTGAGCAGGTATATATTTAGGAAGGAGTCCTCTCGGAGATAAGCAGGGCTCTTTCCAAAGTTCCCCCATCTAGCATCTTGTCTGTAGTCGTTCTCACTTGAGCATTTTAATCTTGATTGTATTTCAGTTAGTTGCCCTGCCAGCACAGGTATTAACTCTTAGTGCCCCAGAGAAGCGTGGGTAGGTGGCCACGGTGGTGAAACAGCACCCTGCCTTCTGGAGAACCATGGCACACACAGTGTCTGTGCCCGACCCCAAGCCTCTATCCTTTCACCCACATGGTCACTGTGGAGATGACCATTTGGCCCGACTTCGGAGCCCCCAAACAGAAGAATGGTAGTAGCGGCCCAGGGAAGGCAGCCTGGGAAAAGCTGTGCAAATGGGAGCCATCGTTCACACTGTAGAAGGACACCTCCCCGGCCTGGAAGTCCAGGAAGACACCCATGTGGCTGGGAGGCTCCGTGAGCGTGACTGGAGTGGAATCGGGCACCAGGGACAGATGTTTCTTCCCCTTGGACAGTTGCACTACCCAGAAACCGTTCTCTGGGGACTTGAGCACCCTGTCCTTCCGGCTCACGTTGTCTCTGCACACCCCCAAGGCCCAGAGTGCGTCCCCGGTGAGATTCATGCCCACTTCCCAGTAGTGCCTTCCAGAGGAAAAGCTCTTCTGCCCCACTGCGCAGGGGTAGGCCACGAACCGGTCCTTGCTGTAGGGGGCGCTGCCCTCGGGCGGCGGGCTCAAGTACCGCCTCTGGCGACTTTCATACAGGAGGAGATATGGATATGCTGAGCTGGGGTCCGGCATCACATCCTCTGCAGAGGGTCCATGTGGACAGAGAGAAGTAGAAGTCATTCGAGGTAGATGGGCCAGAACCCTCAAGATGGCGGGGTGGGACACGGTGGCCAAATGGCTCTTCCACACCCACCGAAAAGCCTCCCTCTACCAGTCCCAGCTGGTTGGGGTTACCTCAGGGTCTTACACTACAAATCCCTGTGGATAGTGATGATTGTGAGTCACCAAGACTAAATGGGGCAAACTTAATTCGGGAGTCAGAGTTGGAAAGACGGTAAGTGCAGTTTAAGACACTAATTTCTAGTTGGTAGCTCTGGTCCTGTGTGGCATCCAGGTAAGGCAGAGCAGTGCCCAGAGACCTGGGTCTCCACTTACCTTGGAAGCTTTTGAGCACCTCTATCTGTCCTGGAACTCTGCATACGGTCTTGATAGCCACGGGGAGGACCACCTCTGGGTACTGCATGCTGAGGCTCTCCTTCCTCCAGGGGACACAGACTCATGTCCCCTCTGGCTCTCCACGTGCTCTATCCTCACCCACCTCCACAACCACCTCTACTGAGGGTACAGTACCTGGTCAAGGTGTCCTTCACATCCTGCAAGCCACAGGGGGGAGAGTTCAGAGCGGGCCCTGCTTGCTGGTGTCAAAGCTACCTCTGCTGCCTGCCACTTGGGGACGTGTCCTCAGATGGACAGTCCCTTCCCACACGACAACTTTGTGCTCTCCCTGGAGTCTTCCCTCTCACTCCCGCTTGGCAGACCCTGAGCGTTTCCTCAGTCCATGGTTGCCAGCCTGTGGTCTGGTCAGTGGAGAGGAGGCCAAGTCCTGGGAAACCTGCTCAGCACTTACACTTGTAGAGGCAAACAGCAGGGCCCCACTAAGCAAGCACCTACCACTGAGCCACACTGCCCTGCTCTTTCCCCACACCTTGTCCCTTGAAGCAGATAAACCCTGAATCACAAGTCCTTGTGTGTGTGTGTGTGTAATATGTGTGTGTGTATGTCAGTGTTTGTGTGTCAGTGTGCATGTGTATGTGTATGTGTGTGTATGTGTGTCAGTGGTTGTATGTGTGTGTATGTGTATGTATATATATGTATGTGTATGTGCGTATGTATGTGTGTCAGTGGGTGTATGTGTGTGTATGTGTATGTATATATATGTATGTGCGTATGTGTGTAGGTGTGTATGTGTGTGTGTGACTGTATGTGAGTGTATATGAGTGTGTGTGTGTGTGTGTGTGTGTGTGTGTGTGTTATGACGCTGTTTATGAGTCTGGCACAGAGAATGCTAACAGAATAGAGGAGAATCATCTCTAACAATGGACCATGGTGATGCTTGTGCTCAGTAATCAGCTGGAGGCTGGATGGTCACGCTTCTCTGAGGCTATATAAATCACCAGCTCCACTGCTCCTGTGAGTATTACTTGTGCAGACCCGCAGATCACCTCACAGTAGCTTTGATAGCCAAGACAGTGACTGGTGACAACACACAGCACAGATATATTAAACAAAGGGGCAATCTGCACTAGAGGTGGATTTTATCGTATTCCTCAGAATAGCATGCAGTCTAAAACTTAAGGACTGTTGACTTCTGAATTTTCCCCTTTGATATTTTCAGGTTGAGCATAAATGAAGCCACCTGGGGAATTAAGCTGTGGATAGGAGAGAGCAGAGTTTCCTCCCTGTGAACTCCGGCAGCTGCAGATCCAGTTAGGGTGCAGAGGACACGGGGGCAAAGAAAGAAGGATAGGAAGTACAGTGGGCATGGTTTGAGGGAGACGGGCTGGGGGGTGACAGCCTAGAGTCCCTGGAGACCTTATAGAAGCTAGAATCTACAGACTTCTCAAGCGCCATTAACATCCTGGCCTAGAAAACCACAGGGTCCCACCTGCCTTGTCTAACTGCGTTAGGTTCCCATCAACATCAGGTTGGAATTTAATTCCTAATGTCACAGTATTGAACAATCAGTGTGTGGGAGGGCCCTTAAGAGGTGACTAGGCCACAGGCCCACCATGGTGAGGGGGGATGAGAGGGTGTTGAAGTTAGCCTGCGCTCGTTTACTCTGGCAGGTGTTGGCGGGCTGCTTGTCATATGAGGCCTTCAGCAGAAGCAGAGCAGTTGGCAGCAGCAAGCTCTTGGACTTCTAGAACTCTGGGCTAAAACTGTTTTTAAAGAATGTGTTTGTTGTCTCTTCTTCTGTGTGTGTGTGTGTGTGTGTGTGTGTGTGTGTGTGTATGCACTGTGGACAGTGTGGGCCATTTGCTGTGAGGCTGGGATAGGAAGGGTCAGTGACCTTCAGGTATCAGCCCAGCCTCATCCTGTCAGGTTGTATTTGTTCTGCCAGCTCCTGGGCTGAGTGCACATCTTCAGGCCACAGCCCACCTCGTGGTGTAGCCATGGGTTTGTGGCAACACGGAAAACCCCAAGGACACGATGCCCGAGCATCCTCGGGCCTCACCTGCAGCATCTGGAGCGGCTCCTGCTGGCTCCGCTCCTCCAGCTGCAAGAGGATCAGGTCCAGGGAACGGCTCTGGTGCTCCAGGAAGGCCTTGCTGTCCTGCAGCTTCCCTAAGGTGTCCTCCTCCTCCTTCTTCAGGACCTGGAGGAGCCTCCGTTCTTCTTCCACCAGAAACAAGACCACCTTCTGGAACTCCTCCAGGATGCGCTCTCTCCGCTCTTTCACTCTCTCCTGTGGAAGTGGAACGGGGACCCCAAACTGGCCATGAGATGGGCCCAGAAAGGATGGATTTCCTTCAGAGTTGCCACACAGCAATTCTGGACACTTGGTGGACACTTGGTGCCCTAGAACTCTTGGACAAAGCTGGGAACCAGGACTTTTGACATTTTGACAGATTTCCCACAACATCCCTGTTACACCCTAGCAGGACCTGGGTAATGGCACCTATACAATTCAAATGTCCCTATGTCCTGGAGTCAGTGGCTTCAGAACATGGGATCTCAAAGAAAGACACAGTCATCATTCATGAAAAGGACAGAGGGCTCCTAATGACCAGGCTAAAGATGACATTGGAGTGACCCATGTCCCTAAAGCTGTTGATCAAAATTAGTAAGAAATCAGAGTTTCAGAGACAACAAACTTCCCAAACTGGCCCCTCCCTCCCTGATTTCCCCTCTCCTTCCCCTTCCCTTCTTCCCTCCCTCCCTTCCTCCTCCCTCCTGTGTGAGTGTGTGTGTGTGTGTGTGTGTGTGAGAGAGAGAGAGAGAGAGAGAGAAAGAGAGAGAGAGAGAGAGGGAGAGGTACTTGTTTGTCTTCCTTTTCTTAGATGGGCTTTCTTATATAGTTCTGGGTAGCTTGGAACTGGTTATGTAGCCCAGGCTGACCTTGAACTAACACAGATCTTGCTCTTGCCTCTGTGTTCTGGGATCACAATTAAGCACTAACGAGCCACCCCTTGACCCAAACAGACCATTTCCAGTAAACAGGAGGAAGCTGATCCTTGCCCAACAGTACCACAGGATGATCCATGGTCAACCAACCCGATCCCACTCTACAAGATAACTTTGGAGTGAAAGGACCAATCTGCAGCCATCTCAGTCTTTGAAATCAAAGGCACAGCCCACATTTATCTTATGGAGGCATTGCCTGGATTCTAGGATAAAGAAATTAGAGCTATTTGAGATCTGATACAAAGGGGGGCTGGAGATACGGCTTAGCAGTTAAGGGCAGTGCCTACTCTTCCAGAGGACCAGGGTTTGGTTCACAGCACCCATCTATGCCTTACATCTTCCTAAACCATAGTTCCAGGTGATCTGATTCCCTCTTATGGCCTTACTGGGCATTGAATGAACATTGTTGATATAGATACATGCAGGCAAATATCAATATGTATAAAATGAGGATACTTTTTTTAAAAAAAGGTTTGAACTAGCCAGGTGCAGTAGTGCCTGCCTGTAGACATAGCAATTGGAGAAGCTGAGGCAGGACTTAAGCCTATGAGTTCAAGGCTAACCTGAATTTATGAACACCCATCAATTAAAAAAAATAATGTGCTATTTTGTTCTCCGACAAGCTTCAGGATTCTATGTGAGACACACTGTCACCTGTTGTGCAGGCTCAATTTGCAGGTCAGGCACCGAACCTGCAGAATATAGGAGCCGTTTTCCTCCTTGGAGCCCTGAAAGGCACTTCCTGTCATGGATGTGGGCGGGTATGGGCACACAGGGTGGAGCAGCAGCCGTCGTCACCCACCTGCCACTCAGTTAAGTTCTGTTCCTCCTTGGCTTGCAGCGTCTCCGTCTTCATCATCTCCTCCCGTAGATATTTTATGTCCTCCTCCAACATGAGCTGGACACACAAACAGGCCTCCGGTCAGCAGACCCCATCTCTGCCCATGTCTGGACTGTGGTCCTCTGAGGCTGAACCGACCCCAGAGATCCTCATTCTAGCTTCTCATTCCAGCGGCTATGCCATGCTAGGGGCCGTAAGCTGGAGCTCTTGAGATGACCTCTCTTGACCTGGGCTTTGGAGGTTAGGTCATGGCAATGTATTCGTAAACTGACTGTGCTGCATGAACTCACTGAGAAGTTGGCTTTGGACTCAGCATCGCCCCCGCCACCCCCAACATCTATTTTACACCCAGGCATGTTTGTTGAAAAGTGCCCTTGAAAGCCCCTTGTCCTAAGAGTGGCTGGTCCCCTGACTCTGACGTGACAGGTAGGAGTGAAAAAAGCAAAATAACCCAAGAATAAAAATGTGTGTGCTTAGGAACAACTATAGAACAAGCCACTCCCAACAGAGATTACACTTGTTTATCCTGTGATGTAAAAATGCATCCAGTGTTAAAGAGAAGCCTGAATTGCAGTCATAGAGAACACATCCACGGAGAGCGAGCTCAGTTAACCGAGCCGAGCCAAGGCAAGCTAAACCAAACCAAACCAAAAAACCTCTGCAGCTGACTGCCTCGACTTCCCTAGTTAAGTCACTGACCCCTACTTGTAGGACCCCTATTTAGTGATATTGACTTTTTTCTCTTGATCAGGCTCCTCCCTCAACTGCTTCCGCTGGATGTGGTAAACTCTTCCGATGACACCGTGCCATCCGTCTACTGTTTGTATCTGCTGCTCATCGTGTTCTTACTTTTGCCTGCCACTCATTAATAAACACGGCTACTATAGACCATCCTTGGGAACATGTGGACGAGTCGCACACCTATTTTGTTCTGAAGGCAAAGGATACTTCCTCCGGTTGTGACCGTCTCTAAACAGTTTTCTTCCTCCGCACCCCCCACCCTCGCTCTGTTAGCACCAGTGCTCTTATTATGAAGTGAAAGTCCGTGCTGAGGCCAACTTGACTGAACTCCCCCCCTTCCCTGGACTTGTAACCCCTGACCCAGCATTCACCTTATACTCCCTTGCAGCCTCATCCAGAGGCAACACCCTGTGTATCCGGTGCTCCTGGGCCTCCCTGCAGACCACACAGATGGGGCTCTGGTCATCCTGGCAGAACAGCTTAAGGGGTTCTTGGTGTGCTTGGCACAGGTCTCGCTTCTGTAGCCCAGGGTGCTGGCGGGCCATCTCAGCCACCTTTGTCAGTAGGCGGTTGGGCCTCAGGTTCCTCTGAGGGGACATCTCCCTGCACTCGGGGCAGGGGAAGGAGCCCTTCTGCTTCTTCTTCCCTTTCTTGGCTTTTCCCTTCTCCCAGCTCATCTGGATGCACTCTCTGCAGAAGTTGTGGCCACAGGCAGTCATCACAGGATCAGTAAAGTAGTCGAGGCAGATGGAACATGTGGCCTCTTCTTGCAACCGTCTGGCAAGCTCCACAGCATCCATGGCTCCTGGGGAGAAACGGGGAGGCTTCCACTGCAACCCCGTGGCAAGCAGGAACACGGAAGGGTGCCCCGGGCAACTCTCCCGCCCCGCCACACCCCTGTACAACACAGCAGGAGCGCCCCCTCTGTAATCCTTCACGGATAGGAACAAAAGCTGGTGTCCAAATGTGGGATACACAGACACTGACCAAATGCTAGACAGACCACGGAACCTCAGCGGCTAAGCTTGGTCTTGGCGCCTGGGTCAGCTTAGCTCTGAGCTCCCTCCTGTACCTTGGGGGACTCCCAGCTGTTCTGCCGTGTTTGCTGTCAAGCCTTATGTCTACCCTGGAGCCACATCTCCACCCCAAAAAGGCTGTGATAGTCAAATGTCAGAATGATGTCTTTAACTCTCCCCTGGTAAAACAAGAAACTTAGAACGGAATAGAGATCCTTTCAGTTAAGGTGCAATGCAGAAGAGATTCAACACAACACCCAGATACAGGGGCTCCATATAGGTACATGACACACCAACACAGGCACACACAAAACAGGGCCTACATATAGACGTGCAGACACATGTACATATACAAGCTTGCACACGGGTAAATATGTTTGTAACCACACACATGAACACATCCACACAGAAAACATGTGCAAGCATACTTACACACCATAGCAAGCACAGGCATGTGAACATGAGTGCGCTCTGAAGGTGCACACAATGCACGTGCACAGGAACACACGTACATGCAACTCTCAAGTCTGAGTCCTGCTAACCCAGGCGGTGGAGACCCTGAACTGCCCCCATCCTGCTTCACAAGGTCCTTTTTGAGAGTTCAGGAATGAGGTCGACTCTCAGTGCTCCTCATTCTCGTTCTCTCTTCTGAATCCTGAGAGCCAAGGCATCTTCGGATATTCCGGAGTGTCTGCCATGTTAATTTCATCTGAACTTTCTATGAGCAGTGCACAGGGCATTTTTAGCTCCTCCTGAACTAACCTTAAGAGCCTCGGCACTGCCCACCTAGTCAGAACCAGGGCCAAAAGGGTGAGGTTGCCTGGCTTCCCAAGGGCAGAGACAGAAATCAGAGCTCTTGGCCATCTAAGGCCTTTTGTCAGTGAGGGCTCATCTAGGAGACCCATGTAGTCAGAGTGATCCACGGTTTGAAGCCTATGGTTTGACTTTTGTCGGGAACAGAAGGGGCCCCTAGAGTCTATGCAGAGGGTGAGGGAGCGAATTCTCTGGACGGCGATTACTCACAAGGAAGGAGCCTTGCACTGCGCCAGGTGCCAGGGCCAAGTGCGCCGCGTGGGGGAAAGGCTGGGTTTGTGCTACAGCACTGGAGAAGACCAGGAGCTGGAGCAGAGGGGCATTGTGGCGTCAACTCACGCAGGCAGGTTGCTTAGCTGAGACGCCGCGGGGGCGGGGCTGAGGCTGCTACACCGCAGGGAGGAGGCGGGGCCTCGTTGGCCAGAGAGAAGGGAGAGGTGACAGGAATATGGCGGCTTCGCTAGAGAGTTGTGGGACCAATAGATCAATGGGAAAAAAAGAGATGGGGGTGGTGGTGGGGGGAGACTTGGTGACTCAGGTGGGGACTGCAAGTGTGGTCGGGTTTGCATGGATTGAGGCTAGGAAAATGAAAAGGGGGCAATTTAAAAGTTAGGGATTGAAAGTTGGAGGTGGCAATCCATGCCTTTAATTCTAGCACTTGAGAGGAGGAGGCGGAGGCGGAGGCGGGCTCATCTCTGAGTTTGAGGCCAGAGGGAGTTCCAGGACAGCCAGGGCTTCTCATAGAAAGTCTTAAGACTACCCTGCCCCCCACCCCACCCCGCAACCGCTAATCCCCCTTCCCTGGGCCTGGAGATGTAATGGGCTTCAAAACTTTCCAGTTGTATACTTGCATTATATGCACACCCTAGGAGTGATTTATGTATTTAACATAGCCATTAATGAGTGTTTCCATTATGTAGCAGAGGTTAAGTTTTCTGTGTTAATCTCACAGCCATATTCAGGCTATTCCCCTCAGCCCTCCACTATGTGGCTCAGTTAACCATCTCAGGCTCCTCCCTGCATTGAGCAAGTCGGTTAGTCTCCATGTTTGTCATCTTCGAACACCACCCTTTTTGTATGGATCAGAAGTTATACAGTACTGGACAATGAGAAATCAAGGCTAGTAACACTCAAGTGCAGGGCAAAACATCATCTTGATAAGAGAGGCGCCTATTGCTTGCCACACAGGCTGAGTCAACATAATACTTTCCTACTCTACAGGAATTCTATAGGGTAGGATTCCCTGGATGTGTCCCTTGGAAAAACGTAAGTTAACATTTCCCTGACTCTTTTGCCGCCGAGGTAAGAGATAGGAAACATTAACTTTAATAAAAGACAGCTCACTGGGCTTTTCATCAGGAGAAAGGTCAACTTTTAAAGCACAGGAATAGCTAGCCTTTTTAGGTCTAGGTAAACAAGCCTCGAAATATAAGGCAATTAACATAATTTACTCGGCGGGCAAGTGGAGTAGAGACTTTGGATACTATCTACTACGCAGACGCAGTCCGCTCGTTTACTGTGCATGGAAGCTGGGCTATTTTCACCTAGGAAAGGTGAAACCAACCCTGCGCCCCAAGGGCTCAGGCCAGAGCCGTCTGAGAAAGCAGGCTCTAGAACGTCAGAGAAAGCAGGCTCTAGAACGGCGTGGAACCGCAGGACATACAACCCTACGGCCAAGGACCAGCTCACAAGCCCCTAACCCGATTCCTGGGAGGCACCTGGGAGGCACCTTCGAGGCCCAGCCACCTTCGCTTCACTCCCCGGGGAGACAGGCATCCAAGCCTGGGTTACAGACCCTCTTCCCGAGTCCGTGGGTGGCTCTGAAAAGAGCCGTTGGGTTCATGAGCAGTGAGTCAGTGAGTGCCTGGCGGACCTAAGCCCGTTCTCCGCGAATGCGCCGTGCCAGCTGGATGTCTTTGGGCATGATGGTCACCCGCTTGGCGTGGATGGCACACAGGTTCGTGTCTTCGAAGAGACCCACGAGGTACGACTCGCACGCCTCCTGCAGCGCCATCACGGCGGAGCTCTGGAAGCGCAGGTCGGTCTTGAAGTCCTGGGCGATCTCGCGCACCAAGCGCTGGAACGGCAGCTTGCGGATCAGCAGCTCCGTGGACTTCTGGTAGCGACGGATCTCGCGCAACGCCACCGTGCCAGGGTGGTAGCGGTGCGGCTTCTTCACTCCGCCCGTGGCCGGGGCGCTCTTGCGGGCCACTTTCGTGGCCAGTTGCTTGCGTGGGGCCTTGCCTCCCGTCGACTTCCGCGCCGTCTGCTTGGTGCGTGCCATCTTCCTGAGCCGCTCTCCTCCCCTACTCCTCAGGTGCCCAAGGTGGCGAGCAGCACGGCTTTTATAGACCGAGCTGCATTCCGATTGGCTGCCCACCAGTTCGCAGTATGGGATGCTGAACTCTGATTGGTCCACTGGGGCTCTACTTTACACCTTAGATTCTCTCTGAGCCGGCTGCTTTTCAGAGCTGAGAGTTGAGGCTCGGTGGGAGGGCAGCGGGGACTGGAGAAAAACCCAAGTCGTTTTCCTGGAATGTTTGTTTTTCTTAAACAAAAAGCAAAACAACCTTGCCTCGATTCACAAGACACAAAGAACCTTCTAGAACCTTTCTGCATGCCTCTTTTAGATGGCAACAAGGCATAGTTTCCCGGAGTTCTGGAATACTAAAAAAAATCGACCTGGTTTAAGGACGCCCCTGGGGGCAGCGTGAACTCGGGCGAGGGCTGGAGGTAGCTTAGCAGTTAAGCTTAATTCCAGGACTTGGGAGGCAAAGGATGGTGGATATCTGTGTTTGAGGCTAGCCAGGGCTACATAATAAAAAAGAATTGTTTTAAAGGAGGGAGGGCGGGGGAGGTAGAAATAGAAAAAATAAACAAAAGAGGAAAATGAACAAAAAAGTTATTTGCTGGGAAAATGGAAATAACTCAAGATCACAGTGTTAAGTAAGTCGGATCCAGGAAGAAAAGCATGACATGGGCTCTCTAGCATCTGGAAGCTAGATTTTGTTTTTTTAGCATAAAAATGGGGTTGGGGTGGATATTTATAAAGAGAAAGTTGACCAAAGGGAAGAGGAAAAAAGGGAGACCTGATGTGGGTGTAGATATGAACAAAGATTGTGTTACTAAGTACAGTTAATATACATTAATAAGAAAATAAAAGATATGACTCAAAGGAGAGTCATGTGGTCCATGCTTATAACTTCAGCACTTGGTTAGGACAACAATTTTGAGGCTCTCTTAGGGTACACTGAAATGACCCTTTATTAAACAAAACATCTTTAGATCTAAAAATAAAATAAATAAAAGATTTCTGAAGCAAAGACTTTCGAGAATGACATGGGTTGTACTCGAGGATCTCCCAAAGGCCTCAGACGATACCTGGGCATCCGACGATAGTAATGATGGTTACTTAGAACATGTCAGAAGATGAAAACGGTCGTCCACATAATTTCAGAAAACGTTGAGTCCAGTAAAGTATACAAATCGAACTGTGATGCTTCTTTACAGATTTGGTTAAAAAAATAGAACACACTGCCAATCATGGTGTTTGGCTTCTAAACATATATGTGTAGGAGGACGTGGGGTTGTCCATTGCGGTGCCCGGGAATCCGGGTGACCCGGCCCACGCCACTCTCTAGTGACCGCGTATGGACACAGTGACAGAAAAAATGGCTTTTCTTTCTGAAAGAACTAACCGAAGCTCTTGCCTCTGGGAATGCACGACCCTGTGAGACGGCGACACACAGGGTTTGGAACCTTGAGGGAGCCAGGCAGGAAGGAGCTGTGAGTCTTTCATCCTTGCATGCACCTCTCCCAGCCAATGGGATCAGCCAGAGCTTTCGGACTGACCAATCGGAAAACGGCCCTGAGCAAGCCCAGCTCGGAGCCGGAGAGGGCAAAGCGCGTCGCTTCTCCTGCACCAGGCCGAGGCGTCCAATCAGAGGACGCGGAGAACCTTCCGCCCGCCCCGCGCTCACGCTCACACACTCCCGCCTCCCAAACCTCGGCAAGGCCAAACTGCAGCCGGCACCGCGGGGGATCCCGAGCCGGGCTGCACCACGAGAGCCACTGCTATAATCTTAAATCTGTTTTTGTTTTGTTATTCCAACTAGACTGCGCCGAGCTTCCCACAGAAAAGTCGCGCCGTACAAGGCTGCATGCAACTGCAGAGCAGCGTCTCAAAATCTGGGAAGAAGCTTCTTTTCTTTCTGGAGCTCTCCCTTCCCTGTAGTTTCCCTCTTTCTCCCATTCATTATCTGATCCGCATCTCTGCCTTGGGAAAGGATCAGATGAAGGTTTACTGTTAGGGGTAGAAGATGGGGGCGGGGAACTCAGCGGAGGGGCATCGCTGCCTTCTCCTCTCCCTGCTGCTTGCTATGGGAGGTCAGTTTCTTTCCATCACCGGCTACACAGGGAAGAAAACCCTTGTTTTAAATTAACTTAGCAGATACCTATTTAGCACTATGTGCAAGGCGTACTCAACACGTGAGAGTGACAGTAGACATAAATGTGTCTCTGCACTCTGTGACGCTGATGTTAGCTAGTTACGAGCTAGCCACGTTACAGTGTTTATCCCTAGGCAGGAACAGGGCCATTATGTGGGGAACTGGAAAGTGGGATAGGAGCAGAATCGCAGAGGGTACTAGAAGGAGAGGACTTCTGCTTTGTTTTTTTGTTTTGTTTTTGACAGCCATCCCCACAAGAGTGAGGTGAATCCTCACTATGGTCTGATTGGTCAGCAACTGTCGCGATTTCAAAGATGGTGTGTGTCTTTACCGAAATTCCTATTAAGGATCCTTTTGCCTCTTTAAAATTTGAGAGGTTTGCTATTGAATTACAAGGGCTTTGCTGTTTTGGATATTAATTCTCTGATCCATTGTATTGCTTGAAAATGCTGTTCCCTGTTCTGTGGGTTGCATTTTAATCTCACTTCTATATGTATATTTTTGTCGTGGCAGCTCAAGAATATTTTAAAAAGTATGTTTTGTCCATTTTTTTGATTTGAATCATGGGTGTGTGTTGGAACTGTTTAGAGACGGAGGTAAACTTCATGCGATCGTGATGTCAGTGGGGACAACAGGCTGCCTTTAGCAGGTGGGGATATCCAGCAGGCGCTATGAGCATGCAGTTTGTGGAAGAGGTGTGGATTTGTGGGGGCCATGGTTTGGGTGACATCACAAGAAAAGAGGGTACCCCATGGTCAGCAGCCAGACCTGGGATGTGCAGCAAGGAGGCCTGAGACCCCTGCCTCCTAGACACCCATCCGGCTTTGCCATTTGAATTAGGAAATTAGCTGTCTACACAGCCCAATTCCAACTGGCCTAGCACTTGTTCTGAAGCCCCGAGCTTAGCCTGAGGGACAGTGTGGAAAAGTGCAGCCTCTGTGGCCCTTGACTGACCTACTAGAGAAGCTTTCATGATTTTTCAGTTGACTTTTCCTGCCTCTTCATCGTTCCTCTCCTGAGTTCTCTCTGCTGAACATGCACAGAGCTTTATGATCAACCTAGTACAACTATTTACCCTATAACTACATCACACTATTTTCAAGGAGTCATGATGGCACACGAGAGCACTCAGGACATTTGTAGGTTCTAAGCAGATGTGGCTTTGTATATAAGGACCCTGGGTAGCCGTAGACTTTGGTACCTGCCCAGGCTGGAGGGTTGGGCAGAGAGGACATCCTGGAACCAATCGCCTGTGATGCCAAGAGACACTGAAATGTCCTCTAGGTTCATCCATGTGACAATACATGAAATTCTGATTTTAAGCCTATGTAGTATTTATCTGTGTATACACATTTTGGAGCTCCACCTGCTCCTTCATAGACATTTAGGTTGGTCCCATGTTTAGCTATCTTAGCTATCAGCAGTGCCACAGTGAGCACGTCAGTACATGTCTCTTCCACATACTGATTTCATTTTGTCTGGATAGATGCCCAGGAGTAGGGGAGCTCCACCGGATATTAGGTCTATTTTTAATTTCACTGAGGTGGGAGATTATTGGAAATGTAGGCAAGCCCGCAAGAAATGGCCCCACAGAACAGAGAGTAAATGTGGGAAGCAGGGTGAAGGAAAGACCCACACCCAGAAGGGGAACACGGGATGCTGAGAGACAGGGAGAGAGCTCCCTGCACGCTGCAGACACTGCCGCAATGTGCCCAGAGATAATCCTGACATGTCTCCTGCTGCATCCTTCTGGAACTTTTTCTTGCCTTCAATAAAACAGCAGCGCATAGGAACACATGGAGAGGGCCGAAAATAATACAGGCATGTGTTCAGAGACACAGTGGGCCCGGGAAAGACCTCCATACCTCCACACGACGGTCATGCAGGCTGAACCTGGCAAGGTTATCTGCAAGGCCTGCTCAGAGCTCCAGCAGTCTGAGCATCAGATCCCCACTTGCCTTTCCACATGGTCTGTGATGTGCTATGTGAGCTCCACCTGAGGTGGGCCAGTTTTATTCTAGAAAGGAAGCACTGGGCTGCATCTCAGTCCTCTTTCCGTCCTTAGGGCTTCCGGGCTTCCTTCATCCACTCATGCCCCCGAACCCCCGAGTGTGAGTGTGCGTTTGCACACCTGTGCACGTATGATGTATGAATGTGAGTGCTGGCATGCGTGTCAACATGAGTGAGAGTCTGAGGACAATCTCAGGTATTGGTCTCAGATTCTGCCTTGAGCCAGGGTCTCTTGTTAGTTGCTATCTTTACCACAGCAGTTGGCCTGTGAGCTTCCAGAGATTCTCCTGTCTTCCCTGGAAGCACTGGAACTAGTCAAGTGCCAACCTTGCCCTGCATTACATGGTCCTGGATTTGCTCAGGTCTTCATGCGTGCACAGCAAGCTCTTTGGCCACTGAGTCATCTCTCCAGACCTTCTTGTCCTTAATCTAGTCACTGAGTTTCTTAAAAACTTAAGTGAAATTCACAGGCTATGGTGAACCATTTTCAAGTGAGCAGTTGAGGGACATTTAGCACATTTCTTACGCCTTCTTCCATGATCACACCAGGAAGGTCCGTACTTACTTTCTCTGCTCCTTCAGCTCCCGTATCTGTTGTCTCCGATGTTGCCTGTTCTGGACATGAAGGTTCTCTTGTCCAGTCCCTTCACTGACTAATACTCCAGTATGAGAACAGATAGTTTTGTGAATCTGTTCATTAGCTGATGAGAATTTGGGTTTCCTCTATCTTTCATGGTTTTATGACTGATATGCCTCCATCTGTGTAGCTTATATGTATTCTCTTGTTTTATTGAGCATATTCCTAGGAGTGGGTCATGGGGTGCTTGAATCCAGTGAACATTTTTTTCAAGGTAGCTGCTATTGGCACTTTACATCTGGAAATGGTAATCCAGATGACCAGATCTTAGATCACAGCTGCTCTGCTTGGAACTTTCTGGAATTTCGTAGACACATTCAGAATCTGTGCTCTCTAGTTATTCCATAGCTAAATATGCCTGGGCAATTTATGAGCTGCGTCTTTCCACTACATTTTACCTGTTAATTAAATATTCCTTTTGGGTGGCGGTTGTGCATTTGACAGCAGCCTAGAAGAGATGAGAAACTACCCTAGTACACAATGCCTCTCTAACACCAGTAAATGGTAACATTACCCAACTCCTAAGTTTAACTGCCCATTTAAGCAACTACGACATATAAATACATACAAACTAAAACTAGAACTAGAGATTCTAACTAAAAAACATAAGGAAAACTCTCCGGAGGTTCAGCCCTCTGGCATTGTTTTACTGAGACCCCCATTTGAAGATGTATAATCTATACGCAGTTTTTTTTCTTGTTTGTTTTTTTTTTTTTTGGCTATTTGGTTGAGGCTCACCGTTAAGGAAATTGCTTATCTTTTGACAACTGACTTTTTACGACATTGGTATTTCATAAGCAGATCTGTAGTTACAGATGGTGTCTGAAGCGCCCAGGCGTGAACAGATCCAGTTTTGGGAGACTTTATATAAATTATATAATAAACATTATATAATTGTCTTGATGGCCTGTATTGCTAAAATTTAAAGTGTGCAGCAGTTAACAGGGAAGAAGCCCAATTCTGTGGCATTTTAAAGAATTTGAAGGTTAACTTATTCATAAACCCCCTCGTCTCCCTTTCCCACTTACATGTTCCTGTTTACGTACCAGGAACTCCAACCATTCTTCATGCCTCCTGTGGAAGTCACAATCCTCTCTGGAGACTTACTGTGATGCAGTTTTCTTTTAACTTTATGACAAAGGACACTGCTATATTCTCCTACCTAGTTTAACCAGAACTTGACATGATTTTGCTCCCCAAGGTTAGGCTACTTAAGAGGATCCGATTAACCAGTTGTAAATGCCTGCACGACCACCAGGCTCATATGTAATCCTACCATTAAACAGGTTGAGCAGCCTAGAGACCAGCTCCCCACCTCCACAAAAGAAACCAGCAAACTCCAAAGTTGTAAATCGCCTTATAAACAGAACGTTTATATAAACAAGTAGGTCTGAAATACCCAAGCTTTCCCTTAGAAACCTTTGGAAACCCCAAGGCGTTATGATCCTAATTCAAATAGACTTCACGTCAGTTCACCCAGTTTTAGTAGGAACTCTAACATCTACCAACCAGAACCTTATGCTAATTTCAACAGAATGAAGTATATCCCCTTAAGGTCCAAACCCAGACGTTAACTGAAACCTCGTGTCTGACAACGGAGCGGTGGGGAGAAACTCGAACGCCTCCAACGGACCGCAGGCCACCCGCAGATGCAGCCGTTGGACTCCCGTGAGCTCCCCAGGCGCCGCACAGGGATGCAGGGATTCAAGGAACGAGTCGGGAGGCCTCGCCCTTCCAGTAACTGGTGACAGCTCAGTGTACAGCACTTTCTAAAGAGGTTGTGGGTGGCTCTGAAAAGAGCCTTTGGTGTCCGTAAAGCTGCACTAACGACCAGCAGGGGCCTCACTTGCCCTTGGCCTTGTGGTGGCTCTCGGTCTTCTTGGGCAGCAGCACGGCCTGGATGTTGGGCAGGACGCCGCCCTGGGCGATGGTCACGCGGCCCAGCAGCTTGTTGAGTTCCTCGTCGTTGCGGATGGCCAGCTGCAGGTGGCGCGGGATAATTCGCGTCTTCTTATTGTCGCGGGCCGCATTGCCAGCCAGCTCCAGGATCTCGGCAGTCAGGTATTCCAGCACGGCCGCCAGGTACACCGGGGCACCAGCGCCCACCCGCTCGGAGTAATTACCCTTACGGAGAAGGCGGTGCACACGGCCCACTGGGAACTGTAGGCCAGCGCGGGAAGAGCGAGACTTCGCTTTCGCACGAGCTTTACCGCCCTGCTTGCCACGACCAGACATCTTCCACTGAAGACCAAAAGTACACGAAAAGAGAAAAATAAACCGGCAAAAACGAGTCCGTAAGGCCGAGCAAGCTCTTTTATATGATCAGGAGGGAGGCTAGACTGCGCCTTCCTATTGGATAAGAACAGGAACCAATCAGAAAAGAACGCGGAGCCACCCTAATTTGCATATGCCTTACCCGAGATGACGTAACGCGAAATTTTATTCAATCAAAGGGAGTGATGCCTGATTCTTCATTTGAATACAAGGCTTACAAATATACTTGCTTCAGGGGCGCTGGCATTTCTGTAGTGCCCCTAGACATTATGCCTGATCCCTCCAAATCTGCTCCAGCCCCCAAAAAAGGCTCCAAAAAGGCCGTCACCAAGGTGCAAAAAAAGGATGGCAAGAAACGCAAACGGGGCCGCAAGGAGAGCTACTCCATCTACGTGTACAAGGTGCTGAAGCAGGTGCATCCGGACACCGGCATCTCGTCCAAGGCCATGGGCATCATGAACTCCTTCGTCAACGACATCTTCGAGCGCATCGCCAGCGAGGCCTCCCGCCTGGCGCATTACAACAAACGCTCGACCATCACGTCCCGCGAGGTGCAGACGGCCGTGCGCCTGCTGCTGCCGGGGGAGCTGGCCAAGCATGCTGTGTCCGAGGGCACCAAGGCAGTCACCAAGTACACCAGCTCCAAGTGAGACGAGGCGAGGGTGCCCTCAATTCAAAGGCTCTTTTCAGAGCCACCCATACGGTCGTTAAAAGGGTCTTGAACACAGCATAGGTCTGATAATTGCTACACGCCTGAGGCGTTCCCTGACCCTGGGTGCGGCCAAGTCTGATTTTTGAGCGAGGAATGTGGGGATATGGCTGATTTGCTCTTCCTAAGAGTGAACGATAGCCGCGGGAGCAGGCAAGGGGCGTGGGTCCCCTTCCCAAGCCTGGAGCTTCGTTGACGAGATCATAGTGCAGTGTTAACTCTGGATGTGCGCCCCGCCCCCGCCCCCCTCCCCCCCGCGGCCTCTGAACCCGCGTTCCATTTAGTACCTTTTCTGGAATAGAGAGATGTCTTTATCCCCTGAAAATGGCCATTCTGACATATCAAGTCAATAAATTGCAGTTCGCTGGAAACGGGGCGGAGGCGGGGGCTGGGGGGAGGGGAGGTGCTGCACACCGCAATGCCTGCGTGCAGGAGCTAGGATGTAGCCAGCAGGAGCTGCCAGCAGCAGTTTCAGTGGGTTAGGGGATGGGGATGGGTGGTGAGAAAGAATTGCGATGTTTTGAGCAAGAGTTGTTCCTCAAAGCTGAGTTGTTTTCTATGAAGCATTAGTAAAAGAATATTCCACACTCAGCATTTATTTGGAGAACGCCATTTTTATCGGAGACGTTTGGGCAGGAAATCTTACCTGTGGAAAGAGCATCACTTTCCTTGGTTTGGCTTTTATTTATGAAAAGAGGATTCCTGATAACTATTTGGGCTGCTATGAGACATATCGAGAGTTATATGGTCACCAGCGGGGAATACTTTTTTACCAGGTTGTCAAAGGGAGCTCCTCTCCTCTGGACTCATGCTAACCGGCATTTAGGAGAGGGGATCTTCGCTGGAACTTCCTACAGCAGCTGCGCCACCTGCTTTCCAGCTTGGTCCACATAAAAGTGTTTTTGATGACATCATGTGTTTTAAAGTTAGCATATGAAGTATTTTTACCCTAAATTCAAGTAACTAATTTCAAAGATGCAAATGACAAAGCAGACTTTTTAAAATCATTTTTAAAACTATTCTTTAAAATACCTATTGCTTTATCAATTTAACACCAGAGTCAGGTCAAAATAATTCTTATAAATATATTCTTCCGGAGAATGTCTCTCTTATTTTCCTTCTGCTTCAAATTCTGCCAAGAGCAGTTATGTGTATATTATATTTAACTAATTGCTGCTTCCAGAATTGTCTTTTCAAATTTAAACATGCTGACCAAGTTATCTCAGTTTTTCTTTCTTTCTTTTGTTCTTGTTTGTTTGTTTGTTTTATTTTTTAAAGAGCACAGGGACAGTAGAGAATTATTTAGGACAGGAACCATTTACTTTTGGTAATTAGTGAAACTAGTCTTTCACTGAGGTTTGTTGGGAGGAGGGGTTGGCTGGATACTTGAACTTTGGACCTCAAGCCTTAGCCACGGTTCTCCACTGAGAGGCAGCACAGTCCTCTTCCGTCTGGCTGCGTGGATTATTATTATGCCAGATGTATTATTTCAAATACATTCCTGGGCATAAGCAGTCAGTGTGTGAGATACATCATTACTTTCATTTGGCATCTTTTAAAAAGATAGAAATAAGCACACAGTAAAGGAAGCCTTGTCATGACTGCCTTCCAGTACATTTGCTCCTTGGTTACGATGGAAAACATAAACCGTGATCCATCATCAGAAGCATCAGAAGGGAGGCCTGTCAACAGCTCTTTCACATTTTGTCTCTGTCTCTCTATTCTCTGTCTCTGTGTGTCTCTGTCTCTTACACACACATACAGAGACAGACAGATACACACACACAGAGACACACACACACACACACACACACACACACACAGAGAGAGAGAGAGAGAGAGAGAGAGAGAGAGAGAGAGAGAGTCAGAGTCAAGCAGTCGTGTAAGCTTTGCTGGTTTCGACTGCACTATGTAGACCGGACTCTGTCAGCATTGTTAATGGTCTCAAAAAAAACTTGAGAATTTGAAAGCTGGACACGGTTGCACACTCCTGTAATGGCAGCCGTTGGGAGGAGCAGAGGCAGGTGGGTCTTTGTGTGTTAAAGGCCCGTGTGATCTGCATATCAGGTTCTAGGCTAGCCAGAGCCACATGAGACCCTGTCACCAAATAAAACGCAGACAGGATTTGCACTCAAAAGGACAGAGTGTGATCCCCTGGGAGCTGATGTCAAGTGAGAGTCAAGGCCTTTGGCGCTTGCACTGCTACAGAGCTGTGTGGCCTCCCTGGTGCCAACTGTTCATTTTTTATTTATTTTATTTTTTTAATTTTACCTATGAGTTGTTTCTCCTGCATTTATGTGCAGCAAACCTGAGCAGAAGTTAGAAGAGGCGATCACAGGAAGGAGTCAGATCCCGTGGAACTGGTGTTGTAACGCCATCACGTGGGTGCTAGGGAATGAACCAAGGTTCTTTGCGATAGTGACACATATTCTTAACCCCAGAGCCATTTCTTCAGACCTAAGTATCCAATTTAAAAGGAGTATTTACAGTTGCTTCTTCTAGACCCAGTACAGTACAGACATGGTTTTAATACAATGAAATCTTTCCTTCTGGAAGAAAGGTGAACCTAAGCATTGTTTAGTATCAAGGGGAGGGGGAAAAAGCAATGAGCAAATCTAGCACACAATTCCCAAATGGAATTAATTCTCTAACAACACATTTATAGTTTTCAGTAATGCCATGGAACTGCTTCCTTTCTTTCTTTTCTACAAAAGCTGGAAGTTCAGAATAAGCTGCCCAGGTGTATTATTTTGGCAGCCACAGCTCAGAATGGGGGAAGATCTGTCCTTTTGTGTAGAATGTGAATATTAAGGAGTAGACAAAGAAATGTAGAAATTTGTCTCTGCTGTTGAGATTTTATAATGTAGAAAACTGAGAGCAACTGTATTCAAAATCAATGTCTCTAGCATCATGTTATGAAAGAATAAAGGAATGGTTAGGTGAAATTGAAAAATTGGAGAATGTAAGGAGGCTACAAAGAGATATTTGAGAATCTATAATCCTAAGAATTAGGACAATGCAAAGCGCTAGTTCTCTGGACCTGAAAAACTTAGTGTTAGTAATGTGTGTAGGGGGTGGTGGTGGTGGCGGTGGTGGCGGCAGAGGCGGCGGCAGTGGTGGCGGCAGTGGTGGTGGTGAGGGATTTGCAGGCGCACAGTCTGAAACAATGAGACAGTTATTTCCCACTCTTCGACTAGATGTTCAAAACCAATTTACTAATTATTAGGGAACCAACCAAGAATTTTGAGCGAGGATAAAAAAACTGTCTCTTTAAGAAGAAATTACCAATAGAAAGACTCTCCTTTCCTGTATGAGAGAGTAAGAGGTTAAATGTTGACAAATGAGTGGCTGTTGCTGAGGTGGTGTGAGGAGGAAGACCGCCATTGTTCATCAGAACCCGGGGCAGCTAGGAGTTCATGGAAGAGGGGCTTCTCCGACGTACAGCGAGGAACCAATGGTCTTTGAATTTTAGAGGAAGAATAGTTTGGACTATTCTTGCAAGCCTCATTCCTTTAATGCAACCTACACTGAATATACAACGTACGTAGCTTTTTGTTATTTTAAAGGTTCTAATTTTAAAGGATGTTTCACCATTTACTAGGGTTCTATTAATATATACACATCTCTATGTACATACGCATAAAATACCAGAATCTTCACCGGCGACATTGTTGCTTAATTAGGTAAGGTTGGAGAACAGGAGCTGTGCATCCCAGTCAAGCATTTTGAACAATACAATAGGATTTTGAGAATACAATAGAAGACCTGCTTAAACTGGTTTTGGCCAGATTTTAATCCTGGCAAGGGGAGAGAGCAAGATGGCTCCGACAGCATCAGCCCCGAGCGCACAGCACCCTTAGCCTCACACAGCACTCTGCAGGGGGAGGGGAATGGAGAGGGTGGGAGGAGGGGGAAATCTTGTTGCTGACATAGGCCCCCTCCCTCTAATCGCGCAATCCATGCCAAATTTCCCCAGGAGCCATCTATTAAACTACGTTCTCTGTGGCCAAAATTGAACCAAATTTATTAACGTATCATTATGAACAAGAGGTAATATCTCAGCCCTCCCTCCCCACCCCCGCCTCCATCCCAATGTTCATCAAGTGAATGACAATCTTAGTCAGGTAGCAACGCTCCTTTTTTGAGCTTGGAAGGGTGGCTCTGAAAAGAGCCTTTGGGTTGGGGGCGCTCTCGCCGCGCCTCACTTGGAGCTGGTGTACTTGGTGACTGCCTTGGTGCCCTCGGACACAGCATGCTTGGCCAGCTCCCCCGGCAGCAGCAGGCGCACGGCCGTCTGCACCTCGCGGGACGTGATGGTCGAGCGCTTGTTGTAATGCGCCAGGCGGGAGGCCTCGCTGGCGATGCGCTCGAAGATGTCGTTGACGAAGGAGTTCATGATGCCCATGGCCTTGGACGAGATGCCGGTGTCCGGATGCACCTGCTTCAGCACCTTGTACACGTAGATGGAGTAGCTCTCCTTGCGGCCCCGTTTGCGTTTCTTGCCATCCTTTTTCTGTGCCTTGGTGATGGCTTTCTTGGAGCCTTTCTTCGGGGCGGGAGTGGAGCGGGAAGGCTCCGGCATCCTGCTGCACTGGCTGCACCCAGACGAACAGGGATACGGTGAAGGCAGGGTTATTTGTCATCTTTATATTTAAATGAGGCTCCAAAGCACCCTCATCTGATTGGGCAAACATAAAATGTTGTAACTAGGTGACCCCGCTCCTTCTTTCCTATTGGACAGTATCCCAACCAATCCGAAAGTGCATTGGCTGAGCAAGCTCAGGTGTCTAATCTTTGTCTGAACCCTTTGTTTTAACGTGGACGATTTAGCGTCTCCTCGACTGAGGATGTGTCTGTGAAGGAACAATGCAGCTGGGTCTGTCTGGTCCTTGTGCTAAATCGCCAGCCATTTCTTTTTCGCCCTCAGCTAAGGAGGGAGAAGCTTGCTGCCTGCTTAGAGGAGGAAATGACAGCTTCGACTTTTATTTGTTTCCCGTCAGTCTCCATCCAGGGGAAACAAAAGCAAACACATTTCTACGAGGATTCATGACCAAATTCCAACCGTACATTGGGAAATCTGAAAACAAACTAAGGTTGTTTCACTGGAAGTGTGTGACTGGGTAGACTTCCATTTGGAGAAAGGTCTGATACTTGGGACGCCCATCATGTCTGGAGTTGAGGCTAAGGCATAATGTTAGTGATGGGTACCGCATTGACAGGACGCAGCAGGTTAGGGAGGTTACGGTGCACTACCGCGCGTGCGCCATCCCCCGCCCCGCCCTGTCACCGCACGGTACTGAGAGAAAAGAAAAAAACTGTACGTTCTCATGGCTCACATTTCAGCATCACTTGGCGAGCTGCCTTTATGAAAGCAAACTGTTAATATCCTACCTCCATAGATGCTGAGTCAGGATCTGCATATTACTGATTGACAAATCCTGGTCTGAGCTGCTATACCTGGGGCAGGCAATCTACTCCCTTTGCATCTCCATTTCTTCTTGTGATGATATAATGCCTGTTAGATGCTGTGAATTCATGTGCGTGAAGAGGTTGGCAAGGTGCCCTGCGCATACTTGTGCATAATTTCTATGAGCTTTTTTCACGTCGACACGCAGTCTTTTTTTTTTTTTTTTAATCTCTCACAGAGAGAATTGTAACCTCCCACACAGAGATGTGGCTGTCGCTCCGGCGTTTTCAGGGTGAAAGATAATTTGGCACTTGGCAGATGCCCAGCCAATGCTTGGTGAAAGAACAAAACCTGGAAGCCCATTCCCCTGGCGGCTGGTGCCTTGGATATCTTAATGCTGGGCATCATGAATTCGGTTGTCAACAACCTATTCTTGGTTATCAGCAAGAGAAAATGCGTTCAAAGCAATATTGTAAGACAAAACAAAAACGATTTAGACCTTGGCGATGGTGGCACACACCTTTAATCCAAGCACAGGAGTGACATGGTGTGGAGGGGTGCAGATGCAGGCAGATCTCAGAGTTTGAGGCCAGCCTGGTCTACAGAGGAGTTCCAGGACAGCCAGGGCTACACAGAAACCATGTCTCAAAAAACAAGAACAGCAAGCAAGCAAATAGAGAAAAATCACTTGTGGGGGGGGGGCATGTTGGGTATCAACCGTCCTATACACTTAATGTAAAGAAACCTTGGGCTAAAATTTGCAACTACTGAGAGTCAAAAAGTTAATGTTACAAATATCTACAAATTAGAGAAAATTTACAAATTGTTTAAGAATATGAATATTAAAGGGAAATTTGAAACAAACACTACTATCAAACTAACATAAAAGAGATGCTCATGAAAACAACGGCAAACGTTTCACCTACTAAAATCGCAGTGGCCTGAGCTGCCCAGTGCACAGGAGAATACTGCCCTACACTGCAAAAACGCTGAGGAAATGTAAAAAGAATACCAAGATTCTCTGCACTATGCCAGAAACCCCACTGTTGTCGTCTCCCAAAGTAGTAACAACCACGTTTGCAAGCAAAAGTGAACATTCAGTTTCATAAATAGTATGTGTAAAAAAATGTGTATATATATAAAAGAGATGAGGCCCAACCATGAAGACATATAGCAGAATCAATTGGGGTTCCCTTTTACAATGAAGTTTGCTATTGTTACTGTTAAGGTCTCTAGTGGGCAGGCAGTGCTGGCACATGCTTTTAATTCCAGCACTTGGGAGGCAGTGCAGGGAGATCTGAGTTTGAGGCCAGCCTGGTCTACAGAGCGAGTTCCAGGACAGCTGGTGCTACACCAATAAACCCATCTCAAAAAGCCAAAAAAACCAAACCAAACAAACCAAACCAAAACAACAAAAAAGGACAAGGCCTCTGCATCCAGGCTCGCATTTCTGATGGTCTTGGGTCCTCCTCCAGTGGCTGAGATAACAGCTAACCACACCCAGCTCACTAAATGATGTTTAACAAGTGGAATTAATATGAAGCAAAACTTAATAGTCAGTACGACTGCATGAAGTGTCTCTTGAAGTGACATTGACATCTAAGTCACTTTCTATCCACCTCGGCGGTATGTTGCTGTGTGTCTACACTGTGTTCAGAGTGGACAAAACCCTGTCTCTCTCCCTCACTCCAAGGCCGCATTGCGGTGGTGACTCATCTATGGAGCTGGGGTGATCCTGAATAAAGGTGTCCTGTTTAACAGGTCATTTAACGTGGTTAAAAACAAACAAACACCCATACCCACTGGATCTGGAATTGTATAAAGTATAGAAGTTGTCAGAGTGGCAATGACTTCCTGTCCTTAACGGCCTGGAGGGAAATGTGGAGGGGTAAAGCAGAGAGGGTGTGAAGGAAGGGTCAACTTACTCATAAACCAATTAGTATTCAGTCACAAAAGACTCCAGAACCATGAGCTTTCATGGAGCCCACGGAAACCTTAAAGAATGCGTGCAAGGGCCGGGCGGTGGTGGCCCTTACACGCCATCCAAGCACTCTGGGAGGCAGAGGCAGGTGGATTTCTGAGTTTGAGGCCAGCCTGGTCTACAGAGTTGAGTTCTAGGACAGCCGCCAGGGCTACACAGAGAAACTCTGTCTCGAAAAAACCAAATAAAAAAAAAAGAATGCTTGTAAGGGACTGGGTCAGCTAGATACAGTTTGAGCTTAATATTAATATGCCTCAGGCCCCAGTAACACACACACACACACACACACTCATATTACTTGTACATGAAGACCTTGCCAACAAGTGCCTGTCTAATCCCAGACTGGTGCCACTTTTGCTATTGGTAATTTTGGCCAAAGATTATTGTTTAAAAGTATCTTGCACATTCCTCCTCATTTGTGTCTTTAAAAGCAAGCAAATAAAGAACAACAACAACAACAACAACAACAACAAACTATTACCTCACTCCAGCTTCTTTGACTGTACTCCCTTTGGGCCACAGATTCCCAGGGTAGCACTTGGCTCTTCCATGGCAGCATCCTGTTATTGATAAAGCAATATCATTGTTCTGGAGAACCCCTGTTGTTACTGGACCAACATGATGGTTACAGGTGAAACACTGGCAAACTGGAGGGTTTTGTTTGTGAGATGGAAGGGAGGAGAGGAGAAAGGGTTGGTAAAGGGAAAGGAAAGAAGGAAGGAAGGAAGGGAGGAAGGAAGGAAGAAAGGAAGGAAGGAAGGAAGTAGAGCCCAGGAGAACGGAAGACAAGAACGTGAGAGTGGAAGGCCACCAGAGATAGCTCAATGGATGTAAGGCACCAAGCGCCAAGCCCTAAAGGCTGGATGGAGCCCAGTGTTAGTGTCCATACTGTGGAAGGAGAGCAGGGATTCCTACAGGTCGCCCTCTAACCACCAATAAAGGCACACAACACGAAGCAAAATGTAACTCTGAAAAATTAAGAGAAGAAAATGAAAAGGGAATGTCTGGGAAGCAATAGCTCCCATTTCAGCCATACTTGGGGTTGACAGCAAAGGGGATGTTGAAATCTTTTGTTTTGTTCCTGCCTTTTTTTTTTCTTTACTGGCTTTAAAGCCCAGGGCCTGGCACTGGTGGCTCTCAGTCCACATGTGGTGTTAATAAGCACCTTGACATCCTGGATTTGTTTGTTCTGCTCTGCATACATTCTTTTCTACCATGAGCAGGCTCTCACCCAACCACGAAGCTGGGTTCTTTTAAAAATTTCCACAATTAATACAAGTGACACACTGTCATGGCTAATATATGACATGCCCTTTTTGGGAAGAGGGTCCCGGAAAGAGGCTGATAGTTGGAGGAGCAGTTAACACTTGGCATCTGGGCTCTAGTGGGATAAAGGGGTTGCAAAATATGGAGGGCACGCTTACAGGCTTGCTTCCCTTCGAGGTTGAACCTTTGACTTTGGGACTGCAGGAGTGGGTAGCAGACATTGTGTTGAGCTTGGGTCCTCTCCTCTCATGAAACTAGGAATGAGATTTCGTGGTCCTTTGTCCTCTGCAGTTTCCAGCCGGCATCCTTTAGATAAAGGCCTGCCCACTACTATACTGAAGCATTTCCTCTGCAGATATCTGTGGTATGGCATGGGGCTGCGCTGCCGGAAAGTCCCTCAGTTAAGGGTGTTATTTTCTCTGATTGGGTATCCAAGGGCTCTAGCTGACCCCACCAAGGAACAAGGATGTGAGGAGATAAACTAGCCTGTTCCTCTCACCTGTGTTTGCAGAAGAGACTTCTGTGGTCATTTCTCTTTTACATCAGCAAGAGTTGCGAATGACAGTGAGCTGGTAAGGTAAATTTTCATGACAGATGCATTAGCCTGGGAAGAGCTGGTCCACAGTCCCCAGCTCTGTCAGCCGCATGCACCCAAAGTTTGGTTTCTCCGCGCACCAGCCCAGCTGCTTCAGTCCCACAGGTTCTAGTGAAAGTTTTTTCCATGCAAGTGGAACTTCTCTTGCCCTTAGATACTTCATGCTTCTCCCTCTAAGCACAGTAACAAATTGTCTTAGGAGCTGCTGAAAGTGATCAATGGCTTTCGAGCAGTATCTAGAGCAGATGCAAAACTCCACACTCAACCCAACTTAGAATTTATGAGAGTATGTACCAGCTCTAGTGGCATAGTATTTGCGGGGGATGGATGGGGGGATGGGGAGTTGGGGGGGAATGGTGGGGCTGGGGACACGGGAGGAAGGGCAGTGGAGTCACAGTGGCTTTAGAGGAAGGGAGAGAATCAGGAATGACTGCAGCCCTAAGGTAAGATGAAGTCACATACCAGGCCTGCCCCAGGAGATACCAGAGCCTGCCCTGCCCCAGGGTTTCTTTACCTACCCCACCCCCACCTCCAGAGCACACATAGCTAAGGAAATCACTGTGATGTCTAAGAAAGAACAAGAGAGAACATGAAGGTACAAATGCTCATGAAATACAACAAATTTCTCACCAGGGAACAAAACTGAAGGCCTCTGCCAAGCCTTGGGATAAAAGACAGCTTAGGAAAGTGCTGGAGCAGCAAGTGAAGCAGCTCTCAGGCTGAATGCAACACACTGAAATTACCCCAGGCCTCTAGACTGGATTAATCCACTTATGGAAGAATAGATTTGTGGGTTACCGCTGGAGCCTTTTTTGTTATAACCGGCTGCCGCTGGATCTGTCTCACCCTGAGATGCTCTGAATGTTCTGCAGAATCCGCACAGCAAGATGCGGCCCCTCAGCTTTGAATTTACCAGCTTTAGGAGATGAGCTGGTAGAGGAGAAGAGACGAGCTTCTCTATATGCATAAACTATGCAGTCTTTGGTCACAGATGCAGAAAACAACTGCTAAGGCCTCACCTACTCTGGGAGTCTCCATCTTTCTGGTAGTCTCCATGCAGTCCTAGTACAACTTCCTAACCATCACTTCTGTCCATCTGGTAGGGCCCTGCTGTGCACAGGACACCAAGTATTCCTTGTCCTATCCTGCAGCCCCCTGCCTCTCATTTGTGATTTGTCCCTTAGCTTAAACAACACACACACACACACACACACACACACACACACACACGCACACACACACTTCTTAATTATAATTATATATGTGTATGTTATGTATTCGTGTATGTATGTATGTATGTATGTATGTATGTATGTATGTATTTAAGTTCAACTATGGTGATGGCAACAGAGCAGGAGACCAATCAATGACAGTGTCAGAAACAAAAATGGAGCCTCTCTTTGCTGTAGTGAGGTGACTTCCTCTGGGCCTGACAAGACCATCACAGAACAGAGATACTGAAGAATAAACAACATCGAGGTGTATAATCATAGTTGTGGGGCTGCTAATATTCACTCATAGGAAGACGGGGGTGGGGTGCCTGCATCCCTGCTGCGATGGTCTTGGGGGTTCCTATTGGAGTATAGAGTGGAAGACTGGCTGGAGGTGGGAACCGTGGGTGTGCAGCCTTCCTGCGTTGTCATCCACGCTGACATGGGACTTTTTTTTAATAATATAAATGATCCCATAAGTAGCCCATTCCTATGTCCTGACAGAAATTACAATAAATGTATTGAACTTGGTGGGATTATTTCTTTGACATAGCAGTGCCCTATCTGGGTAAATTGGCATGTCCCCACATCTTCCCAGGAAACCATGCAATGTTTTGTCCAGCTCAAACCAGAAATATGTCATTGTAAAGCAGGTGTGCCTGATAAAGATGATCTGAAAAGGCTCAGAGGGTACTGCCACCATATATGGAGAATACTACAGGGGGATTGCTCACAACTCTCTCATGGCCACAGCATCTTGGCGTACCTCATGTGATGCTCCTCTCCTGCTTTTTAAATGTGCTTGCCTCCCCCCTAGCCCCCCACCCCACCCCACCGCCGTTTACAATGGTTTGTGTTCCCTTCCTGACACACTGCCCTTTCCAAATACTATTCTTTAGAAAATCTCCCTTGTGGGTGTTATTTGGGTTTTTTTACCATCACAAATATAGAACATTGTATCAGACCAATTACTTTTGTTTTAATTGTAAGGTAAATGGCTGGATCCCATCTTTAATCTGCCTCCTTGTTGTCCAGGTACGTCAATCCCCTGCCTCTCATCCAGGCTGTTGTTCATCTACACAGGGCCTTACGAACAAAAACTGGATGCGCTTTGGTCAGCTTAAGAGAATTGTTGTTGTTGCTGATTTATATTTTTAAACACAATAGGTATAGTTGAATTTTTGGGTTTTTTTTTTTGTTGTTGTTGTTCATTTGTTTGGATTGGTTTGGTTTCCAAGACAGTTCCTCTGTGTAGCCCTGGTTGACCTGGAACTCACTCTGTAGATCAGGCTGGCTTTGAACTTGCAGAGATACTCCTGGCTCTGCCTCCCGAGCCCTCGGGTCAAAGGTGTGCATCATTATTAGCTGGCTTTTTGATTTTTACGATCTAAAATAATTTAATGAATTTTAAACATCTGAGTATTTCTTTTCACATCTAAAATATTTACAAGGTAATAGTTATTAGGTAAGGTTTGATGCAATTTTCTTTGAAGTGGAATTTCTATTTTATTACTAAACAGTTTTGGGTCTGTAGAGGTGGCACTTAAGTAGCTCTCTCAGAAGACTGGTGCTAGATTTCCAGTGCCCACCTTGAGTGGCTCACAGTGTCCTATAACTCAGGTTCCATGGTATTTAAGTTCTCTTCTGGCCTCCACGGGTGCCTATAGGCAGGTGTAGCCATACACACATACATGTAAGCATAAATGAAACCTTGTTTTTATTTTTTGTTTTTGTTTGTTTGTTTGTTTTCAAGACAGGGTTTCTCTGTATAGCCCTGGCTGTCCTGGAACTCACTCTGCAGACCAGGCTGGCCTCGAACTCAGAAATCCGCCTGCCTCCGCCTCCCAGAGTGCTGGGATTACAGGTGTGCGCCACCACCGCCTGGCCGAAATCTTGTTTTTAAGAAAAGGCTTTAGTATAAGTTTAAGCATAGGCTGTGGGGAGGAGAGTAGATGTTGAAGAGACGGCCCAGAGGGTAAGAGCACTTAACTTGGCTGCACAGGACCTGAGCTCAGTTCCCAGCACTCACATGGCAGCCCACAACTGTCTATAATCCAGTTCTGACACCTTCTTCAGTCCTCTTTGGGTACTATGCACTCATATGGTGTGCATGTATGCCTACAGGCAAAATACTCATACACATGACATAAAAATAAATATTTTTAAATTTAAGCAATTTAAAAAGAGGAAGAGAGAGGCTTACGTAGAAGACGTAACACACACCCTCCAGTGGGTGTGGAATTCTCAAGAGAATTGATGAAATATTCTTAGTAAAAAATTCTTCAATGTTTATCTTTAGAATCAAATACTAAAGGCAGATCATAGGCTAGGGACGTTATCTCAGTGGAGGAGGTTTTCCCCAGGTTATGCAGCCCCAGAATGGAATTCTAAGGGCAACTAATCTTAAAGCTTCGCCATTCACGTCACTAGGCACTTCTTCCCGAGTCATATGGCATGATAAGAGTGGATTCACCTTTGCCATGACTGTAGGTGGTGTCGGGGATGCCCATGTGCTAGGCCACCTTCTGGGTGACATCACATGTCTTCCCACGTGTCCTTCATCCTTGCTTCCCATCCCTGCTGTTTTTGCTGGTTTTTGTTTTTGTTTTTGTTTTTTTGGTTTGTTTTTTCTTTTAAGTCAAGGACTCGCCTTGTAGCTCAAACTGGTCTTGAACTTGGTTTCCCTGCCTCCGTCTCCCAGTTGCTGGAACTGTAAGCGCAGTCATTGTCTAGGATGCACAGGACCCTGCGTGTGTGCACCAGACCTCAGGAACAGTTTGAGAGCCACGCTGGCTATGGCTGTGATCAGTTACATGAATGTGAAAGTGCCTAAATACAACTGAGTTTTAAATTTAACTAATTTAAATCAATTAATGTATGCATACATGTTATACCTGTTGAAGAGGTTGACTTTAAACTTCCAAGGATACTACAATGTAAGAACACTCAAATCCCTCAGATAAAATGTTTCTCATATACATACCACATCTCTCTCTCTCTCTCTCTCTCTCTCTCTCTCTCTCTCTCACACACACACACAGAGACACACACAAACACTTTTTTTGTTTTTTGTTTTTTTGAGACAGGGTTTCACTATATAGCTCTGGCTGGCCTAGAATCCATACTGGCCTGGAACTCACTGAGCTCTGCAGTTCTAATTCCCTAGTGCTATAATTGAAAGCATGTACTATCATACTCAGCTATGACATCACAATATTTACATGCATCCTTCTATTTAATTTTTTTCTAGATGATTTATACTTAATAGGATGTGAATACTGTGCAAATATTCATTCTATTGTTTAGGATAATGACCAGAAAAGGGCTGTACAGCTTTCCTACAGATGTGGCTGCTATCATGGTGTTTGGAACATATAAATAGCAGCATCACACTGTCTTAGCTAGGGTTTCATTGCTGTAAAGAGACACCATGACCAATGTAACTCTTATAAAGGACGTTTAATTGGGGCTGTCTTACACGTTCAAATTCACTCCGTTATCATCAAGGCAGGAAGCATGGCAGCGTTCAGGCAGACATGGTGCTGGAGAAGGAGCTGAGAGTTCTACATCTGATCCCTGGCAGCTAGGAGGAAGGTCTCAAAGCCCACCCCCACAGTGACACACTTCCTTCAACAAGACCACACCTCCTAATAGTGCCCTTCCCTTGACCAGGCATACTTAAACCATCACAATCAGATTTCCTGTATATATTCTCAATCTCAGTCTGAAGAGTCGTAAATTGTGGATAGCTGACTACACAGTATTCTTTAAAGTGCTTTCTTGCAAAATGTGCTGCTGTTCTCTGTGCGCGTTGAGTATCCCTGCCTACATTTTGTGTCGCTATCTTCTTTAATTTGGTCATACATACATAGCCATCCTTCTACCTAACTTGTCCTGCTTCAGGGCTGAAGGTATAGAGATAAGTCACCCTAAATCTCAATCACCCTGGAAAAGCCTTCCCTGACAGACTACCTTCCTAATTATCGGTGGGAGGTTGGCAATTATTTACGATGTTGGGGCAGTACCCTGCAGTATGAGTAATCTTATAGGACACGGGGAGTATCATTGTGAGGATCTGGGTTTGGAGCCCACGACTGACACCATCAGGACAAAGAGGTGAGCAGCTACCACAACCAGGGTGGAAGAGAGCTCAGCAGCTGCTCGGACCTGGGCAGGGCGAGCAGCGAGTAACAGGACCTGAATGGAGAGCGCACAGCTGCCAGGACCTGGATGGAGGAACGCGCAGCTGCCAGGACCTGGACGTCAGTGCGCACGGCAGCCAGGACCCCGCCCCGCGCGCGCGCGCGCGTGCCCGGCGTTGGCGCAGTCCGGGTCTGAGTCGTCGGCTGAGGCTTGTCGGCCTTGCTCTCCGGCCGATCCTCGGCCCTTCTGAGCCCTCTCCGCCCGCGCCCTCGTTGGCCCCGCCGCCCGCAGCCCTGGCGCTCCCAGCGGGCCCCGCCGAGGCCATCTGCGCCTTGTGTCAGCGCGCGCCCCGCGAACCGGTGCGCGCCGACTGCGGCCACCGTTTCTGCCGGGCGTGCGTGGTGCGCTTCTGGGCCGAGGAGGACGGGCCCTTCCCGTGCCCCGAGTGTGCCGATGACTGCTGGCAGCGCGCCGTAGAGCCCAGCCGCCCTCCACTCAGCCGCCGCCTCCTGGCGCTCGAGGAGGCGGCCGCGGCGCCGGCGCGCGATGGCCCTGCCAGCGAGGCCGCGCTGCAGCTGCTGTGCCGTGCCGACGGAGATCCGCTGTGCTCCGCCTGCCGCATGGCCGCTGGCCCGGAGCCGCCCGAGTGGGAACCGCGCTGGAGGAAGGCGCTGCGCGGCAAGGTGCGCGGGGCGGCCCTGCACACTGTCCACCTCTGTGCCTTACCTGGAGTCAGTCTCTCGACCAGTGTGCTGACCTCCTCTTCCCTCTCCCGCATCCCATCGGTGCCCAGCACCCTCCCCTCCCCGGGTACCCTGCCATGCCTAGGGCCTCTTGAATCCTGGAGTCCGTGAGTCCTGCCTTTCTCCATCTCTATTTTCTGTCTCCCGGACCCTGCTATCTTCCTCGATCTATTATCTCTAGAGCATGTTTTTTTTTGTCCCCTTTTCATCCCTGGTCTCTGGCCTAGCTGTGCCTTATCTCTATACAACCTTTAGATTTTTTTTTTTTTTTCCGATTTCCCCTCTAGTCCCATCCCATTCCCCGAGGCTTCTTCCTCCTACCCGGGTGTGACCTCATCGGGCAAGCCCCGCCCATCCACTTGGTTGTGGAGACCTGAGAGTGGGCTTCTGTGTGCCAGTTACCATTTGTAGCCCTCTGAGGGGCTGTCGGTCCACCATATTCCGGAACCTTCTCTGCTGTGCTCTCTTGGTCATTGCGTGTAGCACCTGCCATTGGGCAGAAACCGACCGTTAGAATCTGTTTGAAGCTGAGTTGCAGGGATCTGAAGTATCATTCCTGACCCAGAGAGAGATGTCTTTCTGAGTAGCCAAATAGGAGAGCAGTGGAATATACAGGAGAAAATAGTGGCCTAGTGTGTTTGAGAGTGCTGTTATATCCTTATGTTCTGGAATGATGCACCGTGAGCCTCAGGAATAGGTTGTGAAGAACACTTTTGAGGTGGAGGCCTCCCTCTGGTTACATCCAGGTCCCAAACTGGGGTAGGTACTCCACCAGAACATGCCGCTAGGGTTGTCCTACGGTTTGTTTTCCTCTTACTAAGACAGCAATCTCTACAAAGACCAGGCAGGACACAGAAGTCAGGAAAGCCACTGTCTTAAATCAAGCTGACACTGAAGGGACCTACCTAAGAACCTGGAATCACACAGCCAACCTTGGATTGCCTGCTGTACACCCGGTTCTGATGAGGTGGGAAGTGCAGGAGGCCCTTTTAAAAAAACAACCATTTTTCCAGCAGAGACCGGACAGATGAGTAGTTCCAGTCGTGGGGTGACCAAATCCTTCCTCCCAGGCTCTAACCAGCTTTTCTCTCCCAGGAGAACAAGGGCTCTGTGGAAATCATGAGGAAGGACTTAAATGATGCCCGGGACCTGCATGGTCAGGCAGAATCAGCGGCTGCTGTGTGGAAGGTCAGTGGGCTCTTCTGGATATGGGGAGCTAGCAGGACATCCAGGCTGAGCTGCTGGAGTTTGCCAGGGTGGCTGGCTGGGAAAGGGATCTCTGTCCGTAGGGACTCCTCTTCTCTGTAAGCTTTAGTTAGGATGATTTGTAAACTTGAGGTTCCTTTTCTACACAGGACGTTTTCTAGTGCTCTTGACTCTGACCAACCCCATCTGTCACCAGTGGAATGTGCTGGTTTCAGCTGCTGTACAAAACCACAGACGTTATTGCCCTAGCCATGGCAGGCAGAGTCAGGGCCAGTTTCTGGTGGCCTTTATCACTGTGTTGGCACATGGAGAGTGGGGAAGGAGCTTTTGGGGGGGGTCCCTTTACTAGAGCACTGATCCCATGTCTATTTGGTGGGACTAATCACATCCCAAAGTTCAACACTTAACACCATTGCTTGGAGGTTTCAGCACAGAGATTTGGGGGACACACAGAGTGGGAACTTAGCAGCTAGCCTTCATCTGGTACCATCCAGGGCACTAAACATCAAGATGACGTTAGTTTAAGCCCTGGAAACTTTTCCTTTCATATATTTAAAGCTTATTATAGTTCCCTTCTCCCCATTTTTTTTAAAACATAAAACCAAAGTGTTTTTGTAGACTACAGGAACTCTGAGACTCCGAGGTGGCCTGCACCTTAAGGCAACTGTCCTACCCCTCACAAAAATTCGAAGATGTTGAGGACACCTAGATGTCTAGGAACCCACAGTAATTCCGAGGACAGGTTCTAGAAGACTTTTAATATGAAGACGGGGATCCTGTGGTCAGAGGGAGGAGCTTGGCCAGTCAGCAGTTACCTGGCTGGCATTTATATCCTTTCAGCAAAAACATTCTTCCCTCAGGAATATGGGTGTCCCCGGGTTGTATGGTCAGGGCCAGGACGAAGACCTGAGTGCAGTCAGGAGTATCCTTTTCCAGTACTGCTGTCTAGGTTAGGCTGCTAGAAGTGTCGCCCACACATCCAGCCCTTCAGAGGGCACACCCACATATCCAGCCCTTCAGAGGGCACGCCCACACATCTAGCCCTTCAGAGGGCACGCCCACACATCCAGCCCTTCAGAGGGTACGTCCACCATGAGTGATGGGACTGCTGTCCCTTAATCCCACCTCTTCAAGGCCCTGCCAACTACACATCACCACAGTGGGACCAAGCTAATAAGGGATGGCAGGGGCATCTTTCATATGGAGATTTCACTTCTTGTTTTGGAAAACAGGGAAAGAGAATCTTCTCTTACCTCTGATTTTAGTTTTAAAAGAAGGTTTAATTCAAAAGACCCAGCCAGCATCTTTTGAGAGCATGATTTCTTTCAGAGTAGATGGGGTTCTCTTTCTGTAGACACATGAGCCAATGTGGACTGTTGTCCCTTCCCCCACTCACCCTGCAGGGGCATGTTATGGACCGAAGAAAGAAGGCCCTGACTGACTATAAGAAACTCCGGGCCTTCTTTGTGGAGGAGGAAGAACACTTTCTGCAAGAAGCTGAGAAGGATGAGGGTACTTCCGAGGATGATGAGCTGGCTGACCCGGCAGATCGCTTCCGGTCCCTGCTGCAGGCTGTGTCAGAGCTGGAGAAGAAGCACCGCAACCTGGGCCTTAGCATGCTTCTGCAGGTACCTCCTGGGTAGGGGCGAGCATCTCCACAGCACATTCCTGTGGTCAGCCCAGAGCTGCGGTGGAAGAGACTCCCTACAGGCAAGGTCGGAGCCACAGCCCATCTTGCCCCTGTTGTGGCCCAGGTCTGAAGATTAGAGAATGAGTAGGTGGTCAGGAAAAGTAGTTGGAAGGCACTTAGAGCTGATGGAGATAGGAGGAGCCCAAGATCTCACATGGGGAGGGTTTTTCCCACCTCAGGCCCCGTGAGCAGGAGTAGCCCAGGCATCGCCTCTGTCTTCTCCCATCCTCATCTCATGCCCCAAGGGTTGAACCAACACCAGAGGCGGCCGGCTTGGCAGTCAGAGCCTTGGCTTGTAATGTGGCACCAGCAGCCGCCTGTAACTGAAGTATCCCCTTCCACATACCCGTCAGCTGCTGGGGGCTGTACAGCCTAGGGACACAAGCTTCAGAGCTGCTTAGATGGCCATCCAATCACATCGGCTCTGAGTGCTTGTGCTCAGGAGAGCAGCAGTATGTCTCACTGTCTTTACCTGTGTGTCTCCCTTCATTTTCTCTGTCTCCCTGTCTTTCCCCTGTCTGTTCTCCCTTCTCTGCAGTGATGATGCTGGCGCAGCAGGCTGGCCCCCTGGAGCGCGAGGCAGAAGAAACCACCTTCCTCAGCTGGCCTGCAGCACCCCTACCTCCATCCCTCAGGCCTCTGGCACCACCCCTCATCCCCGACAGATCCCCATCTCCATCGACACAGACAGCACGCTGGCCTGGGGTGGAGCGTCAGGTGCCCCTCTGGCCGTGCACATAGTTCCGTTGTTCAGCAGTGTTTTTCATTTTCTTCAGGGCATGAATGTGCTCAGGCTTGTACCTGTTCCAAATAGAGACCAGTCAGTCCTGGGATTCCTTTCCTGGTGTGTGCCAACTCTGCCTGGGACCACTTGGCAGCTCCAAAACCCCTGCTTCTTGTTTTGCCAAGGCTCGCCCACGGCCCAGCTTAGCGTGGCATTCCCTCTAGTGTCCAGGAACCAAACCTCACACCTTCCCCATTGGTGCCCATGCCAGGGTTGACTCACTAGACATCCCTCAGCAAGGTTCTGAGGCATACAGTTACAGTCAACCCATGTTAGTGCCAGAGAATAGAGATGCGGGAGGCCTGAGGTACGGCTGGGGCCTGAGTGTTATTGAAGTATCCCCCGCCCCTCCAGAGGACCTCTTGCCCCATTTTGGTCTCTGCACCAGGCCCTGGGAGCCGCCTTCTGCTTTGCTTCCCCAGCCTCTTCCTCCCAGCTCGTGCCCCTTGGGTGTCACTGGCATCCAGAGTGCTCCCTCCTTCCCACCTCTCATGGAAGGGACCTTCTTCCCTGCAGAAGAGCAGCAGGGTGGCATCTCCAGGCCGCTGGGTGCTTCACCTCGCTGTATTTTTGGCTTTTGCTCACCTCATATTTTCTCCAGTAGGTGAATTTCACAAAACTTGTGACGTAGCGGTAGCGTGGTTGCCTGCAGCATCGTGTGTGTAGATAGCTAGTCCAAGAAACAAAACCCAGCAGAATGGACAGACACAGGGCAGGGGCGAAAGATACAGATGGCATTTAGGTTTTGGGTCACAATGTTCTGTCCCCAGAAGGCCCCAGCCTTGGATGTAGTAACCGGCTCCAACTTGACTCGCAGGTGAGCTGGGTTTTCAGTGCTGAATAAAGTGGTTTGCTCCAGCCTCTCTGTTTCCCTACCTCCTAGTCTGTCCATACAGCTGCTTCCCCCTCCCCTGACCAGGTTCCAGGGTCTTTGATACCTTTGAAAGCATGGAAAGCAGACTGTCGCTAAGATATTCTGGGATAGAGGGCAGGTATCACCCTAAACCCAGTGTCGGCTGTGGGAATTGCATCTGGGAAGCAGGATCCATGGATGGCTAGAAGGACCGAGAAGAGACACCATGGTGAGGACCCTGGCTTAGCCCACCGGACAGGGTCTGCAGAGGGCCGGCCAGCTGCGCCAGGGTGGAAGGTAACAGACTGGTCATGTTCATATCCAGGGTGGGATGCATCCCTGTGAGTCCAGTGCAGGTGGCAGCAGGAACAGCCCTGAGTAGTGTGCCCCTTAGTGACAGAATGTCCTCTCTGTTGGGGACCAAAATGAATACTAAACTAATAGACTAGCAGTTGTAGAGGAAGACTAGGACTGACCACCTGATGGTAGGTCAGAAAAGTGATAGGTTTGTCCTTCAGATCTTAGATTGGCCCAGAACACCATATGACCTTGTCTGAGGAAACACCTCCACCGCCATGACATGGCCGCAGACTCAGCAAACTGGATGTAAGGTGCAGTCTTATGTCGAGGAAGCCTCGCGTTCACACCACAGCTCTGCTCACCAGTCAGTAGCCTGCAGTTCACACATGCTGTCAGCAGAACTCTAATGGCTGCCACACAGGACACTTCCTCATGCCCTCCACCCCCATGGGGAAGGAAGGATGGAAGCCTCCAGCCTGCATAGGGAGCACCCACCCCGTGTGAGCACCACCCTTTTTACCATGCCTTTTCTTAAGGTCTCACCTTCTGCTAGCATTTGGAGGAGGGATTTCACAGTGACAGCAGAAACCTACTACTGGGTCAGTTCTCAGAGCCTGACAGATTCAGAGGCACCGTGGCCCAAGACATCCCTCCAGGTCCTCAAGGTGGCGCCTGCTTTGCCTCACCACACCATTACAAGATAGGCCAGTGGGGTTCCTTTGCTAGGGGCGTGGGAGAGAGGTCATGTGGAGGGAAGATGGAGCCCATGAGACGGAAGAGGAGAGCTGCTGGACTTGTTTCTCATGAGTGCGGCTTCCGGGCAACATGGTTAAGTAAAAAATAGCTGACGTGTACAAATGGCCTATACAGATATATTATCCATCCTTTTGACACTGTCTACAAGTACAGTGTGGTAGTGGGCTACATTGATTTGATAAGTATCTTTTGTCTGCACATGGTAAGATGCAGGATGGATATGGTGAGAGACCATGCCAGCATCAATGGACTGGACCCCACAGGGCTGGTGGTGCCTGTGGGTGGGAAATGGAGAAGATTTGGATTTGACACTTGAGCATGGTGGTGCAAGCCTTTAATTCATAGGCAGGTAAATCTCAGAGTTTGAGGCCAGCCTGGTCTACATGGAAAGTTTTAGGTCACCCAAGGCTGCATAGTGAAAACCGGTATCAAAAAACAAAAACTGGCTGGGCTGTAAGGTTGGGAGAGCGGGCGTGGCCACACCCAGGGTGCTGAGGCAGGGTTATGGTCCTGTGTTTAAAGGCTTTGGGGAGAAACAGCAGGGGTTTTTGTTTGTTGATTATGCTGGGGACAAAAAATGGAAAGCATCTAAGTTTTAATGCAAATTTCAGTCTGAGCTTGTTTGGGTTTCCCCTACAGTGCTGTCATGCTGGGTACAGTTTTAAGTGAGAGACTTAAAATTGTGCATGCTAGATAACAGGCCAATACAGCTGATTCATGAAGAACTACAGGTCCTTGTCTGCAGACATCTGGGGCTCGATAAATCCTCCAGATTACTTGTCTAACTAGCACTGTGGACGAGTTTTATATGTTTTGGGGGGAAATGATGAGATCAACCGTGTAAAATACATTCTAGATGAAGGGGTTGTTTTGGTTGGTTGCCCCACCCCCAGTTATCTTTGATCTCTAGTTGAATCTATCGATGTGGAGCCTATGAACAGCAAGTCATTTAGTTGGGCCTTCAACATCTGGGGCTCTGGTAGCACCTCCCCTTCAGACTGCGGATGAAGTTCTTAACTCCTTTTTGGAACTTAATGTGAAGCCTAAAGCATTTCTTCCTCAGTGAAAACTGCCTGTGGCTCTCTTTTCTACCCTAGTCACCTCATGGTTAAGTGACGGCTGGCCGCCACTGTTCCCAGGCCGTAGTTCAAAGGCCACTTCTCACACCTACCCAGTGTTCTCAAGCAGAGACTCCCAACTGACCAGAAGTTTGCTAGAAATCCTGGGGAAGGGAGGCTTCCACAGCTGTGTGCCGCTTGCTGCCTGTGTGAGGTACTTTATTTCCACAAGAGAATTTTAATTTGGAGATGGATAACTGAATTGAAACAAAGGTTCTGTTAGACTGTCATTCATGAAAAGGAATGTGCTGTTAAGGAATTTCTAGGAGACAAACAAGGCTACGTGCTGATAAGACTTTACAAGTGGACCAGCCACGGCTGAAGCAGCCCTGCTGTTGATACCGCACCCAAGCCAGCCAGGACTAAGTTCTCACAAAACAGTCTGGGTTTTAGCAAGATTTTATTTGGGGGTGGGACAGGACAAGTATTTGTTTCTTCTCTTGACAGTTAGCTTCTGAGTCTCCATGGTTCCTTTCATAAATGTAAAGGTTGTATTCTGATGACTAGGGTTTTCTGATTCTGTCCCTTGGCCTTAGACTGAGCAGGTCTGCAGGGCGGTCAGCGCACCCAGCCTTCTGTCCAGCCCCTCGGTTCCACCCCCTACACCAGACCTACTGATCACACTGCCTTACTACCTGGGGTCGGGTGACCTGTGCTCAACCCAGGCTGGGTCAGGTGCGTCAGTGAAACGGATGGTTTCCTTCGGGCAAGTTAGAGGCCCGCTTGACTTGGTTCTGCAGTTCGTGGATTCTGAGAGCCTGAGTAGCTAGAGGAGTTGGTGCAGGCAAAGCGCAGCTCCCAGCGGCCACCCTGAAGGGCATGAGCAAACCTCAGGGTATGCTGCCCTGGATTGGTTTCGCTTTGATTTTGTAGTCTCTGGAAAGCTGGAAGTGGGGGCAGGGGAGAGAAAGATGCAGTCCTAAATCTCTTTAGTAGGTGTCATAAGGGTGAGGCGCCCCTTCCTGTGGACATCTCTGTGTTCTGACAAAAAGGAAATATTACCTGCCTCCAGCCAGGAGTAACAAGGATTTCTGAGGGATTAATGCCTCGAAATAAAAATAACAGAAAATATGGTTATAGAATCCGGTTAGTATGCAAATGAGGTGACTTTCTGGGCTCTTCTGATTGGACAAGTCTCCACAGAGCATCCAATGAAAGCCTTTAGGTTGTGGGCCACCTTTAGTGCCCAAGGGTCTGGCTGTTTAAAAGAGTCAGAGTGGGGCCGGAAGCTATTTATTCATTTCTGGTGGTCAGCTTGCTTTCTTCACCTATCTCCCGCCCCTTCCTTTGGGTTCCTCACCGGGTTGCGTGGACGGGAGGTGTGTGAGCTTTGTGGCTGATCACAGCGCAAGACAGCGTCTAATCCAGCTCTCTGCCACCAGCTACTGAGCTTTTGTCTATCCTCGGGCCCTTCAGTGAATACCAAAGGCTCTTCGGAGATAACCGGAGTCCCTGGGTAGCTTAATGGAACAGACCTGGAACAGAGTGGGCAGTCTCCCCCTGGTGGCCTGGCCGAGGTAGTACCGTGCGGCATGGTAGAGAGCCGGGTTTGTCCCACAACAAACGGCTGGGGTTCCTTTCAAACTGTTCTTGGATTCCACATAGGCTCAGTTGTCTTGATTCAGGTGGGAGGCATTCTTCCAGACTTTGATGCCGGCATTTAGGATAGGTCAGCCAAGTCTACAAAGAGATCCTATCTCAACACACACACACACACACACACACGCATGCACGCACACACGCACGCATGCCAGACTTTGACCCCAGCATTTAGGATAGGTCAGCCAAGTCTACAAAGAGATCCTATCTCAACACACACACACACACACACACACACGCATGCACGCACACACGCACGCATGCCAGACTTTGACCCCAGCATTTAGGATAGGTCAGCCAAGTCTACAAAGAGATCCTATCTCAAAACACACACATGCAAGCCAGCACACATACACACAAGCAAACCAGCAGGTGCCAGTTCCCTGATTCAATTCTACGTTAACTGTCCAGCTTCTGCCAAAGAGCAAAGGAAGTAGGCCCCTCAAGTGCTTGACTAAACATCACCGTTTGGATCTGGTGCTCTCCTTGGAGAAAAGTTGTACTGCGGTATTTCATGGTGGGCACTTTGCTATGCATACTAGTACTAATATTAATACTAAATACTCTGACTAAAGTATTTGAGTTTTTAGCTCATTTCCAACTGTTTGCAAAATTTCAGGAAGATTGCGAGGGAGGTGGACGCATGTGCTCCCCGTGTTCACAACCGGCTGCTTTTCACCCTCACCCAAGGGTGGTCATTATTTTTGAGAATATTTTTGGTCGATTATTTTACTGATAAATGTGGATCATAGTTAGACACTGAGGAGATGGCTCAGTAATCAAGAGCTCTGGCTGTTCTTCCAAAGGCCCAGGGTTTGGTTTGTGGTGCTCACATGGGAGACTCACAGTATTCTGTATATATTCTGTATTCAGCTCCAGGAGATCCAGGCTCTCTTCTAGCCTCTGTGAGCACTGCATGTATACAGTACACAAACATACATGCAGGCAGAATAGCTACACAGACACACATACACACACACACACACACACACACAGTGGATTGTAGCTCAATGAATTGATGACAACAGAAAACGATATAGCCTAGATAATGAATATAGATATATATGAACAAAAATGACAAAAATGTGCTTTTATCTTTAGCAATTCTTTTTTTTAAATTTTTTTTTTACGATTTATTTATTATTATATCTAAGTACACTGTAGCTGTCTTCAGACGTACCAGAAGAGGGTGTCAGCTCTCTTTTTTTCGGATGGTTGTGAGCTACCATGTGGTTGCTGGGATTTGAACTCGGGACCTTTGGAAGAGCAGTCAGTGTTCTTAACCCCTGAGCCATCTCTCCAGCCCATCTTAGCAATTATTAAATAACTTGGAATACCATTCCTCTTCCTATCAGACTTTTAACTAAAAAAATTTATGAATCGTGGCTAGGTGAATAATGCCGGAGGTCATCCCAATAGCCAAGACATCCCTTCTCCCCCTCTTCCTCCTCCTCGTCGTGTATGTTTATTTTGTGTGCATGCACCGCGGCGAGCATGAGATCCGAGGCAGCTCTTAAGAGTGAGATCTTTCCTTCCCTTTGTGGGTCCCAGGGACTGAACCTGGGTCGTGAAGCTTAGCAGCAAACACCTTTACCCACGGAGTCATCCCGTCCTTGGGTCTTTAAACACGCGCTTACCACACAATGCTTCTGCTCATGGTTCTCCCAGGAAGGAGAAAATCCTTTAGAATCTTCCTCACATGGTTGCCTCCCGTGCAAATAAGCCACAGAGACAAGAAAGGGGGCATCAAAAGACACTGTAAGCATATATAGCCAGGAAAGGAATCAGAAGCGTTTTAGAATGAGTGGCCCCTAAAACGGGGTGGGGGGCAAATGGGCGCTCAGTCCCTCTTCCCCACTTTGTCAATGATGTGATGAAACCAGTGAAGGGTAAGCACAGGTCGTAAGCAGCAAGGCAGCATTCCAGCAAGGAAGGCACTTAAGGGACCTGACCTCAACTTAGATTTGTACAGAGGTCACTGGGCACTTTACAGGGAGACTGGGAAGAGGCAGGCTGAGGAAAGCTCAGCAGGTAGGCGCTTGCCACCAAGCCCGACTACTTGAGTGAGTTCAGTCCCTGGAGCCTGCACTGGAAAAAGAGAACCAGCCTCCACACAGACTAAATGGAACTAAGGGAGACTAGGGAAGCAGGGTGCGGAATGGTTTTATAACAACGGGATAGAGAAAGGTTGTAAAAGGCCCAAGGTCCCATTGGATCCCGTGAGCTTGTTGTCATCTGCATTTGGAGATCCCATCCTTCTACCTTTCCGCAAAGCCTGGGTAAACCAGCCATGGGGGTTAATGTCCCAGCAGAATTGAGCAAAGTGATGCCCAGTTATTTGGTGACATTCTGTTGCTCTGTGGCTCCATGACTGTGCACTGAAGAAACTGTAAGGAGGTAAGAACCCTGCCCACCAATGTGGTTGACCATTGCCCAGTCGGCTGCGAGCCTCCCTGGAGCTAAGGTCGGCACACAGGGAAGCTTGCGGACCAAGCTCGGTCCTAAACCAACACTGGACCCCAGAGGCAGAGGCAGGGGGATCCAAGTTCCAGTCCAGCCTGGTTATCCCAACTCAAGAAGACAACATAAAGCTGGACTCTGCCTCCCTGTTGAGCTGCTGCTCCCAAACAAATGTGGGCTAAGAAGCGTTCCTGTCTCCCAGCTACAGGTATTTTATTATGAAAACAGGAAATTAACATAGACGTTAAAAAAGGTTTATTTTAAATTCCAGAACAGATAAAAAAAAGGATCATTGCAGAGATGTATCACATAGAACAAGAGAAAATGAAAGTTCTCAACTTTGGGGTATCAGTAACACTCCACAATTTAAAAGGACTGACTTCAAATTAAGTCCAACAAGGAGAAGGGGACAAATCAAACACAAGCTCTATGGAACCCTAGATGGGGATCAGGTTCCAACAAGTCAAAGGGAACTTTTACAGAGAAAGATTGAACTCTTGATGGTGCTGCCCTGTGACTGTACACGCTGACCAGCGTTCCCCGTGCTGTACCCTTCAAACAGGAGGACCTAGAGCTGGAGAGATGGTCTTGCAGTTAGGAGCACCTGCTGCTCCATCGTCAGAACAGGAGTGCTGATTCCAGCAGCCACGGTGGGCAGCTCACAGATACCTTAACTGCAGCTTCAGGGAATCAGTGTCCAGTTCTGGCCTCCACAGGCACACACACATGTGCATACGTGTACACAAACACACATGAGTCAACAGGCAGACAGACGCAAAGTTTTGCTTTTTGTTTGGTTCCCCTGTGTAGCCCTGCCTGTCCTGGAACTCACTCTGTAGATGAAGGTGGCGTTGAACTCTGAAATCTGCCTGCCTTTTCGAGATTAAAGGCATGTGCCACCTCCTAGACTACAGACATGCAGGCAGACAGAACACCCACATACATAAAATATATAAATCTTAAAACAACCCAAAAAAGAAAAAATCCTTGCGCTAGGCCTCCCTTCCAGTGCCTGGTGGAGTCTAGTCCCCCTTAGCTGGTAGCACGTCACTGCAAATGCTGCCCCTGCGTCAGATGGCCAGCTCTTCTCTGTTTTTCTTACAGGCCAACTCCGAGCCCACAGTAACACAGGCTGGCTCCACCCAGAGGTTTGTAACTTGATCGCATCTGCAAGGACCTTTCTCTCCAAAGGATCCTGGCCACAGGTGCAAGAGGTCCTGACCCCCAGTCGGGGTGGGGGTGGGGGGAGACAGTCAACCTACTCCATAGTGGGTTGGGGTTGAAAGGCCCTGACCGAGTGGTGGGCATCCCCTTTTGCACTGGAATGTCTCCTCAGAATGAGGAGATCATTGTTTGTAAGAACTATAGTAATCTCTACATGTTTGAGAGAGACAAGGTCCTCAGACACAGACAAAGGTCACCTAGTGTTTTGGGCTCACAGTCAAGAGCAGTTATGTTTAGTCAACGGATTAGCAAGGAAATGTCACAAGCACAGGTGGCCCCTGAGCGGGGCTTTGGAGAGAGGCTGGCGTTTATAAAGAAAGAAATGGGAGAGATGAGACCTAATGAAAGACCCCTGGCTGCATCACCTGCATGTTTCAGTTTTCAGCCTTGGGGTAATAAAGCTTTAACTTTTCCCCTTCTTTATCAGTGTGATGCTTCTATGTAACAAATTTGCTAGGTTTAAAAAAAAGTGCAGATCAGAGGAGAGCCACCTGCCTCTCTGAGTCCCAGTCCCCCCTCTTATAAGAATACCAAATCTATGAGGTTAAGGTACATCAATGACTCCCCTTAACCACATTATTTTTCAATGTCTCATCTCCAAATTACAATACCTTCAGAAACCCCTGACCCCGGTGGGTGGTGTTAGCATTCGGCACAGAAACTTGGCAGGGGGAGCATATCCAGCCCCTGCTGTCATATTTTTATATAGGAATGGGATAAACAGTGCCAGGAGCTAGGAGACGCAAGAAGGCAGGAGCTTTTCTCTCTTACGGACATCTCAGGAGTCTCCAGGGAGGTCAGGACCTCCAGAAGATTCTGTGTCTTCTTTGGTCTCTCTGACCACTGAGCAGATGGTTAGGGGCCTGGGGTCATGGGTCCAGAGACAGAAGAACGGCTGCACAGGACCAGAAAAGGGGAACCCAGAAAACACATAGACCAAGGAGCCATTGGTTGAATTATAAAAGGAGATTTCCCCTGCCTCGAAGTCTAAGAAGATGCCCACTCTCCTCAGGGGCTCTGGAGGAGACAGGCAAGTCCTGGGGTAGGAGAGGGCTTGGAGTTTCTTCTTGTAGAACTCTAGTGCCCAGAGGCCATGCTGGGGTGACTTGGGGATCCTTCCTTCCCGTACCAAACTCTCCAGACACACACCCAGAATCCAGGCCCTCCTGTCCCCAACCTCCACTTCCCAGTAATGTCTCCCTGCCTCAAATCGCTCTTGAGCTAGGATGCAGGGGTCCGGGTCAAATCTCCTGGAATTGGGGGACACATCCTGGTCAAACAGCAGCCGCTTCACGCTTTTCTGATCTTCAGACACCATGAGTTTGGGACTGGCGGTTTCAGGGTCCAGGGACAGACTCACTGTTGAAAGAAGGAGTGCAAAGTGACAGGCATGGGGACCTTTGCCCTCTTGACCCTGCGTGGATGAGGATTCAGGCTCGGGCTCCATGAGGCTTTCCCCATCTGTCGCTGGAAATCATTTACTGTCCCCATTTAAATTGCCTCCCCACGCCCCAAGCAGTGAGGGAGGCGGGGATGAGGGATACTTGAAGAGATGTGAGTGCAGCCTGAGACAACTCCCAGTGCACACTAAACCCAGGCCAGAGGCCAGGCTCTGTGTGGGAAAGACAGAGACAGGGAGAAACAATCTCCAGCAGAGAGAAAACTTGGAATTCACACCCACACCCCACAGCCAGCACCCCAGATGTGGGCTTTTCTGTGGTTGCTGGTGACTGGCATGTGCTTTTAGGCTTTGTGTGTTAGAAGCCTGACCTTCAGTGTGAGCGGTAGAGGGTGGGGGAACTTTTAAGAGGTGGAGCTTCATCCAAAGTAATAAATTCATGGGAACACCATTTAGTTTTCTGAGGACTCTGGGAAGTTCCCATATGTCCCCCAAATTCATTCTTTCTTCTCTCTTGCTATCCACCATGATATGACACAGCCAGGGAGCCTTCACCCATGGACCCCTGATTTTGGAAATTTAGGCCCCCAAAATGTGAGCTAAATAAACATCCCTTTATGAATGACCCAGCTTCGGATATTTTGTCTCAGTGGTGGGAAAAGGACAAACTTAAGCTTTAAGCTCTTGTCTGTCCGTTTCCCAGAAGGAGGCCCTGTAGTTTGCCTAGAATTATCTTGTGAAGAATAATTGACCAAGGACTCTCCCGGAGGTGAAGGGTTTTCACTGGGTGGGTTGTAGCTGGGAAATCCCCATTAGCCATTCATTCTGTCCCTGCTGTGCTGAGTGACACAAGGACAAGTCTCAGAGCAGCGCCTGGCAAGCAGGTCTTGGGTGTGAGTGTGAGGGCCCACTCACCGTGGAAGAGCCCGGCCTCTTCGCGGGCTCCTGGGGCCTCCTCTTCCTGATTTGTTTTATGCTCTTCTTTGTGACATTTCCCAAAGACACAGGCTATTGCTGCTGAGACCAGCCCTAGTGCTGTGAGGATCAAAGGCAGAGCTGGTCCGCTTTCCGTGGACAGAGGCCTTCTGGACAGGGAGGCTAAAGGGAGTCCAAAGGCATCAAGAATAACAGGAGATTGTCTTTGTTAGACACGACACGACACACACACACACACACACACACACACACACACACACACACACCATTCCAAAGTCAAGGAACACAATGTTTATAGACCTTTCTAAAAGGGGTTCAGAAAAAAATGAGTTGCCTTCCAATATTCAGTGCTACAGCCTGAGTGTGTGCCCCAAAACACTAAAATCCCAGCCTCTTAGATGATGGTGCAGGTGGGCTGTGGGAGGTGGGACAGTCCTGAGGGTGGAACCTCACGATTAGGATGCTCATTGTGAGTTCTAGGCCAGTCGGGGTTACATAGTGATAACCTTTTTTTTTTTTAAGATGAAAAACAAAAGGATTTTAAAGAAATAAACTTTAAATGATGAGCTAAATCTATCCTTTAGTAGCTAAATAGGTAAACTAACTGTCATCTATCCAGACAGTGGGATAGTTATTCAGTCCCCAACAGAAATGATTTATTGAGCATGGCAGTTTGAATGAGAATTGCCCTCAGGAGTGCATCTGTTTGTCTGCTTGCTCCCAGTTAGTGGGGCTGTTTGAGGAGGATTAGACCAGGCCTTGTTGAAGGAGGTGTGTCACTGAGGGTGGGCTCGGAGGTTTCAAAAGCCCATGCCAGGAGCAATGTCTCTCAGTCTGTAACTTGGCCTCTCAGCTCCTTCTCCAGCACCATTTCTGCCTGCCTGCCTGTCTGCCACCATGGTTCCTGCCATGATGATAGTGGACTAACCCTCTGAAACTGTAAGCCAGCCACAACTAAATCCTTTCTGTAAGTTGCTTTGGTCATGGCGTCTCCTTGTAGCAACAGAACAGAAACTAAGGCACCAGGAAAAGGTGAATCACAGAAAGACAAAACCATGCTAAGAAAGACAAGAAGGTCTGGGTTCTCCGGGCATTAAGTGGGAAGAGGAAGTGCGGTGGACTTACGGGCATTGTGCCGTCCCGGTGAGCAGACAGCCACCCTCCCGCGTCCTCACACCAGAGCACCCAGCACCGTTAGCCCTACACACTCGCTCTTGCCTGTTCATTCCTGTCATGCTTCCTTTCTGGACATTCATAACCGGGAGAGTTATGACCGTGAGATGAGGTATATAGAAAATCCAGGGGCTGCAGAGACTTTTCAGTGGTTAAGAGCTCTGCTGCCCTTCCTGAGGACTCTGGTCCTGTTTCCAGCCACCCACATGGTGGCTCACAACAGCCATCTGTAACTCCAGTTCCAAGGGTACTGCAGACACACACTGTACTCACACACACTCAGTAAAACACTCATACACGTAAAATAAATTTTTTTTAAAGAAAAGAAAATCTGTGCAATTTCTGATTAAATTTGCCAACAACTAAAACTTCTCTTAAAAAAACAAAAACAAAAACCAAGATCTATTAAAACAACAGCAACAACAGAAAAGCCAGTATCAGGGTGCATCTTTCTTGCTTCCCTAGTGGGACTCCCTGTATCCCTATCCCTGCATCATCTTGGAAACCAACACCCCTATGGCGCTCTTGGCCAGGCAGAAGGGAGGACCTTCTCTGGCTCTGCCTGCATAGCCTTCTCCCAACACCCCTGGCACCCAGGGCCTGGCTCGGGTGTCTCTGATGGCAGAGCTGAACAGATACTCACCAAGCAGGTAAGTCTCAGTCACTTTCTCGGGGAGGAGGGGATTGGAGACTGAGCAAGTCAGGCCCCCCACAGCCCGGTCCTGGGGAGTCGCAATGGATAGCAGGCCCACGAGGCCAGTGCTGGTCGACACAGAGAAGCGAGTCTCCGCGGGCACTGGTTGTCCTTTCAGGTCCAGCCACTCCACCTTGGGCTCTGGGTACCAGCCTGCTGAGGTGCACTCGGCCCGGATGCCTCTGTCCCCGGTGTCAGTCACTCGGATTCTGGGGGATGAGCCCTGTCCTGAAGGACGAGACAGCATCTCAGATCCTGCAGCTACAGTCGCTGCTGTGGGGATGGGGGTGGGGAGGGATGTCCTGCAGGTGTTTAGTAGATTCTATGAATCTTCATGGACCTCCTGCCTATGTGATGACATCATTAATGCAGCACCTTCACCCCAAATAAAACAGTCTAGAAACGGGGGTGGGGGTGGGGGTAGGGTTAAGGAAAAAACTTGAAGCTTCCTGTTAAGTATGAGAACAAGGAAGGAGCTGGGGGGAGTGACTGCTGTCACCTAGGAAAACTTTTCCATAGCCCCAAACAACCGCAATCTCCCTCTGCTCTCCCCAGCAGTCTCCCCTCTCACTTTCCCCACCCCCAGCAGGTTCAGCCTCTTTGTCTTCCGGTTCTCTCTGTTACCTTTCCCTGCCTTCCCTTTGTTCTCTTCCTCACCTCCTTCCTGTCTCCTGTTCACTGTCTTCCTGTGTCTGACTCTCCCTCTCAGTCTCTCTCCTTCCACTTCCCAGATGTTCCCATGCCTTGACCCCTTCCCCACATCTGTGCTCTCTTTCTGGTACAAAAATGTGACAAAGGAAAGGCAGCCTTCTCGTTGGAACTCCACGATGCCCAGAGCCTGTGGGGGAAAACAGCTGTGCCTGGAAGCAGGTGGCACCAAAGCCTCTCCAGCCTTAGGACCCAGGGCTCTGGGGACCAATGTCTGGAATCCTGGCTGACACTGAGAGAAGCTCTCCAGTGGAGAAGTAGAAGTCCCCACACCAAACTTCACCTGCCACCTTCAGCCACAGGGTGGCCTGGCTGTGGGATGTGTGTTCCTTGAAGACACAGTGATAAGTCCCGTTATCAAACACGGAGACATTGTGTATCTTCACAGCGGCCTCTCCCCTGGCCATGTGGTCGCTGTTGAACGAGGTCCTTCCCTTGTATTCTGTCATCTGCTCATCATACACATCCTCCCCGTTCTTGTACACATGCACAGCTGACGAGGGCGTGTCCCTGTACCACCTCAGCTCCATGCCCTCAGCGCTGATGTTGAGTGACAGCTTGCAGGGTAACTCTTTGTCTTGCCCGACTATGGCCAGAAGTGGGTCAGGAGGACCAAGGACGCGGAAATCTGATTTTCCTTGGAGATGCAAATGGAGGGGCTAGGTTAGGTCGCGTCCAGGAGGCAGGGACTCCCCTTTTGCCCCATTTTCCTCTTTGAGAGTTCCCCCATAGTCCTGAGCTTCGTCGGAGGCCCCATCCTGACTCTGGGCATCCCTAGGGTCAGAAAGGAAGGGGTGTCCTACCGTTCCCAGAAGTCAGGAGTTGCAGGAAGATGAGGCTGACCAAGCTGCTTGGCAGGGTAGCATCTCCGCAGTGTGCCATCGCCATATCTACTGGAGACACATGGCTACATGTTAGTTACAGTGAGAAAGAAGCTAGGACTCCGACAGGAGAACGGAGAAACAGCTTAGGAGAGGTAGCTGCCTGTTCACCCACCACATGAATTCTTAATCCTAGAAGCAGGGTCCTTCCCCACAGACCCCACCGGCAGAATCCCGCGGCGGCCCTGTAAGTGAGTGAGCCGCACCTCACCACCCAGTCCTGTGTGACGATTTACACAAGCTCCTGTCCTTTGCAGGCACATGGAGAAAGCACCAGCTCCAGTGGGGTCATCAGGACCCTGTAACACCCTCCACTGTCCAGCTGTCCTGAAAGGACCCTCCAGCTAGGGGGAGGGGGCACAGCTCCCGCCTTGGCAGGATGAGCACCCCAGAAAAACTCAGGAGTCTAGAGTAGTTAGCATAATCTGTTAGGAGAGCAAGTTTTGGTAACCGGGTAGCCAGTCCTAAGTACAGTTCCTGGTACAGCCTCAGGGTGCCCTTCATATCTAGTATGTCATGTCGTCGGCAAAGGGCTCTTGTGTGGTTCAGTCCTTGCTTATTAGGACAGCCACAGGTGCTCCCTGCCCACTGAGCATGAGGAGAGGCCCAAACCAAAATGCCGAGGAGGGCCATTAAAGAAGAAAACATTCACTCACCTCTGAGCCGGCTGCCTTCCAGGTTCTGATGACTCTGAGGGAGTTGGTTTGGTTCCTTGAGAACTTCAGACAGGCAGGGCACCAGCCAAGTGATGGAGGCTGCCTCCCAGCGGTGACGGGAGCCTAGACACTGATGAACAGACAAGCCCACCAGCTTCTGTTGCGTCTGGTTACTGCCACCAGAAAATGGCCAACTCTTACCTTTAGGGAAGTTGCAACAGGAAAAAAAAAACCCAAAAACAAAAAGCCAAAAAACCCTCCCTAAGGGGCATGGCCAGCTGTCCTGAGCACGTAAGATAAAGACGCTGGCATGAGGGATAAGGGAGGGCACGGACATGAGGGGAGGTGACCTGGAGGAGGGTGGCATCTAGGCCAACTTGGGGACATCAGGAGCCCAAAGAAGAGACCCCATTATCTGTACTGGGATCCCAGCCAACTGTAGGAGTTGGGAAGTTCAGATAAAGTCCGGTTATTGAGACCTTCAGAGCAGCCACATCAGTGCCACGGCCTCTGGGAATGTTGTGACATGGTATCGAAGGCGGCCTGGTTTTGGCATCGGCTGTGGAGACTCCTATCCAGGAATCCAGGGCAAACCCTTCCTCATCTCTTCCCTGTGCCCATCACTGTAAGGTTGTGGGAGCTTCCCCTGAGCCAGTCTTTCACCTGTCACTTGAGTGAGGTACTGGGCCCTAGTCCTCCTTCTTATTGACGTAAAGCTTTGATGTCCCTGGAGGCTTTGGGTAAGAAAGGAGGTCCCAGGGAGGGCTCTGCAGGGTGGAGTTGCCCACTTTCACTCAGCAGATGGTGTAAGACTCTCAGGGGTTCTCGGCCAAGAGCTAATAAGAAAGTCCAGCCCCAAGTTCTTTTCTGCTCACCTCCATGAGGCACACTTTCTGGTAAACACGTTGTTTTATGTACAAACACCAGGGGGCGCCACATGGAACCATGAATTGTGATAGCTAGGCAACAGTGCCAGTTGCAGCTCTGGTCCCTGTGAGTCATAGCTGTATCTAGAGCAAGCCCTGAGCAGCCATGATAGAGCACTGAGGGTCTGGTTTGGGACCCAGGGACAAGGGACTGAGGTGCATATTTCATATACCAAAGCAGACCTGGCCTCCAGGTTCTCCCAACATCCCTTAGTCCATACCTGGCAAACCCTGCTCCATCTTGAACTTTCTTGACTAGAGTCTGGGCTGTCCTTCCCCTACAGGCTCTTCCTTATATAATCCAGACATTTTGGTTTCTTCTCCTCTTCTCTCTCTCTCCCTCCACCCCGTTTCCATGGTGACTTCCCTGGCCTTAATCCTTGGGACCAGTGAACTTGCTCCCCTGAGAGCAGCTTCCCAATAAACCTGCCTTTAATACATTCTAATCTGGCTTGATTTGGCTCATTTCAGTGGCAGAGAAATAGCCTATCACTGAGATTTTTCAAAATTAGAAACAACACTGCCCTATGAAGCGTCCCACCACTGGGAAATTACACTCAAAGGAAATTACACCAGAATGTGAGAGTCACAGGCGCATCCCACATTCACTGCCGCCCTAGGGTTTTTGTTTGTTTGTTTGTTTTTTTGTTTTTCTTCTTGAGACAGGGTCTCTCTGTGCAACAGTCCTACCTGTCCTAGAACTCACTCTGCAGATCAGGCTGGTCTCGAAACAGAGATTCACCTGCCTCTGCCTCCCCAATGCTGGGATTCACTGCCTGGCCAGCCCTATTCTTGACAGCCAAGAGAAATGAAATAAACCCACTCCATTGCAGGATGAAAGGCTCCACAGTGGGAAACTGTAACCAGAAAAGAGTGAAATCTGTCATTTGCAACAAGATAGACGGAACTGGAGATTTTTATGTTAGGTAACCTGAGCCAGGCACAGGGAGATGAGCACAGCAGTATCCTGCAAGTCTTACACGGAAGCTAAGATGTGGAGCTCAGAGAAGCTGAGAGTAGAATGGCGTCCAGCATTGTATGGGGACAAAGGGGTTGATTGATGGATGCTGAGGTAATAGTTACATAGTAGCAAGAAGCACTGGTCTGCTAACACAGACTATCTGTACTGATTACAGAGACTCTCTACTGATTACAGAGAACCTCTACTGATTACAGAGAATCTATATTGATTACAGAGAATCTATATTGATTACAGAGAATCTATATTGATTGTTACAGACAGGAGCAGTAGGTCAGAAAGATGGGTGAGTAGCTAAGAGTACTCGCTGCTCTTCCAGAGAACTCCAGGAAGGTTCCTAGGACACACGGTAGGCGGCTCACAACCACCCATAACTCCAGCTCCAGGATACAACACCTCCGGCCTCTGTGTGTACCGGCACTCACACACACATTCACATAATTTATAATACATAAAGTTTCCTTCTAAAAAGAGATGACAAATGTTTAAGGAAATAGGTGTTCACCCTGATTTAGATGTTACACATATGCACGTTACCACATCAGGGGTACCCCGTAATTATGCATAATCGTAATATATCAGTTAAAAATGAGTTCATGTTTTAATAATTTATTTAAAGTTATTTTCAAAAAAGGTTTTCCTGATCCTCCAGCTTCTACCCCTCAAATGCTGGGACTCTAAGGGGTTGGCCGTCTAGACTGCTTCCTGAGACTGAGTCAGAGTGTGCCCTCTTTTATGACTGGCTCAGGCCTGAGTGCACTACATGTGTGGCCTACAGGCGCCAGCTGGGAGCCGAAGAGACACCAGCTCCGAGCCTCAGCCGTGAAGCTTATGTCTAAGAGCATAAATGGCAGAGGCTAGTAGGGATTCAGCTAAGATGGCGTGGTAATGGAAGGGATGGAAACAGGTGTGGAACGGTTGGGTTGCATAATGGTTCTGAGGCCTTATTTTAAGGCACTGAGTTTATTTTCAGATTAGATATTGCTAGTTGAAAACCAGTGTGAATGCCTTAAGTGCCAACGTGGTTTGTTTTTATGCTGTGTGAATTTTGCTTCAACAAAACAAAAGAGAAAAGAAAAGAAAAAAGAAAAAGAGGAGGTGATGTGAAAAGTGGTACACGCCATCCTCTCTGAATGAAATTAATAACAATTAACAGCAAACAAGGTTAATTCTGCTCAGTGAACTTTTAGCTCTTTGGCGCCCTCTGCAGGAGTTTCAGTGTCACTACCTCTATGTGTCTTTAGAGGGTTTTTTTGTTGTTGTTTTTTTTTTGTGTGTTTTTTGTTTTTTGTTTTTTCCCTTCCTTCCTAGGGAGTTTATTTGCACTAAGTTCCTGTTGGTCTCCCCGTTTCTACTTGCAGCAGTTTTGCTAAGCCCCCAATCCGGGGACTCTGAAGTCTCTTATCTTCAAGGTTCTCTGAAAGTGGTCCTGGGCCTCACCAAAGGACTTCACCTCAGCAGGTACAACGTCAACTGCACTGGCTTCCAGCATTTTTGTAGCAACTACAGGGTTGTGTCCTGAGCTCTCTCCTCACGCTGTGCTGATAGCCCCAGGACCGCAACTGCTCCTGCCACGGGAACTTTGCTGTGCAAAGTGGGTCGGTGGACAGAAGGAATGGGGAGCGGAGTGGTACAGCTTCTTCACCGGGGAAAGTGTCCTGTGCCTGGGCTGAGCCTAGGGTCCTCAGATGTTGCCACCATCCATCGGTTTAGAGGACCTCCAGAGTGGGTCCTTCCCGGCTCACAAGAGTCTCAGTAAGCCCCGCTGTCTCCATACATTGCGAAGATTTCCCTGGGGTCTTCAGGACTTTACTGTCATGGGCTCACAGCAGAAAATACTGATGTCAGCTGAGGACGCAGGAAAAAAGTTCTTTTGTCCACCTAGTAAAGAATTAAAAGGTAGGGCAAAAGATGTTACTAGACATCCTGGAGAGTTTAGGAGGAGCCACCATATCAAAGTCCCTTCCTGGGGTTCTTTATCTCATTAATAAAAGAATGGGTTTAAGTGGAAGCTCAGAGATAATTTAGGGGGTGAAAGAAAGACCCCAGGATAGGCAAGCTGTCTAGCAGCAGCCTAGAGGATGAGGGTGGAGAAGTGGGGAGAAAGGCCATGCTGTCTGAGATAAGCCAGCCCTGTGAGGAAAGAAAAAAGTCTATCAAAGGTAGCTAGACTACCAAGGGCCTATAGGCCATAAACCTGTACCTTTAATTTTCCCCCAGTGGGCAAAACTCTTATTTCTCTAAGGTCTTGTGCTTTCTCACGGTCTCTTTTGGACATTCAGCTCTGGACGACTGAAGGACAGATGGCAGGAAGCTAAGAGTTCCCCACAGAGGAGTTTCTAACTACGCTCCCTCTCAGGCTTCAAGCCAGAGAAAATATTGTCAGTCGTTAGACCCAGCACTGGAACTTTTACCTGAGGATAGCCAGGGTGGCTTAAACCAGACAAGTCCCTCACGCTCCCCAGTCGCTAAAGAAGCATCTGATTATAACAAGCTTGCAAACAACTGTTTGGTGGCATGGGCTTTTGTGAAACCATTTATGGAATTTCCTATGCTATGAATGATCCTGGAGGTCTAGATCTGTCTATCCCATAGTGGCTCCATCCCAGCCTCCTGGGCAAAGACTTAGCAAACAGGCCACACACAATTCTTCTTTTAAGGGATTCAAATACTTGTGGACACTCTCGAATGACGACCAGGTGCCTTTGCAGCAGGATCTGGGAAGACTAGGTTTCTGATGACTTCCTTCAGGAGTCTCGTGCTTGAAGTCATGGCTTTGAAAGAATCACACTGCATCAGGGACAAATTGTCACAACCAGCAAAGCAAGTGATGTCAAAATACTTGGGCTTGGAACTGAGACTATCAACTCTGGGGTATTGCAGCATTTGTACTGTGAATAAAAAGTTTTACACACTTACAGGCACAATGGAAGCTTAATAGCAAAAAACACCTTTGGTGGGTTTTTTGTTTTTGTTTTGTTTTTGAGACAGGGTCTTTCTTTGTAGCCTTGGCTGTCCTGGAACTCACTATGTAGACCATGTTGGTGTCCAACTCATAAATATCTCTCTCCCTATGTCTCCTGAGTGCTGAGACTAAAGGCATGTGCCACCATTGCCTAGCCAGAAAAACACTTTTAATATTGTCCTATCTTCATTCCTTAGCATACATCAAATTAGAATATCTTTGGATTGTGTTGTGAAATACAAATAAGTTCATCATTTCATTAGTATTTAGTATTAGTCTTTAATAATGGTAAAACTATATGGATAATAAGGGACTTTGATTTTGTTTGTTTATAATTTTTGAGACACTCTCATGTAGTCTAGAATGGTCTTGAATTCACCATAGAGTTAAGTATAAAATGAAGCAGGGAGTCAGACACACGCCATTGGGATGTTGACAATGACTTTGTCTGCCTCTCTGACTCAGTTTTCTTAGGGGCACGGTCAGGAAATTAAAGTTATTTTCTGTCCCATCCAGGGTAACCTTTTGTAGTAAATATAATCAATTTAGAAACTCTTGAGATGCGGTCAGAGGTTTATTTCCTAGAGATGACTCTAGATTTATCCAGTTGACAGCCAAGATTAACCATTGGCCAGATGTAGTGGTATATGTTTTTAAGACCAGCATATGGGGCTAGAGAGATGGCTCAGCAGTTAAGAGCACTGACTGCTCTTCCAGAGGTCCTGAGTTCAATCCCAAGAAACCTCATGGCGGATCTGATGCATATATATATATATATATATATATATATATATATATATATATATATATTTCTAAAAAAAAAAAACAAATCCAAAATCCTTAAAAACAAAGCAAAACAAAACAAAACCAAAAACAAACAGACAAAAAAACAACCAGCATATGGGAGGCAGAGGCAAGTGGGTCTCTGTGAGTCTGAGGTCAGCCTGGTCTACGTGGTGAGTTCCTGGCCAGGCAGAGTCAAGTTGTAAGATCCTGTCTCAATAAACCAAAACCAAAACCAAAACAAGACAAAACAAAAAGATTAAGGCAAGTTAAGTGTAGGAGGAAGCCATATTTCAGTAGTCCTTTGGCTCCTCCACGTGTTCTCTCTTGCCTCGGTCTATCTCTAAATCATGCCCTTGCCATACTACTGGCAGATCAAGAGGGTGTCTGCCTGGCCCTGGGAGATTACTGTCTCTGTGTCAGCTAATTTAGGATAACGTTGGACATAGCTAAGAAACACAGAGAACAGACACCTGACTTAAGAGAGAGTGCCTCCGAGGATGGCTGCTCTGGAAAGACACTTGAAGCTGACTTTCTTAGCTACTGCCTCTCCTGGCTCACTTACTGCTATAATTCTTCTCTAGGTTTTCAGCCAGGTCTACTTAACCTTTCGGTAATATTGGTAACTTCCAGACTGTAGGCCCCTAAGCTCCACATGGTATTGTCTTGGGACATGAGCCATGACCGTTAATATTGACAACTGTCTCCCATCAATGAAGGTCTCTCAGTAGCCACAGGATGCCACCATCCAGCATTCAATCTCTTCCAACAGTTGCTTTCCTCACCTCCTACGACACTGATCAGTCATCAATTAAATGCCAGCTAATGTCACCTGGTGCCTGGTCTCAGCTCTAAAGCTCCAGAAGACAATCTTTGCCCCGTATCAATGATGTCATCTTGCTGAAATCGAAAAGATTTCTCAGTTCTCAGAATTGTCTGAGAATTTGCCTGGCAATGTATTAAGAGTAAAGAAACTTCTTCAATAAACCTGTTTAACATTTGCTCTTAAATGCTTTTGCCCATATGCTGTTGGCTGATTTGTCACCCCTGAAGCACAATAGATGCATTGATTTACAACTTCCTTTAACAAGTTACTACATTTATGTGTGTGCATATTATGCATGTGTTAATGCCATGACACATGTAGAGATCAGAGGAAACAGTCAGGAACCAATTTTCTTTTCCCACCACTTGGATCCTGGGGATCAAGCTCTGGTACTCAGGCCTGGAAGCCTTGGCCTGTTGAGCCATCTCACCCGCCCCTAGGGCTTTGTTTTCTTTTGTGACTATAAAAGAATCATGTAAAAAAACGTCCACAGAGCTCTGTGTCATTGGAGACAACACGAATATGTGTTCCTGGACCATGGTTCATTCATATTTGGCTCAAAATAAATGAGCCCTTGCAGGTTTGTTGGTGTCCACTATAATTTCTGCCTTAGAGGCAGAGTCAGGAGGATTAAGAAGTTCAAGGTTATCCTAGACTATAAGGGATCCTGTCACAAAAATGGGGTGGGAGGAAGGAGGAAACACTCCATTCCCTCTCTAGTGAGAGCTGTGCCTTCATAGGTTATTTTCCTTTGTGTTGCTGGCTTTTTTTTCCTTGTTCCTGTGATTCCTAGGGGATGCTCACAGGATTGGCGTGACTCCCACGGTCTGTTTTCAGTTTTGTGAGGAATCACTACAGGCATTTCTGCAACGGTTGTGCTAGTTCACATTCCCGACACTGTGCCTAGCAGTCGCTCCTTGGTCTCCCTCTCCCTCACATTTGCTTTCTTGATGGTAGCTGTTCTGCTCTGGGGAAGAAGAAAATCCAGCATAGTTTGGTTTTATGTTTTTCTGAGGACTGAGGGCTTTGAACACCTCTTAGCTGTTTTGTTTTGTTTTGTTTGTTTGTTTTGCCATTATTTGTACTTCTTCTAAATATGGCCAAGTTCTTTGTACATTGTGGACATCCATTCCCTACTGGCTCCACAGGTGGCGAGTGCTTTCTCTCACGCTGCACTGCTCACTCTGTTAGCTGTCTCTTGTGCTATGCACTATCCGTTGAATCACGTGCAACTGCATGAGTCAGTACTGGCTATCAATTTCCTGGGCTATTCTAGGACTTTCCAGAAAGTCCTTGAAGTCAGTGGAGCCGTGGATTTCCAAGTTAGTATAGACTGCCATTAGCACAAAGGCACGGCTTTTACTTCAAAGGGAAAAAATAATTTATTCTGGAGCCAAATATCAGTGACCACGGGCCTAGGAACAGGGATTCAGTTTACTCCAGTTGATGGAAACTAGAGAACAGTTAGTACATCCCCGTAAGACCCATCTGATAGTCCCAAAGGTGCTGGTGTGGATTCTCAGCTTTTGCTGAGCTTAACCCAGAGTGTCAGAGTGCCCACCCACCAACACTCACCAAAAGCTATCGTGGGCTGGCTAGTGGCTTCTAGGCCTGATTCATTGCCTCACACCTAAGAGTAATGTGGTGCAGCTATGGAGGGAGCAGAGGAAACACAGACCTAAGGAGAAGTGAAAGGGATTCCTGAGAGTGGTGGTGGTGCTCGGGAGGTTGTAGGAGGGACTCTGCCCTGCCCTGCCAACTGGCTTTTAAGACTGGCAGGAACTGGATGGGGACTGACGTCATCATAATTGAGACTGACCACTCTCATCTGGGGGTGCTGGAGAGGGAAGATATGGGGCCCAGAAGATTCTTAAGAGAGTAGAGATCAGAGGCTTAAGCCCCCTGCGGCTCTGGAGAGAGAGAGAGAGAGAGAGAGAGAGAGAGAGACAGAGACAGAGACAGAGACAGAGACAGAGACACAGAGAGAGATAGAGAGACAGACAGAGAGACAGAGAGAGACAGATACAGAGAGACAGAGAGAGACAGAGACAGAGACACAGAGAGAAGGTATTGAGTTATAATCGGTGGGTGGGCTTTGTAGCTGAATGATGTTTGGCTATAAAGGGGTTTTGGGTGCTCCATCTCCAGTGATCCTTCTGAGAAGCCGATAAGGGAGAAGGTGCGTCAGGCTGTGTGGTTTAGAAGAGGAGGAAGAGGAGGAGGAGGAGAAAGAGGAGGAGGAAGAGGAGGAAGAGGAGGAGGAAGAGGAGGAAGAGGAGGAGGAAGATGGCAGGCGAGCCTGGGGTCAAGTGTGGGAGAGCAGAGTGAAGGGAGTGAAGAAAATAGAGGCTCCTCCTACTTTGGCTTAGAGGTCCCTTCCCCGCAAGGGCACAGAACAGGTTGATACCACTAGGAAGGAGTGGGTAAAGGGATTAACCCTTAAAGATACACTAAGTGGTGGGATTTGGAGAGGTTAGTAAGGCTTTCCTTCTAACCCCGACAAAAGGAGAACAAGAGAGGTGGGTTCCCCAAACTCTGACAGGACTGAGGAGGTGATCTTGGTGTCCAGGAGGTGTTGCCCTGATACTATGATGACTACCTGGGACTTCCTGTGGAAGATGGTGGTGGTTCAGCCAAGGGAGCCCAGGCCTCCTCAGTTGTCCGTCGTCAGGCCTAAGAGGTCAGCTAGAGGGAGATTTAGGACTCACGTCCCCATGCTGTGAGAATCATGGGGCAGTCAACAGCCCCATGTCCCTTTCAGTTGCACCTCAGGCAGGCCTAGGCCTTTCTCACCACATTTGAAACAAGGACCTGGAAGTTTTGGGGCTTTCGGAAGTGAGGAGACAGTTGCTAGGGCCGACTGAAAGGCCTTAGCTGCCCTCAGGTATTTTTGTTTTGGGGCTTTTAAATTTTTCTTTCCCCTGGTACATCTTAAAGGTCATTGCTAAAACTTCTGTCTGTGGAGTCTAGGTGTTTAAGTTTGGCCCTAATGTCAGGGAAACTGGGAGAAGTAGGTCGTAAGGAGTAGTTCCCCACTGGGGGTCTCGGGGTTCAGATTTGTGTATTGTAGGAGGTCCTTTGTAAGGTGGTGCAGGAATAGAGATGGGCATTCATGTTTGTGCTGGCTGACCTCTTGGATTTTCTCATACTTTACCACTTTTAGGACAGCTTTATGGAGGCCAGCCACGAGGCAGATTATAAACTGCTCTCTAGCTAAAATGCTCCCTCAGGCATTAGAGTTTCTTTGGGATCTTGGTCAGGAACCAACCTCAGCCCCAATTGGGTGGGTGGTGTAAGTTTGGTGGCTTTTGTCTGCATGAGCAGTAGCCTGTTCCCAGACTTGCCTGCGCACTTCAGGGAGAAGGCTGTGGGTCAGATCTTGTGAATGTCGTTGAAGGTGAGACTGTAAAGGTGGGTGATATATTGGAACTCTTTAATCAAAGAGGAAGGATTAGTAGTATAAGAAAGACCCTAGCCACTTTTCTGAGAGATGACTTAAGACAGGGATGGGTACTACCAATCCACCCACCCTGGCGCCCTCCCACCTCCCGCGGAAGGAGAACCAGGTCAGGGTGGGAAGAGGGGCACAGAAGAAGTGGCATGCCGGAGCAGGAGTGAGCAGTGGGAGGACTGAGGGCGGCTGGTGGGCTAGAGTGGCGCCAGGAAGGTTGATTTGGATGACCTGTCACTGAGGAAGGAGAAAGGGAGACCGGAAGGGCTGAAGGAGAGGGAGCTGTGGCTAGAGCCTGCTCGTGGGGAGAGGCACGTTAGCTGCCTCAAAAGCAGTGAAGGAATCATCTTGTCCAGACTTCACAGCTAGAAGGAGCTGAGTTGGGGAACCTGAAGGCCAGAGAAGACTTGGAGTGGACGCGAGAGAAAGCCTTGGACAGAGACGATCTCTCTTTCCTTGACTGCTCATGGTAGTTGTAGAGGTCCTGAATAATATTGGGATCTAGGGTGCCATCAGGTGGCCATTTTGATAGATTATCTAAGGGGTATTGAAGTTAATTTTATTGCAAAGATCACAAGGTTAGGGATCTTCGGGTCGGGTGCCACTTTGTTGAATGGCATCCCAAGGGGGAATGAGGAGAGGTGTTGTCATGGATAAGAGAGGGGGCAGGAAGGGAAAATGTCACTGCAGTCTGTAGTCACAAGCCTCTCCAGGACTCGGGAAGGACGAGAGGAAGACGCAAGACGTTCAGTGGGCTGTCATCACATTCCACAGGGGCCAGGGGCTCAGTCTGGCTAAACCTGAGGAGAGACTTAGTACCAGGGCTGCTGTGGCAGCCCGAAGGTGAGGATGAGAACTAAACTCTAGAGGGGTTGTCTCATCCACAGGGAAGAATCAGAAACAGGGTCACAGAAACCCCGAGGCCCTGCCGGGGCTTTGTACTTATGGGCAGCTCTGAAGGGACGGTGGGGAAAAAAGACAGAAAGGGGCCCAATAGCTCCGTTGGGCCTAAACACTGTAAGACTGTAGCTCTCAGGAGGAGGGGGCAGGTGAAGAGGGCCAGTCAGTGGCTGGGGGTACCTCTGCCTCCAAGAGTACCGAATACTTAATAGTCACTTCCTAAGACACAGGGAAGTGTTTAAACCACCGGTGGATGGGGGGCCGAGCTATCCCGTGAGCCAGAAGGTGAGTCTGTTGCAGATGGACTGGAGGTGAAGGATAGGGTCCCAGGATGGCTCAGACCCCAAGGGGGTGCACAGACTGAGGAGAGCCTCTTCAGATCAGGACATCATAAATGTTACAGTTCTGAGGGGAAAGGTGTTGTGGCAGATGGGAGCCAGGGAATCCCACAAAGTCACACCACACAACAAACATCACAACAAGAGATTTATTAGGACAAACACAGGTAGGGAGCAGCCTCTGATCTGGAAAGAACAACGGAGCTGGAAGTGGACTGTTTCAGGGGTTTCTTGGGGAAGGGGCGTGCACTGAACTGTTCAGGGTGAGGATTGGTGGAATTTGAAGTCCAGATCTTGAGGCAAGATCAGGGATTGGTGCGATTTGAAGTCCCGAGTTTGAGCATATTCTCCCCCACCCAACCCGCGCCTATGGGGCAGATCTTAACCTGCAGTTTTGGCCTTTAGAGTGTTCTGTAGGTGGAGCCTAGAGTTTGGAGGTCCTCAGGGGCGGGGCCTGGGTTCTGGGTGCACTTTGAGGGGCTTATATTTACCATCAGTGCAGTCAGATTAAATTTTCAGTGTGAATTCCAGGAAAATTTAAATGATAATGTGCTTCACATTTTATTTGTACTTGACATCCTCTTTAACAGGTGGTTTCTGTTAGATGTCTGTCAGCTTCTCTGTTCAAATTTCTGTGGCCAAAGATCAAAGACAAAACAAAAACAAAACGATAAAACATTACTTGAAATTTAAAAATAGTTGTCATCATTTTTGAATAGTATGTTCCTATATATAATATATATTTCACATGACATAATTCACATAATGAACAGGACTAAGCCCTAATCTTGTCATCCACCTGGAGTGAGCTTTTTTTACCTAAAGACAGCTGCAGACAAGGGGAGCACAGTGGTCAACTCATGTAATCTCAGCGCTTTGGCGCCCAGGCAGAAGGACTGCCATGAGTTCGAGGCCAGCGTGGGTTACACAGCAAAACCTTGTCTTGAAAAACAAAATAAATACAAAACAAAAAATTCGCAGCAGCCACTTCTCGGGGTAGTCTGCTTTACTCAGGTCATCGATTGGTGCGGTTTGTGGTCAATCAAAGAATGATGGGGCGGGGACTGAGGTATGACCCAATCAGACACGCATCCCAGGCACAGGGGCGGGCCTTCGCGGGTTCGCTCCTTCGCGGGTCTTAGTCTTGCGCCATCTTTACAGTTGTTCGCTCAGCTGAGCCGGGCAGTCGGGGTGCCTCAGACCTCTCAGCGGCTGGAGGCGGAGGTGGACGGGGGGCGCCATGGTGAGTGCTGCCCGCAGGAACCCGTAGGGTTCCCGTTTCCTCCGCTTTGCCGCGCGCAGATGGTTTGGCCCCGGGAGGCCTGTGCAGGGCTGAGCTCACGGCCTCTTGTCGCCCTAGGTCTTGACGTGGTCGAGCCTCCTCACTCCCTGACTCTGCAGGGACACTTGTCGTCAGCCGCACCCTTCTCTTGGTCCAGACTCCGCTGCCACAGCTGCTGTGTCTGGTGTCCCACTGTCTAGCAGGGGCAGCCCTGGATACTGGAGCAGCCTGAGGTGTGGGGTGAGCCTGGGCTGGAGCATCTCCTGGCTTCTCTGCTATCCACAAGGCTCTTACTGTGCTGGCTTGTGTGGGGAGTGTAGTGAGAGGGCACGTGCAGCATCTCTATCTCTTCCACACCGGATTCAGGTCCTTTGCTGTAATTATGTATCTGCTCCCGACGTACCTGCCCGATGGCTCAGTATACACCTTATCCTATCTTCCTAACTTGTATGTGCTTGGTATTCGAGTGTCACCTCGATAGGACTGACTGTTGCCTACCTTAAAAACACACCTTTGGCTTTGTGAGGGCCTTTCCAGAAGTGACATTTCAATGGCTCTGGCCTCATGAATAGATTAGATTAATCCCTTCATGAATTTACCGTATGATATGCATTACTGGTGGGGCAGAGATGTAGGAAGTTAGTCCCAAATGCAGCTGTGGGCATCAAAAGAATCTGTGCCCTTCTTTACAATGGTTAGAAAAATTTCAAACCTCATTTAAAACCCCCATTTCCCCTGACTTTGTAAAACCTCAAATAGTACTCACAACAGTTAGAACAAATCAGAATTCCTGCATCTTTGACTGGTCTGTAACTATAATTTACATTATACACCACGAACTTGTAAGTTTCAAGTTGATACTGTTGAAAGTGTTTTAAGACTATGTCATGTATAGGGAAGAAACTTAAGATTTTACAAATGCTAAAAAGCCTGTATCAGTAGCTGGTGTGTTGCTGTGATATTGTCTAACAATTTTAGCAGAATGTTTGAATTGTGTACTCAGGAACACTGCATTTGCCAAGCGCACAAGACGATACAGTGACTCCTGTGCTGGAGACTGGGGGTTGTTCTGTTGAATTTTGCTTTGGTTCATGTGTGGTTGCACTGTGTCCAGCAGACGTGGCTCTAAGTCAGTCTCATGGCGTCTTCAACATTGCATACTTTTATAGAGGAACTGGCAACCTGACAGTGCGGAGAACTCCTTAAATCAACTCCCCGGTCAAAATCTTGAAACCGGAAAGCCGAAGAGAAGCTACAAGAAGAGGCCAGTCACCTATAGTCGCTGGAGATGGTCCCAGCGGATCAGAGCAAGAAAACACAAGGCACCAGTAAAAGTAAGTAAGAAACTAGAGAGGGTCATGTTTGTGTGCGTTTTCTTTATTCCCTTATCTTATTATCTAGAAACAGTAGTATGAAATTATATGTATGCAACATATCCAAACACGATTTAGTGTAGTACATCATAACAATCGATAATTGAAAATCCGCAAGAGCACCGTCAGGATGGATCAGTGGGTAAAGTACTCAGTCCTGACAACCTGAGTTGGATTTCCAGGACCCATATGGTGAAAGGAAAGAACCAGATCTCACAAGTTGTCCTTAGACCTCCATACATGCTCTGTGGGGCGAGCATGCACATGCACTTAATTAAATACAGCTTTAAAAATTCACGTGACCATTTCCGTAGATGCAGAAAAGAAAGAGAACTTAAGAAAAATCCACCTTTTGTGATGGAGAGATACAACAGCATAGGAGCATAAGGTTATATTGCACGCACTTAAGCTGAACAATTCCCGTCATAGATACCAAAAGCAAACTATTCAAAATAACGTTTTAAAAAATGTTAAGTGTTGATCATTGAAAAGTAGACTATATGGTTTGTTTTGGGGATGTCAGATGTTGCCTCTTCAGCTCCTCCCTTGGCTGGGGGGGGGGGCGTATTTTTGTAGAAGGAGGTAGGGATTGTGTTTTTGTACTTTACATCATTACAGATTTGCTCAGGATGAGCCCTGTACACTCAGATGTGTGTTACTGTCTCCACTGCCATAGATAGAAGAACGAAGCTCACAGAGAGGGACTTCCTAAAGTAGAGCAGCAGGTACTGAGTCTCTCACCCTGCCCTGCCCACTGTCCTTATCTCTACTGTACCAATGGGTTTTTAAGAGGGGAATCTGGGACCAAGGGCTCTGAGGAATTGTATCTCAGTTTGTCATCTGGCCTACATGCATCTGCTCTTTGGTCAGCCAAGCCAAGTGGGAGATTATAAATCTGATTATTTGGATTGACTACAAGTAGATATTTGCTTTTTCATCAGAGTTAGTAGGGATGGCAAATACTGTGGATGAATTTATGTGGTGAGACTGACCACTAAAACCAAATACCACTTTATCTGGGATAGAGCTTGTTGAAGGTAACTATGGTTAAAAAGGCGCTAGGCCCTAATCTCATAGCAGTAATGGCCTTTAAAAGAAGTCAGCTGCTGTCTTGATCCTGCAGAACAGAAATGTAGCGTATGTTATGGAGCCCAAGGCTGCCGATGAAGGGGGACCCACACTGGGGAAAACAGAACTGGAAATAATCACACTAATTTTGCTTTTACTTCCCCATAAAAACTCTGAAATCCCATTTCCACATTTATGAATTTGATGCTTCCATTAGACTACTGTTAAATTAGTTTCTTGACCTCCAGAGAGTCAGTGTCTTTATGATTATGAAGTTATACTCCATCCATGAATATGTTACTTTCTTACTTGCTTTTTAAAAAGAATATCCCTCTCCTTTTACGAATATTTTCACATGTAGACTTTAATGTTTGTACAGTTTTAATTTATTGAGATTTCAATCTGAAATGCTTTACCAGAGATTCTCAGGTGTTTCAGTTCTAAATGATAAAGACATCAGACTCATTTTTCTCTTGTTATTTAACTTGGTTGGCACATCTTATATGGTGCTGCTGCTCAGAGATGTGGTTCTCTGACGAAGTTTGAGTTTTGTAGACAGTCTTATCTTCTGATAGGCTCAAAAGCTTGAGTTGAGGAGAAATGTCTCATTCCAGGGGCTGGTGTCCTTTGAGGATGTGTCTGTGGACTTCACCTGGGATGAATGGCAGGACCTGGATGACACACAGAGGAAGCTCTACAGGGACGTGATGCTGGAGACCTACAGCAGCCTGGAGTCCTTGGGTGAGTAGCCCTGGCAGTCCTGGAACTCATTCTGTAGACCAGGCTGGCCTCGAACTCAGAAATCCGCCTGCCTCTGCCTCCCAAGTGCTGGGACTAGAGGCGTGAGCTAACATTGACCAGCTCATACTTTAAAAAAAAAAAGATTTATTTATTTATGTATTTTATGTATATGGATACTTTGTCTGCATGTGCACCACAAGATAGCACCAGACGGTTGTGAGCTGCCATGTGGTTGTTGGGAATTGAACTCAGGTCCTTTGGAAGAACAGTGAGTGCTCTTAACCACTGAGCCATCTCTCCAGCCCGTAAATAGTTTTTTTTTTTAAAGACAAGATTTCATATAGCTCAATATTACCTTGAACTCATTATCTTTCAAAATACTGATTTCATTTTTTAAAAATATATTTAGTGATAGCTGAACCATAAAGGTGTTCTATTTCTAGTTTTAAAAGGAACTTTTATACAGTTTTTCCTAGTAGTGATTTTATATTCCCAGCAACAGTGAAGGATAATGTGTCTTCTCTGTGTCCTTGTTAGTATTTGTTGTTCATGGTTTTGGGCATATTCTGGCTGCACGTGGTTGTGGTTTTCATTTGCATTTTTTGATGTTTACTGGCCATTCATCGGTGGGTTTCTGTGTTATTTGATGCCTTTGGAAAAATACCTACTCAAGTCATTTGCTCAACTTTTAATGAACTGATTTTTTCTGCTCTTAACTTCCTTATATAGTCCAGAAATCAGCCCCTTGTATAGCTGCAGACGTTTTCATTAGCTGTGTGGGCTGACCTTCACACTAGCCTTGGCTTTTCTTTATAGAGGGTTTTGTTTATGAAACCCCAGTTGTCAGTTTTCGTTGTAGATGGCTGTGATTTGAGGTCATGTCATTCGAATCTGATGGTGCAGGTCTATGCTCCCAGAGGAGGAGGCATTATTTGTGCCCAGGACTTCCAGACCCACCTGACAACACAGAGACGCCAATATCAAAAAGGGAGAAAAATCTTTGAATTAATATTCAGCTTCTCTGTGTTTTATTTCAGTAGTTTCAGATCTCACATTTATGTCTTGGCTATATTTTAATTAGATTTCTGAATACAGAAAGATATTGGGGGTCTAATGTCTTTCTGTATACCAGAGAGTATAGAGTTTGTACCAGTTATTGAAGAGAACTTCCTTTCTAAATGTTCCTGCTGCCTCTGGTGAAAACCAGGTGGTCGTAAGGTCTGGATTTGTTCCTGTTGTTCCATTGGCTGTTTGTCTACTTTTATGCCAGTTCTGTACTGTCCTACCGTGTTCCCGTGTGCTGTTGCTCTGACATATGTCCTACCATGTTCTCGTGTGCTGTTGCTCTGACATATGTCCTACCATGTTCCTGTGTGCTGTTGCTCTGACATATGTCCTACCATGTTCCCGTGTGCTGTTGCTCTGACATATGTCCTACCGTGTTCCCGTGTGCTGTTGCTCTGACATATGTCCTACCGTGTTCCTGTGTGCTATTGCTCTGACATATGTCCTACCCTGTTCCTGTGTGCTGTTGCTCTGACATATGTCCTACCGTGTTCCTGTGTGCTGTTGCTCTGACATATGTCCTACCGTGTTCCTGTGTGCTGTTGCTCTGACATATGTCCTACCGTGTTCCTGTGTGCTGTTGCTCTGACATATGTCCTACCATGTTCCTGTGTGCTGTTGCTCTGACATATGTCCTACCGTGTTCCTGTGTGCTGTTGTTCTGACATATGTCCTACCGTGTTCCTGTGTGCTGTTGCTCTGACATATGTCCTACCGTGTTCTTGTGTGCTGTTGCTCTGACATATGTCCTACTGTGTTCCCGTGTGCTGTTGCTCTGCCTTATGCAATGACTGATTTGCTTTGTTTTTCAAGTATGCTTTGACTGCCTGGTGTCCTTTGTGTTTCTCTGTGAAGATTAGGATTGGCTTTTTTCTAGATCTATGATACATGTGAATAACTGAATACAAAGGGATGGCCCTAACATGTGAGTAGGACCCAAAGCAGCCAGGCCAAACAGAATCAAAACCTGTGAAAGGAGAAAGGGGGAGGTGAGGAGGGGGAAGAGGAGGAAGAGGAGGAGGAAGAGTGGGAAGAGGAAGAGGAGGAGGGGAAAGGGGAGGAGGAGGGATCAATTCAAAGAGTAAGGACTATGTAAAGGGACGCATGCGTGCTCACCACCCGGTTTGAAGAACGCATGTCGTTAGATCATGTGGAAGAGGTAAGCTGTAGTACGGTAATATCACCAAAGGGCAGGTGGTCATTTTGACAGGAAATTTCCAGATAAGTGCTGGAATCAAAGCGCACAGTGGAACAAAATAGCTAAGAGACATTGACAGGCTGTTACCTCCTGCTGAGAGCACCATTATCTCACTGCCCTAGAAGCGCACAGCACTGCTGAGGGCAAAATAGACAAAAAATAAACAAAAACCCAGAATTCATAATGTCCTTTCTGAGCACCATGAGATAGAGAGACACAAAATTGGAAATTTTATCCTACAGGATGACTAATGAGTATGAAAGAAAGTAAAATGCAAATTTAAAAATTAATTGGGGGGACTGGAGAGATGGCTCAGTGGTTAAGAGCACTGGCTGCTCTTCTAGGTCCTGAGTTCAGTTCCCTGCAGCCTCATGGTGGCTCCCAACCGACAGTGAATGTGATGCCTTCTTTGGGCATGCAGGTGTACACACAGACGAGCACTCATATACATAAACCTAATAAATCCTTTTTAAAAAGAAAAGACAGCAACACCATTCAAATTAAAAAAAAAAGCAGTACTTAAAGGACCATTACACAGAAAAGGTCCGCTTCCTATTGCAGCCGCCATGACAGAGCAGCAGCCCTGGCTCCAGGCTGTGTGGGGGCTGTTGGCCTCATCTCGGGCCACAGGGTGAGAAAGAGCATGAACAAGCAGAGTCGCAGCTGATGGTGCTATGTCTCAGGAAGCACGCCACACACACACACAATTGAAAGGACAACTTTAATATTGGTGAAATGTCCACACTACTCACACTGACTTACCAATTCAATTCCTATTTATTTATTCTTAGTTCTGGGGATTAATTTAAGGCTTCATGCATACTGGGCAAGTGTTCTGTCATTGAGCCATATTCCCAGCCCCCTTTTTATTTGGAGATAGGGTCTTATTAAGTTGCTCAGACAGATTTGAACTAGTCTTCCTTCTGCCTTAGCATCTGAAGCGGCTGAGACCAGAGGCCTGCAGGACTCCCAGCTTGGCTCTCTTCTCCAGCCATTTCTCTTTCCTTACTAACGGCACAGCTCCAGAGATGAGGAACCTACAGTCCCAGAGTGTCCAGATGTGCCTAGCAGTCACTCGTTTCCCAAAGGCGTAGTCCTTCTGCAGTGAACTTGACTTAGCATTTGATAGTCTTACATTGTTTCCCACCAACAGGCCACTGCATTACCAAACCTGAGGTGATTTTTAAGTTGGAGCAAGGAACTGGGCCATGGAGAGTAGAAGACGTTCCAAAGCAGAGCTGGCCAGGTCAGTGAGTGCACCCTGGGCAGATGGACGGGGACGAGCAGACTCTCAGACACTGGCTATGCTGAGCTGCTCTTACTGAGGGCTGCTCCTCGTCCTGGGAACAGCTGGCGTGATACCTCACATGATTCCTGTGTGTGCTCCCCAAGGGGAGTGCTCACGTGGGCTTTTACTCTCTTTATTTTGCTGCATAGATCTTCTTTAACTGTATGGAGCGTCACAGACACTTTGGTTATTTGGTTAGCTGCTGTCTCTACATTCTCAGTTGTCTGTGTTTTCTACCTGAAGCATTTTTGGCTGGGTTAATTATTTTATCACACAGTATTTGTTTATCTCCTAAGCACTGCACTTCTAAAATTAGACATGCAAATAATAATAAATATATCCACACATAAAGAGCCTACATTTTGTTGAAAAAAAATTAAACACACACATAACACTTGGTTATAAGATGAGTTATAAGGGATGCTTTGTCATAACAAGAAATAGAATAACTATACACTGTTTTATTCCAGGAAAAGTTTAAAGGGAAGGGAATTTTAAGGAGACTATTATTCATTTAGTTTAATCTTGACACTTCTTTTTTTCCAATATTTGGTATATCTAATACGTGGGTGGGCATAAAATATAAATTTGTGTCTTAGTCCTTATAGATAAGGAAATTGGTAGCTTAATATAGATATTTATATCGTAGGCTTTCAGGCATTAACTAAGGGGTTGTTAGGTGAGGGAATCAGACAAAGAGGCCCAGCATCAAGTCTCCCGCCCCACGGGGTGGAGTCTGTGCGAGTGAGGAGTCCTCAGCAGGGAAGGGGGGGCGAAGCTTGACAGGAAACGTGGAGTCTGCTGTCCCCACACGGAGCGTAAGTGAGACAAGGCTTTCATGTGGAAAGGCTGAGGTTTCTGTGTCAGTGTGGAAGTTGTCAGCAGCAGTCTCTGAAAGTAATTTGAAGACAGTAGATTTACACAGAAGACCTCATTTATAATGTAGAAGCCAGCTTACCACAAAATGGAAGCTCCCAGAAGCAGAGGATTATAAAGTAGGGCCGCATGGACCTTCATCTAAGAGAAGAGTGATAGTAATGTGAATTCCAGAAACATCCAGAAAACATTCAAACAGTGGTGGGTATAGTTTCCTGAATGAAATCCACTAATCCAGCAGGGGGCAGACTGGAGCTTCCTGGCCCTGTTAAGGTTCTTGGGAGCACAAAATAGATTTTGATTAGGAATTTGGAGAGTTGGCCATAGCTGTTTTCATATGAGAATAAGGTCATTTGTGTCTGTAAACTAACCCCCTAAATTTCTTCCGTGGTTCCTCGTGGAACAGTGAGAACTGAACACACAGAGAGCAGCCCTTTCCCAAGTCTGCACTAACACAGGCCGTACAAACCTCCATCCTCAGAGAGCTAGCTGATGAGCATCTTACATTACAGATGTGAAAGAAGGAAAATGGGATGCACTGTAGGCACCAGAGGGAAGGGACATGGTGGGGACGCAGATGGACACGACACGCTGACATACACAGCCAGGTAGCCTGTGCATAGCAAACCATCACACCTTAAACCAATGAAGTGATGTGATTTTACATTGTGAGCTCCACGTTACAGATCCACTGGGGACACATCTGTATATATCATGTATCAATATTGCTGTTCAATCCTAAAGGAATGAGAACAAGAAGGCAGTTCTTCATCATGCTGTAACATGAGCTTGACGACTTCTGTTTTCTTGTAGATGTCCAGAAAGTAACAGAACTGAAAGAAACCAGCCAGGACAATGAAGAGAGACATTTGTGGCACCTTGTAATTACTGACAGCAACACATCAACCGAGGAGAAAGTTAAATTAGGAAAAATTCTTAATGTGAGCTCAGACTGTGTTTCAAATCTGACTGTCACGAATGGAAACCCCTCAGGAATGAGGCCTGAGGCACTTCCTAAGTGGCAGAGCATACCTCCCCCTAACGAGCTGAATGGCATGCGGACTGGAGAGGAACTTGACTGCTCTCTAACAAGCAAGCCCCCCGTACACGCAGAGCATCATGGGTTGTATAACAGAGCTCCAGGTACTCGGCAGCATTTTCAGTGTTGTAGGCGAGAAGTGACCTGCAACACAAAGGCATTATGGACAAATAAGCGATTTCACGTTGCACATGGGTCCTGTAAGTTTGGTGAGTCTGAGAAAACTCCTGATGAGGTTGCTCTTAAAGCTCAAGAGATGAGTTGGGTACGGGAAGAAACTTTTGAATGTAGTAATTGTAAGAAAACATTCTGTACAAAGTTTAAGCTCACTAAACACAAGAAAATACACAAAGGACAGAAATATTACACGTGTAGGGATTGTGAGAAAACCTTCAGTAAGAAATCATACCACAAAACCCAGAGGGTACATGCAGGAGTCAGGTCCCATCGAGGTAAACAATGTGAGAAATGCTTTCATCAGAAAACCCAGCAAAACATGCACCAGAGAGTCCCCAGAGGAGCCAAACTCTGTGGAATTTATCAGTCTGAAAAAAGCTTTAGTGAGAAGCCAAATTTCAGGTGCTATCAGACGACCCGTGGAGGTTATAAACCCTACGGATGTAATATGTGTGGGAAGTCATTTTACCTGAAGTCACACCTCAGCAGGCACCAGAGAATTCACACAGGTGAGAAACCCTATGATTGTAAAGAGTGTAAGAAAACTTTCTATCATAAGTCCTCCCTCACGAAACATCAGAGAACTCACACAGGTGAGAAGCCTTATGAGTGTAAAAAATGCAGGAAAACTTTCTACCGTAAGTCAGACCTGAATGTCCATCATAGAACTCACACAGGTGAGAAACCGTATGAGTGTGATGAATGTAGGAAAACCTTCTACTCTAAGTCTCATCTCGCTTTACATCAGAAAATTCACACAGGCGACAAGCCATATAAATGTGAAGAATGTCAGAAAACCTTCAATCGTAAGTCAAACCTTACTGTGCATCAGAAAACACACACAGGGGAGAAACCTTACAAATGCAATGTATGTGGGAAAACGTTTCACCGTCGGTCACACCTCATCATGCACCAGGGAACTCACACTGGCAAGAAACCTTATGAATGTAAAGAGTGTGGGAAAGCTTTCTACCAGAAGTCGAGCCTCAGCAGGCATCAGAGAAACCACACAGGAAGCAGACCATATGCATGTGAAGAATGTAGGAAGACCTTCCTCCATAAGTCCTCCCTCACTGTCCATCAGAGAAGCCACACAGGCTACAAACCATTCTCGTGTGAGGTGTGCAGGAAAACGTTTTATAGTAAGTCACATCTCACCGTTCATCAGAGAACCCACACAGGTGAGAAGCCCTATGAGTGTAAGTTGTGCAAGAAGGCTTTTCACCAGAAGTCATACCTTAACAGGCATCAGGTAACTCATGAAAGTGAGAAACAGTTTGAATGTCTAGAATGTAGGAAAATGTTTTATCATAAGTCGTCCCTCACTGTACATCAGAGAATCCACCTGAGGGAGCGCCTGTGAAACTAACGTAGGAAGCTCTGTTAGCAGAAACCACCAGCAGGCATCAGGCAAGGCACATGTGGGGCATTTCCTATAAATGTGACAGTGTGGACAATGTTTTTGCAAGAAGGGACACCTTTGCAGGTGCTAAATTTATACAGAAATTTTGTGTGGCAAAGTTGGCTGTCTTCTCTGGAACACAGTTTCCATTATGTGATCTGCGTGACCATGTAATAGCCGTGTGTGTGTGTGAGATGATCACTACTTTCAGCCAGGCCCACAGAAATACATTTTTTTTCTTCCTCCCTAAGTTCTGATGAGCTCTGGTTCTGAGATGAACAGGACCTGCAAGATAGTCTTGACATCCATTATCAGAAAGTCCCTAGTTTAAGAGAAATAAAATTGAATGGAGATAGCTCGTTTTTATCCCCAAATATTTTTTTTTCAGTTTGAGGAATACTTTCTCAAGCCATTGTGCATGGTGCTTTTGTATGAGTGCATTAACTCACTTGATATAATTAAGAGAACTTACATGCTCTATAATATTTCAGAGTTTGTACACAAGGGAAACTTGTGCAAATTGAGAAAGTTTATCAGAGACGTTTCATTGAACAGTTTGAATAAATCAAGTATGAATAAATTAACAGGTGAAACTTTGAACAAAACTTCCATGTCAGAAGCTTTGTAATGAAGGAAAACTATCAATCTTTGTAATTTTAATATTAACTTTCAAAAGGAGTTACACCAGTGCCAATAAATATGTGAGTGATATTACTGTCGGTCAGAGCACATTGTGTCTGGAACATTTGTGGGTATTGTAGCCGGAGGTTGGAGCTGTTAATGGCATGCAATAATTGGGGCTGGCCATGTTTTTTTAAACAGCTTGTACTGCACAAAGCATTCCCTCATTCGCCCACATATTTGGGTGTTTTATATTAATGAAAAATTCCTTGGTGGGACATAGATTAATTATAGAAAATGTGTTTGCTTTACATATGTCTTGCTTTGTTAAACAGACTGAGGTACAAGTGTGGCCCAGTGGTAAAATGCATGTGGACCATTCATGAGACCCTGCTTTCAGCCTTGCTACATACATGCATAAACTAAAACCTAAAAATTTCCACATCAAATACCATTCTAGCACGTGTTCATATTTTCTCAAATATCGTCTTACGCACTTTCCTCACTTTGTGCAAGTGTTAAGTATGTGTGGACATTGCTATTCAACTATCCCGTGGGTAAGCAATACTTTTTCTAGTGTGCAAAGCTTATATAAACCCTGCCAGTTGATCTAATGGAAATATTATCCGTGTAGAAAAGAACAAATGAAGTCCCTGAATTGTTCCCAGCTGACATTTAAAGAGCCATGAACAACAATTCTCACCTGGGCTTCAGTGCTCTTGGGGAGCACTCTGTTTCTGCCGCCCCATTTCTTACACACCATCCTCCATATGAAACCATTGAGGAGAAGCAGCCTGTTTTAACTTACCTAGTTCTCACCGAACACTGCTGTGTTACCGACAGCACAAGTCTTTTGTCACTACACATTTTGCTCTAGACCTAAAGATGTTTTTACCCTATACTTAACTGTCTTGAATAAAACACTTTTTAAAGACTTATTTATTTGTTATATATAAGTACACTGTAACTGTCTTCAGAGACATCAGAAGAGGGCATTAGATCTCATTATGAGCCACCATGTGGTTGCTGGGAATTGAACTCAGGACCTCTGGAAGAACAGTCAGTGCTCTTAACCACTGAGCCATCTTTCCAGCCCAAATAAAATACTTTCTGTATAATGTACAACACCATTTTCTCTTATAAATCTTTTAAGTCTTGGTATTTGAAACTTGTGTCATGATCAGCATGTTTGAGATGCCAATGGGAAACTGTCCCAATTAGTTCTCTGGTACTGTGCTGTGGTAAAGCACTGACCAAAAGCAACTTGAAGAGGAAAGGTTTTATTTAGCTTGCACTTCTATGTCAGTCTGTGTCCGAGGTAACCAGGGCAGGAATTGAAACAAAGCCCATGAAGGAATGTTGCTCACTTGCTTACTCTCCATGGCTTGCTCAGCCTGCTAAGGCGTGGTGGAGTCTGGTTATGGAGGATGGCTGCTCACGGATAGCCTTTTGTTTTGGTTTTTGTTTATTTTTTTTTTGAGACAGGGTTTATCTGTGTAGTCCTGACTGTCCTGAGAGTCACTCTGTAAACCAGACTGGCCTTGAACTCAGAGATCCACCTGCCTCTGCTTCCCAAGTGCTGGAATTAAAGACCTATGCCACTACTGCCTGGTTACAAGTAGCATTCTTAAAGACTGAACTCTTCATAATTAAATAAAATCTTGCTCTGCTAACATTCATATCAGCAAGATTGGGGAAATTGATGTGGAGATAATGTCTTCATTAGCACTACCAGGTGACTAGTTGTTGCATCTATAGAGTTGACATTCTCTGTCCACTTGGAATAGTTACCAAGTTGCAAATTCTAGAAAGGAGTGGATGCAGCATTGGCCCGGCCCAGTTACTCTGTCCCTATCATTTCCCCATTCTTCAAGACCTGCTTTTCCGAGCAGCAGGCCTCTTATGTGCATTGGCTCTGGTCCTCTAACTCAATTTTGAAATGACCAAAATGCTGACCATGATTTCCTATGGCTTTGCAGTGAACTTCCCATACCTAAACCCAGTTTGTTAGAAGGATACCCTTGCCCTGCTCTGAAGAGGAAGAGACCTCACTTAGGTTGGGTCCAACCTCCATCACATAGTAGGAAAACTCAGTCACACTCCCAACATACCTTGGCAATACATAGAGAACTTTTTTGACACACAACTTTGCTCTCATAACTGGTTTGAAAACCCTTGGTCCATAACAGTCCAACAGGACCCAAGTGCCCCCCTGCCCTTCCAAAAACTAAGTACAATAGTTTCCATATTTCTGGCATGAATAGGATTGCCTTTTATTTCCTTAACACTGAAACTTTAAATGTTTCTGACAGTTTATACACAGGCAAAATGATTTGCAGGAAGCAGTTCAGGTACTAGTATTTAAGGATCTGAGGTAGGTAACATACAACGAACTTAGGATCTGAGGTAGGTAACACAACCAACTTAGGAGTTACCTATGTATTTTTTTCCTTTTCATGAAGAAACAGTGCTCAGGTTATCTTCTCCCCCACTCCAACCTTTAATTTCTCACCAATCTCAAAGTTATAAAATCCTTTCTCTGACAACAGAAATTACATTTTAGTATAACACGAAAACATCAACCTCTCCTGGCTTCCTCTAAATCATTTGACATCTTAAATATTTACTGAACTAAATCTGGAAGATGTTCAGAACTGAACTAAATTCAGAACTAATTTCGAAGGTCCTCCTGGGTTCTGATGAGTTGTATCAATCTCTTTGGAACCCATGTGTCCACCATGTATCTGGAATCCACACAAGTCTTCCCACTGCAGAGCTGAGTATGCTCAAGTATTTCTAATGAGAAGCTGTTGTAAGATGGCTGCTTCTACCCCAGCTCAGGGAGCGGCCTTGTGAGCCATGCCTGAGCAACCCCCAACCTTGCTGAAGCTAACAGAAGAACTGGGCAAAGACATGCCAGAGTCTAGACTGCTGAACTGGTTTGAAAGTCAGACATGACAGCAGCTCACAGTCAGTCAGTGCGCACAAACTAATACAGTCCTTCATACTTTTGAGAGTAATCCATTTGCTAGAGTGGCTACCAGTTCAGAAATAACAAAATAAGCAGGCAATCCTTAAGGTAGATTTGAAATCTGGTTTCAGACCTAGACCCCTTGGTAACCAGGCCTACCAATCCAGATGCAGGAAACCAGCTCTCATCACAGTCTTTTCCCAGCCTTATCTCATTCCCCTTCAATGCAAAAAAGCAAGTGTGACAGAAAGAAATACAAAGTGTACAGTATACCCTTTGGAGATAAAAAGTGCACCAAAGAGCTTAATGCTGTAGCCAAGGCTTGTGCTAGCAGACTGGCTGTTGCTGTTTAGGATATCAGCATCCTTAATGAGAACTGATCTGTACTAGAACCAAGGGAAGGGTTCCTCCAGGGCAGGATCTCACCCAGATAAGCTTCCAATTAAAGGAAGGAAGAGATCTAAGGAGTTGAATGCTCTTAGAAAGCAACTGAATATGAAAGCTGGATTCTTCTACTGTGGCTTCAGAGCGCTGCTGAGGCAGACAGCATGTGACAGGATAGTCCTTGGGTGAAGGTCCTGAGAGGGAAAGGGGCCCGAGAGACCATGTGTGAAGCTATGGAAATGAATACTGGGCTTTGGTGAAGACCCCAAGATGTAGGAGATGTCAGAGCCATGGGATTATCTAGCCAGGAGAGTGATGTACAGGGAGTGGAACCAGCCCAAGAGAAAGATATGTATGTTGCAGGCAGCAAAGCTGAAATGCGGAGCCACCTAAACTACCAGACATTGAACTCTGTAGGCTCTGGAGTTGGCCTCTCTAAGTCTCAGTCTGCCTTTGGTCCGTCATTTATGCACCATGGCCCCATTACTCTCCTTTGGAATGAATGTATGTTCTGCCTCATTATATGTTAGAAGTATGTAATTTGCTTTTTGATTTTAGAAGGAGTTACAATTTTGAGAAGTGCTAGGAGTCTCTGAAAAGACTGAAGCAGTGTTAAAACAGTCTATGGGAGGAGCCTTTTGGCATTAGACTAAACATATTTTACATTAAAATTCGGCAGTGAGCCTATGGTGATTGGGGAGTGGGATGTGAGAGTTTGAATAAGATCCCCCCCCCACACACACACATACAATATGTCCAGGCATTTGAACACTTGGTTTCCAACTCATAGCACTGTTTGGGGAGGTTTAGCAGGTGTGGCCTTGCTGGATGATGTCACTAGGGGCAGGTCTCATTCCACTTCCCATTCACTCTCTCTGCTTAGTACTTAGAGATGTGATCTCTCAGCTTCCTGGCCCCACTGCCATGACTCCTGCTATGATGGACTCTTATCACTTTGGACTTCTAAGTCAAAACAAATTCTTTTTTTCTATAAGTCCCTTTTGGCAGTGGCATCTTATTTTATCATAGCAACAAAGAAGTAACCAACACACATGTGATATGATCTTTCACCAAGCCTTGGCTTCACAGATGGAAACAGATGGCTGCGTAAGAGTCTCTGGTAATCCCCCTTTCTACCCCTCAGCAGTAGGATTGCAGGAATGCACCACGACCATTGCTGGGGTTTTTATATCAGATGAGGGTCCATGCAATGAAAGCACTTCCCTGAAGGAGTCATTTCTCCATCCCACCCCATGAGTGTCCTGTGTCTGTGTCCCTTACACACGGACATTAATACAGGAGTCCATGAATACATTTTAATTTCAGAGAACAGGAAGAAAGGAAAATGTTTGTTAATATATTTCAATAATCTGGAGAATAGGCTTTTGTGCTTTAGAGATGAAATCTGTTGCACATCAAATCTGAATGCCTTATGACTCATAAAGAATAACAGATATATAATCTTTTATATCCATTTCTATTTTGTCCAATTAACATACATGCATTGTCTGGTGCCATTATTAACCTGTTCAAACTGATGAGGCAGACCTGGTGGCACATACCTTTATTCCTAGTACTCACGGAGGGAGGCAGATCTCTGAGTCCTGTGCCAGTTTGGTCTACATAGGGTGTTCCAAGACATCCAGGGCAATAGAGACCACATCTCAAACCAACAAATCAAAAAAGCCCTTCTATAAAGAGCTAGTAATGAATGCTTCTGCAGTCACGTTCTTCCCCGTGTTAGTTCACAGTTCGTATCGCATTCATTTATTATTCTTTTACTGTGTCAAAGGACAGCCTGTGGGCATCTCTTCTTTTCCCCTTCCACTACATAGATCCTGGGAACTGAACTCAGGTCCTCAGGCTTGGCCATAAGTGCCTCTACCTGCTGAGCCCTGTCAACAGCAGACATCCTTGTTATCCCATGTTTGGTAACTTCCTAAACTCATGCTTCAAGGAATTTTTCAAGCATCTGGAAAAGATTCTCTTCAAATATTTTAAATTCTGAAACAAGATTTTTGTCCCTATAATAAACTATTCTCTGGACAATTTATGTGACCAGATTTTATATTGTCTTTTGTACACAACTATTCTTCCTTTTAAATTTGTGCGTGTATTTAAGCTTTGTCTTCAGTTGTTAATCTGAGTTAAAAGCAAGGTGTCACCAGGGACAGTGGGGACCTCCAGGGAGTATGCAGAGGTGCTGGCTGACTTCTTGTAATAACGTGGGTAGGGGAAGGCATGTGAGAGCGTGTGTTTGGACAGACTGAATCCTTGTGCACCATATGCTGGCCTCAAACGTACAATGTTGAATCAGCCTCCCAAATCCTGGGACTGTGTTCAGAAAGCTTGTTTTGGGTAAGTGCACGCCTGTGGCTTATTTATCAATAGAAACCTCATGTTTTCCATATGTGTCCCAAGTCCTTCAAAAACGCAGTTTCTTCATTGGCTATGTGCTCCCCTCAATGGCACCCTCATACTGGTTGGAAAGCTTTTTACAATGGCAAAAATTGGAACCATATTTGAGGGACACAATTCTCCACCAGAAATCATGACTACAAGCTGATGTGCAGTGAAGACAGACTTTCTCCATGTCTCCACCTGTCTTCTTGATTAGCCTGAGGTGTTTTGAGACCCCCCCACTTCATCCCATTCCAGTATGCTAATAGACACAGTTAGGTCACATTCTTACTTTTAAAAAAAATTGGAAGATTAATCTCATCTAATTACAAGAAGTACAACTGAGATAAATCTCTGAGTAAGTATCTAGAAGAGAGACCAAAGCCAAATCACACTTTGGCAAAGTATAAGATGGTGTTGTGTGGTCAAGGGACATTTTGTTGCAACTTCGTACCAAATTATACTTGTGAACTGTAACTCTCATTACTGTGTCGAGATGTTAGACTGTCTACTAGTTCCAGGGAGCAGCACTGACTGTATCTACCCTTGGCAAGCCATGCTGTTGACTGAAGCAGGCTCTATGCTCTTATGTATGCATGCGCGCGCGCAGCGCATGTACACACACACACACACACACACACACTTACTTTGGTTACACAGCATACACTCAGAGCTAGGTTGGTGCCTAATTTGAAAGCATGAGAAAGAATAACGACAAGGAATTATTCCAAGACTGTTTCTCACAGAGGATGGCAATGAGTCCCATTTCTTCACAAAGGTCTAAGGCTGTGAAAAAATATCTTTATTCATATTTTCCTACCCTAATACTCTCTTAGAAATATTGGCTCACTTTAAGAAATCACCATGTTAGAAAAACACTAACCACATCTATAATTGGCAGATAGTTGGTGACAAACATCATATACAGTTATATTTTAAAAGATTAAGAAAATACAAACTAGGGGCTGGAGAAGTGGCTCATTGGTTAAGAGCACTGACTGTTCTTCTGAAGGTCCTGAGTTCAAATTCCAGCAATCACATGGTGGCTCACAACTATCCATAACAAGATCTGATGCCCTCTTCTGGAGTGGAAGACAGCTACAGTGTACTTTCATATGATAAATAAATAAATAAATAAATAAATAAAAGAAAATACAAACCGGAGGTTAACAAGATGGAAATAGCCTAGGATAAAATTTAATGAGGAAAACCTTAATATAAATCATAAAAAATTTACAAAAAGTGCGTTTCCTGCATGCCTCTGCATACTGAGAACCCCTGACAATGTGGTAAAATCATATGCACAAACCTTATGTGTAGCAGGGTCTGTTGTGCCTGATATGTAGCAGTACCCCCTGAATGAAAACATTCTATCCTGGGGAAATGCTCATTAAGACTCAGAAATAAGCCTCTAAGTCTCACGAAGTCCCCTCCCCCAAATATGCAAGATACACAATGCTCATTTACTCTCCAAGTCTATAAAACAGGAAGGGCTGCTGGGGAGGGGCGGCTTTCTGACAAGGTGTGAGCCTGTTGAGCTTCCTGCAAGCATTCCACTTTTCAGTCACCCCGACGGTGGGGTGGGCTTTTCAGTGATGCAGCCGCTGCAACCGCACTTCTGTAAGCTCAGTAAACTCACGGGATTCACCAGACTGGAGCTTGACAGAACTGTTTCTTTGGTCTGTTCTTAGTGTCCTATCTGGGCTAAGTAGATACCTGTTTGTGCCTCCTGGGGAAAGGACAACCATGCCCTCTGGGCAGCTCAGCTGCAGTCCAGGTAGCCACTAGTGTTAGCTGCAATTTTTAAACTTTGGTTGTGACAAACATGAATGTCCCCAGATATAGACCAAATCCATCACATGGCACAGTCAACAATTGCTTTTTTTGCTTTATGAAGTTGGGGGTCTCATTATGTAGCCCTTCTGGCCTCAAACTCTGTATGAAAACCTGGCTGGACTCAAACTCAGATATCCTACTGCCTCTGCCTTCTGGGTGCTGGAATTAAAGACACATGCCACTACACCCAGCTCAAACATAATTTTAGTACTCTAACACTTCCCAGAAAGTGACAATGTCATTTTAATGAATAATTTCTGATACATTTGAATTTTAATGTTTTATGGATATACATATATTCTACACATGAAAAAAAGCTTTACTATCTTTTTAATGTAATGCTGGTGCCAGGTAAGGCATTTAGAATTTATTGAAATTTCATGATTCTTTTTATCCACAAAATGGCTTGAAAATATACAGGTGACAAGAAGGGTCCTCTCCTGAGTGAACTTTCTAACATGAAAGATTCTGTCTGAAATGCTTTTAAAATGGGTTACAATGATTTTGCATCATGTTGCAAAAAGCTCGTATAGAATGTTATATCACTCATACAAATGAGAGATTTATAAACACATATGAAGCCTTCGCTCTCTCCAATAAGACATGTCCTTAAATCAGTGTCAATTGCTATACCCTCTTATTCAAGATAAACTGCCTTTCAGGCCATGAGGACACATTCAGGGTTGAGGTTGGAAAGAAATGACTCATTACAAATGTTAACACTCTGATAAAACTTAGGACATGTTCTCTCCATAACTCTGCACACACAGGCTGCCAGGCCCCAGGTAAAAGAAGAAAAGCAAATCTTAGCTCACAAGACGTGTGCATATAGGACCTCTCACATATGATATGTGACATCTTTGCATATCACTAACCATTCTAGATACGCTTTCCCATGCTAATAGCATCCCCTCTCTTGTGAATTCTCCTACATGAAGTCAACTTCCTATAAAAGGGTTGTTCTTATACATTACATCCAGGTATTTCCAGCCTCTGAGCTCTCCAGAGTGTTTTCCACTGGGCAAAATGTTATCTGTCTGTCTATCTATCACACTTTGTGATGGGTTTTCTGATGCACACACATTTATGTTATACTTACTCATGTGTGTTACCTATGAGTTCTTGCACATAACCCAAAAATATAAAATATTTTCTACATTCTTTAAATTTACTAGGTTTTTGTTCTTTTTTTTTTTTGGTTCAGTTTTTATACTCATGGGGTTTTGTGTTTGTGTGGTGCTCTAGTGGCGGCAGATGTCTTTGTTTTACAGAACCCAGTTTCTGCACACATTAAATTGCTATGGCTTATCCTGCGTTCCTTCTTTGGTATGCAGTAAAGGATGCCGTACAGCTGAAGGGCTCCTCATCTAAGGACTGCTGAGATCTGACAAACAGGAAAAAGTTTCTCTACATACACTGCATGCACCACCTGCTTCTCAGCTGTGTGTGTGAAGTGCAGTCAGCTATCTGCTGTTGGGACTTCCTTTTCCACTGCAGGGCTTTTCTACCTGAGGACCCCGCTACACATTTGTTGGAAATGCTTCCGAGTCCTGGCAACCATAAGGCCTCTCAGTGGTGAGGGTTCTCTGATGTGTACTAGGTTTGGCATGTGGCAGGTGACCGTTCTGTAGACTACACTGACAGAGCCTCAGTGACACACACGGAGAGAAGACAGATGTCTGACGTGCTTTGCTGCAGTCACAGGGTTTCTCACCTGTGGGAGCCCAAGCTTCTGAGAGATGTGACTTCTAAGGGTTTTTCCACACAGCCACCCTCAGGGCTTCTATCAGTAGGGATTCTCCAGTCTTACTGCAGACTGGCCAAACCAGGCCTCACAGTCAGAGGGTCTCTCACCTGCAGTTTCTCCAATAGCTAAAGTCTGACATCTGGCAGAAGTCTTCTGAACAGATCCCACACTAGTAGGTTTCTCGGGTTTTGAGTTCACTGATTAACCAACCATGAGATCCAACTTAAGACTCACAGAGTCTCTGCAACCTTACGTGCACAGGGTGCATCACTCTTCTCCTCTCTGCAGTCTGTGGGGAGGAAAACCGGCTTACCCTTCTCCTACATTCCGTGTGCACAGGGTTGCTGACCTGTGTCTGCACTAGGACACCTGTGGAGGTTTGGCTTCTCACAGAAGGCTTCCCCAGACTTCATGAATGAGGTTTCTCACCGGAGTGAGTTTTCAGATGTATAGTGAGATATGACTTGACACTAAATGATTTGCTACATTCTTTGCATTCAAAGGGTTTCTCACCTGTGTGGATTTTCTCATGTGTGGAGAGATTTGACTTCTGGTTAAAACGTTTCCCACAGACACTGCACTCATATGGTTTCTCACCTGTGTGAATTCTCTGATGTACAATGAGCCCTGACTTTATGCTGAACGTTTTCCTGCACTCCTTACATTCGTAGGGCTTCTCGCCTGTGTGGACTCTCTGGTGAATAGTGAGGTCACACCGCCTTTTAAAGGCATTACCACATATGTTACACTCATAGGGTTTTTCGCCGGTGTGGGTTTTCTGATGTACGCTGAGATTTGATTTTACACTGAATAGTTTCTTACATTCTTTACACTCATAGGGCTTCTCCCCAGTGTGAGTTCTGTGGTGTAAATAGAGATTTTGTGTGTGTTTAAAGGCTTTCCCACACACTTTACACTGATAGGCTCTCCCACATCTGTGTCGTCTACGAGGCTGGTTGTTGGTTTTTACAGATGTATTGGACTCAGGGGGCTTTTTACCTGTGTGTGGTCTCTGCTGCACACTGAAAGTTGAGTCTGGGCAAAATGTTTTCACGCAATCACTCTCTTTACTTGAGAAAACACTCTGATCAGCCCTCAGTTTCGGCATCTGATGCACACATTTCTTGTCGTTGTTATATCCACGGGGTTTTCCCCATGTGTGCAGAGTGTGCTGAAGGCCTGCCTTGGTACGGGATGCTGGCTCCCCGTCAGTACACTTAGCACACTGGCTTTTTAGGTGTGGGTTTAAATGCTGAGTGTAGTTACACTGGTCAGAGAATGACTTCTTACACATGGTACAATCAAAAGTCTCTTCCCTTACGCCAGTCCCCTCTCGGGCAGTAAGAGCCAACTCATCAAAGGCGTCCGTCGAGCTGTCTTCAGGAGACACGGTATGCGTCCACACAGCGTCCACATCTAAGGCTTCGCCAGCCTGAGCACACTGGGCGTGCCGCTGTCCACTTTCAACACTGAGATCCAGACTAGGAGGTGCAGGAGGTCTGCATGGGATCTTAACTGAACTGAGATGATCAAGTTCCTCTGTAGCCTGCACCTCAATGGGCCCGCCAGGGAGATACACATTTTCCCACGGATCAAGCACCTCAGATCTCATTCTAGAAGAGCTCCTATTCTTAACAGCCAGGTGCAAAACATGGTTTGAACTCATATTAAGTATTTCCCCAAATTGGCCCCTCTCCTCAGCTGATGTGCTGCCAGTGATTACCAGGTGGCTCAAATGTCTCTTTCGATTGTCCCTTCTGGTTTCCTTCAGGCTCTTCACAGGTTGCAGAGCTGAAAGGAAATAAAAGTGGCCCCACATGAACAGTACAGAAGCCATTCTGACAGAACACTACTACAAAAGTGGCGCAGTACCTCACTGATGATGTCATTACAAACCAGGGTCTGGAGAGATGGCTCAGAGGCTAAGAGCACCTGCTGCTCCTGCAGAGCTTCCTTCCACTGGGTTAAAATTTCATAGCAGTGCTGCACCAATCTGCTGACTTAGCCTAAGTTCTCCAGTGAAAACGGTTGAAGGACAACTACATACAATTTCCTCATCAAATAGGAGCCGCTCAGCAGGGCCCGCTCCTTGGCCTCCATGCCTGAGATCTCCTGGATGTCACACCAAACCTTGGTCTATCCTACTTGGAGCCTTTACAGGTGTTCCGTGAATTTCTGGTATCTTGGTATAATTATTTGATTTTGAACATCTCTTTTCATGTTAGAATTCTGCAGGTGAGTACCTGAAACCTATATTTTCAATAATGACTTAGAAATACTGTTACTTCAGAATTGCTAATGAAATCCCAACCACTCTGAAGGCTAGAACTTCTATCAATCTATGAATTATGTACCAAATTTGTAAGTCTCAAAGTTAATCTGAATTTTACATTTTAAAAAAATCTCCTCAAAACTCTTTGGCCATCGAACCACCATATATTTTTTCATTCATTTATCCATCTAAGGAAACCTATTTTCGTGGTTATCATGCTCTTTAAACAGGGCAAGTTTGTTGGATTACCACTATTGGTCCCACAGAGCAGACCAAAGTCTAGGAGGACTCAAAAGTGATGAGTACATTAATAACCCCATGAACAAATGCTTCAAGTGAAGGATTATGTAAAAACAGAAGGGAAAAGGATGAGATTTAGAAGAACTACTTAACGAAATGTTTAAGAAGTGAGCAGAATTTGCTGACCTATGGAAATACATAGCAAAAACAGGAAAGGAGGGTCCATTTGCCAATGTGAGCTTCCCTTGGACATGATACAACAAACATCAGATTAAGAAGTTAGTCTCAAGATTGGACATGGCAAAACTGAATAAAAAGAACTGCCCATATCCAGCATCTGAGCACTGAGGAACCTGGAGTATTCACTAGGGGCTGGAGCCCTGCGCACACTCACTGACCCGGGAGGCTTCACGAGCCTGGAGCACTCACTAGGGGCTGGAGCTCTGTGCACACTCGTTGACCTGGGAGGCTTCACAAGCCTGGAGCACTCACTAGGGGCTGGAGCACTCACTGGGGCTGGAGCACTGCGCACACTCACTGACCTGGGAGGCTCTGGTCTGCCGCATCTGCTTCCTTCCATGGCCCAGCTCCTTGCTCTAACCTCAGGATCAATGCGGGTTTGGCATCACACTGATCTATTAATAGGAATTATTGCACAAGTTGTACCTCAGTTATAAAATACTGATTTCAGACTCTCAGCAATGATAGGACCAGTATGAACACTCTAGGAGAACATGGCATTTATAACCAGTGTTGAGGACATTAAAAAAAAAAAACAAAAACAAAAACAAAAAACCCTACAGAATAAAAGCATTATTCTGCCTGACCACATGTATCAAGGGGAAAAAAAACAAAACAAAAACAAGTGAAAAATTTAAAAATACATTGAGTTAACAAAAATCTAAACTTCCCCTGCTGGACACTGCATGAGTTGGCAAGATCAGTAGATGGGAATCTGTGTGCTCTGAAGTACCCCTCCCACCCTGCTCCCCCCAAAGAACCCCATAACAGGAAGTAGAGGAAAGCAGGAGCTAAGGAGAAAAAAATGGATAAGAATTTAGTACAAACAAAATAGCAACAGAGCAATAACAGTAAGAGTTAATTTTCTTTTTTTTAATGATAAAAATCTTTTGGTTTCTTGGATTCAGGTCCAGTCTCTGCTACTCTATTCTTGGTATTACCAGATCACCTTACACCACTAAAATTAGGCAAGAAGAGATGACTGGAGAGAAGCCTTTTCTTGGAACACCACCGGGGGACACAGCTGGCTAAGAGAAGGGACTCTCTTAGCCAGCTCTCCAAGTGATTGGATCTGGCAGCTTTGTACATAAGCAGGAATTCACGTTGTAAATGAAGTTAATGTCTGTACCAGTCAAAGCACCTGTCAGACCACAAGGGAAGTCCTCCCCTTCTGTTCCCTGGGAGAACAGGACTGCAGAGTCACCAGAATTCACTAAAGCCAACGAGAGCAGAAGTCAGTTAGAAACGCTGAAACTGTGCTGGCTTGTAATGCACAGTAATCTCCCTTCAGGGGAGAGAACAACCAGCTGTAGTGTCCTCAGAGTGCCCTGAGAGGAGTTAGACCAGCTATCAACTGGGAGTCCTTTTACTCAACCAGGGAGTAAGTCGGACTATCCAATCACAAAGTATTTGCTTCTTATAGGACACACACACACACACACTCACTCACACATGGGACATCTCTTTCTAAAGAGAACCCTGTGTAGTTATTGCAGCATCACATGCAGAAGACATGATACTGACTCTATCTTAGTGTCGTCCACCCTCAGATGAACTGATAAGAAAATGTGCTATATAAAGAGAGGGTGAGCTCATCCAGCTAAGGAAAAGGCCCTAAGTTTCTCCCATAAGACCACTGAAGGACACACATTAAGTGAGGGAGATCATTATGGTTGGAAGCTGATGTCAGCCTGAAACCTAAAGAACGAACATCTAGCCATGGGAGCCTAGGAACTGTTTGAGGGAAGGAGGGAAGATGGTTGTCAGCTGCAGGGAAACAGCAGGATGGAAACATAACTCCCACAGCTCCACAGCACACAAAGCTAACTGCAGTGGACAGCAAGTACTTGAAAGGAAGAGGAAGGCTTTTACAGGGCTTGAGAGATGCCTCAGGGGGTAAGAACATGTGTTTTTCTTGCGAAGGACTTGGATCTGGTTCCTAGCACACAAATGGCAGTTTACAAGTATCCATAACTCCAGTTCCAGAGGATCTGACATCATCTTCTGATCTCCTTGGGCACCAGGCACACACAGAACACATACATAAAAGCAGGCAACATATTCATATACATTAAATAAATAACTAGAAAGAGAATAAGAGGGAAGGTTTTACGTGTTCTCAACAGACAGAAATGATATATCTAAGTTCACAGATGTATAAAACACCATCATGTAGACTGCACAAATGACAACTCTGAGTATAAATGTGGAGTCACTGTGCATCAGTAAAAGGCCTGGAGGCTCTGCCCTTCTCAGAATACATAGGGCTCTGGGCACGGGCACGGGCATGGGCACAGGCACAGAGGAAACACAAAACCAACAACCACCCCCCACTGGCTGAAGTGGTTCCTGTATTCACCAAAGAGGAACAGCTGCTAAGAGCACTGCTGGGACTTCCACTCACTCAAGGACAGCAGGCTGCTGTAGGTCTCCAGCATCACGTCCCTGTAGAGCTTCCTCTGCGTGTCATCCAGGTCCTGCCATTCATCCCAGGTGAAGTCCACAGACACATCCTCAAAGGACACCAGCCCCTGGAATGAGACGACTTTTCTCAACCCAAGCCTTCAGCCTTAGGTCAGAGACAGGACTATGTGAGGCGCTGCTCTCCACAGGATCTTCTTAGATGAGATTCTTTATTAAGGAAGGATGCTCCCCCCACCCCCAAAAAAGACAAACTTCTTAGCTTGGTGATGAGTGACTAAGGTAGTAAATATATTCATATTATTATTATTCCTTTGGTTTTCTACTTAAATACATACCTCAACTACAAAATTGTTATTCATAATATACTTCCAAATTCATTTCCATAGGTAGCCTTATACATCCTTCCTAGAAGAGTTGCTGGTATCTGAGAAGAAATCCGCATCACTGGTGTCCTATAATGACAGGCAAGTGTACTGATGTACACCTTTAATCCACGCAGGCCAAGGTGGGGATCTCTGAGTCTGAGGCAAGCCTGGTCTACATTCGGGGTAGACTGAAACTAGGGAGTGACGATCACTGCGGTGGGCAGGAGCTACAATGACCTTAGACAGGCAATTGGACAAACAAGAGCTTACAGCAAGCGGTTACAAAGAAAATAAAAAATTAGAAATTGCAGAGGCAGCTAGCTTCATCAAACTAAGATTAAATTGCTTTAAAGCAACTTAGGGCACGAAACAAATGGAAAACATACTTGTATTCAGTAACTGAGGAAAAGATGCAGACATTGAGAACTGCACAAGACTTTAAACTTTATTCTGAGAAAACAAGAAAGTTCGATCTTAGATAATTTCTTAGTATACTTCAAGGTGTATGGTGGTTCTTATCTGTGATCCCAGCACTTGGAAAGTAAAGGCGAGATGATTTCAAGTTCAAGATCATCCCAGGACGCATGAGGGACTTTGTTTCAAAACACGAACATGAACATAAATGAACACACATGCATATTTTGGGAAAGAAAAAAGCCTTTCTGAAAGAAACTATAGTTTAATAATGATATAACTAGAAGTCAAGAGATTTGAATACATGACAAAAGAAACAATAGTCACAAGAAAACTAATTGCTTTCTGTAAATGAAACGAAACTTTACTTCTGGGCTGGTGAAATGACTCAGTGGGCGAAGGCTTGCCACCAAGGCTGGTGACTTGAATTTGGTCCCTATGTCACATGGCAGAAGGAGAGATCCAGCTCCTGCAAGTTATTCTCTGACACAGGTGCACACATGAACAAAAATGAATGTTAAGCTTTACCTCCAAACGGCTATTATAAGACAGCTATTACGAAGTGACCAGACCCGGTGTCGGGGAGGCAGGAGCAAAGAACGGTGCACTGCTCTTGCTCTGCAGTCACTGCGTTTGCAACCACGCACTTGAACCCTGAAACTGAAAATACTCACGGAAAGCGGCTGTCTGGTCAGGACAGAAGCAGATGGTTTTCTCCCTCCGTTGAGTAAGAATGAGTTACACAGTACTTACTATGCACTGGGCACCGTAGAGAATTTAGAAATTTTTTCAAGAATGCAGTAGGGAGCTGTCTAGGGGACCACGAATCTCACCTTACCTTTGGGCCTTGTGGATAGTCTCTAGGCTGATGGTGGCAGGCATCTGGGGCACAGGCTAGGACCAGGCACTATCAGCTGAACTGATACTTGCTAGGCAGGAGACTAAGGGCAAACATCTACGTGACTGAACCCCAAGAAAGACTCTACATATACATATTAGGTAGGAGGAGATTCACTGTGTGACAAATGGTTGTGGCAACTGTTGGGTACTGTTGCCACTGACAGAAGACAGTAGGAGTTTCTACAAGGTGACACTTGGACCTTGTCGACTATAGTGAAACCTTCCTTAGGCGTAAATGCTAACCATGGGTACAGTGACATTTCTGAATTCTCTAATTTTTTTTTAGGTACTATAAAACCTACAGTTGAGTTGAGGAACCTCAAAACTTGTAGGTAGTGACCAACACGTTTCCTGGGTGAAAACTGAACATTTTAAACCAGGAAACAACATAGAAATTGGCACAGTGGAGGCCTATGACATAGCCATTAATGAGTGATAGGAAAATTGATCTTCACAAGTTGCTTTCTGATACACACACACACACACACACACACACACACACACACACACACACAAATGTTAAACATAATTATTTTAGGGCCTGGAAAAATGGTTCCGTGGTTAAGAGGGCCTGCTGCTCTTACAAAGCCCCACCCCTCTCAGTGCCTAGCATCTATATGCTAATTCACAATTATCTCTAACTTCAAGTCCAGATGATTTGATTCAGACGCACACATTGTACATGCATACATGCAGGCAAACACTCATTATATAAAATAAACCTTTAAATTTGAAAAAGTAAAATCATTTCTAAGCAACAAAAGGAGGACAGTACAAAGCAGCACACAGGAAATCTGAGCTGGGGCCGAGGAAGAAGCTGATATAAAGACAGGAGGTTGTGTGGGCAGCCAAGTCTTAGCAGGCTTCTATGGGCACAGTGTTTACCAGGTGATAAAAACAGGAAAAACACAAAACCTACTAACTTTTAGGTTGGGAACAAGGAAGGAGGAATGGCCAGCGTCTGAAGGCCAGAAGAGACCTCCCCCCTCAGGCTTCTCCGTGCTGCACAACAGTCTGGCTCGCCAGCCTTGTCAGCACACCAACTCCCTTCTGAATTCACCTCAGGGCAAGAGGAACAACACTGTCCAGACTGAAGTCAGACCCACAGGCTCAACAGAATCTGAACTGTGGCTCTTGGGAGATGTACTGCCCTTCTGCAGCTAAGACACCCTGGCCAGGAGAGAGCAAGGTCACTTGGAATAGAAACCAAAGAGTTCCCAATCCCTGGGCTCCACGTGCTAGGACCTTTGCTGAGATCACCTTGTGGTGAGGTGGAGAAGGACACACAGACATCTTCCTTCCTTCCAGTATTTACCATGGTATGCCAACATTCCTGCCCCTTAGATGTTTCGGGCCTCCATTTTCCAACCACGTGCCTTCCAGGTTGCTGACCATGATCCCAGCCCACTGGGCAGATTGGTATGGGGATGAGCCTGTGGAACTCTCCTCATCTTTACCTGCTGCTTCCCACACTCTGGCTTCTGCCTGTGGGGAAGATATCCATCATTGCACTGGCCCTAATTCAGTGCACATACTGCTGTGTGCAGAACTCTGCTGCTGCCCTGCAGGCATGGTAACGTACCTGGCTCTGCATCTTGTGTCTTTATAGGGTCAATCCCCATATTCTGTATCAGGGTAGAAGCTTCAGGAAGGCAGAGACAAGGGCAAAACCTGTGAATTTAAGTCTGCCCAAGCTATGCTTGCTGCCTGTGAAATGAGTGGTTCCATTAAAATTCTGGTGCTCTTTGATAACATATTGAGATATTTTTGAGACAGAAACTGATAATACTGCATAATCTACCACCACGTAATATCCAGATCTGAGTTCCCGCTTTTACTTGTGGTCTGTGCGCTTTTCTCATGACTCAAATGGCGTCCCACTGCCTTCTTCTCCCACGTACTCTCAAGGCCTTCGCCATGCCTGCCTGTTAGCAGTATGTCTCATCAGTACTTGGGCGTTACCACTGAGGAAACAGACCCTTCCAGTCTGGCAGAGATGGAGAGTTCCAGTGTGAATAAGAAAGTATCCATTTGTCTTTAGGTAACCACGTTTCCTCTCCATCCACAGCATCACATGCTGCATGCATCTGGCTCAAGAATGAATAACAGAGCCAGCAGGATTGCAGCTCATAATGCTGGTCCTTAGGAAGCAAAGGACAACGAGGGATGAAGGAGAGTCCAGAAAAAAAAAAAAAGAAATAAAAACCTTCTAGTGTACGGCAAAAGCCATCTGGTTTGTTGTTATCAATACCATATGCAGGGAAAGAACAGAGGATGTGTTTCATTTGGCAAGGGGAGCTTGGAATGCCTTTGCACATCAACACAGGAGTCCAACTTATGACCTTAAAGTTGAGCAAAAGGGACAAGCTACATGGAAATAGTTAAGGACGTCAAACCACAGAGGCCTGAAGCACTAAGTCTACAGCGGAAACGGAAGGGATAGAAAGCAGAATACAAGGACGACCGGATGTTAAGTATCAGTGGGGTTATGACAGAAACTGAAAGGGCTGTTAAGGAAAACTGCTTGCTACACGGAGGAAAAGTGCTTGCTACACGCGTAAGACCGGAGTCCTGATCCTTGGAACCCACATTAAAGCCAGGCGGGTATAGTGGCAGCCTATAATACTAATAATTGGGAGGCAGAGACGAAGGATTCTCAGGGTAAGCTGGCAGGCTAGACCAGCCAGACCTGTGAGGCCCTGACACATAAAGAAAAGTAACCAAGAAAGACATGTAACATCATATTAGACCTCTACAGGCACACATGTGCACTCACACGTACATCTGTCCATGTCTATAAATAAAAATATTCTCATTCTCTCTCTGTCTCTCTCTCTCACACACATACACACACACACACACACACATACGAGTGCATGCACAAAAACCTGAAATGGAAAAAAATTCACATCAAGAACCCAGATAGTAGCTTCAAATGTGGCAGAAGTTTCGAGAAAGGCAGCTAGAGAATCATGTTATCATTTAGCTATAATTTAACATTCTGTTGAAACACGTGTCTGAGCAGCAGCAAACCATGACAAGTGTGAACACTGTGCTCGGCCCTGGGTTGGAGTGAAGCATTGTATTCCTCAATGCGCCTGTGCTCACGAGGCCCTGAGAATCATCACATTTTCCTCCCGGGGTCCATTCAAACTTTACCACAAATGGCTCTGGGCCAGAAAAGCCAGTGACCAACTGCACAGTTCAAATGACTCTAACGCCATTTATACACTGTAGCTATATCAACATTATAATCTTATTATGGTTGTGTATGTTTCCCATGCTTATTTTCCATTTCTACTTTAGTTATCTCACAAAGCATTTAAACCGCAGTGTAAGGACAAGTCAGGAGCTGTAACACCACTCACCACAACTGGGCGCATTCTCCTTGCTCTCCGAGGCACATGGAGAACCCTGCAATCACTGCTGGAAAAGACGGGCAACAGAAGCTGCAGGCTGTTGCTGTGCCTCGTTTGTGGATTCCAATATCTCTACATAGTTGCTGAGTCAAAAAACCAGAACAGGACAAAGATGCCTCCGGTGTGGGAACAGAGTCGTACAGGTGAGAGCCACCACGACAGATCTAACGGAAAGAACATAATTATATGAGAAGTTAAACCTATTGTTTACCCAGAGGTTAGTGAAAGCAGTTGCTGCTTGCTTGGTAACTATTGTCATGAATACATACTGCAGTGGTTTAGGAACGGACATTTAATGAGCATGACGTTAATCATGAACATGATACAGAAAACACTTGAACAGGATTTCCTATTTTCCCATCAATGCACAAGTACCATACAGAACTCCATCCACATTTCTTGGTTCCCATATTTAAGTTTCAGGGACAAAATGCTTTGTGCAATCTAAGCCTTTGGTCCAGGACTGTACCTGTAAATGAACACAACTCCTATTTATTGCAGTACCTTGGAAACACTGTTTAACCAGATCCTGCCTGTGGTGTCCACAGATGGTGTATCTCCCTCTCACAATGCCCCTTATCTCTGCTGTTTCTTGTGCTTTGGCCAGCAGGGCCTCGGTGTGACAAAAGTATAGTTTTTGAATGCGGTTGCCCATGCTAGCAGGCTATGGTTAAAGTTCTGTGTTACCATGCCCTGTTCATACATCTAAGTTTTAATCAAGGATCCTGAAGAAATGAAAAGTATAATTACCATGGGATCCAGGAATCACTTTGTTTTCACAAGTAATGAAATCACATTGTGCAAAACAGCACGCTCCACAGCTCACCATAGTACTGTGGCTTTCCTCTGGGCACAACAGGATCACCTCTCTCCATCTTGGAGCAGAGCCTGATCAGAAGTCCCTGTCAATGAAATAAGCCAAGTAACACAGGTCTACCATAGTGGTAATGGAGCTGTTACGCTCTAAAGTAGGAGGGGGATAGTTAAGGACCTTCATCTGGGATTCCAACCATTATTCCCATGGTATCTCTCACCTTCCTAGTGAGCTAGAGTATGCAGGAAATTAAAAGTTTACTGAATATGAGGCTCCATGAGTCAGCATATATACTGGGCTGGGAGGTGGTGGTCTGGGTGGTGGTGGTCTGGGTGGTGGTGGTGGTGGTAGTCATTCAGCCTCACTGAATAAGTAAGCCCAATAAACTCAACTGATCACCAAGTTGGACCGTGGTGGAGTCCTTCCTTTGGTCACTCCCAAGTGCCTGCCTGAGGTGAACAGAACGTTTGTTTTTGCTGCAGTAAAAAGTCTGTGCAATTACCGTGCTCTCTCCACAGAAGCCAATACTCTTAAGAGCCTTCCAGATAAGGGAGAGGAGAGGAGATGCCCCAGCACAGGTTCTCCCCACACGTCAGGCTGCTCTAGGATCTAGGACTGTCACTGCTAGACGACGGGACACTAGACTCAGCAGTTGTGGCACCGGGGTCAGGACTAGGAGGAGGCGAGATGAAGACAAGGAGGCTGAAGACAAATCTCCTTGCAGCATCAAGGAGGGTCGGCTCTGCCACGCCAGAACCGAGGGCGACAGAGGTTGTGAACTCAGCTCGCACAGGACTCCCGGGATCGCGCCATCTGCACGCGGCACAGCGCCCGCCCCTGCAGGCAGAAACCAGCTGTACTCACCAGAAGGCTGGTGTCTGACAACGCGTAGATGTCCAGACAGGCTGGCGCAGGACTGAGGCCACAATCCAACCCCCTTGGAAACCGGAAGCAAGATGGCGACGCCGGAAATAGACCGGAAGTTCGCGGGAGCCGCCCGGATCTCAGAGCCGGTGAGACCGTCTTTGGGGCTTATACAGTTTAGGGCATCCCGGTCACTCGCTAGTGACATCGTTGCATTTGGAATACACCAAAGCTCTAAAGTGAATGCTTCGTGAGGCTAAACCCAGAAACAACTGCTTTATGCCAAAAGAAAAAAAAGTTTTAGCTGGGTGGGCGTGGCGGCACACACCTTTAATCCCAGCCCGGAGGTGACAGATCTCTGAATTCCAGGCAGAGACCCTGTTTCATGGGGGACAAAAAAGGAGACCGAGAGAAAGGTGACGGGGCGGAGAATATAAACAAACAAACAAACAAACAAACAAATAATAATTCTGGAGACATGGCTTAGTGGTTAAGAGCAATATTCTTAGGACCCAAGGAGCTGAAGAGGTTTGCAGCCCTGCAGGAGGAACAATATTACTACCAACTAGTATCCCCAGAGCTCCCAGGGACTAAACCACCAACCAAAGAGTACACATGGAGGGACCCACGGCTCCAGGTACATATGTAGCAGAAGATGGCTATTTCAGATATCAATGAGAGGAGAGGCCATTGGTCCTATGAAGGCTTGATTCCCCAGAATAGGGGAATGCAAGTTAGAATATGGGGGGTGGGTGATGAGCAGGGGGAGGGAGGATGGTATAGGGGGTTTCCCGAGGGGTAATGAGGAAAGGGGATACCATTTGAAATGTAAATAAAGCAAATATCTAATTTTTTTTTTTTTTAAACAGCACTATTCTTCCAGAGCACCCAGGTTCAATTTCCAGCACCTATATGGCAGCTCACGATCAAGAATCCTCCCAACTCTATGGGCATTATGCACACATTCACAGGCTGACAGGCAGACAAAACACCCATACAAAAACTACCTATTTATTAGGCAGTTAGCTAGTTAGACAGGCGTTATCAGGCCTTTTGTGGATGGGCACGTGCTAAGTTAAAGAAAACCAAAGTACCACAACCACCCTTAGAATTCAAACTGCCACATGAAAATAGGGATCATGGACACAACTGCCCCTCTTCAAAATCTAAAATTCCATGTGAAAGGAAGAAAAATGGAAGAGAATTGTTGCTTGTTCATTAAGGGAAGGCTGTTTTCCTATGTTTCATCATAACTTTCTTTTAAATCTCACTTTTTTCTTTTTTTCTTTTTTTTAAATTCAGAAGAGGAGGACCTGAGCCATCCCTTTGACTCCGGGTAGAAGTGTGAGATTTGAAACTTCTTCAAAGATTACAAAAGCAAAGATACAGGCTGGGTGGTGGTCCACATATTTAGTTCAAGCACTAAAGAGGTATGAAGGCAGGCAGATCTGTGAGTTTCAGGCCACAGATATAATATAACTTTATATTATATAATTTTATTTTTTTAAGGACAGCCAAGTTTACAAAGTAAGAGCTTTGTCTCAAAAGTAAAATACAACACCAAAGGCATACAATTGCCCCATTCTTACAAGTTAATCCAGATAAGCTTGTCAGCCTCCTGGATAGAACTCTGGGGAGTTGCCCCAGAAACGGTCAGTATGTGGTGTAGATGGAGTCTTTCTAATGGAGGCTCGCTCACTCCCTTGCTCTCACCCTTGACAATGCTTCACCTTATTCTGCAACAACTATCTCCAGGCGGTGCTTTGTTTGATGTCACTGGAGGAGACCAGTGCCTGGGAGAGATGAAGGAGAGGCCGAGTGAGTACCTAGGAGTGCTTTCTGGGTCAAAACCTGTCCTGACTGAATCCAGTTCCATCGGTGCCCTGCTGTGTGAACGACGCTGTTCTCACTGTGGGCCTGGTGAGCATCATGGTATTGGGACAGTGCAAGGAAATGTTGTATCATAAAAAAAAAAAAAAAAAAAAAAAAAAAACAGAAAAAAAGCAGATTTGGGGTTGGAGACATGTGTCATTGGTAAAGGCACCTATCTGAGCACAAAGACCCCAAGTTCTGCTCTAGAACCCACACAAGAGAACTCATTACTCACTGTAACTCAAGTCCCAGGGGACCCAACAACACCTTCTGGTGTCTGTGGACCCCTTCATTCACACTTACACATTCCTGCACAGACACACGCATATTTAAAAAAAATTAAATGTGAGCGTACCACTTACAAAACTGCACTAGCTACTGGTGAGTCTATGGGCTGCCCAAGGCTTAAGATTTGGAGACAATTACCATCCTTCTGATGACAGGACAGGCAAACAGGGACACAGCACTGGATTCTTTCATTATTCTGAGAAACTGCCATGGGATTTTTTGAGACATATATAACACTGAAGATTTTTTTTTAATGTATAGCATGCAAACAAAATAACTGTGCTTTCCACCTAGGAGAAGCTCAATGAATTATCACACAGCGAACATGTGTGCAATAATAACTTTGATCTCAATAACTTTGGTCTTGCCTATTCTAAAAGGTATCCAAGACCTTGTTGTTCTTGTTTTTAAGACTTATATTTTATGTGTATAAGTGTTTTGCCTGTATGTGTGTAATTGCAGCATTTGCAAGTCTGGTGCCAGAGGAGATCAGAAGAAGGTGCCAAAATGCCCTTGAATGTAGCAAAACATAGCTATATAAATAGCCATGTGGGTGCTGGGAACTGAACCCCTGTCCTCTTTAAAAGCAACAAGTGTTCTTAACCACCGAGCAACCCCTCCAGTTCCTGCTCTTTAATAGAGAACACTTTCAATGGGTAGATATGAAATCCAGAGCGTTGCAAATCCTTGAACAGCATTCTAACCATTGAGCTTCTGACCTGGCCCAGCAATTAAGTTCTTAGGCACTAACACTGTCAACTTTGTTTGCTTTTGAGATAATTCACACAGCCCAGATTGATGTCAAATTCAGTATGTAGCTGAAGATAACACTGAAGGTAATACCGGGCTTATCTTCCAGTCTTTATAGGGCTATTAGGCTTGTGCCATGTTCTGGGATTATAGACATTTACCACCACACTTGACTGTACTTTGCTTTTTATAAATGTATGTATATTTTACATGAGCATGCATATTTCATTACAGAAAAATACCCACAAAACCAAACAATATAATAGATGCTTTACAGCTTCAACACATACTTATTATGCATCTTTAAACTTTATTACTTTAGTCCATTCTCTATTGTTTACCTATACATGTTTATTTTTAATTCCTCTGTAATAGTCAGATGTGCATATATTGAATGTACAATTTTAAAACCTGTTTTTATTAATTATGCGTGTGATAGGGTGTGTGCATATGCATAAGGTACTCAAAGAGGCTGGAGGCATCCAGTTGAGTCTCTCCCTGCCATCAGGGCTGGAGTTAGAGGTGTTTGTCAGCAACTCAGTGTGGGTGCTGGGAGTTCAACTCAGGTCCTCATTGGAAGAGCAGTAATGCTTTGAATTGCTGACCCATATCTCCAGGCCAAAACTTAACTTTCTTTTTTTAAAAATTTATGTATATATACATGCCTGCTTGTCTCTATGTGCACCACTTGCATCCAGTACCCACGGAGGCACAAGATCCCTTAGAACTGGAGTTATAGGCAATCTTGAGCCATTAAGTACAGGTACTGGAACCAATCCGAGTCCTCTGTAAGAGCTCTTTGTCATTGAGCCATTTCTCTAGTCTCAAAGCTACAAATCTTTTTTTCTTTTCTTTTCTTTTTTTTTTTTGGTTTTGGTTTGAGAGTGGATCTATTATTTAGCTCTAGATGTCCTGGAACTCCCTCTATAGACCAGGCTGGCTTTCAATCCACAGAGATCCACTTGCCTCTGCTTCCCAAATGCTGGGCCTAATGGTGTGTGCCACCACTCCTGGCTTCTGAAGGTACTTGAATGTCTGCACTCATGTGGGAGGGACCCCAGAGGCGAGAGGCACAGGATCCCCCTAGAGCTGGAGGTAGAGTATGCTACCCAATGTGGGTGCTGGGAACTAAACTCAGACCCTAGGCAAGGGCAACATGTGCTCTGAACCACCGAGCCACCTGCAGCCCTCATTCTCATCTTGAACGCAATGAACACAGGTGGGTTTCTCAGTGTAATCTCGTCAGTTTTTATGTGAGAGATAAATAGGTAGTTATAGCAACCCCTTCTGTATCTGATATTTCTAAGCCCTATCAATTATGGAGGCTTTGGTATAAATGCTTTAATATACCCACAGACTCTGTGAAGACAACTGGTACTTGGCACATCTGTAGAAGGCAGGCCTCAAAGAGAGGAAACATACCAAACACGCGACTTTGAAGCCCCATCTTCCTTTAGCTTTCTTAGGTTTGTCTCCCCTTTGCTTTTAGCTTCCAAGGTGTGAAAACATACCTCTGGCATGTCTCCCTCCTTAACTGCCTTGCCATGAACAGAAAAGACAGTCATCCATCAATTGGATTTTTTGCAAATATGAGGCAAAAAAAAAAAAAAAATCAGTGTTTCTCCCTAAGTTGATTACCTTGGGTGCTTTCTCACAGTAATGTAGATGTGATCAACACTGGGAACAGAAATGTTTCCCTTGGACTTTAACCGAGTAAGATAGATTTGGACTGAGTGAGCGAGCAGTACCTGAGTCAGCACACTTCCTCCAACAAGGCCACGCCCCCAATCCTTCTAATCCTCTCAAGCAGTTTCACTCCCCAGTGAGTAAGCATTCAAATACAGAAGCCCAGGGGGATCATTCTCATTCAATCCACCATACATGTCTTGGCTGTGGTACAAGGCAAGGGAGACTGTGCTAGGGAAAAATCTGCTTCCCCTGCAGACCTCCTGGGGAAGAGGGCCAGGCACCAGGAGCAAAGGGAAGATTGACAGGTGCTGGACAGGCAAGATGGGGACCTCTTAAGACAGCCATTATGAGGAAGTATTGTAGTTTGCTTTGGTTGCCCAGTATTGGGATTCCACATAGTCAAAGTCTGCTCAAGTAGAACTACCATGCCTTCCATATAAGAAATATTTTCTGTATTGAGAAATATTGTATACTTTCTCAATGTCTCCTCTAGTCCTACTGTTCTAAATACAGAACTCTAGTTCCAAGCTTGCCTCCTCGAACATTTTCCTTTATATACTATGAAGTACTGTTAAATACAAATTTAGGGATGTTGTATTATTGACTGTTTTAATATTCCACAGTACTTATTTTGCTTTGAATCTAAAATACCATTGTGAACTATAATTTACTGTTCTCTGGAACAATAATTTTTAATTTGGCAATGTTGTTTTCCCCACATGCCTTACCATTTCCCTTTTAAATCTGCACATAAAATAGTATTTATGCGACTATCTACTAGGTCTACTACTGGGGAGGTTGGCAGGCGTGGTGGCAGAGATGCTTAAGTCAAACCAGAGTCATAGGTACAAGTGTGTGTGTGTGTGTGTGTGTGTGTGTGTGTGTGTGTGTGTGCGCGTGCATATATATGTGTGCTCGAGTAGTGTATGGGTTGGGAGTGACTCCCTACACAGGTATTAAACTCAACACTGACATTCCCTCCCAAGTGCTATTATTTTGTGCAAGCATCACTGTTCCAAGAATTCTTATGTTGCTTTTTAACTTGGTGACTATTTCTTATGGCCCAAGAGAAACACAATCCTGTTAGTAAATGAACCACCCTCCCACAAAAGATACCTCCCCTAGTTCTCATATCAGCCTTTCCAGTGGTTCTACACAACACTATTGATAATTAATGGGATCTACTAATAAAGGATTATTTGGATTCTGAAGTTCTGCCTCCACAGGTCAGTGTACAATGGAAGGCTTACTTCTTCCACATCTCCATTTGTCTTTCTGGTACATTCTAAGATATGTCATGGAACTCTCAACATTTTGTTGTAGCTTCCTACCAACTTATAAGACACTTGTAAATTAATTTACTGTAATGTTTACAGGATATATCTTTCATCATGTTCCATGTTACATGGCAAGTATTCTATCTAATCTCAGCACATCACATTGAGACAGGTTCTATTTTTTAATGGAAATTAAAGAAATCTCAGTTATAGAGCATTTGGTGCAAATACTCACACCTATGCTGATGCCCCATTTCAAGGAGAAAAGTACCTGAGAGTGGAAGGGGATGAGCACTATAGTTCACAACAGTCCAAAATCAACTCACACACTAGCTGTGAACAAACATCCTTTCATGTGTAAGCTCTTCTCTGTAAATGCTTTCCCTATCAGATGCAGAGGCCCACTCCGAGATGTCATGTTAGAAAAACAGTATCTTTATTTCCTTGAGCCAGTAATAACTGTCATACACATTTAGATGTGCTACAAGACTAAGGAAGTGTCTAATACAACGTGTGAATCTAGGAGGAAGTTAACAGGCCAGAACAGCACCAAATGCGGGAAAGATCAACATACATTACACCATGTTTAGCACGAAGCCATGTATAACTCTCAGCGGAGAGTCTCTTCCGCTGAGTTTCATCATGGAACATGATTGATGTGACATGAACCATACATACATGAGTATATCATCCAACATACTGCAGGCTGTCCAGCTATATCCCTGTATGTGCCATTGGCCACTCTGAAACTCTACTTACATCACGAATGTCCCAGACAGAGACTGATGCCCACCGATAGGCAGTCTCACCAATACTCCTCTCCTGGTGTGCAGATTTTTTAAAACCACTGGAATACAAGATTTAACATTTCTCTCCAAAAACTTAATATACAGATTCCATAGTGATAACTTTCCCAGATCAAGGAATTTTGAAACCCAACTGGAAATTTTATTGAAAGGTCTCACACATACACGGGATGGGCACTCTGTGCTGTTCCTACTGGGAACACACTCGGGATGTGTGGAAGTCTTATCAAGATTTCGTCTTCCCCACAAAGCACCATGAGAATGCTGGGCGGCAATGAGGTCCTCTCTCCTGAGCATTTTCTAACAAGACAATCACTATTTGTCCCAACCACCTTTTAGAGTGAACTGACGGCTGTGGGTCTGAGCATAACAGATGGTGAAGATCTCTCTTTTATACACTTTCAAGATGGCAGAAACGAAAGAGGACCACAGCTTTGGACAACACACATTCCTAAGCCACAGTGTCCTTCTATACGAGGCTCTCAAACATGTCAGAGGTTATCTACTCTTGGGTCAACTACGGATGTTGGGCAAGGGAGAGTCTGTTTTAAGATTTGGGGACAGTGGGGTAGAAATGAATACAGCACACACATTTGTATTCTACTAGGAGGTTAGCACAGAGATGGGCTGCACACACAGTCTGCGAGTGCAGGGACAGAAGCACATGGCACTCTGCCTCCTGGCTTCTGTTGTGGGAACTTGTGCTGCACAACTTCTTACTCAGAAACATTTCCCACATTATTACCTGTCTTACAGTGTCTCCCCTGTGCTAATTCAAATGTATCCTGAGGGCTTGTGTGGCTCTTTCAGATACAGTGGTTACACTGGCATGAGTGAAGGTATGTTTCTCACACCCATACAGTAAGTTTCTCATACACATTATTCATGTGCTTCTGGTAGATGTTCAGAGAGGTCTGCCTACTGAAGAAGGCCTTTCCGTGTAGACTACTCTCTTAGGGTTCCTCAGTAGTGCAAGTTCTTCAATGTATAGACTTGACACCTCCCAAAGGGTTCTCCGCTTACATCATACTCACCGTGTACATATGGTTACTCACCTACGTGACTTCTTTCATGCACAGCAACAGAAGGCTTATGGTTGAAATATTTCCTACCATATTTACAGTCATAGGGTTTCTCAGTTTTGAGTTTTCAGGTGGACACGCAGGTTTGTCTCAAGTAAGTGTTTTCTGCACATGAACAACAGTTATGAAGATGGCCCCATGTGTCTTCTTTGGTATGTGGTGAAGAATGACCTATGGTTGAAGGATTTTCTACATTCACAGAGGTTTTATATGGTGTAAACTGCCTAATGACTACAGAGATATAGCATGTGGAGAAAGGCTTTTCTACATACATTATGCCCAACTGTGTGTTTTTACGTTACCCACAACTGTCTATTTTTCATATTACACCCAACTGTATGTGTTTGGATGGACAAGCTGGATTTTATGGTTGAGATTTTTTTTTTTTTTACATTTATATGCTCTTAAGGTTTCTCATGTTTGTGAGTTCTTTTACGTATCTTTGGCTGAAATATTTTCTTAGTTTTTAATTATAAAGGTCTGTCACTTGTATGAATTCTCTGATGAGTGAACCAGTTGCCAGGCCTTTCCACATACACAATCCTGACAGGTTCTCATCACTGAATCCCTGGTGGGCAGAGGATTAGTGGTAGAGAGTTGTTGCAGACCAACTCTTCCCATTCAGAGGGCTTCCCACCCGGATGAGTTCTCTAATGGGCACAGGCGTGAACTCGCTTCAAGGCTCATCCACACACATCTCACTGATAGTGTTTCTCACTGGTGTGAGTTCTCTGATGTCTAGTGAGGTGGAATTTCAAACTAAATGACTTTCTACACTGTTTACACTCATAGGGTTTCTCACTGGTGTGGATTTTCCTGTGTGTGTAGAGGCTCGGACTCTGCTTGTAACTTTTGCCACATACAATACACTCATAGGGTTTCTCACTTGTGTGAGTTCTCTTGTGTGCATGAAGGTGGGAATTTTGCTTAAAGGATTTCCCACATACGTCACACTCATAGGGCTTCTCCCCCGAGTGAGTTCTCTGATGCACAGTGAGGTATGACTTGAGAATGAATGACTTCCTGCACTCTTTACACTGGTAGGGCTTCTCACCTGTGTGGATTCTTATGTGTGTGTAGAGACTCGTCCTCTGCTTGAACCTTTTCCCACACGTATCACACGCAAAGGGTTTCTCACCCGTGTGAATCCTCTGATGTACAACAAGAAATGACTTCAGTCTAAAAGACTTCCCGCATTCTTTACAGTCATATGGCTTCTCACCTGTGTGGGTCCTCTGATGTGCGTGTAGGTGGGCTCGCTTGTAAAAGGCTTTTCCACACACATTACACACATAGCGTTTCTCCTGTGTGTGAGCTGGCTGGCTCACTACGAGCTTCAACTGCCGACAGTCTTCACACTCATCGGGTTTCTCAGTCGCGTGAGCTCCCGAGTGTGAGTAGACATGTGGTGTATGACTAAAGGTTTTGCCACATGCATGACATTCATACACTCTCTTGTATCTGTGAGGTGTCTCCAGCTGATGGAAGTCTGACTTACTAATTGTTTTGATAGATATATTGTACTCATGGGATTTCACATCCTTGTGAGGGTTCTGCTGAACGCTGCAATTTAATTTTGAGTACACGGTCTTCCCACACACAATCCTTCCATCAACTATGATTTTCTGCTGCACACCTTTTTCTGATTTTGGACAAATGTATTTCTCATCATCATTACATGTATAAGGCTCTTCTCCCACACCAAAGCTCTGATGTTTTGGGAGTTTTGGTTGTATATTGAGTATTGGTTCACAATTCCTACCTTTATAACATCTCTTTTCTTTATGCATTTTTAAATGCTGTGTGAGATGGGAATTTTTATAGAATAACTTCCCACACACTTTGCATTCAAAAGTTTGCACCTGTGGCCGAGTTTCCCCTTTGGCAGGAAGAGCTAACTTTTCTAACTCTTTCCTGTAGTCCCTCAACTTACTGGAGGGATCTCTCATAGAGAATGGTTTTTGTAACCACACTGGCTTCCCGTGGAAGGCTTCGCTCGGCCCACAGTCCTGAAGATGCTGCTCTTCACATTCAGTACTGGGACACAGACTGAGCGGCTCAGGAAGTCTGGGGGACAACCTGGTTACATCAGGAAGATCAAGTTCCTCTCTAGCCTGCATCTCACTGGGCTTCCTAGGAAGAAGCACACTGTCCCTACTATTAAGTGCCCCAGGGCTTGTTCCAGAAGATGTGCGGTTCTTTACAGACAGATCTAAAACATGGTGCAAACTATTCAGTGCTTTTCCTGCTGTAGCCCTCTCAGCTGATGCGCTGCTCTTGGCAATTACCAGATTGCATCCGCGTATCTTTTGGCTGTCTTGGCTGACCTCATTCCTGTCATCCACGTTCTGTATATCTAGAAGGAAATAAAGAAATGGAAGGCTTTCTGGTTAGTACCCATATACATCAAGTGCAGTGTTCTTGTCTGTTATCTAAGAAAGAATTTCTTGATGAAATGATGCAGACATCTCCAGTGTTTTTCAAATACTAATGATCTCACTCTATATTCAGTAGTATGGATTCTCAATATTCCTAATTTAATCTGAATTATATAATGAATATGAAAACTACAAACATTTGGTTCTATAAGCCAAGGCATACCACAATACTGGAGGTGTGAGATTTCTGCACAGGTCTGACATTAATGACTGGCCTTTTCCCATCTGTGTGAACACACACATGCTGAGTGATACAATCACACTTCTCCAGGTCTTTGTTTGGGCTTTGGAATTCTGACTCACCAAACTTTCAAATCAAATGGACTTTGCTGTATAAATTCATTGAATATGCTGAGTAAGACTGATTTCCACCAGGAAAACTAGATAGCTACTTACTTAGTACAATCCCTAGGTACACATCCTAAGTACAGATATATGAGCCCAGAAACAAGCAATCTGTGGTGCATTTGACCTTCAAGTCTAAGGTCTCCTCGGCGCCACAGAGAGCTTCACGTGCACCCATCTTTGAGGTATGCCAGGTGCTCCTCAGGCTCACAAGTTCTATCTTCATATACATGACTTCATCTTCTTATATTCTTATCAGCCCCTTAGCGGGCAGAGACCTACATTTGCAGCATTAGTTCCAAACCATTAATATCAAAATTGGATTCTTAATGAGATAACAAGCACTCTTGAGCGTTCGTGTTCACCTATGCATTGTATATTAGGTTTAGAAATCAGTGATCCAAAATTAAATCAATAGAAAGTAATAATCTTAAGACTGTGTGTTCTTTAGATTTTATTTTTTTTCTTCCTTTATTCTGGGAAAACTTTGGGGGATGGGTGACGACCCCTTTAATACCAACATTTCTGCTTCTCAACACTCCAGAGCTCTCTAGCCTGCTGATAAGCTTCTCGATTCATAAGAACATCAGCCAAACAGCCTCAGGCATAAGAAAACGCAATCCTGTCTATAAGATGGAGCAGACCAACAAACATGTCTGAGAACCAACACAAAGTGAACAGAATTTGTTTAGCCTGAGATAATAAAAAAACCAAAATTAGAGGGAATGAATTAATAAGTGAAGGTATGAACTGGATTTGCTAAGCCTAACATAATACATGTCAAAAACAGCGAGAGCAGTGTGATGGCCGATCTTGGTTGTCAACTTGACTATTTTTGGAATCAACTAAAACCCAAGCACCCACACATATCCTTGAGGGATTTCCTTGATTGGATCATTTGAGGTGGGGAGGCCTTCCCTAAATCTCAGCCAAACTTTCAACTTTCTGGTGGCCTAAATGAAAGGTCATGGGAGAAGCCTGTGTGCTCTTACTCTTATTGGCAAGTGCATCTGTCCTGTTGCTGAGGTGTTACTTCACTGGTTTTAGAACCTACTCCTACAGGAGTCCAGTGGATCCTGAAGACAGCAGCTTTCTAGGATCCGCTGGAATTTCAGGACCACATTGACACTACTGAGACATCGGTATCACTGACTGAACAAGTACCAAATCCTTGGCCTTTCTGCTGGGATAGCCTTTGTTAGACTACCTGGGTCGCAGCCTGTAATCCACTCTAATAAATCCCGTGGTGTGTGTGTGTGTGTTCTACCTGTTCCTTTAGGAAATCCTTATACAAGTGGCATGCATTTACATGAAAAAGCCTTCCCTACAGACTGCATATACTGACTGTTGGATGAGTGAGCTTAACACAGCCACCATCTGATGAGCTTCCTCAGCCTGGCATCTTTGTCCAGAGGTGCACTCACTGACCTGGGAGCCTCTGGTTTGGGGAATTTTCTTCCTTCCATGGCCCAGCTTCTTTCTCCAACCTCAGGATCAACTCAGGTTTGGGATCACACTGATCTATTTAATAGGAAATACTGTATAAGTTTTGACCAACTGCTAAGTCAGGCCATTAAATAATGATGAGACATTGGGTTGGAGAGATGGCTTGGAGGTTATGAACACTGGTTGCTCTTGCTTTAGACTTGGGTTTAATTCCCAGCACCTAGATGGAGGTTTACAACTGTTTCAGTCCCAGGGGACCCAATGCCTGTGGTGGCCTCCAAAGGCACTACACCCATGAGCACAGACATGTATATTCAGGCAAAACACCCATACACATAAAATTAACATATATATTATTGTGGGTCTTAGGCAGTGACAGGACCAGTGAGAACATTTTAAGAATATCCACAGATTTAACTCAAACAGATACTCCCTATGGTGTATTATAGTCAACTATGAAATGTACAAAATAGGACTGGAGAGATGGCTCAGCAGTCAGGAGCGAGTGCTTCTCTTGCAGAGGACCTGAGTCCAGTTCTAAACAGAAACATCAGGCCGCTCATGAACAACTGTGAACTCCAGCTCCAGAGGATCCACTTTCCTCTTACACCCTATGTAAGCACTGCATTTGCATGCACAAACCCACACACAGATATGCATGATTAAATATGATTTTAAAAACCCTATAAAACGAAGTCAGAACTCTAGACAACATGAGAGTCAGCATGTGGGACGCTCTTATAATTCTAACTGAAATTTGAAGGAAAGCCTGCAGAGAGAGATCTTTTCTCTCTTGGTTTCTCAGGACAAGGTTTCTCTGTATAGCGCTGGCTGTCCTGGAACTCAGAGAGCCACTTGCCTCTGGCTTTGGAGCACTGGAACTAAAAGTGTGCGCACTTTTGGATACCTGTCTGAGAGACTGTATCTTTAAAAAGTGAAATTTCGCAAATGAAAAAAATGTGGAGAAGGCAGTCAGTCAGCTCAGCCTGTAAAGGCATTTGCCTCTAAGGCTGAGGACCTGGATGAACCCAGGAACTACATGAACCGACTCCAGCGAGCTGTCCTCTGACCTGCACATACACCCCACAGCACACATATACATATAATAAAATGCAACAGACAAAACTGTACGCCATGAAGTATACAAACCATTTACAGCAGAGTAAACATCTCCAAATGTAGAAACTTCATAGGCCATGGAGTGTAGGCCAACAATGGGAGGATGTATTGGAAGTACCAGGAAGGATCTCCAAGCAACAATTCCATAACCAGAACAATGTTCAAAAAGAGAAATGAAAGCTTTCAAATGTGAACAAGTGAAAACTTTTGTTACTTCAGGTGACTTGATAGGAAATGGTTACTGTTCCCATTAGACATTCCACAGGATACCATCATGGAAACACAGGAAAGGATAAAAACTCAAGTGCAGAGCAGATGCACAAAAAGGAAGTTGAAGATAATTCCTGTCTACATTGAAAATCACAAAATGACAAAGATTTATTGAAAAGGAATAGAGGCTATAAAGAAAAAGAGCAACAACTAAACCCCAGAATATCATTTCATAAGAATGTGATCTGTGAATCAAAAGATGCAGGCTGGCTGAATGACTAACAGAAACAGACTTAATGATACACTACCTGAGCAAAAATAATTGTGCCCGTGAAGATACACCGAGATGGCTAGCGGAGGGACTGAAAATGATGGCTCACACATGCAGACTTGAAACTGAACAGCTAGCTATACTTAGACAAAGAAACTTTAAAACCAGTGTAAAAAAAAATCCACAAGGACCATTATAATGATATATATTACATAGTTACATATATAGTACACAGACATTTTATATCACACAAACACACACACACACACACACACACACACACACTGGAGGACCATATTATACAACACAAAGTCATGAGAAGTAAATTAACAGTGCATGTAAGCTTTACTTAGAGACCCAAGATGCTTAATAGACATTATGGAATCATTCCGCCCAATATCCAAGGAACACACACTGCCTTCGTCAACAAAGCACTCTCCAGAAAAGATCAAATGTTAGGGGACAAAAGAAACTTCAATGTACCACAAAACAACAAATGGAAACACCCCCTGGGTGTTCTAGACCACAAGGACAAAACTAGAAGTCAACGGTAAGGACTGGCTGAACATGGTGGCTCAAACTCACAATCTGCACACCCGGGAGTATGTGGCAAAATGCTGGTGAGCCTTTTGGCACACATTTTTGATAAGAGGAGAGGAGGTAAGAGCAATGGAAGAAAAGCATAAGTTCCAAAAAAGGGAGAGACAGAGAAGGATAAAACACCAAAACAGAAATTAGTACAAAGAAAGAATATTAGTGAGGGCCCACAGGTAAAAACTCATCAAGCACAAAAACCAAAGGGCAGTAACAGGGAAGGTTGTGTGTTGTGTGTGTGTGTGTGTTCTGTTTATAGAGTCTCTATGTAGCTCTGGCAGGCTTGGACTCATCAGGTAGACCAGGCTGGCCTCAAACTCACAGAAATCTGTCGCCTATGCCTATCAAAGATGTGTATGACTATGCCATGTATAGAGGAAGAGTTTTTTAAAAAGTAAACACAAAACGTTAGCTTCCACTGCCCAATGTGACAGGTGATGTTCTCTCTGTCCTCTGCTGCTCTCACTGAGTGAATAGCTCAGGCTACTCCACTGCAGTGAGGCAGAGGAAGGGAGAACTGCTCACTGAGCCTGATGCTGTAAGACTGGGAGGCAGAGCGCCATCAATGTGTAGAGCTATGACAAGCCTGTTAAAAACACAAACGGGCTGGATGTGGTGGCGCACACCTTTAATCCCCGCACTTGGGAGGAAGAGGCAGTTGGCTCTCTGTGAGCTCAAGTCCAGCCTGGTCTACACAGTGAGTTCCAGGACAGCCAGGGATATATAGAGATCCTACCTCAACAGACAAACAAACACCAAATAGGAGCCTAGAGAAATGCTTCAGTAATGAAGAATATTTGCTACTGATTACAGAGGACCTAGGTTCGATTGTCAGCAATATGATGATTAATAACTATCTGTAATTCTAGTTCCAGAGGATCCAATGTCCTCTTTTTGACCTCCTTGGGCACTACATGCACATGGTCACACACATATAAGGAAACAACATAGCCATACATATAAAAATAAAATAAATCTTAAGAAATGTAAACAAATGGAAGATTGAGCTCAGTGTCGTGTGCTTATCTGTACTGCACAAGGCCCAGTTCGGTCACTAGCACAGAGAATCTATCCCTAGAAGTGGCTCCTTTATTTACCCAAAAGGGACATCCTTCTAAGAGCACTGCTGGGACTTCCACTCACTCAAGGACAGCAGGCTGCTGTAGGTCTCCAGCATCACGTCCCTGTAGAGCTTCCTCTGCATGTCATCCAGGTCCTGCCATTCATCCCAGGTGAAGTCCACAGACACATCCTCAAAGGACACCAGCCCCTGGAATGAGACGACTTTCCTCAACCCAAGCCTTCAGCCTTCGGTCAGAGACAGGAAGATGTGAGGTGCTGCTCTCCACAGGTATCATTTACATAAGATGTACATTCAAGTTTTCTTATCATGGAAGAAAAATTATTTGCAAAATGCCTTACAAACATACTAAGTTAGTCTGGGTGAGATACAAAAGGCAGAAAACCAATGCAAGCAACTGACAATGTTTTGCTTTCCAACTTAAATGCATCTGACTCCAACAACTACAATACCAAGGAGTCAGTGCTGTCTGTAAGTTATCTATAAAGCACAGTTGTAAGCACCTATATATATTTAGAAGAACTGTTTAATCCAACAGAAGTAAGTATCAGTAGCATCCTATAAGGCAATATATTAACCAACAGAAGCCAGTAAAAAATGGTTAGTTAGCTCAACACCTTGAGATTTTGAAAGTCACCCTATGAAAGGAGAAGGAGGATGATTCTGAGGCAGAGCCAGAGGGGAAGAATCTTGCCACAATTTCCAGTCTGGGAAATACACTACTGCACTAAGAATATAGAAAGAAAGCCAGGCAATGTGGTAAGCTCCACAGATCCCACCTCCAGAAGGCTGAGGCATGGAGATCAAGAGTCAGAGGCCAGTCAGTGATAGACAGGCAGACACAAGAGGTTCAAATAAGGAACTAGGAACTTATTGCAGAAGGAAATGCAAAGCAAGACCAGAGAATAAAAGGAATAGGGTTTTCATTAATTTCTTTGGTCTTTTGTTAAAAATGCCAGTTTGTTTCCAAGTTATCCACATGGGCAAGTGATTGGGAACTGATACTTTATGTGATATGAAAGAGGGTGCTTGTGGGAAGGAAACAACAGATCCCTTTCTCCTGTGGTTTTGCTAACCTGTAAAACCCCGTCTTCCCATCATAATTCACTCCCTAATTTCTTTAAGAACACTGGCTAATTAAGGTGTTATGCACAGACCCAGGACAGAATACATACTTTCATTCCCTCACTTTCCCTTAGTCAAGACTAGCTAACACTGCCTAAGGAGATATGTGATCTGCCATCTCTGTTTGCCTTTTTGAACTGGTGCCTAGTACCTGGTTTAGACAACAGTATTTGAGAGTTGTGAACGGGAAAGAGGGAAAGGGATGCTTATTTTCTGAGCAGGATGCATAAGAAAAGCTTTGATTCATTATTGCCTAAGACCAAACTTCCTGGGAAAAAGAATGGGAAGTTCCTAAAGAGGAGACAGGAGCTTGGAGAGTAGTGGCCCAGGAGCTACCAGGGTGCAGAATCAGAGCTTCATCTAGGGGAGTGTCCAGTGCTTGGGGTTAAGACCATTCACTGAGCCTGCCTAAGACTCCAAGACTGTAAGATGTTGCATCTCAAGGTTTGCCCCTACAGCTTATTACCATCTGTTATACTGTGTACAGGGTAGGCTGACATTTCTAAGTGCCAGATATCTGAAGCAAAAGTAGTCATAATGTGTACTAAATGAACTCCTGCCATTATTTTGAGACACAAGATAATAAACACAATGTGCTAAAGAGAGAGTACCTGGGATGTGCTGGCATGCACGTGGAAGAGGATTCTAGGGTACAGTGGCCGTGGTGTAAGGAAACATCTGCAGAAGTGACATGCCACCTCTGATTATCTTTTGCAGCTGACACGTGGTTTTCTGCTTTCCCCCCACTGATCAGCAAACTCCAAGAAGGCCCCTCTATGAAGCGATTGTAGCCACAGATGGGATATGCACCTCGCTTATGTAACATCACCAAAGTCGGAGTTGTTGTTTACCAAAACATAACCTATACCACAGATTCTGACACCCGAGGACCCAGAAGAAGACTGCATCAGCTAAAGACCCAGTCCTGAGGCTGGACCAGGGAACACTGTGAACAAATACTGACTCATGCACACTGAACTGGGTTTCTGGTTTTTACTGACTGGATAAAAACAAGAAGGAACTGTTCTCCTTCTCATTTTCACTGAGGAGATACCTTTCTAAAAGGAAGTTGAGTCAATAAACACACAACTATAATACAAGCTGAAAAACTGAATTCAAACATATTGAAATTTGGTCCCAAGACAAAGAAACAGCATTACAAAAAGACTCAAGTCACTTTTAAAAATGTTTACGTCCTGGGGCTTGGAGTGATGGCTCAGCACTTAAGAGCACTGACTGCTCTTCCAGAGGCCCTGAGTTCAATTCCCAGCAACCACATGTGACTCGCAACCATCTGTAATGGGATCTGAAGCCCTCTTCTGGTGTGTCTGAAAAACAGCTACAGTGTACTCATATAAATATAACAAATACATCTTTAAAAAAAAGTTTACTTCCCAATTATATACCTAAGAAAAATTATTAAAAAAAGTTAGCATACAAAATACTTGCCTTATATATGTGAACATGCACAAAAACATTCCTGGAAAGTAGTCTACCACAGCTACATCCTCAGCCATAAGCAAACTTGCTATAAAATACAAAGAATCTACATAACTACAGTCTTCATTTCTATAGCTGGTTGTATATGGGTGTGTGTGTACCGTATATATGTATGTATGTATGTATGTATGTATGTATGTATAACTGATATATATATCAGTACCAACTCATTTTTCCCAGGCCTTCAACAAATGTCTCAGCAGACCTTGTTTCTTTAGGAGAGTAAAGACGCACACAGTCCTAATTTTGAAGTATCTGGAATATTTGTAGCCCTGCTTGACAGGTTGGTTTGGCTACAATATGGCATAGTCATACTAAGAGATGCCCTCAGGGACCTCCTGTACTCTAGACATACTCTCCCTTTCATGGTTTGAATATGGAATGTTTCTTACAGGCTCACTCTCTTGAGCATGTGATCCAAAGTGTGTGGTGCTACTCTGAAGGCTGTGGGAAGGTTTGGGTGGCAGGGTCTGGCTGGTGGAAGTAGTCTAGAAAGGGGGTATCTTGGAAGGTTATACCTGCCCTGGTTCCCACTTCTCTCTCAGGTTCTAGGTCCGCCATGGTGTGAACAGTGGCTCCTCTTCACACTCTCACCTCCACTGATGGAGCCACCTCAACCTGCCATCACCGCCATGATGGCCATGAAGGACTGATATCTCTGAAACAATGAGCCAAAATAAATCTTTCCTTCCCTAAGTGTTTTTTTTTCTGGTATTTGGTCACAGCAAGACAAAAAGTTCATTACCTCCACTGAAGACTAATCCAATCTCCTCTTGGTAATCTAGATGACTCTCAGCCAAACCAGCCCTGAAGCTCCTTTCTACCTATTGTCTTGGAGTCATAAGGAGCAAAATGCTCATGATAAAATCAGTCCCACAGCTGAGCGGACTCCTGGTTGTGGCTCCTTCTCAATACCAGTCAGTTAGGCCAGTGGAGCATGTGGTCATGGGAAGGGAAATGAACAACAGTACTAGCCTCTGGTTGTGGTGGTACACACATCTATGCCCAGCATCTGGGAAGCAGAAACAGATGGTTTGTGAGTTCAAGACCAGCATGGCTTACAGTGCAAGGTCCAGGCCAACCAAGGTTACATAGTAAGGCCATGTCTTTAAAAAGGCCGTACTACTAAGTACTCTACATGTGAAGTCCTCTGATGAGGTTTAATAGGAGACACAAATACCTCTATCTCTTTCTATCATCCAGATAGCATGTCAACCCTCCTGTTCCCAAGTGTTTAGTCTCAATTTTTGAGTGTAATGTTCCTTCTAAGCTGCTGACTATGAGCCTGAGCCACTGTGTAGATCAGGTCAGTGGAGGCAAGGGTGATGGCGCTCCTCTCGCCTCTGCCTGCTGACTCCTACACGTTGGCTTCTGTCTATGGAGAATGGCAGAGAACCTGTTGAGCCTGTAGAGAATCCTGAAATTTAGTTGTTCCTGTTTCCTATATTTAAAACTATATCCAGATACTTTTGAGCAAGGAATAGATTTTGTATGAGCTACGAACTCCATGGAAGCAGTGATGTAAATCCATGAGCAAGGTCTGTGCACTATTCAGACCTGCACTGCTGTTTTCACTTATGCTCTGGGGACCGTTCTCATGACTCCTGTAATCAAATGTCGACCCACTGCCTTCTCTTCTCCCATCTCAAGGCTTTCACCATGCCCGCCTGTCGGCAGCACAGCTCATCAGCACTCGGGCGTCACCACTGAGGAAACAGACCCTTCTGGTCTGGCAGAGATGGAGAGTTCCAGTGTGAGTGCGGAAGTATCCATTTGTCTTTAGGCAACCACGCTTCCTTCCCACCCACGGCATCACATGCTGCCACTTGTTCAAGACTGAACACCAAGCAAAGCCAGCAGGATTGCAGCTCCTAACGTTAGACCTCAGGGAGAAGAGACGAAAGAAGGGAAGGGAATAAAAAGAAGCGTTCAGGAAAAAAAAATCCCTCTTTTCAGTGTACTCATCAAGGACACAGGTAGGCTGGTATTAAGATCGTGTACACAGGAGGATGTGATTTCTGATTTGACAAGGGGAGCTTGACTCTATTGATTGGCAGATCAACATAGGATCTGAAAGCTGATACAGGGAAATAGTTTGGTAACTATTCGCAATATTTGGAAATATTTGGTAACTACCAAAATATTTGGAAATATTTGGTAACTACCAAAATATTTGGAAATATTTTGGTAATCCAGAAGTCCTCTGAGGTGGGATGAGTTGGGGAACTGAGCAGAGCAAAGGCATAAGCTGTGATAAGGAGAGAAAGAACTTAGAAAAGAGGTGGAAAAAAAAAGCAGCAGTAACATCAGGGCAGAAACCGAAATGAAGACCTTCGGGGAGAAGATGACGGGCAGAACTTTGCAGCAGGGAGGAAGACTTAAAATAGGCCGCTGGCAGAGAAGGGTTTTCATTCAATTGTGATGAGATGTTGAGAATCTGAACCAAGAGTCCAGTGAGTAGGAAAAAAATGTAATCGGTAAAGACAGATTATTACTAAACCATGTTTGGATCTTGTCACCATCTGCATATACACAGAAGCAGAGAAAAATGAAGGGGGAGAAATGAAGGGGCCGCAGGACACATAGGTGGGAATCTCCCAGAGGCTGTCTGAAACTTTACAACGTTAGCCAGCAGAGAACCCCTTTGCACCGATCTGTGTTACAGCACTCGAAAACTGACACTCTGGAATGCTATGTTTGTCGCCAGGCTGGGAACGAAGCTTCAGTCACGCCATGCATGTCCACTGAGCCTATTTAGACTTCACTGGACATGAGAAGTTGGCACCTTTTCTTTGAGTCAACCCAAACCCTACCACAAACAGACCTTTGTGCCTCCATGTCAGAAAAAACAGAGACCAAATCTACATATGACTCAATCAGCCTCCAAAATGTGGCTTTGCCAACATACCCAATGCTATCATCTGCATGTATCTATCTTACATTAACTTTATTCTTCCCTTCTAATTGTCAAAAGTCCTAAGATACAATGTAAAACAAGACATGACTGTACAACATACCTCAGATGTATCCATTGTCTTAACTCTTTTTAGATCTGAGAGGACCATCCAACCACAGCTGGAAGAGAAGGCCAACAGAGATTAACTCACTAGAGGAGCTTTGCTTTTGGATTCCAATGTGCAAAGACAGCCACCAAGGGAGAATGCTACAACAAAAAAGTCTCCTTGAGTGGAAATAGTATGTTACATTCAAAACTGCCACAATCCTGCTGAAGGAGCACCAAGCATTTTATTATAATGGCAGGGCCTCATCAGTTATGCACAGGATAATGGAAACCTTTGCTGCTTCTTATTCCAGAATATTTCAGAACTTAGTTATTCTGAAATAAATCATGCAATGTTTTAAGGATGGGTGTTTAATGAACATTACCAAGTCACAGAAATTAGACTATAGAAAAATACTTAAGCAACATTGCTTAGCAGTACAGTTTAATACAAACACACAGTACTTGCTCCACAGTGATAACTATAAACACACTGAGTAACATTCAGAAAATTAGTTTGACATATTTAAATTTTATAGGAAAAAGTCTCAGACAATCAAGATGGTTTTCTCTCAAGACTACATGAGAAAAACTGAAAACTGAGTGTGTATTTACTGTAGGACTTTAGTAGTGATACTTCTCAACGGCTGGTCTCAACGGCTGATCTCAGTGGCTGTCAGGCCTTTGTGTAGCTCCCTCCCACAAATTCCCTTGCTCTCCTCTGTGAAGCTACAATAAATGTGACCTGTACAGTTTTTAAAATGAGTTTCCCCAGGGCAACTGGCTGAGACGACTTTGTTTTTCCAAAGTTTGCCTCTCACAGCTTTTCTTTCTTTCCTTCCTTCCTTCCTTCCTTCCTTCCTTCCTTCCTTCCTTCCTTCTCTCTCTCTCTCTCTCTCTCTCTCTCTCTCTCTCTCTCTCTCTCTCTCTCTCTCTTTCTTTCTTTCTTCCCCCCCTCCCCCTCTCTCTTTAAAGAGTATTAAGGTTCTTCTGAACACTCGAAGTAAAACTACCATAGGCTCCAGGAATCTAGAGTTCTGGGTGTGGATCCAAAGGAGCTGAAACCACAATAAGACAGATGCGCTTCTCCATGGGCTAGTGCTTTCCCCCTCAGACACAACAGGTCTCCACTCCCACGGAAGTGTAGAGATGCTCTTGGTGATGAAGCAAGAATCCAGTGATGGCTATATCTCTGTTAACTGTGGTCTAGCTGACTAGCACTCCAAAGTCAGAAACCCCTCACCTGGTAGGATTCCAGCTATTGACCACCCCCTCCCCCAACCTCACCCACCACGCCTTCTCCTATTGGTCGAAGGACTGACTTCTCAAATGCCTTCCTCTCTGGTGAAGCTCGCACAATAAAACATTACAGCGACAGTATGCAAAGTCCTTTTGAATTGCGGCGTGGGGACACACACTTGATCACCTAGTGGAGAGAGAGGTAAGCTCAGGAGCTGCAGGAGATGGATGCAGGAATCAGGCCCCCGGGCCAGGACCACGTTGAGCAAAGCTTCGCGGAGAGAGACAGGTAGTGAGCTCAGACCCGCACAGGTTCCCAGCCAAGCGCCATCGCGCGCGTAACCACCGAGGGGATGAGGACCGACCCCAGCCTGCTCCTGCCTATTCCCCAGAAGCTGCACTCACCTCGGTGCCAGACGTCAGTCTCCCGGTGCCTTTCACCGAAAAACAGCATAGAACCAAATAACCACAGCCGGCGGAAACCGGAAGCAATATGGATGGCAGAGCCCAAGAACATAGCGAGAGCCTGATTGGGCAGATCCCGAGACTTCGATGTGATTGGATAGAATCCATTGAGTGACAGTACAACTAACCAATCGTTGGTAGAACAAGGCTGACTGGCGGGTTCTAATTACCACTTTATTCTGTAACTTCGACTTTATCCATTCCATTCGATGACACCATTAAGCAGGTTTCTTTATCTGGCTATTTCATTTAGCATGAGGTCCTTCAGGTTAATCTGTGTTGTCCAAAGTGACGGGGTTTTCTATATGTGATATGCATTTCATTGTGGCTATTCACATTCCCCCCTCCCACCTATGGATGAATAATTTCCATACCTTGACTCCTATGTTTAGTCCTACAATAACTATAGCATGAAAAAAAATCAACAGCACACTAACCTGAAATCCTGTATTTATATGCTCAGAATTGGAAGTGTTGGTTGTTACAGTGGTTGCATTTTAATCTTTTTGAGGAACCTTCACATTTTTCATAATGGACATCTATAGATCCACTTTTAGCTCCCTTTGTAAATATGTTGCTCATGTGCACATTCTCAATAACATTTGTCAGCTTTTCTGTTACTGTTCTGATAGGTTCACTCATGTGAGTGGCACCTTATTGTGGTTTTAATTTTCATTTCCCTGGGGTTTGCTGATATTAAAGGTTTACCATTTGCAAATATCCTCCCTACCCCCACCCCCATTTGGCCAGTTTATATTTTATACCACACACATAAAACCATATAAAATTTTCCCTCAAAAAGGTATTATTCACTGTATTCTTTCTTATAATATATACCTTGAAGTTTATTGATTGTTCAAAGTGTCTCCTAGCAATTTCATTCAAATATAATATATTTGAACATAGTTGCATCACCATATTGTTTGCTCTACTTTTTCCTTGCCAAAGTTTTGTTACTCTTTGTAAACATTTCCCCTATTTTCACTACCTAAAACCACTTGCAGAGCTTGCAGTACCTGCACCGGACAGCTTAGAAGCTCCTATAACGGCATTCCCAGAGAATCCAATGATGTCTTCTGTCCTTCATGGACACACACACACACACACACACACACACACACACACACACACACACACACCAATTAAACCAAGCTTCCGCTTCCAAGGGAAAGCGTGCAACATATGTTGTTCTGAGTCTGGCCGACTTTGCTTGTGGATGAAGAGGTCCAGTTCCACTGTTTTCATGAGACATGCCTATGTCCCACATTGTTTTCAGCTTACATGAAGGCAACATGTCTTGTCTAATTTTAAATTTTAAAAAGCATTTAATTGTATGTGCATGCACACCATGTACGTGCATAAGCCTTTGGAGGGGAGAAGAGAACAGATGGTTATGGTCTGCCATGTGGGAACTGGGAACGTGTTCGTTTTTATAAAGTGACATAATTATGGATTTGACCAAAAGATGTAAGAGGAGGGAGCCCTACTCTTTCCTGCTGGAAGACAGCTGTTTTCAGTTGCAGTAGATGGCAGGAATGAACAGGAATGGCCGCCGTATGTGTGGATGCTTGGTCATAGGGAGTGGCACTATTGGGGTCTTATTGGAGCAGGTGTGACCTTGTGGGAGGAAGTGTGTCACTGTGGAGGTGGGCTTTGAAGTCTCCTATGCTCAAGCTAGGCCTAGTGTGGCAGTCTCCTTTTCCTGTCTGAGGATCCAGCTGTAGAACGCTCAGCTCCGTCTCCAGCACCATGTCTACCTGCATGCCACCATGCTTTCCGCCAGGATGATAATGGGCTAAACCTCTGAGAAGTGTAAGAGAGCCTCACTTAAGTGTTTTCCTATAAAAGAGTTGCCATGGTCACGGTGTCTCTTGTCAGTGATGGCAACCTTGACTAAGACACTCATGAGTGAAGATGTGGCTCAGCAGAACTTTCCCTCAGAGTGACAGATGTTTCCTCATGGAACAGGCTATTTCTAGTGTTTGAGCCTTGGTGCAGGACCAGGCACAGTCCTTGTGGGCTTCTGTGATGTACTTCAGGTTCTGAGTGGCATCATTAGATTATCAGGTCACCTCAGAGTCCTTGTGTGACAGGTTCAATGGGAATGCAGGGAGCTGTACCCAAGTCTGGGAAGGGCAGGACAGGATGGACAGAAAGAATGCTCGAGATACATCTTTGTTTCAGGGCCATGTCATAATGGGTTTATGAAATAAATAACCTGCATGAATCCCAACCATCTTATTCATTCATGAAATTGTGATACAAAATGTATCCTTGAAAGATGGGGCCTACTTCTCCACGGGGGAGGACAGTGAGGAGTATAGTTAGAACAAAGTTTCTTGTGAGTTGTTTGAGGTAGAATGTTTGTATGTCTACCTGAGATACAGTTCTTTAAGTGTTGAGTAGCAAAGGTTAAAGTCAGACAATGTTTGCTTCTAGGGTAGAGATTTGAGAAGCAATGAGTCTAAATTCATGTGTTCCTCCAGACCACACAAATGACAGAAAATGAGTACAATAAATGAGATCAGAAATGAACATCGGGGCGTCTGTATATCTTCTATGTTTCTTATGGAAAAGTGAGTCTGTTACTGTCTCACTGTGTTTCTGTTCTGTTTTCCTATTTCATGTGTATGTGTGTGTGGTGTGCATGTATGAGTGTAAGCATGTTTGCATCTTATTTAGATTATGTATCTGTGGATGGAGGCCATTACCATCTGAACCATCTTGCTAGTCCCCACATTCCTCCATTTCTTAACTTTTAGATTGTGTGTATCTATGTGTTTACTTAAATGGATAGATAGAATATAGTTGCATCTAAATACATATCTATCATATTTTTAAGGCAGAGTCTTACTTTGTATCCTAGGGTGGCCTAGAATTTACTATGTACACAAGGCTATTCTCAAATTTATAGACATCTTCTTGCCCTTGCCTCTAAAATGCTGGGATTAATGGCACAAGCAATTATTGAAGCTTACTCTGTTTTTTAACAGTATATTTTGATAATTTATACTTAAAATCATTATTGACAGATTGGATTTAATTGTCTTATTTATAAACATTTCTGAATTATTTTCCACTTTCTTCCCCTTTTGTCTTCCAATTGTGTATGTCAGTTATACTTCTTTTAAAAGCTCCAGTATCTGTTCTTGAATTTTCAAAATACTTCTTCTTTTTACAAAAAAATGTAGACCAATTTAAAAATGACACAGTAGCACCACTTTTTGTGTAATACAGACACATAAGAGAATCCCCATTCCCCTTCTTCCTGCATCAGAGAAAACATTACTTCCTAGGAAGCACTGATGATAAATTGTGTGCTTCACATTCTCCACGTCGATTGGATTTTGTCAGATAGACTACATGGGGAAACATATTGATTTCTGTGTAACTGGGTGATAATCTAAGAGAGAGAAAGGTTCAATCACAAGTTATGGTCACATGCCTTTTGAGAAGAAAGTCAGTTTTCATTTATTTTAAATGTTAGATTTTAGGTGTTTCAGTTGAGATTCATAGTGTCCAACACTATTGTAAGTTTTGAGAAACAAGTTAATAAATTTAATAAATACCCTAAGATACTGAGCTGCGCATCCATGATTCTTACAAATTAAAAAACAGGACACAGGCTTCTTCCTGAACAGGAAATCCTTGTGAGTCCTCACAATAACCCTTACTTTTGGGAATCTGAAGCAGAAACTTGAGTTGTTGATCATTCTTGCCTACATACTGAGTCTGAGGCTACTGGGCTACTTGAGATCTTGTCTTAAAAATAAGATACAAGAGCTGGGAAAGATGGGTAAGCGCATCAGCTGCTCCCCTAAAGGACCTTGTTTGATTTGTAGCCTTTACACGGTGCCTAACAACCACCTGTAACTTTAGCTCCAGGAACTGATGCCCTCTTCTGATATTCACAGACCCAAGGCACAAAATGGTGCATGAACACACATGGAGGAAAAACACCCATATACATAAGATAAAAATAAGCTAAAGAAAAGGGAATCAAAATGAGAACAACAGCAAAACAGCAATCCTGACCATGTATGGGATGAGGCCTCAATCCCATGGACTGATCTGAGTGAATTTGTAATTGGAAAGGAACTTAAGAATTTCACTGTAAACAGAAGGACAGACTCCAACTTAAATACATATGCATAAAGGTAAAGCCCAGAGCCAGGAGACAAAGGTCTGTGGGGAAAAAAGATCACATTGGAGAGCCTGTTGGGAGACAGTGACATCGGCAGTGAGAATGGTTATTCCTGAAGTGTTCAAAACCCAAAAATCACATCTGAGAATCATGGTGATAAGACTTAGCACTGACAGAGGACACTCCCCTTTCTGGCCTGTTGAAGACATCCAGTGGAAATCCCACAGGAGTATGGTATTCACAGCAAAAGAGGGGCCGAGAACCAGGACTTGGTTAAGGAGAACAAGTCTGTCCCACAAAGGTACTTCCCAGTCATTCAATACCCACAGTGCTCCTACAGTTCTGCCATAGCTCCAGAGTCTGGGAAGCGGGAGTCAAGCAGCCCCAGCAGGCTGGCCATCTCCTTGTGTCTAAATTCAGGTTCTGCAAACAGAGACGAGGAGGAGAGTGAATGACTGTCTAAGACACCCTGTAGTATAAGCCTGGGTAGTTGGAAAGCAGGTTAGTGGAACACCAACCAGCAACAGCTTCGTCACTGAATACAGACCAGAGGGCTCTGGTGGCGGACAGTTTTTTTTGCTTGTCTTTCTATCCTTTTTGTTTGTTTGTTTGTTTGTTTTGGAATTGGTGTTTTTGAAAGAGGGTTTCTCTGTGTAGCCCTGGCTGTCCTGGATCTCACTTTGTAGACCAGGCTGGCCTCGAACTCAGAAATCCACCTGCCTCTGCCTCCCAGAGTGCTGGGATTACAGGCGTGTGCCACCACCGCCGGGCTTTTGTCTTTCTATCTTAAGACTATATCTAGGTATTTATTTTTCACTTAACTAAAGTCATTCAGTTTTCTTACTTTTAGAAAATTGTGAGACACATTTTTTTAAATGTCACTATTTATATGGTTATCTATGTGTCGGTAAGGGCATATGCATCTGGGTGCCCATGGAGTCCAGAAGAGGATAGAGAATTCTCTGGAGCTGAAAGGTAGGGAATCAGGTGGCTTCTGGCATGTTCAGGAACTGGTTTCATCAGCAATAGCAAGCATCACAGGAAGGGAAAGGAGTGAGTGTGTGGGTGAAACACTTGACTCCAACAACAGCCATCAGAGCCACACATTGTAGTCTTCAAGGTCTCAGTTCTTCCTCCCACAATAAAGTTTCTGTAGAGCATACTTCATATCTTTGTTCCTCAGACAGTAGACAACTGGATTCAAGGAAGGTGTGACTACAGAGTAGAAAATAGATGCCAGGGGATCCAGCGTCGGGGAGTACTGAGAGGCCGGCCTCAGGTACACAAAGCTTCCAGTTCCATAAAACAGGATGACTGTGGTGAGGTGAGAGGAGCAGGTAGAAAAGGCTTTCCACCTGCCATCCACTGAGGGGATGCGAAGAACTGTGGCCACAATGCCAATATAGGAGACCACTGTGAGGGCGAAGGCGCTCATGATAATGCAGCTGCTGACAGCAAACCCCACCTTCTCACTGAGATGGTAATCAGTGCAGGAGAGTCTCATGACAGGAGGCATGTCACAGAAGAAGTGTTCAACCACATTGGGTCCACAGTAGGGGAGGGAGAAGGTGTTGAATGTATGGAAGGCTGAGTAGCAGGCGCCACTCACCCAGGCCGTGACCACCAATGCAGAACAATATTTCTGGCTCATGATGGTTCCATAGAGCAGTGGTCTGAGGATGGCCAGGCACCGGTCATAAGCCATGGCTGTGAGCAGAAAACATTCAGTAGCACAGAGTGTGATAAATATATAAAGCTGTGCTACACACTCGAGATAGGAGATGACCCCTAAGCCTGTGAAGGATACAACCACTGCCTTGGGGACGGTGGCTGAGGTGTAGCACATGTCCAGGAAAGACAAGTTCTTCAGGAAGAAGTACATGGGAGAGTGGAGCCGACTGTCTCTCATCACAGCCGTGATGATGGAGAGGTTCCCCAGGAGGCCAAATGTATAAACGAGCAAGAAAAATGGGATGACCACCAATCTCAGCTGTGGGACATCTGAGAAGCCCCTGAGGATGAAGTGAGTCACTGTTGTGTGGTTGCACATGTCTGCTCAAATTGTGTTCAGATGCAGTGCCACACACAACTGAGGGAGGGGACAAAAATAACAGGCAGGCTCAGAATATGTCTGTAGAGGTTCATGTTGACTGTGGAGTCTTTTATCAGAAAACTAAGACAATGAAGCAGCCTAACTAAATGGCATTTTGATGACTCAATTAAGGGGAGGGGGATTTGATGATGGAGGAGCAGGAGGGGGCAAGAGAATAGAGGGAAGGAGAGAGAGGTAAGAACAACAAGAAGAAAGCAGAAGAGGAATGGAGGAGATAGTGGAATGGGGAGCAGGAAGGGGGAGAGGAGATGTCAAAGTTCCCTTGCTCTTAAGTTTTGCATGGCTTCAGGTAGAAGCAGTCTCATGTATTCATTAAAATGCTTTTACACTTATGTGTGTATATATGTCCGTAGCTGAGTCTCTCTGTATCAGTATCTATCTATATTTATATGTATCTACATAATTATATATCTATAGAAATACATTCTCTCTCTCTCTCTCTCTCTCTCTCTCTCTCTCTCTCTCTCTCTCTCTCTCTCTCTCTCTCTCTCTCTCTCTCTCTCTCTCTCTTAGTTTTCAAATAGAATAGAGTTAAGCCTGAGGCAAAGACCTCCAATCCTGGCCTCAAGTATCATTCTGACTTTTGTTTCAGGGATTTCTAGGTGCTGGACAGGGTCGAGTGGGCTGCCTGAGCTCAAGCAGAGGGTGTTCCTGTCAGGGTGGGCCACAGTTGGAGTTGTCTAAAATAGCCTTGTCTGAGGTTTCCCTTGTCATCTTGTCTCCTGCGATGCCCTGACTCCTGCTATTCAGGCTGGGGACTATGTGACCCCAGCTCTCAGGAATCCATGACTAACATGGATGTGAAACTTTTTTCTCAGCAGAATCCTCTGAGGACCTGACAGTTTCTATTAGTAGCTGGTGTGTTGTACCAGATTAATAAATTTGTTTGATCTTCTGTGTCAATTTGTCTTCCTTTTTTGGAGACAAGTTTCACCTATAGCAGCAGAGTCAGTCCCAGCCTACTTAGTCTGTGACATACACAAGAGGCCATGTCCTTCCTCTGTTGCCTTGAACCAGAGAAAGCAACTCACGATTCTGAAAACACAGATGGCTCACCACAGTTGAGAAGATGGCTTAAGATAAAGTCTTACTGAGTTAGTCATCAGTTAACTGGCCTTGAGTTCACTCTCTGGTCAAGAAGGCCTTAAACTTGCAATGCCCCTGCCTCTGCCTCAGAAGTAGCTGGGCTGACAATCTTATACCATCAAGCCACTGCCAATATTCTGAGGTAGACAGAAGACACTTGGACAACTTTAGAAACAGAACTTTAGAGAAGCTGGTATTCCAATCTGTAACCAAGTCTGCTAAGCAAGAAGCATGCAGCTTGTCTTGTGCCCAGTTGATGATTATATACTATGACACAGTGATGAAATTATACCCAGAGTGGTTATGATAGAAAGAATGCTCAGTTTTTTAATAATTTTACACTCTAATTTTTAGACCTCCAACTTTCCTAAAAGAAACACAAGTTGATTGATCCACAGTGCACACATCTCACAATGAGGCACAGAGGAAATTTAGTTTTATTTCCCTCAGCACTCACCTGGTGGGATGATACTCACTGTCTGTGTCCCGAGGTCATCAAGTGGTGAGATGGACAGTAGGACAATCTGTCGGGAAATAAGGCAGCTGTCCTGGCAAGGACTTGTTGGAGGTGTGGACGGATGAATCTGTCTGATTCTCTTTGCATGTCTTAAATAATGTGAAATGGTTCATCTGGGAAAGGAGAAACTATGATTTGATTTTCAAAAACCTCAGGCTTGAGTCTGTGAGACAGATATTTATTTTGAGACACAAATATCTGTATGCTATGGAGACTACAAACATGAAATCAAATGCTCTGAACTCATCATTTTCCTTGTCCTTGTTCCTAGGATTCTTAAAAGCATCAACCAGTCCATCTGGGAAAGGCAAGAGCGTGCTTTGACCTGTCTGGGGAGCTGGCTCTGGGAATTGGTTTGGTTCCTGCCAGGTCCTGTGGACTAAGACTTCTCAGGGTCCCTGTGGGTTATCTTGGAGAACTTAAAACAGAATGTTTCCTGAGGTCACATAAAAATAATAGTTGGTACAATAAAACTGTGGTTTGATTTTCAAAAACCCCAGTCTTGAGTCTATTAGACAGACATTTATTTTAAGATACAGATGTTTATATATTATGGAGACCACAAAGATGAAATTAAATGCCCTGAGCTCATCATTTTCCTTGTCCATGTACTTGGGGTTTTTAGAAGCATCAACCAAGCCCTGTGCACCCTTGTATCTGGTACTGTCTCCAAACATTTGGTCACCCACAGTCTCGTCTTGCCATACAGATGCAAGGATGGCATTGTTTGAATGATGGGTTTGTGAGTATGTGCCATAGATGGTCACCTGGAGCCTCCAGCTCAGTCTCTTTCACTTACAACCAAATCTGTCACATGTCCCAATTCATCTAGACTGGGGACCCGAAAGCAGAGACCAGCACTGATGGGGCTGGGGAGGGGCAGGGAGAAATGAGTGTGAGACCAGCCTCGGTTATGCAGCAGGATCCTGTCTAATGACAGAGAAAGCAAAATAAATAAGTGGTGTGTGTGTGTGTGTGTGTGTGTTTGTTCATACGCACGCACACACACTTTAATGCTCCTCCATTATTGATGCCTTCTCTATAGAATCTACTCTGATACAGTTTGTTCTTGAGTTTTGCCAAGGCCATTGTAGAAACATAAAGAGGAAAGGGAATACATGGAAATCTGAAGTGTAAATGTCTGTGATGTTTTGCTCTGTGAAGAAGTTCATGTAAATAAAACTCTGATCAAGCAAAACATGAGCTTCAGCTCAATTGTCTTTCATACCTCCTCCCAATCCACGCCCTCAGTGGGGGGCTGGTGGGAATCTTCGCAGTAGGCGGCATAGCTACCCATCTGACAGACTGACATTTGCGTCTAGCTTCTTTTGGGTGACTTTTTTTTTTTGTTTTTTGGATATTTTCTTTATTTACATTTCACATGTTATCCTTTTTCCCAGTTTCCTCTCCTGGAAACCTCTGTATTATCTGGTTTTGTGTGTCAACTTGACACAAGCTGGAGTTGTCACAGAGAAAGGAGCTTCAGTTGAGGAAATGCCTCCATGAGATCCAGCTGTAAGGCATTTTTTTCAATTAGTAATCAAGTGGGGGAGATCCCATTGTGGGTGGTACCACCTCAGGACTGGTAGTCTTAGGGTCTATAAGAAAGCATGCTGAGCAAGCCAGGGGAAGCAAGCCTGTAAGTAACATCCCTCCACAGCCTTTACATCAGCTCCTGCTTCCTGACCTGCTTGAGTTCTATTCCTGACTTTCTTTGGTGATGAACAGCTCTGTGGAAGTGTAAGCTGAATAAACCCTTTATTCCCCATCTTGCCACAAAACATGGAGTATTTCTGTATATTTTTCTTTCAATATGTTTACTGTTTGGAGGCTTATTTTTAACACTACAATTCTTTCAGGTTGATTTTTTGGATGCAGGTGAGGTTAGGTGTCTAATTTTATTTTTCTCCATGTGGATAACCTTTCTCACAGCATTATTTTGGAAGAGACCATTCCTACCAAATCAAATGGTTTTAGTTACAGCAGTTTTATATCATGAGACCATATGATAGGACACTTTTGTAATTAAACCACATAGTACTTCAAAGAAAGAGCTCAGAAATGAATGTAGGCATTTAAAGTGAAGAGATTTCTAAAACTGTGCCAATATGCTTGCAATGAGGATGGTACCCAGAACTTGGCACTTGTCAATCAAAACAAAACAAATCCTGTAAGTCTGTCCTGTCTGTGTGCAGAGGCTTCTCAACTTCAGAGAAGTGTAGTAAGGAAAGAGCCCCACCCCTGAGGAGAACAGGCACTGCAGAAAAAGAGATGTGCAGGTCCAGTGACTTCATCTGACACGTCTACCTCTTAGATATATTTTCAGCTTATAGGTACGTAAGATGTCTTGCAGAATTTTAAAAATTATTCAGAAATTATTTAATTGTATGTGTTCGCATGGCATGTACATGCGTAAGTCTTGGAGGTGAGAAGAGGCATCAGAGTTAGCCTATGGTTATAGTCTGAGATGTGGAGGGTGGGAACGTGTTTATTTTTATAAAGTGACATAATAATGGATTTGATCCAAAGAGTGTAAGATAGGAGATGGGTATATTTAGTTTCAGCTCCACATGAGTAAAGTTGACAATTCCTTCAGGCCTCGCTCATAGGTGCTTGTTGGTCACATGTTCATCAGCAACATATCCAGATCACGATTTTGGAGGGAGTCCAACTGCTGCTGAGCCCTGACCTTTTTGAAGACAGTGTTTCTAGCTGCAGTGGTCTGAACAGGAATGGGCCCACCCCCCCACCGTATGTGTGGATGCTTGTTTATAGGGAGTGGCACTATTGGGGCCTTATTGGAGCAGGTGTGACCTTGTGGGAGGAAGTGTGTCACTGTGGAGGTGGGCTTTGAAGTCTCCTATGCTCAAGCTAGGCCTAGTGTGGCAGTCTCCTTTTCCTGTCTGAGGGTCCAGCTGTAGAATGCTCAGCTCCGTCTCCAGCACCATGTCTACCTGAGTGCCACCATGCTTTCCGCCAGGATGATAATGGGCTAAACCTCTGAGAAGTGTAAGAGAGCCTCACTTAAGTGTTTTCCTATAAAAGAGTTGCCATGGTCACGGTGTCTCTTGTCAGTGATGGCAACCTTGACTAAGACACTCATGAGTGAAGATGTGGCTCAGCAGAACTTTCCCTCAGAGTGACAGATGTTTCCTCATGGAACAGGCTATTTCTAGTGTTTGAGCCTTGGTGCAGGACCAGGCACAGTCCTTGTGGGCTTCTGTGATGCACTTTAGGTTCTGAGTGCCATCCTTAGATTATCAGGTTACTTCAGAGTCCATGTGTGACAGGTTCAATGGGAATACAAGGAGCTGTATCCAAGCCTGGGAAGGGCAGGACAGGAGGGACAGAAAGAATGCTCGAGATACATCTTTGTTTCAGGGCCATGTCATAATGGGTTTATGAAATAAATAACCTGCGTGAATCCCAACTATTTTATACCACCGTGAAATTGTGATACAAAATGTATCCTTGAAAGATGGGGGCCACTTTTCCAAGGGGGAGGACAGTGAGGAGGGTAGTTAGAACAAAGTTTCCTGTCACTTGTTTGAGGTGGAAAGCTTGTAGGCCTACTTGAGATACAGTTCTTTAAATGTTGAGTGTCAAAGTTTAAAGTCAGAAGGTGTTTGCTTCTGGGACAGAGATTTGATAAACAACGTGTCTAAATTAACATGCTCCTTCCTCTAGGCCACACAATTTAAGAAAAATGAGTACAATAAATTAGATCAGAAATGGGCACAGGGGCATCTGTATCCTATGTTTTTTTCTGGAAAAATGAGTCTGACAGTATCTCAGTGTGTCTCTGTTCTGTTTTTGTTTCATATATATGTGTGTGTGGTGTGCACATATGAATGCATGCATGTTTGCATCTGTGAGTGAGTGTATCTGTGGATGGAGGCCTCCCCTCTGAGCCATCTTGCTAGCCCTCACAATCCTCAATTTCTTAACTTTTGGTTTGTGTGTATTTTTATATTTATTTAAATGGATAGATATAATGTAGTTACATCTTTGAAAATCTAATCTATTGAATTTTTCAGGCAGGGTCTTACATTGCAGACCAGCATGGCCAAGAATTTACTATGTAGATCAGGCTATACTCAAATTTATAGACATTTTTTTGCTCTTTCCTCTAAAATGCTAGGACTTAGGGGATGAGAAATTATGCATGGTTACTCTTTTAAAAGTATATTTTGATAATTTATACTTAAAATTATTAGTGACAGAATTAGATTTAAGGATCAAATTTATAAATCTTTTAGACGTATTTTCTAGTTTTTCTCCCGTTCTGTCTTCCATTTTTTTTGCATATGAGTTATACTTATTTTAAAAGTTCCAATATATGTTCTAGAGTTTTCAAAATGCTTCTTTTTTTTGAATCAAAAAATCTTAGGCCCATTTTCAAATGACGCCATAGCACCACTTTTTGTGTAAAACAGACACATAAGGGAATCCCCATGTTCCTTCCTCCTGCATAGAGAAAACATACCCTCCCAGGAAGCACTGATGATAAATTGTGTGCTTCACATTCTCCATGTCGATTGGATTCTGTCAGACTGACTACATGGGAAAACATACTGATTTCTGTATAACTTGATGATAATCTAAGAGAGGGAAAGGTTTAATCACAAATTGTGGTCACATGTCTTTTGAGAAGAAAGTCAGTTTCCATTTATTTTAAATGTTAAATTTTAGATGTTAGAGTTGAGATTCATAGTAACCAACACTAATGTCAGTTTTGAGAATCAAAGTTTAATAAATACCCCAAGATAGTGAGCTGGGACTCCGTGATTCTTACAAATGAATAAAATCGGACACAGCCGTCTTCTTGATCAGGAAACCCTGTGAGTCCTCACAATAACCCCTCCTCTTGGGAATCTGAGGCAGAAAATTGAGCTGATGTTCATTCTTGACTACATACTGGGTCTTATAATGAGAAACAAGAGCCTCGAGAGATGGGTCAGAGCATCAGCTGCTCCCCCAGAAGACCTTTGTTTGATCTGAAGCACTTACATGGCACCTCGCAACCATCTGCAACTTCAGCTCCAGGAACTGATACTCTCTACTGATATTCACAGAGCTAAGGCACAAAATGGTGCATGGACAGACAAGGAGGCAAAACACCCATACACATAAAATAAAAATAAACTAAAGAAAAGAGAACCAAACAGAGAACAACAGCAAAAGAGCAATCCTGACCATGTATGGGATGAGGCCACATTCCCATGGACTGATCTGAGCGAATTTGTAATTGGAAAGAAACTTAAGAATTTCACTGTAAATAGAAGGACAGACTCCAACATTACATATGCACATTGGTAAAGCCTTCAGCCAAGAGACAAAGTTCTGTGGGAAAAGAAGATCCCATTGTGGAGCCTGTTGGGAGACAGTGACTTTGGCAGTGGAAATGGCTGTGCCCAAAGTGTGCGAAACCCAAAAAGCACATCTGAGAATTATGGTGATGAGGCTTAGCACTGACATAGGACACTCCCTCTTCTGCCTGGTTGAAGATATCCAGTGGAAATCTAACAGAAGTATGGTATTCACAGCAAAAGAGAGGCAGAGAAACAGGAGTTGGTTAAGGGGAACAAGTATTTTCCATAAAGGTACTTCCAAGTCACTCAGTAAACCCAGTGTTCCTAAGAGTTCTTCTGTAGCTCCAGAGCCTGGGAAGCAGGAGTCAAGCAGCCCCAGCTGGCTGGCCATATCCTTGTGTCTAAATTCAGGTTCTGCAGACAGAGACGAGGAGGAGAGTGAATGACTGTCTAAGCCACCCTGTAGTATAAGCCCGGGTAGTTGGAAAGCAGGTCAGTGGATCACCAACCAGCAACAGCTTTGTCACTGAATACAGACGAGAGGTCTCTTGACATTTTTTTTTCTTCTTGTATTTCTATCTTAAGAATCTATCTAGGAACACATTTTTCACTTGATTCAATTCATTCAGTTTTACTGTTTTTAGAACATGCTAAGACACATTTTTTACTCTATCACTGTTACTGTTTACATGGGTATCTTACATGTCAGGGAGTCCTCATGGGTCTGGGAGCCAATGCAGGCAAGAAGAGGATGCAGAATTCTCTGGAGCTAAAAGATCAATTCAGGGACTGTGGTGACTTCCAGCATGATCTGGAACTGCTTTCTTCAGAGATGTCAAGTATCACAGGAATGGAAAAGTGTGTGTGGATGAAACACTTGGCTCTGACAACCATCAGAGTCAGACACTGTGGTCTTCAAGGACTCAGTTCTTCCTCCCACAATAAAGTTTCTGTAGAGCTAACTTCATATCTTTGTTCCTCAGACAGTAGACAACTGGATTCAAGGAAGGTGTGACTAGAGAGTAGAAAATAGATGCCAGGCGACCCAGAGTCGGGGAGTACTGAGAGGCAGGCCTCAGGTACACAAAGCTTCCTGTTCCATAAAACAGGATGACTGTGGTGAGGTGAGAGGAGCAGGTACAAAAGGCTTTCCACCTGCCATCCACTGAGGGGATGCGAAGAACTGTGGCCACAATGCCAATATAGGAGACCACTGTGAGGGCGAAGGCGCTCATGGCAATACAGCTGCTGACAGCAAATCCCACCTCCTCACTGAGATGGTAGTCAGCACAGGAGAGTCTCATGACAAGAGGCATGTCACAGAAGAAGTGTTCAACCACATTGGGTCCACAGTAGGGAAGCGAGAAGGTGTTCAATGTATGGAAGGCTGAGTAGCAGGCCCCACCTACCCAGGCAGTGACCACCAATGCAGAACAATATTTCTGGCTCATGATGGTTCCATAGAGCAGTGGTCTGAGGATGGCCAGGCACCGGTCATAAGCCATGGCTGTGAGCAGAAAGCATTCAGTACACGCAAATGTAAAAATCATGTAAAGCTGTGCTACACATTCGAGATAGGAGACGACCCCTGAGCCTGTGAAGGATATAACCACTGCCTTGGGGATGGTGGTTGAGGTGTAGCACATGTCCAGGAAAGACAAGTTCTTCAGGAAGAAGTACATGGGAGAGTGGAGCCGACTGTCTCTCATCACAGCTGTAATGATGGAGAGGTTCCCCAGGAGGCCAAATGTATAAATGAGCAAGAAAAATGGGATGACCACCAATCTCAGCTGTGGGACATCTGAGAAGCCCCTGAGGATGAAGTGAGTCACTGTTGTGTGGTTGCACATGTCTGCTGAAATTGTGTTCAGATGCAGTGCCACACACAGCTGAGGGAGGGAAGAGAAACAACGGGCAGGTTCCAGTCATGTGTGCAGGTCCATGTTGACTACAGAGACATAGCTTTTATCAGAAAACTAAGATGATGAATCAGCCTAACAAAATGGCATTTTGATGAATTAAGGGTGGAATTGGATTAGGGAGGAGGAGGAGGAGGAGGGGTAAAAGTGAATACAGGGAGGGAGAGGAGAGAAGAACAAGCGAAAGAAAGGAGAGGAGGACAGAGTTGAATCGGGAACAGGAAGTGGGAGAGGAGACTCAAAGTTTTCTTGCTCTTAAGTTTTGCATGGCCTTGAGGGTGAGAAGCAGTCTCATGTATTCACTAAAATTTGTTTACAATTATGTGTATATATATATATGTGTGTATGTAGTTAATTCTCTCTGTATATCAATATTTATATTCATATATATTTATATATCTATTTCTGCATATCTATATATTCTCTCTCTCCCTCTCTCTGTCTCTGTCTCTCTCTGTTTCTGTCTCTGTCTCTGATTTGTATATTTATCTAGATCTTAGGTTTCAAAATATAACAGAGTTAAGTCTGAAGAGAAGAGCTCAAATTCTCTCACAAAGTATCATTGTGCCTTTTATTTAGGGTAATTCTATGTGCTAGAGAGGGTCAAGAGAGCTACTTGAGCTCAAGGGGAATAGCGGTGTGTTCCTCTCAGGGTGGGCCCTACTTGGAGTTGTCTTAGATTGCCTTGTCTGAGTTCTTCCTTGTCGTCTTGTCTCCTGTGATGCCCTGACCCCTGCTCTTCAGACACCTAGGCTATGTTCTCATTCTGTTGCCCCTCAGTTTTCCAAGTGAAGATGCACTGCTTTCTCCTTCATGTCTCCAAACATCTCCAAAAAGACTGAATGTAGATACAGTCTAGTGAGGCGCTCTCTGTACAGCCCACCACCACCTACCCAGTGACCCCAGCCCTTAGGAATCCATGTCTAACAAGGATGTGAAACTTCCTTCCTCAGCAGAACCCTCTTACAACTGGAGGATTTCCAAAAGCAGTGTGTTTTACCAGCTTAGCAAATTTGTTTGATCTTCTGTGTCAATTTGTTTCAATTTTTGGAGACAAGTTTCACCTATGGCAGCAGAGTCAGTCCCAGCCCTACTTGGTCTGTGAAATACAGAAAAGGCCGTGTCTTTCCTCTGCTGTCTTGAACCAGAGAAAGCAACTCACGATCCTGAAAACTCAGATGGCTAACCACTGACATCTGTGAGTACAGTTGAGAAGATGGCTTAAGATAAAGTCTTACAGAGTTAGTCATCAGTTAACTGGCCTTGAGTTCACTCTCTGGTCAAGAAAGCCTTAAACTTGCAATGCCCCTGCCTCTGCCTCAGAAGTAGCTGGGCTGACAATCTTATACCATCAAGCCACTGCCAATATTCTGAGCTAGACAGAAGACACTTGGACAACTTTAGAAACAGAACTTTAGAGAAGCTGGTATTCCAATCCATAACCAAGTTTGCTCAGCAAGCATGAGTCTTGTCTTGTGCCCAGTTGATGGTTATATACTATGACACAGTGATGAAATTATACCCAGAGTGGTTATGATAGAAAGAATGCTCAGCTGTGTAATAATTTTACACTCTAATTTTTAGACCTTCAAGTTTCCTAAAAGAAACACAAGTTGATTGATCCACAATGCACACATCTCACAATGAGGCACAGAGGAGATTTTGTTTTATCTCCCTCAGCTCTTACCTGGTGTACTGATGCTTACTGTCTGTGTCCCGAGGTCATCAAGTGGTGAGATGGACAGTAGGACAGTCTGTTGGGCAATAAGGCAGCTGTCCTGGCAAGGACTTGTTGGAGGTGTGGACGGATGAATCTGTCTGATTCTCTTTGCATGTCTTAAATAATGTGAAATGGTTCATCTGGGAAAGGAGAAACTATGGTTTGATTTTCAAAAACCTCAGGCTTGAGTCTGTGAGACAGATATTTATTTTGAGACACAAATATCTGTATGCTATGGAGACCACAAACATGAAATCAAATGCTCTGAACTCATCATTTTCCTTGTCCTTGTTCTTAGGATTCTTAAAAGCATCAACCAGTCCATCTGGGAAAGGCAAGAGCATGCTTTGACCTGTCTGGGGAGCTGGCTCTGGGAATTGGTTTGGTTCCTGCCAGGTCCTGTGGACTAAGACTTCTCAGGGTCCCTGTGGGTTATCTTGGAGAACTTAAAACAGAATGTTTCCTGAGGTCACATAAAAATAATAGTTGGTACAATAAAACTGTGGTTTGATTTTCAAAAATCTCAGTCTTGAGTCTATGAGACAGACATTTATTTTAAGATACAGATGTCTGTATACTATGGAGACCACAAAGATGAAATTAAATGCCCTGAGCTCATCATTTTCCTTGTCCATGTACTTGGGGTTTTTAGAAGCATCAACCAAGCCCTGTGAACCCTTGTATCTGGTACTGTCTCCAAACATTTGGTCACCCACAGTCTCGTCTTGCCATACAGATGCAAGGATGGCATTGTTTGAATGATGGGTTTTTGAGTATGTGCCATAGATGGTCACCTGGAGCCTCCAGCTCAGTCTCTTTCACTTACAACCAAATCTGTCACATGTCCCAATGCATCTAGACTGGGGAACAGAAAGCAGAGTCCAGCACTGATGGTGCTGGGGAGGGGGAGGGGGAAATGAGTGTGCGACCGGCCTGGGCTATGCAGCAGGGTACTGTCTAATGACAGAGAAAGGAAAATAAATAAGTTGTGTGTGTGTGTGTGTGTGTGTGTGTGTGTATGTGTGTGTGTGTGTATGTGTGTGTGTGTTTGTACATGTGCACACGCACACACTTTAATGCTCCTCCATTATTGATGCTTTCTCTATAGCATCTACTCTGATCCAGTTTGTTCTTGAGTTTTGTCAAGGCCATTGTGGAAACAGGAAAGGGAACACATGGAAATCTGAAGTGTATCTTTTGCTCTGTGAAGAAGTTCCTGTAAACAAAACTCTGATCAAGTAAAACATGAGCTTCAGCTCAGTTCTTTTTTTTACCCCCTCCCAATCCACGCCCTCAGTGGGGGTCTGGTGGGAATCTTCGCAGCAGGCAGCATAGCTACCCATCTGACAGACTGACTTTTGCATCTAGCTTCTTTTGGGAGACTGTTTTTGTTTTTTGGATATTTTCTTTATTTACATTTCACACGTTTTCCTTTTTCCCAGTTTCCTCTCCTCCTGGAAACCCCTGCATTGTCTGGTTTTGTGTGTCAACTTGACACAAGCTGGAGTTGTCACAGAGAAAGGAGCTTCAGTTGAGGAAATGCCTCCATGAGATCCAGCTGTAAGGCATTTTTTCTGAATTAGTAATCAAGTGAGGGAGATCCTATTGTGGGTGGTGCCACCTCAGGACTGGTAGTCTTGGGTTCTATAAGAAAGCATGCTGAGCAAACCAGGGGAAGCAAGTCTGTAAGAAACATCCCTCCACAGACTCTGCATCAGCTCCTGCTTCCTGACCTGCTTGAGTTCCATTCCTGACTTTCTTTGGTGATGAACAGCTCTGTGGAAGTGTAAGCTAGATAAACCCTTTCTTCCCCATCTTGCTTCTCAGTCATGATGTTCCTGCGGGCATAGAAACCCAGACTAAGACAACCCCTTATCCCATTCCCATCCTCCTGCTTCTATGAGGACGTTCCAACACCCACCCACCCACTCCTGCCTCCCCACCCTCCGTTCCCCTACACTGGGGCATCTATCGAGCCTTCATAAGACCAAGGACCTCTCTTCCCATTGATGCCTGACCAGGCCATCCTCTTCTACGTATGCAGCTGGAGCCATGTGGACTCCTTTGTTGGTGGCTTAGTTCCTGGGAGCTCTGGCGTGTCTGGTTGGTTGATATTGATGTTCGTCCTATGGGGTTGCAGACGCCTTCAGCTCCTTCAGTTCTTTTTCTAACACGTCCATTGGAGATCTCACGTTCAGTCCAATGGTTGGCTGTGAGCATTCACCTCTGTATTTGTAAGGCTCTGGCAGGGCCTCTCAGAAGACAGTTATACCAGGCTCCTTTCAGCAAGCATTTCTTGGCATCCACAATAGTGTTGGGGTTTGGTGACTGTATGGGATGAATCCCCAGGTGGGACAGTCTCTGGATGGCCTTTCCTTCAGTCTCTGCTCTACATTTTGTCTCCAATTTGCTCCCATGAGTACTTTGTTCCCCTTTCTAAGAAGGTCTGAAGCAACCACACTTTGGTCTTCCTTCTTGAGCTTCATGTGTTCTGTGAATTGTATCTTGGGTATTCCGAGCTTCTGGGCTAATATCCATTTATCAATGAGTGCATACCATGTGTGTTCTTTTGTGCTTCGGTTACCTCACTCAGAATGATATTTTCTAGTACCATCCATTTGCCTTAGAATTTAATGAATTCATGATTTTTTTTTTTGAATTCATGATTTTTAATAGCTGAGTAGTATTCCACTGGGTAAATGTACCACCTTTTCTATATCCATTCCTCTGTTGGAGAACATCTGGGTTCTGTCCAGTTTCTGGCTATTGTAATTAAGGCTGTTATGAACTATGAACCAGGAGTATGTGTCCTTGTTATATGTTGGAGAATCATTTGGGTATAAGCCCAGGAGTAGTATAGCTGGGTCGTCAGGTAACACTATGTCCAATTTTCTGAGGAACTGCGAGACTGAATTCCAGAGTGCTTGTACCAGCGTGCAATCCCACCAACAATGGAGGAGAGTTCCTCTTTCTCCACATCCTCCCTAGCATCTGCTGTTACCTGAGTTTTTGATCTTAGCCATTCTGATTGGTGTGAAGTGGAATCTTCTTTGACAGTATGAAGTGTTCTTCTTTATCCTTTTTGATAACTTTTCATTGAAAGTTGATTTTATTTGCTATTAGAATGGCTACTCCAGCTTGTTTTCTGGTACCACTTGCTTTAAAAATTGTTTTCCAACCTTTCACTCTGAGATAGTGTCTGTCTTTTTCACTGAGGTGCATTTCCCGTATCCAGCAAAATTCTGAGCCCTTTTTATGTATCCAATTTGTTAGTCTATGTCTTTTTATTGGGGAATTGAGTCTCCTGATGTTAAGAGATATTAAGGAAAAGTGATTGTTACTTCTTGTTATTTTCATTTTTGGAGGTGGAATTATGTTTTTGTGGTTATCTTCCTTTGGGTTTGTTGAAGGATTATTTTCTTGTTTTTTTTAAGGGTGTAGTTTCCCTCCCTGTATTGGTGTTTTCCATCTATTATCCTTTATAGGGCTGGATTTGTGGAAAGATATTGTGTAAATTTGGTTTTACTATGGAATATCTCTTCTCGGTCTATGGTAATTGAGAGTTTTGCTGGGTATAGCAGCCTTGGCTAGCATCTGTGTTCTCTTAGGGTCTGTATGGCATCTGCACAGGATCTTCTAGCTTTCATAGTTTCTGGTAAGAAGTCTGGTGTAATTCTGATAGGTCTGCCTTTATATGTTACTTCATAATTTTCCCTTACTGATTTTAATATTCTTTCTTTGTTTATTACATTTGGTGTTTTGATTATTATGTGACAGTAGGAATTTCTTTTCTGGTCTAGTCTATTTGGAGTTCTGTAGGCTTGTATGTTCAAGGGCAAGTTATCCTACCCACGTGCATACCTTATCTTTTCTATTTGAAATTGAATAACAAAAAAAATCAAATAAACCTTTAAAATGCAGGATTATTTTAAATTCAAGTTGTATGTTTCTCTCTTTGTAAAGGAGTGTGTACATGTTTCACATTTACTGTAACAATCTGAAGACAACATTAAAAGGTGTTCATGTAACAGCACTAAGCACTGTACTAATATATCTATAAACTATACATAATCTCATCAACACGAGGCAAAAAGCTGTGCAGGAAGAGTCTTGATTTTCCACATTACCTTGTCCATTCAAGTAAGCTTACAAACATATTTTATATTTCCCACTTTCTTTCCCTTTCTTTAATAAACAATGGATCATAAATGATAATCTTCCACCAAAATGTATAATATATTTCTTTGGTGTGCTTTGAACTCTTCCAGAGAAAGATAAAGATCTCTAGAAATAAATTCATTAAAAACTGTACAAATAAAAGTATTCACAGACAAGTTATTAACAAGGAGAAGACTTCATTAACCACTGCCAGCACACAAAACAAAATTGCTACAAATCATGGAGTAGGAGATGTCTTCAGGGTCTCTGAGGATAAATTAGTACCTTTAGCATATGTATATGGTGTTTCTGATGGGCTACAGTTTGCACAGGAGATGTATTGTACCAACTGGACATAAACTAACAGTTATTGTATTAGGTCCTTAACCCTTTGTATCCTGGCTTGAGAGTTCTGGCAAAGGTCACACAATCATCAGCGTTTGGCAGTTAATTATAAATGTTTTAAAAATTGTAACATGTATAGCAATAACTTCTCTTGTAAAATAAACCATGCACTTCACACTGTCATTACAAACAGAAGAAGATTTGGTCCTTGTGGCATGCATGAAAGAAAATGCATTAAAAATAAAGACCTTTTTTTTAAAATTAAAAAGTCAATACAGTAAGTATAAAAGAGGAATTGACCTGTTTTTTTTTTAATTCTTTTAAAAATGGATAGGATGCAATACTAACTCTTCCTTAGATATCACTGTGCATGTTGGCATCCCAAAGAGCTTATGGTCAAAACAATAACTCTTTATTAGCCAAAACATTTGGATACCGCCAGGAGGAAGCATCTGAAATTCCCGATTTAAAATCAAAACAACACAACCCAGCAGAGAAAAGAGAAAGCAGTTGAATTACTTGTGGTTTATAAAAGATCAGAGCTTCCCAGTTGTCTGTCTCAGCAGCTCCTCTCTGTCTCTGCTTGAACAGTCACAGAAGCATGGCATACAGAGCTATATTAAGGGGGCTGCACCTGGCCTGACCCTTTTCTTTTCTTTAATCACGCAAGATACTGAAGGAACCATCCTGTATAAAAGTATCATGTTACATTGAGGTTGATAATAAAAGCAGAGGAATTAAAAGGATAAATATTAGAAATCAAAATTTTGTTTGTTTGTTATACAAAGACTTTTGGATACAGGCACAGTCCAGGATGTGTTGTCAATGCAGCAAGTGTGTGTTTTATAATCAAGAGGCCTTTGCAGAATTAAATCTCTATCAGAATGCTCAAAAGCAACCCTCATTATGGTGCCGAAGGCATCTGAAAGGCACTCTGGGACATGGGGAGGACCTGGTTGATGTGTTAAGTTCTGACTTAATATTTTTCCATGTTTAATACACACACACATGCACACACATGTACACACATGTACATGTAAGCACATTCAAGCTCACTCAAGCTCTGTCTCTCTGTCTCTGTCTCTGCTTCTCTCTGTCTGTCTCTCTCTCTCACACACATTGTATTGGCAGTGTATATCTCAATTTCTGCACTCATTTCTCTTGATAGAATCTAACACCAGGCCTGTCACCCCAGAAATGTATAGGCCAACTTGGTTGCTTTTTTTTGCTATTATTTTTCCCCTCCAGTGCTAGAAAATTAACTTAACTTAGCCCCTCATGCATGTTAGTTAGGCAAGTGCTCTACCACTGAGCTACATTCCTGGTCCTGTTTTATTTTGTAGTTATGTTTATTTTTTTTTAGGAGAAAGATGAAAAAAAAACCCAAGTAACAAAAGAAACCCCTAAAAACCAAATATCTTAAATTAATTAAATGGACAAAAACCATAGGGTTTCATACTGAATAAGTAGGGCTAATTAGACCCAGTGGCAAGTCTGAGTCACCAATTTGTCTCAGGCTCAGCATTGTTTCAGCTTAGGACATGGTCCAAGGACCCCCACTCACTGCCTCACTTATTAATAATAATTCTAACGTATCATCCACATGACTTCAGGGTTCTTATACATTTCTTCATCTTCAGACTCAGAGATGGTTCCATTGCTGGAAGGTTTGTGGAGATGACTTGGGGTCCCGTTGGCCTGGCAAACAAACCACTCATTGAGGTTGGTCAGCTGAGGGGACAGAGTGCTGGATCAACTCCTGGTTGGGTCCAGCACAGGGGACAAAGGGTCACCCAGGGGGTCCCTACAGATGAGTAATCAAGATCTCCAAGAGAAGGGGGTAGGACTTGCATTGAATCTTCATGTTCTTCCTCAGTGAGCTTGGGTGGGTATAAGATTTGTCACAGCCTTGAACCTTAGAGTATTAGGGCTTGTCACTGGTGTGGACATTGGGAGTGTTTCTTTTGATTGCTGCTATTGGCAAACTTCATATCACAACCATTGAATTCCCATTTGAAAGGCTTTCCCCCTGTATGAGTGTGCTTGTGGATCTTGCGGTTCTTGGAGCGAGCGAAGACCTTGCCACAGCCCAGGATTGGGAAGGGGAAGGGTTTCTCATCGGTGTACACATGATTGTAGTTGAGGGCAGCCCACGTGCTCCACTGTGACATAGTTTACCAGCTCATGCATGGTGCTGAAGCTTTGGAGCAGGGCTTGACACAGCTGTCTGGCCAGCTCCTTGGGGTCCAGCCACTTGCAGATGTTGCTTATGTTCTTATGCTTGCCTCCTGCCATCTGATTATCTCTAGTGCTATCTGCCCTCGCTATATCTGACTGGAGCCTGTCCTTCCTGTGATCTTGCTTGTGTCAGAACTCCTCAGAGTTCTGCTGTCTCTGTGATCCTGTGATTCTGTGATCCTGTGATCCTGAGATCCTGGGTGTGTCAGAGCTAATGGGTTTCAAGCTGCCTCTGGAACCTTGAGGTCCTAGTGCGAGCAAGCTCCTGTGATCCTGTGATCCTATGATCCTGGGCCAGTTAAATGCCAGCGAGTAGAGTTTCCTCTGGTGTTATGGAACTGGCTGCAGAGTTTGTGCCCAAGGTCTGCTCAGGGCACCAGCCCAGTCTGGAAGGAACACAAGCCACTATTCAGGCAGAGTTCCTGGGTGCATTCCTTGCTTGTCCAAGTTCCTCCTGGTGTTGGTGTTGGGGTAGATGTTGTGTCCTCCTCACCTCTGATCCTATGATCCTAGGAGTGTTAGACTGACCAGGAGTGAAAATTCCTCTGGGTGTTGTGGGACTGGCTGTGAAGTTTGTGCCCAAGGCGTGCCTGTACCTGACTTCTTTCACTGAAATTTTGCATGTGAGACTCTTGTTCATTGTTGTCTATATTTCTAATATATATCTTTATATACTTCCAAGTTGTTTTTATTTTTGAGAAGAGCATATTCATAAATATTCAGATATATAAGGAATTCCATCCATTGCAAGAAAATAAAAGATATTAAGTATGGGTAGAGTACATGAACAGATATTTATCAAAAGACATACACATGCCAATTAGACAATGGACACACCCTCAATTAGCACTAGGGATAAATTTTTTAAGACAGCATTTCTCTGTTTAGCCCTGGATGTCCTGGAACTCACTCCATAGATCAACTGGTCTCTAACTCAGAAATCTGCCTGCCTCTGCCTTCCAAGTGCTAGATTTAAGGCGTGCACTACCACTGCCTGGAAGTAAGGGATAGATTTTAACAGTGTTTCTTTTAACATTAATATTTGCAAATATTTTCTCCTTCTTGTTCATTACATTAATGAACTTTTCACTGTGTGGTATTTTTGCTTTGTTATAATCTTATTTGACCATGTTTGCTTAGCTGCCTGTGATTTGACCTGTGATTGATCACTCCTAGCCACAAAACATGGAGTATTTCTGTATATTTTTTCTTTCAATATGTTTACTGTTTGGAGGCTTATTTTTTTTTTTTTTGAGTTCTTTTTTTTTTTTTTTTTATTCGATATAATTTATTTACATTTCAAATGATTTCCCCTTTTCTAGCCCCCCCACTCCCCGAAAGTCCCGCAAGCCCCCTTCTCTTCCCCTGTCCTCCCACCCACCCCTTCCCACTTCCCCGTTCTGGTTTTGCTGAATACTGTTTCACTGAGTCTTTCCAGAACCAGGGGCCACTCCTCCTTTCTTCTTGTACCTCATTTGATGTGTGGATTATGTTTTGGGTATTCCAGTTTTCTAGGTTAATATCCACTTATTAGTGAGTGCATACCATGATTCACCTTTTGAGTCTGGGTTACCTCACTTAGTATGATATTCTCTAGCTCCATCCATTTGCCTAAGAATTTCATGAATTCATTGTTTCTAATGGCTGAATAGTACTCCATTGTGTAGATATACCACATTTTTTGCATCCACTCTTCTGTTGAGGGATACCTGGGTTCTTTCCAGCATCTGGCAATTACAAATAGGGCTGCTATGAACATAGTAGAACATGTATCCTTATTACATGGTGGGGAGTCTTCTGGGTATATGCCCAGGAGTGGTATAGCAGGATCTTCTGGAAGTAAGGTGCCCAGTTTTCGGAGGAACCGCCAGATTGATTTCCAGAGTGGTTGTACCAATTTGCAACCCCACCAGCAGTGGAGGAGTGTTCCTCTTTCTCCACACCCTCTCCAACACCTGCTGTCTCCTGAATTTTTAATCTTAGCCATTCTGACTGGTGTAAGATGAAATCTTAGGGTTGTTTTGATTTGCATTTCCCTAATGACTAATGAAGTTGAGCATTTTTTAAGATGCTTCTCCGCCATCCGAAGTTCTTCAGGTGAGAATTCTTTGTTTAACTCTGTACCCCATTTTTTAATAGGGTTGTTTGGTTTTCTGGAGTCTAACTTCTTGAGTTCTTTATATATATTGGATATTAGCCCTCTATCTGATGTAGGATTGGTGAAGATCTTTTCCCAATTTGTTGGTTGCCGATTTGTCCTCTTGATGGTGTCCTTTGCCTTACAGAAACTTTGTAATTTTATGAGGTCCCATTTGTCAATTCTTGCTCTTAGAGCATACGCTATTGGAGTTCTGTTCAGAAACTTTCTCCCTGTACCGATGTCCTCAAGGGTCTTCCCCAGTTTTTTTTCTATTAGCTTCAGAGTGTCTGGCTTTATGTGGAGGTCCTTGATCCATTTGGATTTGAGCTTAGTACAAGGAGACAAGGATGGATCAATTCGCATTCTTCTGCATGCTGACCTCCAGTTGAACCAGCACCATTTGTTGAAAAGGCTATCTTTTTTCCATTGGATGTTTTCAGCCTCTTTGTCGAGGATCAAGTGGCCATAGGTGTGTGGGTTCATTTCTGGATCTTCAATCCTGTTCCATTGATCCTCCTGTCTGTCACTGTACCAATACCATGCAGTTTTTAACACTATTGCTCTGTAGTATTGCTTGAGGTCAGGGATACTGATTCCCCCAGATTTCCTTTTGTTGCTGAGAATAGTTTTAGCTATCCTGGGTTTTTTGTTGTTCCAGATGAATTTGATAATTGCTCTTTCTAGCTCTGTGAAGAATTGAGTTGGGATTTTGATGGGTATTGCATTGAATCTGTATAGTGCTTTAGGCAAAATGGCCATTTTAACTATATTGATTCTGCCGATCCATGAGCATGGGAGGTTTTCCCATTTTTTGAGGTCTTCTTCCATTTCCTTCTTCAGAGTCTTGAAGTTCTTGTCATACAGATCTTTCACATGTTTGGTAAGAGTCACCCCAAGATACTTTATACTGTTTGTGGCTATTGTGAAGGGGGTCATTTCCCTAATTTCTTTCTCAGCCTGCTTATCCTTTGAGTATAGGAAGGCCACTGATTTGCTTGAGTTGACTTTATAACCTGCCACTTTGCTGAAGTTGTTTATCAGCTGTAGGAGTTCTCTAGTGGAGTTCTTTGGGTCACTTAGGTAGACGATCATGTCGTCTGCAAATAATGATAGTTTGACTTCTTCCTTTCCAATTTGTATCCCTTTGACCTCCTTATGTTGTCGAATTGCCCGAGCTAGTACCTCAAGTACAATATTGAAAAGATAAGGAGAAAGGGGGCAGCCTTGTCTGGTCCCTGATTTCAGTGGGATTGCTTCAAGTTTCTCTCCATTTAGTTTGATGCTGGCTACCGGTTTGCTGTATATTGCTTTTACTATGTTTAGGTATGGGCCTTGAATTCCTATTCTCTCCAAGACTTTAAGCATGAAGGGATGCTGAATTTTGTCAAATGCTTTTTCAGCATCCAATGAAATGACCATGTGGTTTTGTTCTTTGAGTTTGTTTATGTAGTGGATTGTATTGATGGATTTCCGTATATTGAACCAACCCTGCATTCCCGGGATAAAGCCTACTTGATCATGGTGGATGATCGTTTTGATGTGTTCTTGGATTCGGTTGGCAAGAATTTTATTGAGTATTTTTGCATCGATGTTCATAAGGGAAATTGGTCTGAAGTTCTCTTTCTTTGTTGGATCTTTGTGTGGCTTTGGTATCAGCGTAATTGTGGCTTCGTAGAAGGAATTGGGTAGTGTTCCTTCTGTTTCTATTTTGTGGAATAGTTTGAAGAGTATTGGTGTTAACTCTTGTTTGAAGGTCTGGTAGAATTCTGCACTGAAGCCATCTGGTCCTGTGCTTTTTTTGGTTGGAAGACTTTCTATGACTCCTTCTATTTCTTTAGGCATTATGGGACTGTTTAGATGGTCTAGTTGGTCCTGATTTAATTTTGGTATTTGGTATCTGTCAAGGAAATTGTCCATTTCCTCCAGATTCTCCAGTTGTGTTGAGTATAGGCTCTTGTAGTAGGATCTGATGATTTTTTGGATTTCCTCAGTTTCCGTTGTTATATCTCCCTTTTCATTTCTAAGTTTGTTAATTTGGATACTTTCTCTGTGCCCTTTGGTCATTCTGGCTAAGGGTTTATCTATCTTGTTGATTTTCTCAAAGAACCAGCTCCTGGTATTGTTGATTTTTTGTATGGTTCTCTTTGTTTCTACTTGATTGATTTCGGCCCTGAGTTTGATGATTTCCTGCCTTCTACTCCTCCTGGGCGAAATAGCTTCTTTTTGTTCCAGGGCTTTCAGGTGTGTCATTAAGCTGGTAATGTATGCTCTCTCCATTTTCTTTTTGGAGGCACTCAGGGCTATGAGTTTTCCTCTTAGCACTGCTTTCATTGTGTCCCATAGATTTGGGTATGTTGTGTTTTCATTTTCATTGTGTTCTAAAAAGTCTTTAATTTCTTTCTTTATTTCTTCCTTGACCAAGGTATCATTGAGTAGAGTATTGTTCAGTTTCCACGTGTATGTGGGCTTTCTGTTGTTTCTGTTGCTATTGAAGACCACTTTTACTCCATAGTGATCAGATAGGAGGCATGGGATTAGTTCGATCTTCTTATATTTGTTGAGGTCTGTCTTGTGACCAATTATATGGTCGATTTTGGAGAAGGTACCATGAGGTGCTGAGAAAAAGGTATATTCTTTTGTTTTAGGATAGAATGTTCTATATATATCTGTTAAATCTAATTGGTCCAAAGCTTCAATTAGTTTCATTGTGTCCCTGTTTAGTTTCTGTTTTCCTGATCGGTCCATTGAGGAAAGTGCAGTGTTGAAGTCACCCACAATTATTGTGTTAGGTGCAATGTGTGCTTTTAGTTTTAATAAAGTTTCTTTTACAAAAGAGGGTGCCCTTACATTTGGGGCATAGATGTTCAGGATTGTCAGTTCTTCTTTTTGCATTTTTCCTTTGACCAGCAAGAAGTGTCCCTCAGGGTCTCTTTTGATGACTTTGGGTTGAAAGTCAATTTTATCTGATATTAAAATGGCTACTCCAGCTTGTTTCCTGAGACCATTTGCTTGTAAAATTGTCTTCCAGCCTTTTACTCTAAGGTAGTGTTTGTCTTTGACCCTGAGGTGTGTTTCCTGTAAGCAGCAAAATGTAGGGTCCTGTTTACGTATCCATTCAGTTAGTCTGTGTCTTTTTATTGGGGCATTAAGTCCATTGATGTTAAGAGATATTAAGGAATAGTGATTGTTACTTCCTATCATTTTTGACGTTATTTTTTAAATTTGAATGCTTAACTTCTTTTGGGTTTGATGAAAGGTTACTATCTTGCTTTTTCCAGGGTGAAGTTTCCCTCCTTGTATTGGTGTTGTCCTCCTATTATCCTTTTTAGGGCCGCGTTTGTGGATAGATATTGGGTAAACTTGGTTTTGTCATGAAATATCTTAGTTTCTCCATCTATGGTGATTGAGAGTTTTGCTGGATATAGTAGTTTTGGTTGGCATTTGTGTTCTCTTAGAGTCTGCATGAGATCTGCCCAGGACCTTCTAGCCTTCATAGTCTCAGGTGAAAAGTCTGCTGTGATTCTGATAGGTCTTCCTTTATATGTTACTTGGCCTTTTTCTCTTACTGCCTTTAGTATTCTTTCTTTGTTTAGAACATTTGGTGTTTTGATTATTATGTGACGGGAAGTATTTCTGTTCTGGTCCAGTCTGTTTGGAGTTCTGTAGGCTTCTTGTATATTCATGGGCATCTCTCTCTTTAGGTTAGGGAAGTTTTCTTCCATAATTTTATTGAAGATATTTGCTGGCCCTTTAAGTTGTAAATCTTCACTCTCCTCTATGCCTATAATCCTTAGGTTTGGTCTTCTCATTGTGTCCTGGATTTCCTGGATATTTTGGGTTACAAGCTTTTTGCATTTTGCATTTTCTTTAACTGTTGAGTCCATGGTTTCTATGGAATCTTCAGCATCTGAGATTCTTTCTTCTATCTCTTGTATTCTGTTGTTTATATTTGTATCTCTGTCCCCTGATTTCTTCCCAAGGCTTTCTATCTCCAAAGTTGTCTCCCTTTGAGTTTTCTTAGTTGTTTCTACTTCTGATTTTAGATCCTGGATGGTTTTGCTTAGCTCCTTCACTTGCATGTTTGTGTTTTCCTGTAATTCTTTAAGAGATTTTTGTGTTTTCTCATTCATGAGCTCAGCCTGTTGACCAAAGTTCTCCTGTATTTCTTTAAGAGATTTTTGTGTTTCGTCTTTCATGACCTCAGCCTGTTGAGCAAAGTTCTCCTGTATTTCTTTAAGTGTTTTTTGCATTTCCTCCTTGTTGGCTTTTGTATTCTCCTGGATTTCTTTCAATGATTTTTGTGTTTCCCTTGCAAGGGCTTCTACCTTTTGATCCATTGTCTCCTGAATTTCTTTACGTATGACCTTCATGTGTTCCTGTACCAGCATCATGACCAGTGATTTTAAATCCAAATCTTGTTTTACTGGTGTGATGGGGTATCCAGGACATGTTGGTAGAGGAGAATTGGGTTCAGATGTTGCCATATTGCCTTGATTTCTGTTAGTGACGTTCCTGCGTTTGCCTTTTGCCATCTAGATCTCACTGGTGTTAGTTTATCTTGTCAGTGCTGGACTCACCAGTGCAAGCTGCCCCTTCCCAGTTGGCCTCTGGTGCACAGCTTACCTCCTGCACTGCTTGTAGACAGTGTGCTGCTGCCCAGGCTGTTCAGATCCCAAAGCAGGCACCCGAAGGCTCCCGCTGGGGCCCGCTGGATTCACTGGAGCACACTGACTTCTCCCAGCTGGCCGCCCGGAAGCCCAGCTAGCCACTTGCAGGACTTGGAGATGTAATGCTGCCGCCCAGACTGATCTGGATCCGGAAGCGGAGAGAGTAGAGCTAAGGCCTTCTGCCTGAGGCCTTGCCCCAGATTGTGTCTGCGGAGCAGATGGAGCCCGTGTGCACTCCCAGGGAGTGCTGACGGTGTATGCTACTGTGACCTCCCCTGAGTTCCGCTCACTCCGCTGGGCAGCCGATCTGCCAACCGGGCTATCGCACACAAGGTTAGCCTGGCCGCCCAGTCCCTGAGTCCAGGCAAAAGCCTGGGAGGCCAAGGTCCGAGCAAAGTTCCCCTACGGCTTTGACTGTTAATTGGGTTTGCCAGGTGACTAGGATGGCGGGCGTGTGCGCCCGCGCTCCCTGAAAGCGCCGGGAGAGTCTGCTTTGCTAACAATCACCTGGGCGGGTTGACTCACAGATGGCCCACCAAGCCGCCCAGTTCTTGGGGTCAGTCCTGTGCCTTTTGGGGCCTGGACCCCCGCTTTGTTAGCCTTAGGCTATGCCTGTTACAGGTCTGCCCGCCTGAGCTCTCTGTCGTCCTGCAGGCAAAATGGCGGCGGCGCGCTCGCAGGCCTGGGCAAAAAACCTCCTGGTTGGGTTGGCACCCCGATGGCCCCCCGACCCGCCCAGGGCCTGGGTGCAGGCCAACGCCCGTCGGGCTCAGACCACCGCGGTGTTGGCCTCGGATTATGTTTGTGTACCTCAGTCTGTCCGATTCCTGGAGTACGGAACCAAGATGGATCCTCCTCTCCTGACTGGTGGGAGGCCGAGTCTCTGGAGGCTTATTTTTAACACTACAATTCTTTCAGGTTGATTTTTTGGATGCAGGTGAGGTTAGGTGTCTAATTTTATTTTTCTCCATGTGGATAACCTTTCTCACAGCATTATTTTGGAAGAGACCATTCCTACCAAATCAAATGGTTTTAGTTACAGCAGTTTTATATCATGAGACCATATGATAGGACACTTTTGTAATTAAACCACATAGTACTTCAAAGAAAGAGCTCAGAAATAAATGTAGGCATTTAAAGTGAAGAGATTTCTAAAACTGTGCCAATATGCTTGCAATGAGGATGGTACCCAGAGCTTGGCACTTGTCAATCAAAACAAAACAAATCCTGTAAGTCTGTCCTGTCTGTGTGCAGAGGCTTCTCAACTTCAGAGAAGTGTAGTAAGGAAGAGCCCCACCCCTGAGGAGAACAGGCACTGCAGAAAAAGAGATGTGCAGGTCCAGTGACTTCATCTGACACGTCTACCTCTTAGATATATTTTCAGCTTATAGGTACGTAAGATGTCTTGCAGAATTTTAAAAATTATTTAGAAATTATTTAATTGTATGTGTATGCACGGCATGTACATGCGTAAGTCTTGGAGGTGAGAAGAGGCATCAGAGTTAGCCTATGGTTATGGTCTGCGATGTGGAGGGTGGGAACGTGTTTATTTTTATAAAGTGACATAATAATGGATTTGATCCAAAGAGTGTAAGATAGGAGATGGGTGTATTTAGTTTCAGCTCCACATGAGTAAAGTTGACAATTCCTTCAGCCTTCACTCACAGGTGCTTGTTGGTCACATGTTCATCAGCAACATATCCAGATCAGGAGTTTGGAGGGAGCCCACCTGCTGCTGAGCCCTGACCTTTTTGAAGACAGTTTTTCTAGTTGCAGTGGTCTGAACAGGAGTGCCCCCCCACCCCCCGTATGTGTGGATGCTTGACCTTAGGGAGTGGCACTAGTGGGGCCTTATTGGAGCAGGTGTGACCTTGTGGGAGGAAGTGTGTCACTGTGGAGGTGGGCTTTGAAGTCTCCTATGCTCAAGCTAGGCCTAGTGTGGCAGTCTCCTTTTCCTGTCTGAGGATGCAGCTGTAGAACGCTCAGCTCCGTCTCCAGCACCATGTCTACCTGAGTGCCACCATGCTTTCCGCCAGGATGATAATGGGCTAAACCTCTGAGAAGTTTAAGAGAGCCTCACTTAAGTGTTTTCCTATAAAAGAGTTGCCATGGTCACGGTGTCTCTTCTCAGTGATGGCAACCTTGCCTAAGACACTAGTGAGTGAAGATGTGGCTCAGCAGAACTTTCCCTCAGAGTGACAGATGTTTCCTCATGGAACAGGCTATTTCTAGTGTTTGAGCCTTGGCACAGGACCAGGCACAGTCCTTGTGGGCTTCTGTGATGCACTTTAGGTTCTGAGTGCCATCCTTAGATTATCAGGTCACCTCAGAGCCCTTGTGTGACAGGTTCAATGGGAATACAGGGAGCTGTATCCAAGCCTGCGAAGGGCAGGACAGGAGGGACAGAAAGAATGCTCAAGATACATCTTTGTTTCAGGGCCATGTCATAATGGGTTTATGAAATAAATAACCTGCATAAAACCCAACCATTTTATCCCACCGTCAAATTGTGATACAAAATGCATCCTTCAAAGATGGGGGCCACTTTTCCAAGGGGGAGGACAGTGAGGAGGGTAGTTAGAACAAAGTTTCTTGTCACTTGTTTGAGGTGGAAAGCTTGTAGGCCTACTTGTGATACAGTTCTTGATGTGTTGAATGTCAAAGTTTAAAGTCAGAAGGTGTTTGCTTCTGGGACAGAGATTTGATAAACATTGAGTCTAAATTAACATGCTCCTCTAGGCCACACAATTTAAGAAAAATGAGTACAATAAATTAGATCAGAAATGGGCACAGGGGCATCTGTATCCTATGTTTTTTTCTGGAAAAATGAGTCTGACAATATCTCAGTGTGTCTCTGTTTTGTCTTTCTGTTTCATATGTATGTGTGTGTGGTGTGCACATATGAATGCATGCATGTTTTCATCTGTGAGTGAGTGTATCTGTGGATGGAGACCTTCCCCTCTGAGCCATCTTGCTAGCCCTCACAATCCTCAATTTCTTAACTTTTGGTTCGTGTGTATCTTTATATTTATTTAAATGGATAGATAGAATGTAGTTGCATCTTTGAAAATCTAATCTATTGAATTTTTCAGGCAGGGTCTTATATTGTAGATCAGCATGGCCTAGAATTTACGATGTAGACCAGGCTATATTCAAATTTATCGACGTCTTCTTGCCCTTGCCTCTAATATGCCAGGACTTAGGGGATGAGAAATTATGCATGGTTACTCTATCTTTTAAAAGTATATTTTGATAATTTTTACTTAAAATTATTTGTGACAGAATTAGATTTGACGATCAAATTTATAAATCTTTTAGGCTTATTTTCTAGTTTTTCTCCCTTTCTGTCTTCCATTTTTTTTGCATATGAGTTATAATTATTTTAAAAGCTCCAATATATGTTCTAGAGTTTTCAAAATGCTTCTTTTTTTGAATCAAAAAATCTTAGGTCCATTTTCAAATGACACTATAGCACCACTTTTTGTGTATATCAGACACATAAGGGAATCCCCATGCCCCTTCCTCCTGCATTAGAGAAAACATACCCTCCCAGGAAGGACTGATGATAAATTGTCATTCTCCCCCAGCTCCACCCCCCAGAAGACCTTTGTTTGATCTGAAGCACTTACATGGCACCTCACAACCATCTGCAACTTCAGCTCCAGGAACTGATACTCTCTACTGATATTCACAGAGCTAAGGCACAAAATGGTGCATGGACAGACAAGGAGGCAAAATACCCATACACATAAAATAAAAATAAACTAAAGAAAAGAGAACCAAACAGAGAACAACAGCAAAAGGGCAATCCTGACCATGTATGGGATGAGGCCACATTCCCATGAACTGATCTGAGTGAATTTGTAATTGGAAAGGAACTTAAGAATTTCACTGTAAATAGGACAGACTCCAACATTACATATGCACATTGGTAAAGCCTTCAGCCAAGAGACAAAGTTCTGTGGGAAAAGAAGATCCCATTGTGGTGTGTGTTGGGAGACAGTGACATTGCAGTGGAAATGGCTGTTCCCAAAGTGTGCAAAACCCAAAAAGCACATCTGAGAATTATGGTGATGAGGCTTAGCACTGACATAGGACACTCCCTCTTCTACCTGGTTGAAGATATCCAGTGGAAATCTAACAGAAGTATGGTATTCACAGCAAAAGAGAGGCAGAGAAACAGGAGTTGGTTAAGGGGAGCAAGTATTTTCCATAAAGGTACTTCCAAGTCACTCAGTAAACCCAGTGTTCCTAAGAGTTCTTCTGTAGCTCCAGAGCCTGGGAAGCAGGAGTCAAGCAGCCCCAGCTGGCTGGCCATATCCTTGTGTCTAAACTCAGGTTCTGCAGACAGAGACGAGGAGGAGAGTGAATGACTGTCTAAGCCACCCTGTAGTATAAGCCTGGGTAGTTGGAAAGCAGGTCAGTGGAATACCAACCAGCAACAGCTTTGTCACTGAATACAGAGGAGAGGTCTCTTGACATTTTTTTTTTCTTCTTGTATTTCTATCTTAAGAATCTATCTAGGAACACATTTTTCACTTGATTCAATTCATTCAGTTTTACTATTTTTAGAACATGCTAAGACACATTTTTTACTCTATCACTGTTACTGTTTACATGGGTATCTTACATGTCAGGGAGTCCTCATGGGTCTGGGAGCCAATGCAGGCAAGAAGAGGATGCAGAATTCTCTGGAGCTAAAAGATCAATTCAGGGACTGTGGTGACTTCCAGCATGATCTGGAACTGCTTTCTTCAGAGATGTCAAGTATCACAGGAATGGAAAAGTGTGTGTGGATGAAACACTTGGCTCTGACAACCATCAGAGTCAGACACTGTGGTCTTCAAGGACTCAGTTCTTCCTCCCACAATAAAGTTTTTGCAGAGCTAACTTCATATCTTTGTTCCTCAGACAGTAGACAACTGGATTCAAGGAAGGTGTGACTAGAGAGTAGAAAATAGATGCCAGGCGACCCAGAGTCGGGGAGTACTGAGAGGCCGGCCTCAGGTACACAAAGCTTCCTGTTCCATAAAACAGGATGACTGTGGTGAGGTGAGAGGAGCAGGTAGAAAAGGCTTTCCCCCTGCCATCCACTGAGGGGATGCGGAGAACTGTGGCCACAATGCCAATATAGGAGACCACTGTGAGGGCCAAGGACCCCATGGCAATACAGCTGCTGACAGCAAATCCCACCTCCTCACTGAGATGGTAGTCAGCACAGGAGAGTCTCATGACAAGAGGCATGTCACAGAAGAAGTGTTCAACCACATTGGGTCCACAGTAGGGAAGCGAGAAGGTGTTCAATGTATGGAAGGCTGAGTAGCAGGCCCCACCTACCCAGGCAGTGACCACCAATGCAGAACAATATTTCTGGCTCATGATGGTTCCATAGAGCAGTGGTCTGAGGATGGCCAGGCACCGGTCATAAGCCATGGCTGTGAGCAGAAAGCATTCAGTACACGCAAATGTAAAAATCATGTAAAGCTGTGCTACACATTCGAGATAGGAGACGACCCCTGAGCCTGTGAAGGATATAACCACTGCCTTGGGGATGGTGGTTGAGGTGTAGCACATGTCCAGGAAAGACAAGTTCTTCAGGAAGAAGTACATGGGAGAGTGGAGTCGACTGTCTCTCATCACAGCCGTGATGATGGAGAGATTCCCCAGGAGGCCAAATGTATAAACGAGCAAGAAAAATGGGATGACCACCAATCTCAGCTGTGGGACATCTGAGAAGCCCCTGAGGATGAAGTGAGTCACTGTTGTGTGATTGGACATGTCTGCTGAAATTGTGTTCAGATGCAGTGCCACACACAGCTGAGGGAGGGAAGAGAAACAACGGGCAGGTTCCAGTCATGTGTGCAGGTCCATGTTGACTACAGAGACATAGCTTTTATCAGAAAACTAAGATGATGAATCAGCCTAACAAAATGGCATTTTGATGAATTAAGGGTGGAATTGGATTAGGGAGGAGGAGGAGGAGGAGGGGTAAAAGTGAATACAGGGAGGGAGAGGAGAGAAGAACAAGCGAAAGAAAGGAGAGGAGGACAGAGTTGAATCGGGAACAGGAAGTGGGAGAGGAGACTCAAAGTTTTCTTGCTCTTAAGTTTTGCATGGCCTTGAGGGTGAGAAGCAGTCTCATGTATTCACTAAAATTTGTTTACAATTATGTGTATATATATATATGTGTGTATGTAGTTAATTCTCTCTGTATATCAATATTTATATTCATATATATTTATATATCTATTTCTGCATATCTATATATTCTCTCTCTCCCTCTCTCTGTCTCTGTCTCTCTCTGTTTCTGTCTCTGTCTCTGATTTGTATATTTATCTAGATCTTAGGTTTCAAAATATAACAGAGTTAAGTCTGAAGAGAAGAGCTCAAATTCTCTCACAAAGTATCATTGTGCCTTTTATTTAGGGTAATTCTATGTGCTAGAGAGGGTCAAGAGAGCTACTTGAGCTCAAGGGGAATAGCGGTGTGTTCCTCTCAGGGTGGGCCCTACTTGGAGTTGTCTTAGATTGCCTTGTCTGAGTTCTTCCTTGTCGTCTTGTCTCCTGTGATGCCCTGACCCCTGCTCTTCAGACACCTAGGCTATGTTCTCATTCTGTTGCCCCTCAGTTTTCCAAGTGAAGATGCACTGCTTTCTCCTTCATGTCTCCAAACATCTCCAAAAAGACTGAATGTAGATACAGTCTAGTGAGGCGCTCTCTGTACAGCCCACCACCACCTACCCAGTGACCCCAGCCCTTAGGAATCCATGTCTAACAAGGATGTGAAACTTCCTTCCTCAGCAGAACCCTCTTACAACTGGAGGATTTCCAAAAGCAGTGTGTTTTACCAGCTTAGCAAATTTGTTTGATCTTCTGTGTCAATTTGTTTCAATTTTTGGAGACAAGTTTCACCTATGGCAGCAGAGTCAGTCCCAGCCCTACTTGGTCTGTGAAATACAGAAAAGGCCGTGTCTTTCCTCTGCTGTCTTGAACCAGAGAAAGCAACTCACGATCCTGAAAACTCAGATGGCTAACCACTGACATCTGTGAGTACAGTTGAGAAGATGGCTTAAGATAAAGTCTTACAGAGTTAGTCATCAGTTAACTGGCCTTGAGTTCACTCTCTGGTCAAGAAAGCCTTAAACTTGCAATGCCCCTGCCTCTGCCTCAGAAGTAGCTGGGCTGACAATCTTATACCATCAAGCCACTGCCAATATTCTGAGCTAGACAGAAGACACTTGGACAACTTTAGAAACAGAACTTTAGAGAAGCTGGTATTCCAATCCATAACCAAGTTTGCTCAGCAAGCATGAGTCTTGTCTTGTGCCCAGTTGATGGTTATATACTATGACACAGTGATGAAATTATACCCAGAGTGGTTATGATAGAAAGAATGCTCAGCTGTGTAATAATTTTACACTCTAATTTTTAGACCTTCAAGTTTCCTAAAAGAAACACAAGTTGATTGATCCACAATGCACACATCTCACAATGAGGCACAGAGGAGATTTTGTTTTATCTCCCTCAGCTCTTACCTGGTGTACTGATGCTTACTGTCTGTGTCCCGAGGTCATCAAGTGGTGAGATGGACAGTAGGACAGTCTGTTGGGCAATAAGGCAGCTGTCCTGGCAAGGACTTGTTGGAGGTGTGGACGGATGAATCTGTCTGATTCTCTTTGCATGTCTTAAATAATGTGAAATGGTTCATCTGGGAAAGGAGAAACTATGGTTTGATTTTCAAAAACCTCAGGCTTGAGTCTGTGAGACAGATATTTATTTTGAGACACAAATATCTGTATGCTATGGAGACCACAAACATGAAATCAAATGCTCTGAACTCATCATTTTCCTTGTCCTTGTTCTTAGGATTCTTAAAAGCATCAACCAGTCCATCTGGGAAAGGCAAGAGCATGCTTTGACCTGTCTGGGGAGCTGGCTCTGGGAATTGGTTTGGTTCCTGCCAGGTCCTGTGGACTAAGACTTCTCAGGGTCCCTGTGGGTTATCTTGGAGAACTTAAAACAGAATGTTTCCTGAGGTCACATAAAAATAATAGTTGGTACAATAAAACTGTGGTTTGATTTTCAAAAATCTCAGTCTTGAGTCTATGAGACAGACATTTATTTTAAGATACAGATGTCTGTATACTATGGAGACCACAAAGATGAAATTAAATGCCCTGAGCTCATCATTTTCCTTGTCCATGTACTTGGGGTTTTTAGAAGCATCAACCAAGCCCTGTGAACCCTTGTATCTGGTACTGTCTCCAAACATTTGGTCACCCACAGTCTCGTCTTGCCATACAGATGCAAGGATGGCATTGTTTGAATGATGGGTTTTTGAGTATGTGCCATAGATGGTCAGCTGGAGCCTCCAGCTCAGTCTCTTTCACTTACAACCAAATCTGTCACATGTCCCAATGCATCTAGACTGGGGAACAGAAAGCAGAGTCCAGCACTGATGGTGCTGGGGAGGGGGAGGGGGAAATGAGTGTGCGACCGGCCTGGGCTATGCAGCAGGGTACTGTCTAATGACAGAGAAAGGAAAATAAATAAGTTGTGTGTGTGTGTGTGTGTGTGTGTGTGTGTGTGTGTGTATGTGTGTGTGTTTGTACATGTGCACACGCACACACTTTAATGCTCCTCCATTATTGATGCTTTCTCTATAGCATCTACTCTGATCCAGTTTGTTCTTGAGTTTTGCCAAGGCCATTGTGGAAACAGGAAAGGGAACACATGGAAATCTGAAGTGTATGTTTTGCTCTGTGAAGAAGTTCCTGTAAACAAAACTCTGATCAAGCAAAACATGAGCTTCAGCTCAGTTCTCTTTTTTACCCCCTCCCAATCCACGCCCTCAGTGGGGGTCTGGTGGGAATCTTCGCAGCAGGCAGCATAGCTACCCATCTGACAGACTGACTTTTGCATCTAGCTTCTTTTGGGAGACTGTTTTTGTTTTTTGGATATTTTCTTTATTTACATTTCACACGTTTTCCTTTTTCCCAGTTTCCTCTCCTCCTGGAAACCCCTGCATTGTCTGGTTTTGTGTGTCAACTTGACACAAGCTGGAGTTGTCACAGAGAAAGGAGCTTCAGTTGAGGAAATGCCTCCATGAGATCCAGCTGTAAGGCATTTTTCTCAATTAGTAATCAAGTGAGGGAGATCCTATTGTGGGTGGTGCCACCTCAGGACTGGTAGTCTTGGGTTCTATAAGAAAGCATGCTGAGCAAACCAGGGGAAGCAAGCCTGTAAGAAACATCCCTTCACAGACTCTGCATCAGCTCCTGCTTCCTGACCTGCTTGAGTTCCATTCCTGACTTTCTTTGGTGATGAACAGCTCTGTGGAAGTGTAAGCTGAATAAACCCTTTCTTCCCCATCTTGCTTCTCAGTCATGATGTTCCTGCAGGCATAGAAACCCAGACTAAGACAACCCCTATCCCATCCCCATCCTCCTGCTTCTATGAGGACGTTCCAACACCCACCCACCCACTCCTGCCTCCCCACCCTCGATTCCCCTACACTGGGGCATCTATTGAGCCTTCATAGGACCAAGGACCTCTCTTCCCATTGATGCCTGACCAGGCCATCCTCTTCTACAAATGCAGCTGGAGCCATGTGGACTCCTTTGTTGGTGGCTTAGTTCCTGGGAGCTCTGGCGTGTCTGGTTGGTTGATATTGATGTTCGTCCTATGGGGTTGGAGACCCCTTCAGCTCCTTCAGTTCTTTTTCTAACATGTCCATTGGAGATCTCACGTTCAGTCCAATGGTTGGCTGTGAGCATTCACCTCTGTATTTGTAAGGCTCTGGCAGGGCCTCTCAGAAGACAGTTATACCAGGCTCCTTTCAGCAAGCCCTTCTTAGCATCCAGAATAGTGTTGGAGTCTGGTGACTGTATGGGATGAATCCCCAGATGGGACAGTCTCTGGATGGCCTTTCCTTCAGTCTCTGCTCTACATTTTGTCTCCAATTTGCTCCCATGAGTACTTTGTTCCCCTTTCTAAGAAGGCCCGAAGCAACCACACTTTGGTCTTCCTTCTTGAGCTTCATGTGTTCTGTGAATTGTATCTTGGGTATTCCGAGCTTCTGGGCTAATATCCACTTATCAATGAGTGCATACCATGTGTGTTCTTTTGTGCTTCGGTTACCTCACTCAGAATGATATTTTCTAGTTCCATCCATTTGCCTTAGAATTTAATGAATTCATGATTTTTAATAGCTGAGTAGTATTCCACTGGGTAAATGTACCACCTTTTCTATATCCATTCCTCTGTTGGAGAACATCTGGGTTCTGTCCAGTTTCTGGCTATTGTAATTAAGGCTGTTATGAACTATGAACCAGGAGTATGTGTCCTTGTTATATGTTGGAGAATCATTTGGGTATAAGCCCAGGAGTAGTATAGCTGGGTCGTCAGGTAACACTATGTCCAATTTTCTGAGGAACTGCTAGACTGAATTCCAGAGTGCTTGTACCAGCGTGCAATCCCACCAACAATGGAGGAGAGCTCCTCTTTCTCCACATCCTCCCTAGCATCTGCTGTTACCTGAGTTTTTGATCTTAGCCATTCTGACTGGTGTGAAGTGGAATCTTCTTTGACAGTATGAAGTGTTCTTCTTTATCCTTTTTGATAACTTTTCATTGAAAGTTGATTTTATTTGCTATTAGAATGGCTACTCCAGCTTGTTTTCTGGTACCACTTGCTTTAAAAATTGTTTTCCAACCTTTCACTCCGAGATAGTGTCTGTCTTTTTCACTGAGGTGCATTTCCCGTATCCAACAAAATTCTGAGCCCTTTTTATGTATCCAATTTGTTAGTCTATGTCTTTTTATTGGGGAATTGAGTCTCCTGATGTTAAGAGATATTAAGGAAAAGTGATTGTTACTTCTTGTTATTTTCATTTTTGGAGGTGGAATTATGTTTTTGTGGTTATCTTCCTTTGGGTTTGTTGAAGGATTACTTTCTTGTTTTTTTTTTAGGGTGTAGTTTCCCTCCCTGTATTGGTGTTTTCCATCTATTATCCTTTATAGGGCTGGATTTGTGGAAAGATATTGTGTAAATTTGGTTTTACTATGGAATATCTCTTCTCGGTCTATGGTAATTGAGAGTTTTGCTGGGTATAGCAGCCTTGGCTAGCATCTGTGTTCTCTTAGGGTCTGTATGGCATCTGCACAGGATCTTCTAGCTTTCATAGTTTCTGGTAAGAAGTCTGGTGTAATTCTGATAGGTCTGCCTTTATATGTTACTTCATAATTTTCCCTTACTGATTTTAATATTCTTTCTTTGTTTATTACATTTGGTGTTTTGATTATTATGTGACAGTAGGAATTTCTTTTCTGGTCTAGTCTATTTGGAGTTCTGTAGGCTTGTATGTTCAAGGGCAAGTTATCCTACCCACGTGCATACCTTATCTTTTCTATTTGAAAGTGAATAACAAAAAAATCAAATAAACCTTTAAAATGCAGGATTATTTTAAATTCAAGTTGTATGTTTCTCTCTTTGTAAAGGAGTGTGTACATGTTTCACATTTACTGTAACAATCTGAAGACAACATTAAAAGGTGTCCATGTAACAGCACTAAGCACTGTACTAATATATCTATAAACTATACATAATCTCATCAACACGAGGCAAAAAGCTGTGCAGGAAGAGTCTTGATTTTCCACATTACCTTGTCCATTCAAGTAAGCTTACAAACATATTTTATATTTCCGACTTTCTGTCCCTTTCTTTAATAAACAATAGATCATAAATGATAATCTTCCACCAAAATGTATAATATATTTCTTTGGTGTGCTTTGAACTCTTCCAGAGAAAGATAAAGATCTCTAGAAATAAATTCATTAAAAACTGTACAAATAAAGGTATTCACAGACAAGTTATTAACAAGGAGAAGACTTCATTAACCACTGCCAGCACACAAAACAAAATTGCTACAAATCATGGAGTAGGAGATGTCTTCAGGGTCTCTGAGGATAAATTAGTACCTTTAGCATATGTATATGGTGTTTCTGATGGGCTACAGTTTGCACAGGAGATGTATTGTACCAACTGGACATAAACTAACAGTTATTGTCCTAGGTCCTTAACCCTTTGTATCCTGGCTTGAGAGTTCTGGCAAAGGTCACACAATCATCAGCGTTTGGCAGTTAATTAGAAATGTTTTAAAAATTGTAACATGTATAGCAATAACTTCTCTTGTAAAATAAACCATGCACTTCACACTGTCATTACAAACAGAAGAAGATTTGGTCCTTGTGGCATGCATGAAAGAAAATGCATTAAAAATAAAGACCTTTTTTTTTTTAAATTAAAAAGTCAATACAGTAAGTATAAAAGAGGAATTGACCTGTTTTTTTTTAATTCTTTTAAAAATGGATAGGATGCAATACTAACTCTTCCTTAGATATCACTGTGCATGTTGGCATCCCAAAGAGCTTATGGTCAAAACAATAACTCTTTATTAGCCAAAACATTTGGATACCGCCAGGAGGAAGCATCTGAAATTCCCGATTTAAAATCAAAACAACACAACCCAGCAGAGAAAAGAGAAAGCAGTTGAATTACTTGTGGTTTATAAAAGATCAGAGCTTCCCAGTTGTCTGTCTCAGCAGCTCCTCTCTGTCTCTGCTTGAACAGTCACAGAAGCATGGCATACAGAGCTATATTAAGGGGGCTGCACCTGGCCTGACCCTTTTCTTTTCTTTAATCACGCAAGATACTGAAGGAACCATCCTGTATAAAAGTATCATATTACATTGAGGTTGATAATAAAAGCAGAGGAATTAAAAGGATAAATATTAGAAATCAAAATTTTGTTTGTTTGTTATACAAAGACTTTTGGATACAGGCACAGTCCAGGATGTGTTGTCAATGCAGCAAGTGTGTGTTTTATAATCAAGAGGCCTTTGCAGAATTAAATCTCTATCAGAATGCTTAAAAGCAACCCTCATTATGGTGTCAAAGGCATCTGAAAGGCACTCTGGGACATGGGGAGGACCTGGTTGATGTGTTAAGTTCTGACTTAATATTTTTCCATGTTTAATACACACACACATGCACACACATGTACACACATGTACATGTAAGCACATTCAAGCTCACTCAAGCTCTGTCTCTCTGTCTCTGTTTCTGCTTCTCTCTGTCTGTCTCTCTCTCTCACACACATTGTATTGGCAGTGTATATCTCAATTTCTGTACTCATTTCTCTTGATAGAATCTAACACCAGGCCTGTCTCCCCAGCAATGTATAGGCCAACATGGTTGCTTTTTTTTGCTATTATTTTTCCCCTCCAGTGCTAGAAAATGAACTTAACCTAGCCCCTCGTGCATGTTAAGCAAGTGCTCTACTACTGAGCTACATTCCTGGTCCTGTTTTATTTTGTAATTATGTTTATTTTTTTTAGGAGAAAGATGAAAAAAAAAACCCAAGTAACAACAGAAACCCCTCACAACCAAATATCTTAAATTAATTAAATGGACAAAAACCATAGGGTTTCATACTGAATAAGTAGGGCTAATTAGACCCAGTGGCAAGTCTGAGTCACCAATTTGTCTCAGGCTCAGCATTGTTTCAGCTTAGGACATGGTCCAAGGACCCCCACTCAATGCCTCACTTATTAATAATAATTCTAATGTATCATCCACATGACTTCAGGGTTCCCATACATTTCTTCATCTTCAGACTCAGAGGTGGTTCCATTGCTGGAAGGTTTGTGGAGATGACTTGGGGTCCCGTTGGCCTGGCAAACAAACCACTCATTGAAGTTGGTCAGCTGAGGGGACAGAGTGCTGGATCAACTCCTGGTTGGGTCCAGCACAGGGGACAAAGGGTCACCCAGGGGGTCCCTACAGATGAGTAATCAAGATCTCCAAGAGAAGGGGGTAGGACTTGCATTGAATCTTCATGTGCTTCCTCAGTGAGCTTGGGTGGGTATAATATTTGTCACAGCCTTGAACCTTAGAGTATTAGGGCTTGTCGCTGGTGTGGACATTGGGAGTGTTTCTTTTGATTGCTGCTATTGGCAAACTTCATATCACAACCATTGAATTCCCATTTGAAAGGCTTTCCCCCTGTATGAGTGTGCTTGTGGATCTTGCGGTTCTTGGAGCGAGCAAAGACCTTGCCACAGCCCAGGATTGGGAAGGGGAAGGGTTTCTCATCGGTGTACACATGATTGTAGTTGAGGGCAGCCCACATGCTCTACTGTGACATAGTTTACCAGCTCATGCATGGTGCTGAAGCTTTGGAGCAGGGCTTGACACAGCTGTCTGGCCAGCTCCTTGGGGTCCAGCCACTTGCAGATGTTGCTTATGTTCTTATGTTTGCCTCCTGCCATCTGATTATCTCTAGTGCTATCTGCCCTCGCTATATCTGACTGGAGCCTGTCCTTCCTGTGATCTTGTTTGTGTCAGAACTCCTCAGAGTTCTGATGTCTCTGTGATCCTGTGATTCTGTGATCCTGTGATCCTGAGATCCTGGGTGTGTCAGAGCTAATGGGTTTCAAGCTGCCTCTGGAACCTTGAGGTCCTAGTGTGAGAAAGCTCCTGTGATCCTGTGATCCTATGATCCTGGGCCAGTTAAATGCCAGCGAGTAGAATTTCCTCTGGTGTTGTGGAACTGGCTGCAGAGTTTGTGCCCAAGGTCTGCTCAGGGCACCAGCCCAGTCTGGAAGGAACACAAGCCACTATTCAAGCAGAGTTCCTGGGTGCATTCCTTGCTTATCCAAGCTCCTCCTGGTGTTGGTGTTGGGGTAGATGTTGTGTCCTCCTCACCTCTGATCCTATGATCCTAGGAGTGTTAGACTGACCAGGAGTGGAACTTCCTCTGAGTGTTCTGGGACTGGCTGTGAAGTTTGTGCCCAAGGCGTGCCTGTACCTTACTTCTTTCACTGATTTTGCATGTGAGACTCTTGTTCATTGTTGTCTATATTTCTAATATATATCTTTATATACTTCCAAGTTGTTTTTATTTTTGAGAAGAGCATATTCATAAATATTCAAATATATAAGGAATTCCATCCATTGCAAGAAAATAAAAAATATTAAGTATGGGTAGAGTACATGAACAGATATGTATCAAAAGACATACACATGCCAATTAGATAATGGACACACCCTCAATTAGCACTAGGGATAAATTTTTTAAGACAGCATTTCTCTGTTTAGCCCTGGATGTCCTGGAACTCACTCCATAGATCAACTGGTCTCTAACTCAGAAATCTGCCTGCCTCTGCCTTCCAAGTGCTAGATTTAAGGCGTGCACTACCACTGCCTGGAAGTAAGGGATAGATTTTAACAGTGTTTCTCTTAACATTAATATTTGCAAATATTTTCTCCTTCTTGTTCATTGCATTAATTCCCCCTTTTCACTGTGTGGTATTTTTGCTTTGTTATAATCTTATTTGACCATGTTTGCTTAGCTGCCTGTGATTTGACCTGTGATTGATCACCCCTAGCCACAAAACATGGAGTATTTCTGTATATTTTTCTTTCAATATGTTTACTGTTTGGAGGCTTATTTTTAACACTACAATTCTTTCAGGTTGATTTTTTGGATGCAGGTGAGGTTAGGTGTCTAATTTTATTTTTCTCCATGTGGATAACCTTTCTCACAGCATTATTTTGGAAGAGACCATTCCTACCAAATCAAATGGTTTTAGTTACAGCAGTTTTATATCATGAGACCATATGATAGGACACTTTTGTAATTAAACCACATAGTACTTCAAAGAAAGAGGTCAGAAATGAATGTAGGCATTTAAAGTGAAGAGATTTCTAAAACTGTGCCAATATGCTTGCAATGAGGATGGTACAAGGGCTTGGCACTTGTCAATCAAAACAAAACAAATCCTGTAATTCTGTCCTGTCTGTGTGCAGAGGCTTCTCAACTTCAGAGAAGTGTAGTAAGGAAAGAGCCCCACCCCTGAGGAGAACAGGCACTGTAGGAAAACAGATGTCCAGGTCTAGTGACTTCATCTGACACGTCTACTCTTAGATATATTTTCAGCTTATAGGTACATAAGATGTCTTGCAGAATTTTAAAAATTATTTAAAAATTATTTAATTGTATGTGTACACACGGCATGTACATGCGTAAGTCTTGGAGGTGAGAAGAGGCATCAGAGTTAGCCTATGGTTATGGTCTGCGATGTGGAGGGTGGGAACATGTTTATTTTTATAAAGTGACATAATTATGGATTTGATCCAAAGAGTGTAAGATAGGAGAATGGGTATATTTAGTTTCAGCTCCACATGAGTAAAGTTGACAATTCCTTCAGCCTTCACTCACAGGTGCTTGTTGGTCACACCTTCATCAGCAACATCTCCAGATCACGATTTTGGAGGGAGTCCACCTGCTGCTGAGCCCTGACCTGTTTGAAGACAGCGTTTCTAGTTGCAGTGGTCTGAACAGGAATGGCCCCCGTATGTGTGGATGCTTGTCCATAGGGGGTGGCACTATTGGGGCCTTATTGGAGCAGGTGTGACCTTGTGGGAGGAAGTGTGTCACTGTGGAGGTGGGCTTTGATGTCTCCTATGCTCAAGCTAGGCCTAGTGTGGCAGTCTCCTTTTCCTGTCTGAGGATGCAGCTGTAGAACGCTCAGCTCCGTCTCCAGCACCATGTCTATCTGAGTGCCACCATGCTTTCCACCAGGGTGATAATGGGCTAAACCTCTGAGAAGTGTAAGAGAGCCTCACTTAAGTGTTTTCCTATAAAAGAGTTGCCATGGTCACGGTGTCTCTTCTCAGTGATGGCAACCTTGACTAAGACACTCATGAGTGAAGATGTGGCTCAGCAGAACTTTCCCTCAGAGTGACAGATGCTTCCTCATGGAACAGGCTATTTCTAGTGTTTGAGCCTTGGTGCAAGACCAGGCACAGTCCTTGTGGGCTTCTGTGATACACTTCAGGTTCTGAGTGCCATCCTTAGATTAACAGGTCACCTCAGAGCCCTTCTGTGACAGGTTCAATGGGAATGCAAGGAGCTGTACCCAAGCCTGGGAAGAGCAGGACAGGAGGGAAAGAAAGAATGCTCAAGATACATCTTTGTTTCAGGGCCATGTCATATGGGTCTATGAAATAAATAACCTGCATGAATCCCAACCATTTTATCCCACCGTGAAATTGTGATATAAAATGTATCCTTGAAAGATGGAGGCCACTTTTACAAGGGGGAGGACAGTGAGGAGGGTAGTTAGAACAAAGTTTCTTGTCACTTGTTTGAGGTGGAAAGCTTGTAGGCCTACTTGAGATACAGTTCTTTAAGTGTTGCGTGTCAAAGTTTAAAGTCAGAAGGTGTTTGCTTCTGGGACAGAGATTTGATAAACATTGAGTCTAAATTAACATGCTCCTCCAGGCCACACAATTTAAGAAAAATGAGTACAATAAATTAGATCAGAAATGGGCACAGGGGCATCTGTATCCTATGTTTTTTTCTGGAAAAATGAGTCTGACAGTATCTCAGTGTGTCTCTGTTCTGTTTTTGTTTCATATGTATGTGTGTGTGGTGTGCACATATGAATGCATGCATGTTTGCATCTGTGAGTGAGTGTATCTGTGGATGGAGGCCTTCCCCTCTGAGCCATCTTGCTAGCCCTCACAATCCTCAATTTCTTAACTTTTGGTTTGTGTGTATCTTTATATTTATTTAAATGGATAGATATAATATAGTTACATCTTTGGAAATCTAATCTATTGAATTTTTCAGGCAGGGTCTTATATTGCAGACCAGCATGGCCTAGAATTTACTATGTAGATCAGGCTATACTCAAATTTATAGACATTTTTTTGCTCTTTCCTCTAAAATGCTAGGACTTAGGGGATGAGAAATTATGCATGGTTACTCTTTTAAAAGTATATTTTGATAATCTATACTTAAAATTATTAGTGACAGAATTAGATTTAACGATCAAATTTATAAATCTTTTAGACGTATTTTCTAGTTTTTCTCCCGTTCTGTCTTCCATTTTTTTTGCATATCAGTTACACTTATTTTAAAAGCTCCAATATATGTTTTAGAGTTTTCAAAATGCTTCTTTTTTTGAATCAAAAAATCTTAGGCCCATTTTCAAATGACGCCATAGCACCACTTTTTGTGTAGAACAGACACATAAGGGAATCCCCATGTTCCTTCCTCCTGCATAGAGAAAACATACCCTCCCAGGAAGCACTGATGATAAATTGTGTGCTTCACATTCTCCATGTCGATTGGATTCTGTCAGACTGACTAAATAGGAAAACATACTGATTTCTGTATAACTTGATGATAATCTAAGAGAGGGAAAGGTTTAATCACAAATTATGGTCACATGTCTTTTGAGAAGTAAGTCAGTTTTCATTTATTTTAAATGTTAAATTTTAGATGTTAGAGTTGAGATTCACAGTGACCAACACTAATGTCAGTTTTGAGAATCAAAGTTTAATAAATACCCCAAGATAGTGAGCTGGGACTCTGTGATTCTTACAAATGAATAAAATAGGACACAGCCATCTTTCTGATCAGGATTGTGAGTCCTCACAATAACCCCTCCTCTTGGGAATCTGAGGCAGAAAATTGAGCTGATGTTCATTCTTGACTACTTACTGAGTCTTATAATGAGAAACAAGAGCCTGGAGAGATGGGTCAGAGCATCAGCTGCTCCCCCAGAAGACCTTTGTTTGATCTGAAGCACTTACATGGCACCTCGCAACCATCTGCAACTTCAGCTCCAGGAACTGATACTCTCTACTGATATTCACAGAGCTAAGGCACAAAATGGTGCATGGACAGACAAGGAGGCAAAATACCCATACACATAAAATAAAAATAAACTAAAGAAAAGAGAACCAAACAGAGAACAACAGCAAAAGAGCAATCCTGACCATGTATGGGATGAGGCCACATTCCCATGGACTGATCTGAGTGAATTTGTAATTGGAAAGAAACTTAAGAATTTCACTGTAAACAGAAGGACAGACTCCAACATTACATATGCACATTGGTAAAGCCTTCAGCCAAGAGACAAAGTTCTGTGGGAAAAGAAGATCTCATTGTGGAGTGTGTTGGGAGACAGTGACATTGGCAGTGGGAATGGCTGTTCCCAAAATGTGTGAAACCCAAAAAGCACATCTGAGAATTATGGTGATGAGGCTTAGCACTGACATAGGACACTCCCTCTTCTGCCTGGTTGAAGATATCCAGTGGAAATCTAACAGAAGTATGGTATGCACAGCAAAAGATAGGCAGAGAAACAGGAGTTAATTAAGGGGAACAAGTATTTTCCATAAAGGTACTTCCAAGTCACTCAGTAAACCCAGTGTTCCTAAGAGTTCTTCTGTAGCTCCAGAGCCTGGGAAGCAGGAGTCAAGCAGCCCCTGCTGGCTGGCCATATCCTTGTGTCTAAACTCAGGTTCTGCAGACAGAGACGAGGAGGAGAGTGAATGACTGTCTAAGCCACCCTGTAGTATAAGCCTGGGTAGTTGGAAAGCAGGTCAGTGCAATACCAACCAGCAACAGCTTCGTCACTGAATACAGACCAGAGGTCCCTGGTGACATTTTTTTTCTTTTTTTCTTGTCTTTCTATCTCAAGAATCTATCTAGGAACACATTTTTCACTTGATTCAACTCATTCACTTTTACTATTTTTAGAACATGCTAAGACACATTTTTTACTCTATCACTGTTACTGTTTACATGGGTATCTTACATGTCAGGGAGTGCTCATGGGTCTGGGAGCCAATATAGGCCAGAAGAGTATGAAGAATTCTCTGGAGCTAAAAGGTCAATTCAGGGACTGTGATGACTTCCAGCATGATCTGGAACTGCTTTCTTCAGCGATGTCAAGTATCACAGGAGTGGAAAAGTGTGTGTGGATGAAACACTTGGCTCTGACAACCATCAGAGTCAGACACTGTGGTCTTCAAGGACTCAGTTCTTCCTCCCACAATAAAGTTTCTGTAGAGCATACTTCATATCTTTGTTCCTCAGACAATAGACAACTGGATTCAAGGAAGGTGTGACTACAGAGTAGAAAATAGATGCCAGGCGACCCAGAGTCGGGGAGTACTGAGAGGCAGGCCTCAGGTACACAAAGCTTCCTGTTCCATAAAACAAAATGACCGTGGTGAGGTGAGAGGAGCAGGTAGAAAAGGCTTTCCACCTGCCATCCACTGAGGGGATGCGAAGAACTGTGGCCACAATGCCAATATAGGAGACCACTGTGAGGGCGAAGGCACTCATGACAATACAGCTGCTGACAGCAAATCCCACCTCCTCACTGAGATGGTAGTCAACACAGGAGAGTCTCATGACGGGAGGCATGTCACAGAAGAAGTGTTCAACCACATTGGGTCCACAGTAGGGGAGGGAGAAAGTGTTGAATGTATGGAAGGCTGAGTAGCAGGCCCCACCTACCCAGGCAGTGACCACCAATGCAGAACAATATTTCTGGCTCATGATGGTTCCATAGAGCAGTGGTCTGAGAATGGCCAGGCACCGGTCATAAGCCATGGCTGTGAGCAGAAAGCATTCAGTAGATGCAAATGTAAAAATCATGTAAAGCTGTGCTACACATTCGAGATAGGAGACGACCCCTGAGCCTGTGAGGGATATGACCACTGCCTTGGGGATGGTGGCTGAGGTGTAGCACATGTCCAGGAAAGACAAATTCTTCAGGAAGAAGTACATGGGAGAGTGGAGCCGACTGTCTCTCATCACAGCCGTGATGATGGAAAGGTTCCCCAGGAGGCCAAATGTATAAACGAGCAAGAAAAATAGAATGACCACCAATCTCAGCTGTGGGACATCTGAGAAGCCCCTGAGGATGAAGTGAGTCACTGTTGTGTGATTGGACATGTCTGCTCAAAATGTGTTCAGATGCAGTGCCACACACAGCTGAGGGAGGGAAGAGAAACAACGGGCAGGTTCCAGTCATGTGTGCAGGTCCATGTTGACTACAGAGACATAGCTTTTATCAGAAAACTAAGATGATGAATCAGCCTAACAAAATGGCATTTTGATGAATTAAGGGGGGAATTGGATTAGGGAGGAGGAGGAGGAGGAGGAGGGGTAAAAGTGAATACAGGGAGGGAGAGGAGAGAAGAACAAGCAAAAGAAAGGAGAGGAGGACAGAGTTGAATCGGGAACAGGAAGTGGGAGAGGAGACTCAGTCAAAGTTTTCTTGCTCTTAAATTTTGCATGGCCTTGAGGGTGAGAAGCAGTCTCATGTATTCACTGAATTTTTTTTTTTACAATTATGTGTATATATATGTATGTAGTTGAGTCCCTCTGTGTATCAATATTTATATTCATATATATTTATATATCTATTTCTGCATATCTATATATTCTCTCTCTCCCTCTCTCTGTCTCTGTCTCTCTCTGTTTCTGTCTCTGTCTCTGATTTGTATATTTATCTAGATCTTAGGTTTCAAAATATAACAGAGTTAAGTCTGAAGAGAAGAGCTCAAATTCTCTCACAAAGTATCATTGTGCCTTTTATTTAGGGTAATTCTATGTGCTAGAGAGGGTCAAGAGAGCTACTTGAGCTCAAGGGGAATAGCGGTGTGTTCCTCTCAGGGTGGGCCCTACTTGGAGTTGTCTTAGATTGCCTTGTCTGAGTTCTTCCTTGTCGTCTTGTCTCCTGTGATGCCCTGACCCCTGCTCTTCAGACACCTAGGCTATGTTCTCATTCTGTTGCCCCTCAGTTTTCCAAGTGAAGATGCACTGCTTTCTCCTTCATGTCTCCAAACATCTCCAAAAAGACTGAATGTAGATACAGTCTAGTGAGGCGCTCTCTGTACAGCCCACCACCACCTACCCAGTGACCCCAGCCCTTAGGAATCCATGTCTAACATGGATGTGAAACTTCCTCAGCAGAACCCTCTTAGGACCTGAAGATTTCCAAAAGCAGTATGTTGTACCAGCTCAGCAAATTTGTTTGATCTTCTGTGTCAATTTGTTTCCTCTTTTGGAGACAAGTTTCACCTCTGGCAGCAGAGTCAGTCCCAGCCCTACTTGGTCTGTGACATACACAAGAGTCTGTGTCCTTCATCTGCTGCCTTGAACCAGAGAAAGCAACTCACGATCCTGAAAATTCAGATGGCTAACCACTGACATCTGTGAGTACAGTTGAGAAGATGGCTTAAGATAAAGTCTTACAGAGTTAGTCATCAGTTAACTGGCCTTGAGTTCATTCTCTGGTCAAGAAGGCCTTAAACTTGCAATGCCCCTGCCTCTGCCTCAGAAGTAGCTAGGCTGACAATCTTATACCATCAAGCCACTGCCAATATTCTGAGCTAGATAGAAGACACTTGGACAACTTTAGAAACAGAACTTTAGAGAAGCTGGTATTCCAATCTGTAACCAAGTCTGCTAAGCCACAAGCATACGTCTTGTCTTGTGCCCAGTTGATGGTATATACTATGACAAAGTGATGAAATTATATTCAGAGCTGTTGTGATAGAAACAAAATGCTTAGCTTTTTTGTAGAGTTTTTTCCCTCTTTTGTAGACCTTCACCTTTCTTAAAAGAAACACCAGATATTTGATCCATAGTACACACATCTTACAATGAGGCACAGAGGAGATTTCATCTCCCTCAGCTCTTACCTGGTGGGATGATGCTCACTGTCGTTTCCCGAGGTCATCAAGTGGTGAGATGGACAGTAGGACGTCTTTCAGGCAGTAAGGCAGCTGCCCTGGCAAGGACTTGCTGGAGGTGTGGACAGATGAATTTGTTGTATTCCCTTCATAAGTCTTAAATATTATGAAACAGTTCACCTGCCAGTCCATCTGGGAAAGGAGAGTGTTGTGTCTGGGGAGCTGGCTCTGGGAATTGGTTTGGTTCCTGCCAGGTCCCATGGACTAAGACTTCTCAGGGTCCCTGTGGGATATCTCGGGGACTTAAAACATTGTTTGTTGAGGCCACATGAAAATAATAGTTGATATAATAAAAGTATGGTTTGATTTACAATTATCTCAGGCTTGAGTCTATGAGACAGATATTTATTTTAAGACACAAATATCTGTATGCTATGGAGACCAGAAAAATGAAATTAAATGCCTTGAAGTCCTCATTTCCTTTGTCTAGATTCTTAAGGTGCATAGAATCATCCAGCAAGTCTAGTGCACCCTTGTATCTGCTACTGTGACCTGTGATCCCAAATATTTGGTCACCCACAGTCTTGTCTTGACTGTACAGATGCAATGATGGCATGGTTTAGATGACAGGTTTGTGAGTGTGTGCCATAATTTGTCACCTGAAGCCTCCAGCTCAGTCGCTTTCACTTACAACCAAATCTGTCACATGTCCCAATGCATCTAGACTGGGGAGCAGAAAGCACAGCCCAGCACTGATGGGCTGGGGAGGGGGCAGTGGGACAATGAGTGTGAGACCAGCCTGGGCTATGCAGCAGGATCCTGTCTAATGGCAGAGAAAGTAAAATAAATAAGTGGTGTGTGTGTGTGTGTGTGTGTGTGTTTGTGCATGTGCACGCGCACACACTTTAATGCTCCTCCATTATTGATGCTTTCTCTATAGAATCTACTCTGATCCAGTTTGTTCTTGAGTTTTGCCAAGGCCATTGTGGAAACATAAACAGGAAAGGGAACACGTGGAAATCTGAAGTGTAAAGGCCTGTGAAGTTTAGCTGTGTCAAGAAGTTCCTGTAAACACAGCTCTGATCCAGCACTACATGAGCAGCAGCTCAGTTCTCTTTCTTACCTCCTCCCAATCCACGCCCTCCATGGAGGCTGGAGGTCATCTTCCCAGCAGGCAGCCATAGCTACCCATCTGCTCAGACTGAATTTTGCACCTGGCTTTTTGACTCACATTTTACATTTGAGATTCATGTACATTGTCTATATACCTAACATATGTCTTTATATATTTCCAAGTATTTTTATTTTTGAGAAGGGAATATTCATAAATTTTGAGACATCTAAATAATTCAATCTATAGCAAGGAAATAAATTATGTATTGTCAAAGTACCTGAACAGATATTTATCAAAAGACATACACATTGTGATTAGATAAATGAAAAACCCTCAAATCAGCACTAGGGATAGATTTTAACATTGTTTCTTTTAACATTAACATTTACAAATATTTATTCCCTTTTGTTCTTTGCATTGATTCTGTCCTTCACTGTGTGGGGTATTTTTGGTTTGCTATAATCTTACTTGACCATGTTTGCTTAGCTGCCTGTGATTTGGCCTGTGATTGATCACCCCTAGTCCCAAAACTTGGAGTATTTCTGTATGTTTTTCTTTCAATATATTTACAGGTTGGAGGCTTATATTTAGTACTCCAATTCTTTCAGGCTTATTTTTTGGATGCAGGTGAGGCTTTGTGTCTAATTTTATTGTTTTCCATGTGGATACCCTTTCTTCCAGCATTGTTTCTCAAGAGACTATTCCTACCCCATCAAATGGCTTTAGTTACAGCAGTTTTATATCTTGAGACAATATGATATGACACTTTTATAATTAAACCACATAATTTTTACAAAAAGCGACCAGGAATGATCGTGGGCATTTAAAGTGAACAGATTTCCAAAACTGTGCCATGATGTTTGCAATGAATATGGTACCCAGGGTTTGGCATATGTCAATCAAAACAAAACAAATGCTGTAAGTCTGTCCTGTCTGTGTGGAGAGGCTTCTTCCATTTCAGAGAAGTATAGTGAGTAAAAATCCTCCATCCCCGAGGAGAACAGGCACTAAGGAAAAGAGATGGAGGTCCAGTGTCTTCATAAGACATGTCTACCTCTTAGATACATTTTCAGCTTATATGCAGGTAAGATGTCTTGCTTAATTTAAAAAAGTATTTAAAAATTATTTAATTGTATGTGTATGCACACCATGTGCATGCATAAGGTGGAGGTGAGAAGAGGCATCAGATTTAGCCCACATGGTTATGCTCTGCAATGTGGAGGGTGGGAATGTGTTCATTTTTATAACGTGAATTAGTTATGGATTTGTTCAAAAGAGTGTAAGATAGGAGAATGGGTATATTTAGTTTCAGCTCCACATCAATAAAGTTAAAAATTTCTTCAGGCCTCGCTCATAGGTGCTTGTTGCTCACACCTTCATCAGCAACATCTCTAGATCAGGAGTTTGGAGGGAGCCCACCTGCTGATGAACCATGACCTGTTTGAAGACAGCGTTTCTAGTTGCAGTGGTCTGAACAGGAATGGCCCCGTATGTGTGGATGCTTGGTCATAGGGAGTGGCACTATTGGGGCCTTATTGGAGCAGGTGTGACCTTGTGGGAGGAAGTGTGTCACTCTGGAGGTGGGCTTTGAAGTCTCCTATGCTCAAGCTAGGTCTAGTATGGCAGTCTCCTTTTCCTGTCTGAGGATGCAGCTGTAGAACGCTCAGCTCCGTCTCCAGCACCATGTCTACCTGAGTGCCACCATGCTTTCCACCAGGATGATAATGGGCTAAACCTCTGAGAAGTGTGAGAGAGCCTCACTTAAGTGTTTTCCTATAAAAGGGTTGCCATGGTCATGGTGTCTCTTCACAATGATGCAACCTTAACTAAGACACTAGTGAGTGAAGATGTGGCTCAGCAGAACTTTCCCTTAGAGTGACAGATGTTTCCACATGGAACAGGCTATTTCTAACGTTTGAATCTTGGCACAGGACCAGGCACAGTCCTTGTGGGCTTCTGTGATGCACTTCAGATTCTGTGTACCATCCTTAGATTAACAGGTCACCTCAGAGCCCTTGTGTGAGAATGTTCAATCATAATGCAAGGAGCTGTACCAAAGTCTTGGAAGAGGAGGGCAGGGCAGGAGGGACAGAAAGAATGCTCAAGATACATCTTTTTTTCAGGGTCATGTCACATGGGTCTATGAAATAAACAACCTGCCTTAATCCCAACCATTGTATAAATTCATAAAATTGTGATTCAAAATGTATCCTTGAAAAATGGGTGCCACTTCTCCAAGGGGGAAGATAGTGAGAAGGGTAGTTAGAACAAAATGTCTTTGAATTGTTTGAGGTAGAAAGTTTGTATGTCTACCTGAGATACAGTTCTTTAAGTGTTGAATAGCAAAGGTTAACATCAGACAATGTTTACTTCTGGGACAGAGATTTGATAAGTAAGGAATCCAAATTAATATACTCCACTAGACCACACAAATGAAAAAAATGAGTACAATAAATGAGATCAGAAATTAACCTTGGGTCATCTGTATCCTATGTTTTTTCTGGAAAATTGAGTCTGTTAGTGTCTCACTGTGTCTCTGATCTGTTTTTCTGTTTCATATGAATGTGTGTGTAATGTTCACATATGAATGCATGCATGTTTGCATCTGTGAGTGAGTGTATCTGTGGATGGAGGTCTTATCCTCTGAGCCATCTTAACAGTCCTCACAATCCTCAATTTCTTAACTTTTAGTTTTTGTGTATCTTTATATTTATTTAAATGGATAGATATAATGTAGTTGCATCTTTGAAAATGTAATCTATTGTATTTTTAAGGCAGGGTCTTACATTATAGCTCAGGATAGCCTAGAATTTACTATGTAGACCAGGCCATTCTTAAATTTATAGACATCTTCTTGCTCTTGCCTCTAAAATGCTAGGATTTAGGGGATGAGAAATTAGGCATGGTTTCTCTAACTTTTAAAATTAAATTTTGATAATTTATACTTAAAGTCATTATTAAGAGAATTATAATTTATAAATATAGAAATAAAATTTATAAATGTTTCAGAATTATTTTCCAGTTTTTCTTCCTTTCTGGTTTCCACTTTTTGCATATCAGTTATGCTTCTTTTAAAAGCTGCAGTATGTTTTCTTGAATTTTCAAAATGCTTCTTTTTTTAAAAGAAAAAACTTTGGCTCATTTACAAATAACATTTATTTTTGTGAAATACAGTACAGAAAAGAATCTCCATCCCCCTTTCGCCTGAATCAGAGAAAACAACACCTCCCAGGAGGCACTGATGATAAATTGTGTGCTTCACATTCTCCAAGTCGATTGGATTCTGTCAGACTGACTACATGGGAAAACACATTGATTTCTGTATAACTTCATGATAATCTAAGAGAGGGAAAGGTTCAATCACAAATTATGGTCATATGTCTTTTGAGAAAAAAGTCACTTTTCATTTATTTTAAATGTTAGATTTTAGATGTTAGAGTTGAGATTCATAGTGACCAACACTAATGTCAGTTTTGAGAAACAAAGTTCAATAAGTATCCCCAGATACTCAGCTGGGGCTCTGTGATTGTTACAAATGGAAACACAAGGCCCAGCCATCTTTCTGATCAGGAAACCCTGTGAGTCCTCACAATAACCCCTCCTCTTGGGAATCTGAGGCAGAAAATTGAGCTGATGTTCATTCTTGACTACTTACTGAGTCTTATAATGAGAAACAAGAGCCTGGAGAGATGGGTCAGAGCATCAGCTGCTCCCCCAGAAGACCTTTGTTTGATCTGAAGCACTTACATGGCACCTCGCAACCATCTGCAACTTCAGCTCCAGGAACTGATACTCTCTACTGATATTCACAGAGCTAAGGCACAAAATGGTGCATGGACAGACAAGGAGGCAAAACACCCATACACATAAAATAAAAATAAACTAAAGAAAAGAGAACCAAACAGAGAACAACAGCAAAAGAGCAATCCTGACCATGTATGGGATGAGGCCACATTCCCATGAACTGATCTGAGTGAATTTGTAATTGGAAAGGAACTTAAGAATTTCACTGTAAACAGAAGGACAGATTCCAACATTACATATGCACATTGGTAAAGGCTTCAGCCAGGAGACAAAGTTCTGTGGGAAAAGAAGATCCCATTGTGGAGCCTGTTGGGAGACAGTGACTTTGGCAGTGAGAATGGTTATTCCTGAAGTGTTCAAAACCCAAAATCATATCTGGGAATCATGGTGAAGAGGTTTAGCACTGACAGAGGACACTCCCCTTTCTGGCCTGTTGAAGACATCCAGTGGAAATCCCACAGGAGTATGGTATTCACAGCAAAAGAGGGGCCGAGAACCAGGACTTGGTTAAGGAGAACAAGTCTGTCCCACAAAGGTACTTCCCAGTCATTCAATACCCACAGTGTTCCTACAGTTCTGCCATAGCTCCAGAGTCTGGGAAGCGGGAGTCAAGCAGCCCCAGCAGGCTGGCCATCTCCTTGTGTCTAAATTCATGTTCTGCAAACAGAGACGAGGAGGAGAGTGAATGACTGTCTAAGCCACCCTGTAGTATAAGCCTGGGTAGTTGGAAAGCAGGTCAGTGGAACACCAACCAGTAACAGCATTGTCACTGAATACAGACCAGAAGTCTCTGGTGGCAGACACTATTTTTTGCTTGTCTATCTCAAGACTATATGTAGGTATTTAATTTTCCCTTAAAAAGTCATTCAGTTTTATTATTTTTAGAACATTTGGAGACACATTTTTTTATTTTTAAATGTTAGTATTTATATGGGTATCCGTATGTAAGTAAGTGCATATCCATTTGAGTGCCCATGGAGGCCAGAAGAGGGTGTAGAATTCTCTGGAGCTGAAAGGCCACTGCAGGGAATGAGGTGGCTTCTGGCATGTTCAGGAACTGGTTTCATCAGCAATAGCAAGCATCACATGAAGGGAAAGGAAGGTGTGTGTGGGTGAAACACTTGACTCCCAAAACAGCCATCAGAGCCAAACATTGTAGTCTTCAAGGACTTAGTTCTTCCTCCCACAATAAAGTTTCTCTAGAGCATACTTCATATCTTTGTTCCTCAGACAATAGACAACTGGATTCAAGGAAGGTGTGACTACAGAGTAGAAAATAGATGCCAGGGGATCCAGCGTCGGGGAGTACTGAGAGGCCGGCCTCAGGTACACAAAGCTTCCTGTTCCATAAAACAGGATGACTGTGGTGAGGTGAGAGGAGCAGGTAGAAAAGGCTTTCCACCTGCCATCCACTGAGGGGATGCGAAGAACTGTGGCCACAATGCCAATATAGGAGACCACTGTGAGGGCGAAGGCGCTCATGACAGTGCAGGTGCCAACAGCAAATCCTACCTCCTCACTGAGATGGTAATCAGTGCAGGAGAGTCTCATGACAGGAGGGATGTCACAGAAGAAGTGTTCAACAACATTGGGTCCACAGTAGGGGAGGGAGAAGGTGTTGAATGCATGGAAGGCTGAGTAGCAGGCCCCACTCACCCAGGCCGTGACCACCAATGCAGTACAATATTTCTGGCTCATGATGGTTCCATAGAGCAGTGGTCTGAGGATGGCCAGGCACCGGTCATAAGCCATGGCTGTGAGCAGAAAGCATTCAGTAGCACAGAGTGTGATAAATATATAAAGCTGTGCTACACACTCGAGATAGGAGACGACCCCTGAGCCTGTGAAGGATACAACCACTGCCTTGGGGATGGTGGCTGAGGTGTAGCACATGTCTAGGAAAGACAAGTTCTTCAGGAAGAAGTACATGGGAGAGTGGAGCCGACTGTCTCTCATCACAGCCGTGATGATGGAGAGGTTCCCCAGGAGGCCAAATGTGTAAATGAGCAAGAAAAATGGGGTGACCACCAATCTCAGCTGTGGGACATTGGAGAAGCACCTGAGGACGAAGTGAGTCACTGTTGTGTGGTTGCACATGTCTGCTCAAATTGTGTTCAGATGCAGTGCTACACACAGCTGAGGAAGGGGACAGAAATAGCAGGCAGGCTCAGACATGTCTGTAGAGGTTCATGTTGACTGTGGAGTCTTTTATCAGAAAACTAAGACAATGAAGCAGCCTAACTAAATGGCATTTTGATGAATCAATTAAGGGAGGGGGATTTGATGATGGAGGAGCAGGAGGGGGCAAGAGAATAGAGGGAGGGAGAGAGGTAAGAACAAGAAGAAGAAAGCAGAAGAGGAGTGGAGGAGAGTGGAATGGGGAGCAGGAAGGGGGAGAGGATGTCAGTCAAGGTTCTCTTGTTCTTAAGTTTTGCATGGCTTCAGGTAGAAGCAGTCTCATGTATTCATTAAAATGCTTTTACATTTATGATTATATATATGTACATAGCTCTCTTTCTGTATCATTATCTATCTAAATAAATAAATAAATAAATTCTTCTTATATAGCTCTTTATGTCTATCTTTATCTAGATTTTAGGTTTCCAAATAGAGTTGAGTTAATCCTGAGGCAAAGAACTTTAATCCTGGACCCCAGTATTGTTCTGCCTTTTGTATCAGGTATTTCTAGGTGCTTGAGAGGGTCGAGAGGGCTGCCTGAGCTCAGGCAGAATAGCAGTGTGTTCCTGTCAGGGTGGGCCACAGTTGGAGTTGTCTCAGATTGCCTTGTTCTTTCTTTTCATCTTGTCTCCTGTGATGCTCTGATTCCTGCTATTCAGATACCTAGGCTATGTGACCCCGGCCCTCAGGAATCTATGTCTAGAATAGATCTAATCTTCCTTCCTCAGCAGAATCCTCTGAGGACCTGACAGTTTCTATCAGCAGCTGGCGGTTGTACCAGCTTAGTAAATTTGTTTGATCTGTCCTCTGTCAATTTGGTTTTTTGGAGACAAGTTTCACCCTATGGCAGCAGAGTCAGCCCCAGCCCTACTTGGTGTATGACATACACAGGAAGCCATGTCTTTCCTCTGCTGCCTTGAACCAGAGAAATCAAGTCATGGTCCTGCAAACTCAGATGGCTAATCACTGACATCAGTGAATACAGTTGGGAAGATGGCTTAAGATAAAGTCTTACTGAGTTAGTCATCAGTTAACTGGCCTTGAGTTCACTCTCTGGTCAAGAAGGCCTTAAACTTACAATGTCCCTGCCTCTGCCTCTGAAGTAGCTGGGCTGACAGTCTTGTACAATCAGGCCAATGTCAATATTCTGAGCTACACAGAAGACACTTAGACAACTTTAGAAACAGAGCTTTGCAGCAGTTGGCATTGTAATCTGTAACCAGGCCTGCTTAGCAACAAGTGTGTGTCATGTCTTGTGCCTAGTTGATGGTATATTCTAAGAGGCAGTGGTAAAATTATACTCAGATTTGCTGTGATAGAAAAAAATGCTTAGCTTTTTGTAGAAATTTTTCCCCTCTTTTGTAGACCTTCAACTTTCCTAAAAGAAACACAAAGTTATTGATACATAGTGCACATGTCTCACAATGAGGCCAGAGGAGATTTTGTTTTATCTCCCTCAACTCTCACCTGGTGGACTGATGCTCCCTGTCTGTGTCCTGAGGTCATCAGGTGGTGAGATGGACAGTAGGACAATCTGACGGGCAGTAAGGCAGCTGCTCTGGCAAGGACTTGCTGGAGGTCTGGATGGATTAATCTATCTGATACCCTTTGCATGTCTTAAATAATGTGAAACAGTTCACCTGCCAGTCCATTTGGGAAAGGAGAGAGCGTGCTTGGAGTTCTCTGGGGAGCTGGCTCTGGGAATTTGTCTGATTCCATCCAGGTCCCATGGACTAAGACTTCTCAGGGTCCCTGTGGGTTATCTCAGAGACTTAAAACAGAATGTTTCCTGAGGCCACATGAAAATAGTAGTTGGTATAATAAAAGTACAGTTTGATTTTCGAAAATCCGCGACTTGAGTCTATGAGACAGACATTTAAGACACAAATATCTGTATACTATGGAGATCACAAACATGAAATTAAATGCCTTGAACTCCTCATTTCTTTTGTCCAGGTTCTTAAGGTGCATAGAATCATCATCAAATCCCAGTGCACCCTTGTATCTGCTACTGTGATCTGTGACCCCAAACATTTGGTCATCCACAACCTTGTCTTGGCTGTACAGATGCAAGGATGGCACGGTTTAGATGACAGGTTTGTGAGTGTGTGCCATAAATTGTCACCTGGAGCCTCCAGCTCAGTCTCTTTCACTTACAACCAAATCTGTCACATGTCTTAATGCATCTAGACTGGGGAGCAGAAAGCAGAGCCCAACACTGATGGGCTGGGGAGGGGGCAGTGCGACAATGAGTGTGAGACCAGCCTGGGCTATGCAGCAGGATCCTGTCTAAGTAAAATAAATAAGTGGTGTGTGTGTGTGTGTGTGTGTGTGTGTGTGTGTGTGTGTGTCTGTGTGTCTGTGTGTCTGTGTGTGTCTGTGTATGTGTTTTAATGTCCCTCCGTTATTGGTGCTTTTTCTGCAGAATCTACTCTGGTCCAGTTTGTTCTTGCGTTTTGCCAAGGCCATTGTGGAAACATAAACAGGAAAGGGAACACGTGGAAATCTGAAGTGTAAAGGCCTGTGAAGTTTAGCTGTGTCAAGAAGTTCCTGTAAACACAGCTCTGATCCAGCACTACATGAGCAGCAGCTCAGTTCTCTTTCTTACATCCTCCCAATCCATGCCCTCAGTGGAGGCTGGAGGTTGTCTTCCCAGCAGACAGCCATAGCTACCCATCTGCTCAGACTGCCTTTTGCACCTGGTTTCTTTGACTCACATTTTGCATTTGAGATTCATGCACATTGTCTATATACCTACCCTATATCTTTATATATTTTTAAGTATTTTTATTTTTGAGAAGTGCATATTCATAAATATTGAGACATATAAAGAATTTAATCTATACCGAGAAAATAAATTAAGTGTTGTCAAAGTACCTGAACAGATATTTATCAAAGGCATACACATGGTAATTAGATAAATGAAAAAACCCTGAAATCAGCACTAGGGATACATTTTTTAAAAATTTTCTATATTCTTTGTTTACATTCCAAATGATTTTGCCTTTCCCGGTTCCCCCCTCCCCCTAAGTCCCATAAGCCCTCTTCCCTCCACTTATTCCCTGATCAACCCCCTCCCACTTCTCTGTCCTGGTAATCCCCTACATTTCTGCATCAAGCCTTTCCAGGACCAGGGCCCTCTCCTTCCTTCTTCTTGGGAATCATTTGATATGTGAATTGTGTCCTGGGCATTCAGAGATCCTGGATTAATATCTACTTATCAGTGACTGCATTCCATATGTGTTCTTTTGTGAATGGATTACCTCACTTAGTATGATATTTTCCAGTTCCAACCATTTGCCTAAGAATTTCATGATTCATTGTTTTTAATTGCTGAGTAGAATTCCATTGTGTAAAAATAACACATTTTCTATATCCATTCCCCCATTGAGGGACATCTGGGTTCTTTCCGGCTTCTGGCTATTATAAATAAAGATGCTATGAACATAGAGGAGCATGTGTCCTTATTGCATGCCGGGGAATCCTCTGGGTATATGACCAGGAGAGGTATATCAGGGTCCTCTGGAAGTGTCATGCCCAGTTTTCTGAGGAACCACCAGACTGATTTCCAGAGTGATTGTACCAGCTTGTGGAGGAGTGTTCCTCTTTCTCCACATCCTCACCAGCACCTGTTTTCTCCTGAGTTTTTTTTATCTTGGCCATTCTGACTGGTGTGAGGTGAAACCTCAGGGTTGTTTTGATTTGCATTTCCCTAATGACTAATGATGCTGAACATTTCTTAAGGTGCTTCTCAGCCATTTGAAATTCTTCAGGTGAAAATTCTTTGTTTAGCTCTGAACCCCATTTTTTAATAAGGCTGTTTGTCTCTCTGGAGTCTAACTTCTTTAGTTCTTTGTATATATTGGATATTAGCCCTCTGTTGGATACAGGGTTGGTGAAGATCTTTTCCCAATTTGTTGGTTGCTGTTTTGTCCTTTTGACAGTGTCCTTTTTCCTTACAGAAACTTTGTAATTTTATGAGGTCCCATTTGTGAATTCTAGATCTTTGAGCATAAGCTATTGGTGTTCTGTTCAGGAATATTTCCCCTGTGCCCATGTGCTCAATGCTCTTTCCCAGTTTCTTTTCTATTAGTTTCATTGTGCCTGGTTTTATGTGGAGGTCCTTGATCCATTTGGAGTTGAGCTTAGTACAAGGGGATAAGAATGGATTGATTTGCATTCTTCTGCATGCTGACCTCCAGTTGAACCAGCACCTTTTGTTGAAAAGGCTATCTTTTTTTCCACTGGATGGTTTTAGCTCCTTTGACGAAGATCAAGTGACCATTGGTGTGTGGGTTCATTTCTGGATCTTCAATTCTATTCCATTGATCTACCTGCCAATACCAAGACCATGCAGTTTTTAACACTATTGCTCTGTAGTACTGCTTGAGGTTCGGGATACTGATTCCCCCAGAAGTTCTTTTACTGTTGAGAATAGTTTTAGCTATCCAGTTTTTTTTTTTTTTTGTTATTCCAGATGAATTTGAGAATTGCTCTTTCTAACTTTATGAAGAACTGAGTTGGGATTTTGATGGGGATTGCATTGAATCTATAGATTGCTTTTGGCAAGATGGACATTTTTACTATATTAATCTTGCTGATCCCACGAGCATGGATGATTTTTCCATTTTTTGAGGTCTTATTCGTTTTCCTTCTTCAGAGACCTGAAGTTCTTTTCATACAGATCTTTCACTTGTTTAGTTAGAGTCACACCAAGACACTTTATATTGTTTGTGGCTATTGTGAAGGGTGTCATTTCCCTAATTTCTTTTTCAGCCTGCTTATCCTTTGAGTATAGGAAGGCTACTGATTTGCTTGAGTTGATTTTATAACCACCCACTTTGCTGTAGTTGTTTATCAGCTGTAGGAGTTCACTGGTGGAGTTTTTTTGGTCACTTAAGTATACTATCATATCATCTGCAAACAGTGATAGTTTGACTTCTTCCTTTCCAATTTGTATCCGTTTGACCGCCTTATGTTGTCTAATTGCTCTAGCTAGAACTTCAGGTACTATATTTAAAAGCTATGGAGAGAGGGGGCAGCCTTGTCTAGTTCCTGATTTTAGGGGGATTGCTTAAAGTTTATCTCCATTTAGTTTGATGCTGGCCACCGGTTTGCTGTATACTGCTTTTGCTATGTTTAGGTATGGACCTTGAATTCCTGTTCTTTCCAAGACTTTAAGCATGAAAGAATGCTGAATTTTGTCAAATGCTTTTTCAGTACATAATGAAATGACCATGTGGTTTTTTCTTTGAGTTTGTTTATGTAGTGGATTGCATTGATGGATTTCCATATATTGAACCATCCCTGTATTCCTGGGACGAAACCTACTTGATCATGGTGAACGATCATTTTGATGTGTTCTTGGATTCGGTTGGCAAGAATTTTATTGCGTATTTTTGCATCGATATTCATTAGGGAAATGGGTCTGAAGTTCTCTTTCTTTGTTGGATCTTTGTGTGGTTTTGCTATCATTGTGTGGTAATTGTGGCTTCATAGAACAAGTTGGGTAGTGTTCCTTCTGTTTCTATTTTGTGGAATAGTTTGAAGAGTATTGGTGTTAGGTCTTCATTGAAGGTCTGGTAGAATTCTGCACTAAAACTGTCTGGTCCTGTGCTTTTTTTGGTTGGAAGACTTTCAATGACCACTTCTATTTCGTTAGGGGTTATGGGAATGTTTAGATGATCCATTTGATCCTGATTTAATTTTGGTATTTGGTATCTGTCTAGGAAATTGTCTATTTCCTCCAGATTTTCCAGTTGTGTTGAGTATAGGTTTTTGTAGTAGGATCTGATGATTTTTTGAATTTCCTCAGTTTCTGTTACTATATCTTCTTTTTCATTTCTAATTTTGTTAATTTGGATACTGTCTCTGTGCCTTCTGATTAGTGTGGCTAAGGGTTTATCTATCTTATTGATTTTCTCAAAGAACCAGCTCCTGGTTTTGATTCTTTGTATGGTTCTTTTTGTTTCTACTTGATTGATTTCAGCCCTGAGTTTGATGATTTCCTGTCTTCTACTCCTCTGGTGTGAATTAGCTTCTTTTTGTTCCAGAGCTTTCAGGTGTGCCATTAAGCTGCTAGTGCATGTTTTCTCCAGTTTCTTTTTGGAGGCACTCAGGGCAATGGGTTTTCCTCTTAGCACTGCCTTCATTGTTTCCCATAAATTTGGGTATGTTGTGCCATCATTTTCATTAAATCCTGAAAAGTATTTGCTTTCTTTCTTTATTTCTTCCTTGACCAGGGTCTTATTTAATAGAGCATATTTCAGCTTCCGTGTGTATGTGGGCTTTTCTCTTGTTTTTGTTGCTATTGAAGACCACTCTTACTCCTTAGTAATCTGATAGGAGGCATGGGATTAGTTTGATCTTCTTATATCTGTTGAGGTCTGTCTTGTGACCAATTATATGGTTTTGGAGAAGGTACCATGAGGTGCTGAGAAAAATTGTATATTCTTTTGCTTTAGGATGAAATGTTCTATATATATCTGGCCAAATCCAATTGGTCCAAAACTTCACTTAGTTTCCTTGTGTCCCTGTTTAGTTTCTGTTTTCCTGATCAGTCCACTGTGGGGAATGGAGTGTTGAATTATTGTGTTAGGTGCAATGTGTGCTTTGAGCTTTAGTAAAGCTTCTTTTACGAATGAGGGTGCCGTTGCATTTGGAGCATAGATGTTCAGAATTGAGAGTTCTTCTTAGTGGGCTTTTCCTTTGACCAGTAAGAAGTGTCCTTCTGTGTCTCTTTTGATGACTTTAGGGTGAAAGTCAATTTTATCTGATATTAGAATGGCTACTCTGGTTTGTTTCCTAAGACCATTTGCTTGTAAAATTGTTTTCCAGATTTTTACTCTGAGGTAGTGATTGTCTTTGACAGCTGTGTTTCCTGTATGCAGCAAAATGTAGGGCCCTGTTTACATATCCAGTCTGCTAGTCTTTGTCTTTTTATTGGGTAATTGAGTCCATTGATGTTAAGAGATATTAAGGCATAGTTATTATTACTTCCTATTATTTTTATGTTTGAGTGGTTATCTTCTTTTGGGTTTGATGAAACAAGGCTACTACCTTGCTTTTTCCAGAGTGTAGTTTTCCCCTCTTTGTATTGGTGTTTTCCACCTATTATCCTTTTTAGGGCTGGTTTTGTGGAAAGATATTGTGTAAATTTTGTTTTATCATTTTATCATTTTGGTTTCTCCCTCTATGGTGATTGAGAGTTTTGCTGGGTATAATAGTCTTGGCTGGCATTTGTGTTTTCTTAGAGTCTGTATGAAATCTGCCCAGGATCTTCTAGCTTTTATGCTCTCTGGTGAGAAGTCTGGTATAATTCTGATAGGTCTTCCTTTATCTATGGTGATTGAGAATTTTGCTGGATATAGTAGTCTTGGCTGGCACTTGTGTTCTCTTAGAGTCTGTATGAGATCTGTCCAGGATCTTCTAGCTTTTATGGTCTCTGGTGAGAAGTCTGGTGTAATTCTGATAGGTCTTCCTTTATATGTTACTTGGCCTTTTTCTCTTACTGCTTTTAATATTCTTTTTTTGTTTAGTGCATTTGGGGTTTTGATAATTATGTGATGGCAGGTATTTCTGTTCTGGTCCAGTCTGTTTGGAGTTCTGCATGCTTCTTTTATATTCTTGTACATCTCTCTCTTTAAGTTAGGGAAGTTTTCTTCCATAATTTTGTTGAAGATATTTTCTGGCCCTTTAAGTTGTAAATCTTCACCCTCATCTATGCCTATAATCTTTAGGTTTGGTCTTTGAATTTTATCTTGGATTTCCTGGATGTTTTAGGTTACAAGCTTTTTGCATTATTCATTTTCTTTGACTGTTGAGTCAATGCTATCTATGATATCTTCGACATCTGAGATGCTTTCTTCTTCTTTTTTTTTTTTAAAAACATTTATTTAATGTATATGAGTACGCTGTGGCTGTCTTCAGACACACCAGAAGAGGGCATCAGATCTCATTACAGATGGTTGTGAGCCACCATGTGGTTGCTGGGATTTGAACTCAGGACCTTCGGAAGAGCTGTCAGTGCTCTTAACCGCTGAGCCATCTCTCCAGCCCGAGATGCTTTCTTCTATCTCTTGTATTCTGTTGTTGATATTTGCATCTATGACCCCTGATTTCTTCCCGTTTTCTATCTCCAAAGTTGTCTCCCTTTTCAATTTCTTAGTTGTTTCTACTTCTGTTTTTAAATCCTGGATGGTTTTGCTCTGTTCCTTCACTTGTTTGTTTGTGTTTTCCTGTAATTCTTTAAGAGACATTTATGTTTAGTCTTTCATGACTTCTGCCTGTTGACCCAAGTTCTCCCGCATTTCTTTAAGTGATTTTTGCATATCCTCTTTATTGGCTTCTATCTGTTGACCCATATTCTCTTGAATTTCTTTAAGTGGTTTTTGTGTTTCCTTTGTAAGGGCCTCTACCTTATTCATGTTCTCCTGTATTACTTTTTTTTTTATTATAGAGATAGAGTTTATTAATCTATTTTATAAATTTAAAAGCTGACAGTTTATGGTACAGATTAAATGTAACAAGTGGTCAAAACCATGTGGTCAGTATATAGATAGTCTATATGAGATAATTAACAAGTGTTAATACTATTTTTTTCAGTTTTCCCACGATACTGTAAATATATGAAATAAATGAATGAATGTAAAAGACAAAGAGCATGAAAATCTACCTCTGACAGACCTTTCAAAATATATTAACTCTCCCCTTCTAATAAAAGATTTTAAAAATATGTTAACTACCTCCTATTCAATAAGGCATAGTGTTCAAATTACTTATTAATCAAAGTGTTTTCTCGATGTCATTTAAATGTATTTTTTATTTATTGAAAAGGGAAGTAAAAACACTTTATGATAAAATTAAAGATTTACATGGAAATATTTCAGATAAACATGTTAAAATTGACAATTTTCATGGAAAATTTAGGAGTAAAGTGGTAGACCTGTAAAAC